>NC_088382.1:71050000-71675000 GCF_037993035.2 Macaca fascicularis
CAGGCCTGCCCAGTACACCACAGGAGGAGTTGCTGGCACCTCCGTGCAGGCGTTGGAGGGTGCTGTGCCTTTGAGCCTTGGGCAAGCTGACAAACAGCCCAGGCGCAGGTGGCTTGGACCAGCTACATGGAAACCCACGGAGATGCCTGGATTTTGTTCCCCTGCATTCAGAGGAATGATACAACTATGGAAATTTTACTGGGTAAACTCCCAGGCACTGTGAAGCTTCTAGATAAGAGTCAGCCCAACTCTGCCTAGAGGCTGCTACCTCTAGGCAGACAAAAAGATGGGGCTTACCATCTCTGGAGGTGGGCAAGCAGAGGGCCAGGTGCTCAGTGCTGGGTGGAATGAATGAATCAACAAGGAAAGGGTGAACATACAGTTATGAGATTCCATATGACAACCTGCCTGCTGGGAGTGCTCAGGCCACGACAGTTCCAAATTCCAAAGAAGGTGGTCTTGGAGGGCCGTGTAGAAGCAGATGAGCTGCCATTCTCCTCTTTCTCCTATAAACGATCCTGATGGATTTTAGACACTTCCATTCATTTTATGTCCTCATTACTCTGACTGAGAAAGCAGACTTGATACAAACCAGGACAATTTGAAACTATAAGGATTGGTTTGCAAATTAGAGAGTGAGACATTTTCTATCTAAAGGCTGGACAGAATTCATGTCTGAAATCTTCCTTCTCACTGCCAAATCGAATTGAATAATGTTCTTAGTCTAGGAGACCCTTTTAGTTGGTTTGGGCTGCTGTAACAAAATACCTTACACTGGGTAATTTATAAACAACGGAAATTTACTGCTCACAGTTCCAGAGGCTAGAAAGTCCAAGATCAAGGCGTCAGCAAATTCAGTGTCTGATGAGGTCCTGTTCCTTATAGATGGCATCTTCTAGCCGTATCTTCACATTGGTGGAAATGGAGAACAAGCTCCCTTAAGCCTCTTTTAGAAGGCACTAATGCCCTTCATGAGGATGGAGCCCCCTGACCTAATCACTGCCCCGAAATCCCTACTTCTTAATACCGTTACCTTGGGTGTTAGGTTTCAGCATAAGAATTTTGGGAGGACAAACATTCAGACCATAGCAAGGACTACCCTGGAGATAGCAGATGGTTCTCCATGAAGATGAGCATCGCTGCTTCTTCATCTGTGTCTCCCTATCGCGTTACTAAGCACAGCATCTTCGTTTGCTGAATTGAACTAAAATGTCACCTGAGCTGCTTTAAAAATATTTCCCTCATTCCTTGCAGTTTTCAGAATTCAAATTATTGGATTTTCCTTTGGATTTCGTGACATTGTGAACCAACATATTTTTATGTTCTCTGGTTATTTATCAGCTGAAATTTAATTCATTCAACAAATATTTATTGAGTGTTTACATCAGACATTATTCTAGACACTTGGGATTCATCAGAGAAAATCATAAAAATAGCCAGGTGCAGTGACTCACGCCTGTAATCCCAGCACTTTGGGAAGCCGAGGCGGGCAGGTCATTTGAGGTCAGGAGTTCAAGACCAGCCTGGCCAACATTGTGAAACCCTGTCTGTACTAAAAATACAAAAAAAATTAGCCAGGCGTGATGGTGCAAGACTGTAGTCCCAGCTACTTGGGAGGCTGAGGCAGGAGAATCACTGGAACCCTGGAGGCGGAGGTTGCAGTGGGCCAAGATCTTGCCACTGCACTCCAGCCTGGGTGACAGAGCAAGACTCAGTCTAAAAAAAAAAAAAAAAAAAAAGGAAACCATAACAAAAAATCTCTGCGCTCATGGGTCCTGTATTTAGTGCAACAAAAATCTGCAATATTAGTTGCAAATATACAGTAACAGTTAGATTTCCCTTGTATAATGAAATGAGTGATGTTTAATAGGCACTTTTCTATGCCATTCATTGTTGTTGACGGCTAGTTGATTTTGCAATTCTGGTATCCAAAAGCTCTAAATGGCTCCATAGATCTCTGTTTTAATCTATTCCAATCTCTGTTTCACTCTTTCTCTATATGTATATACACCCTGAGATAATATGTGCATCCTTAACTACACTTGCAAGGAAGGATGAAAGAGACACATATTATTATGTAATACTTCCATGTGTAAGCCTAAGTCAGTCTATGAGGACTTCCAAGAGATCTCTTAAGACCCAACCATGCTAAATATGAATAGTAATCCAAGGGTTGGTATTTCATCCTGACTTTATTGTTTCTTCCAGTTACAAACTTCTCACTCAAAGTTTCACTCATATTTATGTACCCCTCTATCTGTGGTTACAAAGCTTAGCTCCAAGTCTGGTTTTAACATTTCAGAAGGGTCTCTTTTCTTTACCGAGACAGACAATCCCACTGAGTCAGGGGCCTGAGGGTATTCTCAGTTGAGTCCTCATATTTAAGATTGTGCTCTGTTGGTTCTAAGTCACGTTGCCTTAAGCAGGACAACACGTTTTCCTGCAAGCGATAGAGAGCATTTTACTCGGCCAGATGCCGGATGGAGGGAAAAGGGTGAGGAGGGATTTTTCCCATTCCCGTTGGGATTCACATATATAATTTTCTATTTGGAATTTTTCACACTTGACTAAACACTGGCTGAGGACCTGGTGTGATGGGGGAGAGGGATTTGAGGGGTTCCATTTGGAGGGGCTGGTAGAGGCTGCTGTGCATTCTGGCTGGGGTTGGGGTCATACTTGCATCCAAATTCTGCTTCTTCCAGTTACTTCTGTGTGCACTTCCATTTTTTTTCATTTGCAATGTAAGGAAAATATTACTCTTAAACAGTTGTTCCAAAGTCTAAATGAAGTAATTTCCATCAAAGGCCCTGGCACCTGTGAACTGTTGGAGCAGACAGTGTTGAGGCCCCGCTTAGGGTCACCAAATTTAGCACCTAAAATACAGCACACCCAGTTAAATTAGAATTTCAGATGAAGGACAAATGCTTTTTAGCTATAATGCAATACATAAATATAACCAAATATATTACACAATAGAATATATAATAACATAAATATTTACAAATTTACTTCAGTATAAATATTGTATGGGGCATATTTATATTAAAAAATTATTTGTTGGTCATCTGAAGTTCAAATTCAGTTCAAATGACAACTCTAGCTGCTATGGTTTGCACGTTCCCTTGAAAACTCAGGTGGAAACTTAATCCCCAAAGGGTCAGTATTGAGAGGTGGGGTTCTGAAGAGGTGATTGGATCATGAGGGCTCTGCCTTCATGAATGAATTAATCTATTCATGGGTTAATGGATTACAGGTTAAAGGATTAATGGTTTATCACGGGAGAGGAACTGGTGGCTTTATAAGAAGAGGAGGAGAGGCCTGGGATAGTATGTTATCCCTCTCAGCTCCCTCACCGTGAGATGCCCTGCACTGCCCCAGGACTCTGCAGACAATCCCCACCAGCAAGAAGATGCTCCCCCTCAACTTGGACTTCCTAGTCTCCAGGACTGTAAGAAATACATTTCATTTCTTATAATTACGCAGTACCAGGTCATTTATGAAACAGAAAACAGACTAAGACATTAGCTTGACATTCATCCCCTTCTCTGGGCCTGTGTGCTGACTCCCAGCTGCCCTGAGTGTTGGCTGCTAATTGTGCACAGTTGCCCCTTTCTATTGAGGCCTTGGCTGAATTGGAGCTATCTCATTTGGGAAATTAACCCCCTCCCACCACCAATGGGGTCATCCTGTAGCCCTGACTGCCTGGACTGCCTGGTGGATGCAGAAAACATCAGCTACCTTTTCTCAAGGAGGGACAAATTATGTGGGCTGCTGTTAGGGAGCTGCCCTGAGAACCCAGGCTGTAGCTAGACTCCAGTCAAGACGACGTCCTGACAGTATTCTTCCCTTACTCTCTCCCTTCCCTCTCTTCCTTTTTGAGATGGCTTCCTCAATTATTCCATGGAATCTTCATCCCCAGTCTTGTCTTAGATTGAAACCCAGTCTAAGGTAGCAATCCATGAATGTGGATTTTTCTCTTTTCCTATGATTAAAACATTGTGAGGATCTTTTAAAAAATGGGATTTAAAAAAACAATTTTTAAAATTTAATTGTGGTAAAAACCATGCAACATAAAATGTACCATCTTAACCGCTTCTGAATATACAGTTCAGTTGTAAGTATATTCACACTGTTGTGCAACCAAAGTCTAGTCTAGAACTTTTTCATCTTGCAGAACTGACCCTCTGTACCCACTAAACTACAGTTCTCCATTTCCTGCCTCCCCTAACCCCTGAAAACCACCACTCTACCTTCTGTCTTGAGAAATTTGACTACTTGAATTATCTTACATAAGTAGAATCATACAGTATTTGTCTTTTTGTGACTGGTTTATTTCACTTAGCATAATGTCCTCAATGTTCATCCGTGTTGTAGTCAGAATTTCCTTCCTTTTTAAGATGGAATAATATTATCTTACATGTATAGATCCATTTTGTATAGCTATTTATCTGGTAATGGACATTTGGGTAGTTTCTACCTCTTGGCTATTGTGGATAATGTTGCTATGAATATGGTGTGCAAATATCTCTATAAGATACACTTTCTCATTTTTTGTATATATACTCAGAGATTGGATTGCTGGATCCTTTGGTAACTAAATGTTTAATTTTTTGAGGAATCTTCATACTGTTTGCCATAGTGGAATATAGTAGGAATTCCTGACAAAAGTAGGGATTCCTGAAAAAATGCAATGACGCTTACGAGAGTGTTTTCAGATATTGATATATGACTTTCATTGTGGAAAATACTAGAAACTTCACGAACATAAAAATCATACTATTTAATCAGATTATAACTCCCCTTTTAAATGACAGTTCATTGCAAAAACAAGATGGTCTTCTTCCTCCAAAAGGGGAAGAGAAGGGTGTCATTTTCCCAAAAGAGGGATGATGAGTCAATATTTTCTTTGTTGTCTTCTTGGTTTGTACTTTTGATATAGGCAGACATGCTAAATTATCCTTCAGATTTGGGACAAAACAATTGGGAATGGAAAGGAAACTGAAATCAGCATCGATCTGTGATTTAATCTTTCATATTTAAACCTTAATTCAATTGAAACTTATTTTAGTTAGCAAGTAGCTCCATCTATATTTATTGATCATTTCCATATTGCTTGGAATGCTACCTCTATCACATATTTATTTAAATGTGGGCCTCTTTCTGGTCTTCTATTCTGTTCTGTAAATCTTTCTGCCTAGTTCTCTGCTATTAGTATACTGTTTAAATTCCTGTGACTTTAAAACATTTGTTAGAATATGGAAGAACAAGGGTTTCTTTATTACCCTTCTTTAAAAAAAATTGGCTATTATATAGTCCTTCTATCAAAAAGTTCATCATTTCTATGGATTTTAATATATTTCATTGAAATTTTAATTGAAGTTGTATTAAACAATTTAGATTGTTTTGCAGAAAATTGGCATTTAATTTTTCCAGAAGATCTCTCTAATTCAGAGTCTTCTTTTAGTAATCTTCCTTTAATAACTTTCAGCAAAGTTTATTTTCAAATCAGTACTGCAGAATTCTTGTTGAATATCCCCTAAGTATTTAATTTTTGTTTGCTAAACAAAGGAATATGAATAGTTAAACTAAAGTTGTGAATAAAATCTTATATTTCAAATGACTGTTGCAGAGAAGCAAAAGAAAGAAATAAGCGTGATCTGCATTCCCACCACCTATCGTAATCACTATTATTTTAAAGTTTTCCGTGCTACACACACATACACACACACACACACACACACACACACACACACACACACACACACACAGAGAGACAGAGAGAGACAGAGAGAGAGGTGCATAGATTTTTTTTCCTCTGACTATATGTAAAGTTATAGAATAAGGCCTACTTGATCTTGGTGTATTAGTCTCACTGATGTATGCTAGATTAAATTTGCTAACATTTAATGTAAAATTTCATGCATTTCTACTGTAGATGAGGCCATTTCTACTAGCCTATCATTTTCTCTCTTTTTCAGCATTTGTAAGATTTTATATCAGAACTCTGCTATGTTGATCAAATAATTGTGAAGCTTTCCACATTTTTACAAGTTTGAAATAATTCAATAAGCAGCGAGATTACTTTTTCCTTAAAGGTTTGAAATAATTAGCCAATTAAAGTCTGTAGGTGAATACCGGATATGTATTTTTATAAGAGATTAGAAATAAGGTACTTGTTGCCTCACTATTCCAGTAGATATAGAGCAGAGATCAGTAAGAGAGATTCTAAAAGGTCTGAGAGGAGAAGCCTTGATTGAACCTCGGACTGGAGAAGGAAAAGGACCTGTAAGCTTCAGGACTGGGTTTGGGTCTTGGTACCACCAGCAGATGACATTGGTCTCCCCTCTATAGTTTCCTTTTTTTTTAGTCTGTAAAATGGGAACACTCATGCCAACCTTCAAATAAGTGATAACTGAATCAGCTATTTCTGCAGGAACTTCTGGGAAGCTCTGAACACATGTGGAAAGTTTTGGATGCTTGGTGCAGAGAGTACTGCAATTTGGGAGGATATCGCCCCCCAGCTATCACTTCTGCATTGACTGCTGTACTGCTGAGGCTCCCTCTGAGAGAAGCAGAGCTGCAGAGAAACAAGGTGGGCACTCCTGGTGACTGAGCCGGCAATTTGGCCCTTGGGCACATGGGGACATCACTGGGGACTTTCAGAAATACATGGGCTGGGGGTTTGTGGGGTGATGCAAGGTAATTGAAGTTTTTGAGAACAGCAGGGCAAAAATAGAAAATTGGGTTAATGTTGTAAAAGTGACCTGATGTAAACCCACAGGCTGCCGAGTCCTGGGGAATGTCCAGATGAAACAAGCATCATGTTTTGTGCAGATGGGTGAAACAACATGGGGAGCAAAAGGAAGGAAGATACTAGTTACCAACCTAGTTACTTTTGAGGTGTGTGGTGGTGAGCAGAGCCACATGGGGGAAGCCTGCTTTAGACCTGAACTTGGTAATCCATCTGCAGGAAGCCGGTTTCTTGTTGCACTATTCAGGAAGTGACCCAGCTGCCCATAGTTCACTCCTTCTATGCAAAAGAAGCAAAGGACTGAAAAACAAGTTGGACCCAGGAAGTTTTTCAAGAATGCGAGTTTCAGGGTCAGCAGCCATGCCATGTAGTGTCACCTGGAAAGGATGGCTCTGCTCACAACACCTGCACTGGCACCCGCCCATCAGTCCTATCCTATCCTGGGTACTGGCTGGTAAGTTAGTTGGGTGTGGTGGGTGTGTGCCACCATACCCAGCTAATTAATTTTTTTTGGTAGAGATGGGGTCCCACTATGTTGCCCAGGCTGGTCTCAAATTCCTGGCTCAAGCGGTCCTCCCGCCTTGGCTTCCCAAAGTCTTGGGATTACAGGCTGAACCACCACACCTGGCCCTGGGTACATTCTTTACATCCGATGACAGCTGACTTTTTGTGTAAAGGGCCAGGTAGTAAATACTTTAGGCCTTGTGGCCCTGTATCATCTACTCAACTCTGTCCTTGTTTTGCAAAAGCAACCACAGATGATATGTAAATGAATGATAATGACTGTGTTCTAGTAAAACTTTATTATGGACATTGAAATTTGAATTTTAGATAGTTTTCATGTCATGAAATATTATTCTTCTTGTGTTTCTTTCAATTATTTAAAATGTAAAAATCATCCTTAGCTTGCAGGCCTTACTACAGGTAGCAGACTATAGTTGCTTTACTCATACAAAACATTCCCTTGCTTTTCGGGACCCTATGTAGTCCCTTGGTGGGATCAATTCCACCCATAGACATAAAACTAAACAGCAAAAGATCTTGATGAAAATTCAGTAAAGCATCATCTACAGCAAATTGTCCAGAAAACCCTAAACATTTTGAGCTACTGGTCTTCTAGACAAATGCTCTCAGGTAGTGACTTTAACACAAATGATGTAACGAAAGGCCAGATTCCTAGATAAAACCACTCTTGCCATTAATGGTTCAAAAGACGAAAATAGAATATAACTCTCAGTAGTTTATTATACTGATAAATTAATGTTTATCAGCCAGCTAGCTGCTATACTACGTTTCTTCCCCTTTGAGCAAGATGGTGAAGCTGTCACTTAGTACCTCATTCTGAGTTTAAAAAAACATCATTGCAAGTGGAACATGTATTTACCAAGAGTTCTAGAATGGCCAGAAGAATTCTTGATATATTAAATATCTTATAAACATTTAACGAAAGTGAATAGAAATCTTTATTTTAGCCCTCTCAAATCTCAAGTTTCATCTTTTGTGTCTGTACTTACATTCTCAAGTCACTGAGTACATACTACTCTCCCTCTATTTTTTTGAAAACTCAAACAAAACAAATATAATAACAAAAAGCTTCCAGTGTCTTCACGTTAGTATAAGATGGCACTGGAAGATCAGAAAAAGCTCTTGAAGCTCTGAAAAGCACCACAGAATTTTCTGCGTTGTCATTTTCAATCACTGAAGGTGCATAGAAGCTGGACTTTTGTAAGTTCCAAGAGTGATTATATAATTTTTTTCCCCAGCAGACATTTTTGGAGCCATCTCTTTGTAGAGGAGACATTAAAGCATAGTGTTCAAGGGCACAAATTTTAGCAAGACAGAGCCCTGGGCTCAAAATTCAGTTCTGCTACTTACCATGTACAACTGTAGACAAATTACTCTAAATCATAGTGTTCTCATGAGCAAAACAAGGCTGATAATAACCATTCCTCACTGTCATTGTGAAACAAAATGAGATATTGTATGCAAGGTATTTAGTACAATGTCTAGCACATTGTAAGGATTAAAAAAAAGGCAGCTCTTATTTTTTCAACTATTGGATTTACTCTGTGTGTGTGTGTGTGTATGTGTGTGTGTGTGAATGTGTATATCTGTTTGCATGTATTGGAATATATTCCAGGAAGAATCAATGAAACATGTTTGTCTTGTAACACTCACAGATGGATATAAAAATGTTCTGGGAAATAAAATTATCATACAGAATTTGTGTCTCAATCCATCAGGTTTCTGCAGAAGAATCAAATTCTGAGTGAACAGATATTGTGGCCTGTGAAATCAAAGAGAGATGCTGAACATTTCAAGTATGTTCTTTGCTGACTGTCAAAGCAAAGTATACACAAAAACAGCAGGACAGATCGTAACAGAAACACACCCACCCACACACAGACATTAATGCAGTTGGATGTACATTCTACGGCTCACACTTGCTTAAGATAGCACAGAATAGAAATTCTCGAAACAGTCCTAGAGGAATAAAAAGCTGCATGAATGTGTGAAAACTATTCATGTTGGAAGTGTTTCCTTCAAGAAAAAAAGAATGCCAGCAAAATAAAGACCCTGAAACACAAGAGGAGGACTCAACGCAGTGGAAGGTAAAGAATTAGAATCCACTGGCGCATTACAATACCTGTAGATTAAACACCACCACCACTGGACTTGAACATTTCTTCTGGATTTAACTATAAAACCCCCAGAAGGATCTAAAGCCACTTTCCTCAGCAATAGCTGGATCTGTTGGTAGACATGACTTACAGAAATGACCCAGGTAAAAGCAGCTGATTTAGTTATCCTCAAGCTGCCTCTGCTTATAAGTACAGAGCAAGATAAGAAGAAAGAAAGACTCTAATACAGATACTGGTACAGTTTTGTCATACGCTTCTGTAACCATAAACTTTTTGGATGTAGGACCCCGTGGTAACTACATAAATAATGTTATTGCTGAGCAGGATAGTAAATAATTCAAGCCCCATACTCAGGATCCTTACAATTGTTGCAAAATTCAGATTATTTCCAGGTACGCAGGCCAGGGATATGGATTGCCAGGAAATCAGTCAAACACATCTTTCTGGTGACCTAGTGGCAAGGCTTTGCAATCTCAGCTTTTGGCTCACCTTACTTTATGCTGAATCCTATTTATCAATGTCCTACAACATGTGAATGACGTCAGCCTATATTAAGAAAAAAAAAAAAAGAAAACAGCAAGCAAGAAGTGAAGACTACATAAAAGTGGGAAGTTAATCATTTGACTTTTCAGAGCATCGTGAAAGTGATAAAGCATTAACACCAGAGGAGGCTGCAACTGCCCAGGGGTTAGTTCAGAAAAGAAACAGGAGTGGATAATACCAAAAGACCAAGGTGCTTTTGACCAGCTTCAATCCTTTCCCAGCTCTCTGGCTCCTTTGCTGAAAAAGAACACTCAATTCTGACGGCTTCAAGTACAGAAAATGTGATTTTCTGCATTCACTCTTAATGTTCATGGTTTCTTCAGTTTTCATGTTTCTGCATGCTTTTTATAAACTGGTAAAAGCAAAAGAGATATCTACTGCTTTAAAAAGTCTCATAGTGGCTGGGCGCAGTGGCTTACACCTGTAATCCCAGCACTTTGGGAGGTCGAGGCAGGTGGATCACCTGAGGTCAGGAATTCAAGACCAGCCTGACCAACATGGAGAAAATCTGTCTCTACTAAAGATACAAAATTAGCCGGGTGTGGTGGCGCATGCTTTTAATCCCAGCTACTCAGGAGGCTGAGGCAGGAGAATTGCTTGAATTCGGGAGGCAGAGATTGTGGTGAGCCGAGATCGCGCCATTGCATTCCAGCCTAGGAAACAAGAGTGAAATTGCGTCTCAAAAAAAAAAAAAAAAAAAAAAAAAAAAAAAAAAAAAAAGTCTAATAGTTTATATCTCCCTTTCTGGAAAACAACACAACATTTATAAGTCAATTCAATCAGTAACGTTGTGGCTATTTTAAGTCACTCTTTCTTGATTTAGAGTAAAAATCACTGTGACATTTTATGACCTGGGAAAAAAAGAAGTTATAATTAAATTTGTATGCTACTAAGCTAAAAATTATATGTGGTAAACATAGTTCACACTGTTGTCCAAATTTTCCTTTTACTCAAGAATGTTTTGGAGAAAATTTTAAAATCTTATTTTTTTCCTCAAGGTTTCAAAATAACTGTAAATATTTTTCTTCATTATTAACTTAGTAGGACACTTTGCTCCAAAAAACTGGGGAGGGACTCACCAATGTATGCCATGCTGATTTGGGTCATTCTTTTGTGGAGTTTTGTACATTTCAGGTCAGTCAGTGTCCGTGGACTAAAGCCTGTGGAAGAATGGCCTTGTGGAGTGGAGGTGACCCCGGTTCACTCAGCCAGGCTGGCGTTGGCTTCCACTGGGCTTCAAACCCTGTGTTTACTCTGCAGTCCTGCATTTTCTTTGCAACAGCCTGATCATCAAAGAAGACAAAAAGAGAGTTGGAGCATGGCGAGGAGGATGCTATTGCTTCTTTCCTTTCTTTTAGTACTAAACATAAATAGAAGCAAGACAGGACTTCAGTTTGACTGTTAAAGAAGGGTTTAAAATGTTTTGTTCTTGCACAACAAAGGCACAGAGACAAAAAGACTCCTACTTTCAAAGCCAAATTTATCTATCTTAAAAAAAAGAAATGGATGAAAATCAATCATTTTAAAAGTTGCTGAAACTTTAGTAAATTATCCATGGTTTTAGAAATGAGAAGATCACTGTTCCTGTGTGGTTATATTTCATGTTCAAACCCTTGCAAAAGAACAACACTACAAAATCCAATGTGGTTGAGTTTTAAAACCATGAGTCGAATGAAAGCGAGGAATATATATAACCAAACAATGACACTTAGGAGGTCTGAAAAAAAAAGCAAACTATTTCATATGAGATTCCAGGATTTGTCACTGAACAAGATGAATAGTTTCCAAAGTGGTCAACTTGTTTGACCAGACTTGATTGCATTTCGTTGTTTCAAAGCTGGTTCATACCTGTCCAGGCAAGGCCTTCATTTCTTAGAAACAGAGCACGCTATTGTCTTATGTTAATCAACTTTTTTTTTTATTTTTAGTAGCTCCTGTGTCTTGTCCCCTCTCTAGTTGAGCTGATCTATTTTCTTGACTATTTACTAAACCACAATGTATATTGTTGTTCCTTCAGACCCTTTAATGAAAGCCCCAGACTTTGGTACTTACTGGCTTGTAACCTTGCAGAAGTCACTTATGGCTGATGAGGCTCAAACTCCTCATCTGGGAGATGGCAGTGCATCCATCCACTCATTCCTTTAAAAATTGTGTATGTCTCCTAGATGTGGGGCATTGCATGCAGAAAGACAAAGACAAATCAGACCCAGTCCTTGCTGTCAAGGGTTTTACTATAATGGAGAGACACCCACGTAAATGCCATAAATGTCCTGAAGTGTGATCAGTGCCTCATGTGCCATGAGGGTGGGATGGTGTGATCAGGTCTACTTGGGGGTGAGAGGAGTGAGAAACATCAGCACAGGTGAGAGAGGAGAGTGAGACACGTTTGTGAAAGCACTTGACTCATAACAGTAGCCGACAATCATAAGCATTTCCTATGGGCTGGGTACTGGACTGAGCGCTTGAGAGACGTTTCATCCCATCTCTCCAGTTCACCTCTTTGGTAGTTACTCTTATTAGCTCTAAATTGATAAGGAAATTGAGGCCTTCCGAGATGAAACATTTTGCTCAAGGATACACTTAAAATGACAATCTCAAGGTTCTATCCCAGGCAGTAGAACCCCAGAACCCTCCTGTTTAACCACTAAACCATGCAACCTTCCCCTTTCCTCGCTTTGGTTGCAGAAGCACCAAGTATTTGTCTGCGTCCTTCACAGTGCAGCGGTGCCCACAGCTATGGATGGTTTTGGGGTCGGGGGAAGGCTCTGTGGGAGAGCAGGACAGGTTATGGGGGCTGGGTGCAGAAAGCTGAACAAAGCAGGTTTACCCATAAGGGGTTACTCAAAACTAAAACAAAAACTAAAAAAAGACCTAAGTTCAGTTCCTTATTTTGGTCTTTCCCTTCCAGATAATATTTCTTTTCTCACTTAGCTCAAACTGACTGAAAAAGACATTGGTGATTCCCAACACCTTTAAAACCCAAGATCAAAGGAACAGTATGTCCCATGATAGACGCAAAAGGACTCTCATTCTTGGGGGATTTAAAATAAACAGACAGGCAACAAACTTTCAACTATTGTTTAAATTCAGTCCAAAGGGATTTTCTAATCTAAAGAACTCCACTGTTTTATTTCAGGGTCAGAGCAAGTTCCCATTTAGTACACAGAAAGGTTTTCTATGAGGGAATTTAAAAAAGACATATGCAAATATACCAGAGAGATTAATAGGATGGCATAGCTATGAGACACACAAAATGAAATACAATGACACATAATACATTTTAGTTTGATTTTTCAATATTATATAAATGCTCTTAATTAATATTAAAGCAACAATTAATGGGAAACAACTTCGTTGGTTTGATAAATGGAATAGAGCCTTTTTCAAGGACATTTTTTTTATTCCAAATATAATATAGTTGATTGTGGAAGACTAAGAAATGAATGATAAATATACAAAGAAATGGAAGTCACCCCTTTGACTCTAGGCTCTCTAAACTCTACTTGCAGCCCCATTGTGAGCCTTCTGGAGGTCTGCCCTGCCATTCTTGTTAGTACTACAGCACATTCTCACTTCTCTCTTCTCTTTATACACATACGCATGCACACACATGCATAAACACACACACTGACTGACTCTCGGTCCAGCCACCTCATGGCCGGACCTGTCCTCTCAACCAGCTCTCACCCCATCTCCCATACCAGCCATAATTGTGGGTGCCACTGCACTGTGGAGAAAGCAGACATGTACCGAGTGCTTCTGCTACCAAATCAAAGAAAACAGAAGGCAACTGGGTTTAGTGGTTAACCACCAGGGTTTGGGGTTCCATTGCCTGGGTTAGAATCTTGCCTGGCATATAGTAAATGATCAATAAATGCTTGCTATTGTTATAACTAGAGTTAGTATATACATTATTGTTTCACAAAATTGGGCTCATAAATTGTATAGTTTTGTATCCAATGAAACTGATAATATTAAAGAAGCTTTAAAGTAAAATAATAAGGCAAATTGTATTAATCAAGGTTCTTTGCATTGTAAGAGACAGAAACCCAACTCAAACCACCTTAAGCACCAAGAATTTGTTGACTCATTGTGTTTAAAGTCCGGGAAAATTTCTCTTTGCACAGCTGAATCCAAGTGTTCAAACAATGTTGTCATGTTCACTCTCTTTCCTCTCATTTCTCAGCTCAGCTTGTTTCTGTGTCTTTTGTTTGCATGTTGGATTTATTCTCTCTTGCTTTACACAACCTTTCTCTACATTGCTGACAAGTCTTGGGTTGACATGATCCAAAAAGAGAAAAAATGGTATTCCCTTCTGAATCTAACAGGTAAGTAGCACAGAAGACACTAACCCAGCTTGATTCACATGTCCATCCTCAACCAATTTCTGTGTTTCTGGTGTTGTTCCTCAATTGGCCTCGATCTTTTACCTTCCTGCAGTGTGAGCTGGGGCTGCCCATGATCTTGGAAGGGCACAGTGACTTCCCCACAGTATAGGAATTTTCCAAAGGAACCAAAAAGCGTGAGTTAGTAACTGTGCCAGGTAAACATAAAGCTTTAGCAATCAGAGTTATCGTTCTTAGTTTTTAAAAAGATATGGAATCAACTTTGAATTAAGCCTCAGAATTGCTTCTTGGCCTTTGGTTGAGATCAAGCATTTTTTTTTTTTTGAGATGGAGTTTCGCTTTTGTTGCCCAGGCTGGAGTGCAATGGCGTGATCTCAGCTCACTGAAACCTCTTGCTTCCGGGTTGAAACCATTCTTCCACCTCAGCCATTCTTCTGTCTCAGCCTCCCAAGTAGAGTAGCTGGGATTACAGGTGTGTGCCACCATGCCTGGCTAATTTTGTATTTTTAGTAGAGATGGGGTTTCACCATGTTGGTCAGTCTGGTCTGTGAACTCCTGACCTCAGGTAATCCATCCACCTTGGCCTTCCAAAGTGCTGGGATTACAGGCATGAGCCACTGGTGCCCAGACTCAAGCATTTTTTTTTTTTTTTTTGAGACGGAGTCTTGCTCTGTTGCCCAGGCTGGACTGCAGTGATGTGATCCTTGGCTCATTGCAAGCTCCGCCTCCCAGGTTCAAGTCATTCTTCTGCCTCAGCCTCCTGAGTAGCTGGGACTACAGGCACCTGTAGAGATGGGGTTTCACTGTGTTAGCCAGGATGGTCTTGATCTCCTGACCTCGTGATTCTCCCACCTCAGCCTCCCAAAGTGCTGGGATTACACGCATGAGCCACCACACCTGGCTCAAGCATTTTTTTAAGCCTCAGAAAAAAGGTACTTATACAGTGGGGAAAAACAACATAATTTTGTATGTACAGTACATTTTTAACTGGAATATGCCTGATTTCTTATGAAGTATTGTACAGATATTTGGTAGCACACTGAGTATTTTGAGCTGAATTGATTAACTGATGAGATACATCTTTGAATATATATATTTTTCTTTCCTCACACATTCCAGTTGGATATTCATTTTCAAACAGCACCCTTGCAAAGTCTAGACTGATATTCCCTCTTCTCATTCTTTCTTCTAGGTACACAGTCTATCTGTAAACCATGTAAGACAAATACTACTAGCATTCTATTTTACAGAATTAACTCTCATTATTGGAGAACCATTCCAATTAGTAGTTAAGATGAGAGACACCTGTTCTTCAGGCGACTGCCAGCAGGGATAAAAGGCAATACTTGTTGGATGGATTTTAAAAACACAGAGATGATGTTGAAAGCAACCATAGTGGGTAAAAATGGTTATTTTGAAAACTCATTAACCAGCTGCCATGGAGTGTTCAGGTGATTGATTTTACTATTTTTTAAAAAAGATTTTTGATACCAGTATAGCCAAATATCTGATTTTTTTAGTTCTTTCTGTATGTGACCATGTAAATCTAATATCTCTAAAGCTATTTTCCAGTCATGATACCAAGATTTATGCATAAGTACATCCAGTTTGAAAGTTACTGTGATCTCACTTGTTTCCAGGAAGTCCCTGCAGCAAGGAGGAGTAAAGCCTAAATTGCTCCAGGGCAATGTGAGTTATGTTTTACTTTTCATCATCATTTGGATGCTTTCAAATATATTACCTCAGACTCTTTGACAGTCAGAACTGGCCACAGATGGGTCTATTCAGTTGATCTTCATCATCTATGCTTTTTCTGGAATTCTTTTCTCCATGTGCAGGGTTCCTTTCTTTATATCTTTTTCTTTATAACAATTGTTTTATCTTATTGCAAGCTCCTGCAATGAGAAGCCCTGATTTGATAAGTCATGTAACATGGCATAAAATCCAGAATCCGGGGGAGAGCAGGACACAGGTGGCCACCAAGTGTGGCCTCAGCCCCTGTGCTCTTTCATCCTACCCTGGTGCTTCTCAGCCTGGTTCAACACTTGGGTCAGGTTCGACGTTCAATACGTGAAGGTGCATCTCCATGTGAAGATTCCTTTGCAATTTTGCAGTATGCCTCTTGCTTTTCACTCTCAGCCCAGCCCCCTGAAAACTGTGTTGCTGACTTAGACACTTCTGATATCAAGTCACTCCATTCACCTGTTTTCTTACTGTCACAAGAGTGGATCTGATCTCAGTTTGTTTTGGGAATAGAAGATAAACTTACAGTCTTGTAGTTTCTTTTCTTCCTCTATAAAGAGTGATTCCACTGTTCCCCCTACTGCATAGGGTTCTCTCCTGTTATTGGAATTCTTGATGCTTTAGTGACTGAATTCTTTTTTATTGCATTTGATACTTGTTCCAGCATGGTGATCACCGAGTCTTATTTCCACACTGAGAAGATCTGGTTTCAGAAGCACATCAGGTTTCCTTAGAACATCAACCCTCAGCTGATTCATTGTTGCAAGGTATGCCGCAGGCACACAAAGAGATGGAATTGTCTGTCGCTAAATGGATCTGTGTGGAGAGTAACTCATTGTTGCTGTTGGCTAGATAATTTAACAGTGATTTATCACATTATCTGTTTTGGAGAAAGAAAGGCAGAGTGGAAGCTTTTCCTGTGGTTGAGTGAAGTTTGTCTGTTTGGGTTGTGTACTGATTAGAGTATATTGATTTGTGCACCTGCTGTGCAGCTATGAAGTGGAGTCCTGGTTCTCTGTGTTGTGCTACTGGAGGGATGGTGAGGCTTCCACACAGGCTAAACCTGCATTTACTGCTTCTTCCTGTAAATCTGTCTTTTTTCCAAAATGTAAACATGTAGGAGTGTCTTTCTTAGTCCATTTGGGCTGCTATAACAAACTACTGTAGTCTAGATAGCTTATAAACAACAGATATTTATTTATTTTCTTAATTTCTAGAGGCTGGGAAGTCCAAGATCAAGGAATTGGCAGATTCTGTGTCCAATAAGGCCACTTTCTGGTTCACAGATGGTGTCTTCTTGCTGTGTTCTTGCATGGTGGAAGGGAAGACCAAGCTCCCTGGGGCCTCTTTTATGAGGGCACTAATCCCATCAATGAAGGCTTTGCCCTGTGATCTGGCTACCTTTCAATGGCCCCATTTCTTAGTACCATCATCTTAGTACTACCTCTCAGTGACATGAGTGTCAAAGAATTTGCAAACATATTTTAAAAGCAGCACACCTCTCTAAGACAATGTTAATATATTCTTTAGATTTGAATCTAAAGCCATGCCTTGTTTCTATAATCCTGATTGATCAATTGACTGATCAATTGATTCAAGAGTTAAGGCCAGGTGTGGTGGCTCATGCCTGTAATCCCAGCACTTTGGGAGGCAGAGGCAGGTGGATCACTTGAGGCCACGAGTTTGAGATTAGCCTAGCCAACATGGTGAAACTCTGTTTCTACTAAAAATACAAAAATTAGCCGGGTATGATGGCACACGCCTGTAGTCCCAGCTACTTGGGAGGCTGAGGCAGGAGATTTGCTTGAGCCTTGGAGGTGGAGGTTGCAGTGAGCTGAAATCATGCCACTGCACTCCAGCCTGGGAGAAAAAGTGAGACTCTGTCTCAAAAAAATAAAACAACAATAAAAATAAAAATAAAATGTAAGGAAAGGAGTTAAAAAGCACTCATCTGCTGTCAAGTTCCATCACAGGTCAATATATTCAGTGACATCTCATGAGCAGTATGGAGCCTTCGTGCATACCACATTGACCCAATTCATGCCAAGCATTTTATGGACAGTTAATAAAGAGACAAAATGGATGAATGGATATATAATTCGTTCACCTATCTGTCATCAATCAAAAGAGCTTTTAAGCCAGACAGATTAGAAGCCAACAGAATGAATTATAACTTGGTATCTTGGGTAAGAAAATGTGTTTCTAAAATATAATTAGTATAACATTTGTTTTGTTTTGTTTTGTTTTGTTTGTACATACAATTTAGTTAAAAGGCATATATTCAAATAATTGCCTGATTTGGTGACAGAAGGCAAATGTTTTCTGAAGAGTATTAAGAGGTTTCCAGTCTTAATACTTTTTAATTATTTGAAAATAATTAAATGTTTGAAATGTACAGGTGATAGTAGCCCCACACCCCTCCACTCTTAGTGGAAGAAACACTGGGTGGGCTCAGAAAGCTGGAAGACTGCTGCCTGAGGCTCCTCAGGGTTTAACCTGGACCCCTTCCTTTCACTACAGAATTGATGCCAGTGCAGAGGCCTAAGATAGTTCTAAAATTCCAGACTCATCAACTCATAATAGTATCACTACTCATTCATACAGTGAGGAGGGATTTTAGAGGAGTATTTGGTTCGGGCCCCCATTTTAGACATGGATGTCATGGGCTCTTTTCTACTTCGAGGTTATTTTTCTAGGTGCCTATCTGCATATCTGGGGGTAGCTCTATGCGAGGATCATGTGCCTGATCCTCAGTGGCTGGCCACCACCCTAATGTGCTCCTCTTACCTGCCAACATTGTCTCCTAGGGATACTCTTCCTATCTGTAGCCCTGGGCTAGGACATTATCACTGCAGCTGTGGATTTACAAAGGATTTTGAGACAAAAGATGTCTGCCCTGAGCACATATGCATTTTAGGAATGAGGAGAATGGATTCAACACAGAAAAAAGATGACTGGAGTGGGTCAGACGTAAGGTGATGAAGGCACGAATTATGCAGGGGTTACGCAGGTGAAAATTAATGCACATATATGACGACTTTGCAGAGTTGATTCGCAAATTATATGAACTGCTTGGGGCCAAGGGACAATATTGGGTTGGGAAGTACATTGTGTTTGAGCATTTCTGTCTGCATAGTAGGAGTGTGACTCACTGAAAGGAATACCAGATGAGGAAGGACGGGACTTTGGCTGGAAGGTAGGGAAGAAAAGGGAACCGGGAGAAATTGTCCTTGGTTATTGCATAGGAAAACGTGATCCCCAAACCTTTGTTGCTGGCAGAGAAGAAATACTGCTTACCAAAGAGCGTTTATTTAATGCAAAGAACTTCTTTTTCTAGGGGCCAGATTTTTTTTCTTTAATCATTACTACTCAAATAACAAGATTTAAGTGAGTGCTGTCTTTTAAAGTCCAGACTTTTTTTTTTTAAATTTAAATAAAGAGTCTAATCAAGGGAATGGAAGATGAGGAGAATGGTGGCTCTGGGAATTTACTTTCGTTGTGGACCAGACTTTTTCTCAGCCAGGAAAAAGGTGAGTAAATATGACCTGGTGTTTTTGAAAACTGCATAAACTTCAGTGCTTGGGGATTTCCTGAAGGTGACTCTTAATGGGGGCTCTTCCCCTAACACCCAGAAGACCTGTGGGTGTGGGAAGGGGCCATCCAATTGCCACAGCGATTGGGTGGGGTGCCTCTGGCATTTCCTGGGAGGGCATCGGGGTGCCAAGTGAGCCACAGTATGTGGACACTCACACATAAAAGGCTTAAAGGCTTGTACCTCTCACAAAATGCCAACAGCACCTGCTCAGAGAAACAATGAAGCTGGACCTGCAAAATGAATTCGCACTGAGGGCTCTGTGATTCCTTGACTTTAACGTGTAGGGAGATTCAACGTTGTTTTATTTTTGTTTCTGTTTTTGTTTTTTTAATGAAACCAAGATATGAAAACTCAACCCTAAACTGACCGAGTCTTGTTGCCTGAGGTCTCTGTGGGAGGGAAGCCGCAGGCTGAGCCTGGATCAGCTGCTGGTGGTGAAAACCGTTGCTGGGGTTGTGGCAGGGGAATCCTGGCCATGAGGAAGCACAGGAGCTGTGCATGCCAGGCTGGCGGGAAAGGCTTTTCCAGAAAGCACCCGGGGCTGGAGAGACAAAGTCCTGGGGACAACGCGGGCTGAAGCTTTGGGCAGGATGTTCGGAGGGTGGCTGAATGGGGCAGGCTTCAGGGTCTGTCAGATACCTGCCCCCAAGAAGCAGTACTGTAGAAGGGAAAAGAGAATCCCTGTCTTGTGTCCTTCTTTCCATCACAGGTGTCAGCATCTGATGGCATTTCCCCTCTGTGTGGCACAGTTCAGGGCTATTTGTTGGGTTTTACTAGAGAACAACCTGTCTCCTGGGATTCCGCGGTGACAAGGCTTCCGCATGAAGCCTCAGATGTTCTAAAAGCAGGGTGCAGGGCGAGCTGCAGAGTCATGAAGTGGGGGAAGTTCCCCAGTGTCGCTGCTGAGACACAATGCCTGACTCCCATAAGTACAGCAACACCACAGAGGTGGCTTAGGATGCACACAACCTGCCATTAGTGGAGCGGGGCATTTGGTTTCCCCTAACAGGGATGAGCCACCACCATTGCTGCTCTGTGCCAAGAGTGGGAGGAAGCTTTTGTGGGGTGGGCCTCACAGGGTCTGGCCTGAAAGCCTGAGCGGCACTAATCTTTTCATGACGAAAAGCAGTGAGATTCTGAATTGGAGCAATACTACCTTCCAGCACCTGAGTCCTGTAGGAGCCAGCATGCTTCCACTGCAAAGTCTAGAAATGCATCTGGGAAGCATCAACCAAGGGCCAGATGCTCTGCCTGGCGGGGGACACCAGGGGACATTGCCCTCAAGGAGTTAGCCTGTAGGGAAGGCAGACAGGAAAGCAAACGATGTCAATGGAATTCAACACATGGCCATGATAGACAGTTGTAAAAGATATGAAGGGGGCACAGATGAGGGGGTCATCAATTTTGCCCAGGAGGGTAAAGGAGGCAGGGCAGGGAAATCTCCCTAGGAGATATGATGGCTGAGTGGGGCCTTGAAGAGTGGGTATAGAGTAGCCAAGACGACAAAGTGGTATGGAAGTCCGGGAAGAAGCCGTGGCATAACAAAGGCATGGCTGTGTGGAATAACACATGGAAGTTGCAAGTAGCTCCTTAGGACTGTTTATGGAGGTGAGCTGGGAGCAGTGGCAGCTGGCAGTCAGGTAGGGGCTGGATCAAAAGACCTTTTGTGTCACACTGAGGAGCTGGGAAGTTACCCTGTGAATGAAATGGCACCTTGAGGGGCTTCAGGTTGGAGAACAAGGCAGCCGTAGCTGTGTATCTCTGCCAGAGGATGCTACTCTGCCAGAATACATTGGAAGGATTGGGAAGGGGCAAGATTGGGATTTGCAAGGTCAGTTTTAGGAGGCCATTGTGCTGAAGAGTCTTGGTGATGAAGCCTGGAATGAAGGCATGGGTCCTGGGGTAGTTCAACGGCACTTCTGTGATATACTCAAGAGGTGGACAAAACAAGATCTCATGGTTCCTGGGAAATATGACGGAGAAAAGAGAAATCATAGCTCTAGAGCTCCAAATTGGGTGACAGGGTGAATTGTGGTGCTAACAACCAGGGTAAGGTATACATGAGAAGGTTCTTCGTTTTTGATTGAGAATGGTTGGGTATAAGAGGTGGAGAGGGAAAAGATAGACAGAATGAGCTCCATGGAGTTAGTTTTAGACCCAGTGCGTTTGAGATGCTTATGAGATGTTCAGGTGGAGATATACAGCAGGCAGCTGGGTGTATAGTGGAGAGCCCCCTGTCATTCACGTAATTCATTTACTCAAATCTAAGGACACACAGTCAGCAAACAGAGACACAGAGAAAGAAATGGACAGTTTGAAAAGTGTTGCTCACTCCATTCTGCTCAGCACATGCTCCATACAGAGGATGAGATGGAAGACCCCCGCCCTCCAGCGCCTCAGTGGGGCTCAAGTGCCAGGTGCGCCTCAAAGCCTGAGCATCTGGCCTTGCTGAGTGTGGCTTTAGGGTGGTGTCAGCAGGCCTGCGCCCAGTGGCCAGATCTGACCAGTCACCTGTTTTTGTTTGACCAGTGAGCTAAGAATAATTTTAAAAATTCTAAATGTTAAAAAACAAATCAAAAGAATATCTCAAAACATGTAATAATTTTATGAAATCCAAATGTCAGTGTTTATAAAGTTGTATTGGAACATAGGAACAGGGAGTCAGCAGGGCCTTTCTGGATGCTCTAGGGGAGAATCCATTCTCTTGCCTTTTTGCAGTTCCAGAGGCTGCCTGAATTCCTTCGCTTGCAGCTCCTTCTCCACCTTTAAAGCCAGAAATGAGGATTGAGTTTTCCTCACATCACAATGACTCTGACATTCACTCTTCTGCCTCCTCTTCCACATTTAAGGACCCTTGTGGTTACACTGAGCCCACCCAGGTAAGCCAGGAAAATCTCTCCATCTCAGGCCAGTTGATGCACAGCCTTAATGTCATTAGCAACCTAAATTCCCCTCTGCTATGTAACACAACTCAATCACAAGTTCTGGAAATTAGGATGTAGACATCCTTGCTGGGGAGAGGGTAGTTTTAACCTGCTGACCACAGATAGAGATACAAACTTGGGAATTCACAGATTTAGGGTGGTATTGAAGACAAGAGAATGGATGGTACAGCTCATGGAAAAGGCATGACTGAGATGAGGCAGAAGGAAAAATCCATGGCACACACAAGGCTTTGAGTGGCACAAGAAGAAAATCCTAAAAAGGAGATGGAAACAGGAACAGTTCAAGGAAAGTATCTGATCTAGAAAGCCAAAAAGAGAAAAGAGTTCCAAGCAGAAGAGAGGAAAATGCTACAGGGCAGCCACGAGAGATCTGGGCTGAAAGGCAGCTTTTGGACTTGGCGACTATGCATGGTGGTGGTGCCTGATGGCTTGGCAAGACCTGTTGTTAGCACCCTTGTCCCCTTCCAAGCCCCTGTGACTTGTCTTGGGAAAAGAATGGAGCATTTGATTTAGGCCTATCCATAGCATTGCTTTTTCCTGCCTGTAGGAGTTGGTTCAGGGCTGAGCACTTGATTCCATGTGCGTCAATGAGAAGCAATGAGAAGCCATGAGATTGTGCTGGGGATGATTTTAATGTAGGGTTTTTCCAGGCCTGTGGCTTCCGTGACCATCTTCACACCCAAGTGAAGAAGGTTTGATGATGGAGCAAGGGAGAGAGGAGAGAAAGCAGGGATAAGAGCAAGAGAAAGGAGAGATTGAGAAGGAGAAATCAGGTCAGGTGACATCATGTGAGCCCTGCTGAAGCCAAGACTGGACACCTCACTTCCGGAACCAATATATTTGTTTTATTTTTCTGAAGTCAGTTGGAGCCTGGCTTTCTGTCACTTGAGCCATATGAACCCTATCTGATCTGGGGGCCTTTGATATCTTTTGCCGTGCAGAATTGGTGAGTAGAAGCTTGAAGACGTTGTGCTAAAAATGCACCTCACAAAAGAAAAGAGCCTCTAGTAGAGATGCATTTGCTTTGCTGACTACCATACATTAAAAGATGAAGGCTGTAGGACATTCAGAGAGGGCTTCCCACTGGGCTTGTGCTCTCTTGGGCTCTTTGGCTGACTCTCTCTGGTGATGGCTGCTCTGGAGCAGCCGCTCTCAAAGCATGGACCTGGCAGCAGCGGCAGCAGCATCACTTGGGAATTGGTTAGAAATCCAAAGTCTCAGATTTCTCCAGACTTCCTGGATGAGAAACTCTGGTGACTGTGGAAGCCCACAGTCTGTATTTTTAATAGGCCCTCTGAATGACTGTGATGTACGCTAAGGTTTGAGAACCATTGTTTCTGGACTGCAGTTTCTAACTGTTGCTGAGAAGAGTATCACTGGAGGATCATATTGGATGCATGTGGGATTCAGTGGATCTTGATGTCAAGGGAGGCTGGAGATGTGATTTCCTTGCTGAAACTGACACACTCAAATTCTTACCTTTAGACACTTTGTTGACAGCCTTACTGCAACACTAGGATTTTGTGACAGAAGTTGAAACACAGGTTTGGGTTTTCCTGAAACATCAAAGTGCAGTGATTTTTCAATTGCAAAGACCTGGCATCAACCTAAATGCCCATCAATGATAGACTGGATAAAGAAAATGTGGTACACAGACACCATAGAGTACTATGCAGCCATAAAAAAGAATGAAATCATGTCCTTTGCAAGGACATGGATGGAGCTGGAGGCCATTATCCTTAGCAAACTAATGCAGGAATAGAAAACCAAATATCACATGTTCTCACTTATATGTGGGAGCTAAATGATGAGAACACATGGACACATAGAAGGGAACAGCACACACTGGGGCCTTTTGGAGAGTGGAGAGTGGGAGGAGGGAGAGGATCAGGAAAAATAACTAAGGGACACTAGGCTTAATACCTGGGTGATGAAATAATCTGTGAAACAAAACCCCATGACACAAGCTTACTGATGTAACAAACTTGCAAATGTAGCCCGGAAGTTAAAATAAATGTTAAGAAAACAAAGGGCAGTGATCTGTGAGTTCTGGTTTCTTTTCTGGAAATTGTGATGATTGATTTAGATCTCTTTAGTCACAGCTGTATAATCCCACTGGCTCCTGATGAAGTGTGGCGTAATGGAAGAGAATGTGATCAATGAGGAAGCATCCCACTTCTCCAAGTACAATGGAGTGTATGAAAGCGGGTGTCTTCTGTATAAAATGGGAAATGAAGCTCTTCAATAATGGATTCTTACTCTATCTAGGGCTTGACTGGGCTAGGAGCTACGCAGCGGGCTGCGTTATAGAAGACATTCAATGGGGTGCATTTCAGAGACACAGAACTCCACCAGGACTCCCAGTTAAGATGGAGGAGAAATGACCTTAGGAAAGTCTGAATCACTTTCCCCAGAGGTAGGAGGTGAGTGCCCGCTGGTGCCAGGTGCTTTTGCTTTACTTCTCACAGCAGAGTAAACATTCGTGGAGGGAGAAAACATGGGCTTGGAAGTCACAGAGCCTGAGTTTGAATCTTGGTGCTATCACTTGGTAGCTGTGTGACCTTAGGTATGGAACCAAATCCATCTGAGCACCTGTTTTTCCATTTAGAAAATGGGGCTAATACATGTCTTCTTCAGTTTCCATGAGGCGTAGAAGGGATGTAAGAAGCACTTGATACATAACACCTACTCAGTTGATTTTCCTCTCCTCTAAGCCATCTATTACGCTTTCCCAGTCTCCTTTCCTCAAGTGCCAAGTGTCTTCATGTTGCCCTCTTGAGTCTCAAGTCTTACACTCTTGTCAGACTGTTTCTCTGGTATGTTCTCAAGTCTTCAGAATTACTCTTTCCTTTCCTCCTCCAATAATAACTTCCCCTTTCCAACGTAGCCAGGCTCGATGTTGCCATTACCATCTAATTAAAGAAACTGATGCTCCTGGTGAACTTGACAGGGCAAGGCCTCCCGGATGCTCATGCTTTGCCCTTTCCAGTCCGCAAAGGAGCCGATTAAGCCACAGGACTGTCCCGCTGGCAGGCGTATGGAGGTGCACCTTAGGGCTGATAGGTGCTTCTGGGACCTCCTTTCATGGATGCGTTCTCTCCTGCCTCCATTCATTCACTCGTGCAATGAACAGGTGGAGGGTCTGACATACAGGATCCAGGTACTGTGCTAGTTACAGGGGACAGAAGGATGAATGAGACAGTCCTGCAAGTCAAGAAGCTCAGACCTGGAGAGTAGACTCCGAAAGTTATAATGAAGAATAGAGGATTTGGGGAATGCAGAAGAGGAGGCCTAAGTCGACAAGATGGGTTCAGTGTGCCGGCAGGAAGGGAGGATACCTTCAGGAAGGTTTGAGTCTCAAAAGATAATTAAATAGGTGAAGAGGTAAGCAGATGTTAGCTAAGGAGCCAGTATTACCAACAACAGAGAGAATACACACAGGCTGTGTTCCTGAGAACCCCGGAAAATTACATTGTTCCTCTGTGCAGTTTGAGAGAATGTTTGAACATCAAGCTGAGTTAGGCTGTGGCCTGCTAATTTTATCAAATGAATGGGAAGCCCCTAGAAGTGTCCACTCGGCAGGGGCAGAGGGTGGTTGATCAGACTTAGCTAAATTTCTAGCTAAAATATCTTGAGTGCTTACCACGTGCCAGGCACTGTTTTAAGTGCTTCACTGTAATTGAATCATTTAATACAGCTCCCTCTGGCACGGAGGGGAGGATGGGCTTGGGAAGGGGAGAAGGGGGGCAGGGAGGCTGATCAGAAGCAGGAATGAATGAACACGGGGTGAGGGTGGGGGTCCAGGGGTCCAGTGGGTCCCCAGGAGTCTGGCGCTGGCAGTGGTCTGAAGAATGGTGTCATGGACTGAGCCAGAGAGCGGGGAGAGCAGCAGGCTCCCAGGAAGGGCTGAGTTATCTCTGGGAGTGCTCCACAGAGCTGGGCGTCACATCTCATGGGGAAAGGGTAGTCTGTCCTTGGACCCTGAAGCTGGAAATCTTGCATTCTCCCCAGCTCTGGCCTTTGTACTACCAGGCGTTGACTCGCTCTTTCCCGGTTGTAAATATAGTATCTCTGTCTCACACATATCTTTGTTCCACACCAGATCTCTTGCAGGAGAGGAACGTCATTGGCAACAATGGCTTCTCCTTGCTCCTGGTGCACTGGTGCCTCGAGAACTGCTAGAAGCAGCCGCGCTGCGGGAAGAGTAACTGAACATCCTTGCCTCTCCTGGCTGCCCTCAAAGGAGGCGAGTTTCTGCTGCGCCGCCCTTGACCTCTGCCTCTGCCGGAGCGCTCTGCCCTCCTCACAACGCACGCGGCCAGTGAGGGGGCTTATCGCCTGGCGCTGCCTGTGGCGCCGACGGCCAGCAGAGGGCAGCATTGAGACACGAACGAGGGAGCGCCCACGAGGCGCCGCGGGGGCAGCGGAGCCGCAGGACCCCAGCTCCGTGGCGGCTCCAGCCTTTCAAACGACTCCCCTGGGAACTCTTTCTGCCGGGTGTGGACTGCCGAAAATAAGCAGGTGATAGGAGTGAAAAAATGAAACAATTCTGTTCCGCAGAATGAAAATGAGTTGTCAATTAGCGTCTTATCTGCCGATGTCACCTTCTCCGCGCTTTAAGATGGCTTTGTCTGTGGGCAGGAGCCGGGGACCTCCCCAGGGCAGAAAGTGGTGGCGCCACCAGCAGCGGGAGGCGCGTCAGGGGACCGAGCCAAGGCCGGGGGCGGGGATCTCAGGACCCAGGGCCTGTGGAGAAGGGAGGGCGCAGGCGCATTTCCAGCCCGCTGGGGCCAGGTGGAAGGCGACAGCCCTGCTGCAGGGGGAGGCACGGGGAGGGCGCCAGAGAGGGCTGCCAGGCTCGCGCTTCCCCTCAGTGGTCTGGGTCTGCTTCCACGTCGGTTCTGTTTATCAGGAGAGCTGGGAGGAATGTTTGGAGTTTTCTTTGTCCTTCACGGTCTCAGTTGACCCTCTGAGGCCTCGCCATCTTCCTTGCCGGCTCTGTCTCGTGCTGTCGCAGATTCCTGGGCGCAGCACGAGGCTACACCTGGTCCTGGATCCTCTCTGTCTGGCCAGAAGGGAGGAAGTCTTTTTGTCTCTATTTCCTGCTTCCACACTGTGGAGGCTGAGCCATGTTCCAGAGTCTGAGCTGGCCCTCAGCGGAGGTCTTGCATCTCCGCCATGGACCCCAAGCTGCTAAAGAGAAGTCCTTCTAGAAGGGCGCATTGCATGGAGACCAGAAAGAGAGCAGCAAGAGAGCTGGGAGGGCTGGGTTAGCAGGAGGCCGTCACTGTGAGGTCCCCTTCCTTCAGCCCCATTAAATAATGATTTTATCCTTGGGCGAAGGTTCCTTGCAGCTACAAAAGCAGAATCTTTGCTGTTCCCCAGCGTGCTTTATTTCTTCACAGATAGTATTGATTGCTTCCTCTGGATGGTTACCCTCAAAACCCCAATTTCACCCGCACTCATGGACTTGGTGTAAATGAAAGCCGTCTCATTTGATGATCATGAAGACCATAAATTACCCTCCGCTAAGAGATTTAGAGTGGAGGGAAGCATTTCTTCCGTCCTCTTAGAAGTGCTACACTTGGCTGGTTGAGTCAGATTCCTACCTGGCACTGGCAAAGGAAATGCCTGTAACTAGTTGAAGAACCCAAAGCATATTCAGGAATACGTACTTTAATTTGTTTTTAATTAAAATATCTTGAAAAAAATTCCTGTTGGTTAAACATGTGTCAGTGGTGACATAGTACAGTGGTTGGACCTTAACTGAGTCAGGCACCTCTCTCCTTGTTACTAAGGGAATGGTGAGGAAAGAGCAGAGACTTGTGATCAGACGGAACTGGGTCTGAAACACAGCTCTGCCTTTTACTAATTTTATTATTTCACTTAACGGCGCTCATCTGAACTCATCTAAATGGGTGTAATAATGGCTTACTCACCATGAATGCAAATACATATAAAGTATAATAATGTGTGTAAAATGCCTGCAGCCCTCTAGGTCCTCCATATTAACTTACCTTTTCTCATCCTCTTCCTGCTTCTCCTCCTCCTTTTTCTTTTCTTTCTTGTCCTTCTCCTGCTTTGCGTGGTCAAAAGGCCATAAAATAAACATTGAGACAAATGGAGCCTACCCTATAACCTCAGTTGTATACAAACTCACTTAAGAAAAGTTACAGCATTTGGCAAATGGAATATATGTGTGTCTTGTGTGTGTGTGTATGTTATGTGCATACACAGACATATTTCTATATTTATCTATCAGTTGAATACAGCCCTGTTGACCAATATATTGGCTTATGTATATATATTTTACATGTGGGCCTATAGGCCAACAGTGAACATTAATTCTCTCTCTCTCTCCATCCTTGCTCCACTTTTCCTGGAGATGAATATGTAAAAATAGATATCATATGAGTTGAGTATCACTTACTCTCACAAGGCTCTTTTGTGAAGCCCAAGTCACAAATAATACTTGACTTATTCACTTATTTTAATTAACTTTTGTACAGAATATCAGGATTGGATAGCATTTTGCTCATCTTATTCTATATTTCATTTGATACTTGACTCCACTCCCCAGCATAGGACAGGTGGTTGTCCAGTCTCTGCTGCTGATGTAGTTCCAGAGTCAGCCCCCTCTACCATACGATGGTCTTAGAGAGTCTGCTTTTATTTTGAACAGGGCTCTATTGGCTCTGATCCTGTTTTCTGAGATACTCCAGATTTGTAGGTGTCCATCTTCTCTTAATCTTTTCTTCTGGCTAGGCATTGCTGTTCTTCTCAGAAGTTTCTTATACAGCACAGCTTTTCTTGTGCACAGGCCTCACCTCTGGATTATAAACTTGTGCAGACCCTCTTTGTAACTCTCACAATAGCCGGTGATACAGTTTAGCTCTGTGTCTGCACCCAAATCTCATGTCAAATTGTAATCCCATGGGTGAGGGAGCGACTTGGTGGGAGGTGATTGGACCATGGGGGAGGTTTCCCCCATGCTGTTCTCATGATAGTGAGTGAGTTCTCATGAGCTCTAATGGTTTAAAGTGTGGCACATCCCCTCTCTGTCTCTTTCTTGCTGCCATGTAAGATGTGTCCTGCTTCCCCTTCGCCTTCCACCATGATTGCAAGTTTCCTGAGGCCTCCCCAGCCATGTGGAATTGTGAGTCAATTAAACCTCTTTCCTTTATAAATTGCCCATGTAGTTCTTTATAGCAGTGTGAGAATGGACTAATACAACTGGGACGTTGGCCTTGCCATGAGTAAGTGGGCCTCACATGAGTCTCACAGGCTGATTGAGAACCATCACTAAGAAAGCAGGGAAAGGAAGAAACAATGCCTGCCTCTTGCCATCACAGATAAAGTATATCAAGTTGAGGCTGCCAGACTGCTTGGCAAATATGTCACCTTTCTTTTTTGTAGCCTTTCTGCCTCTTACTTTGAGTCCTGGCCTTCTGGGGAGCCACTGAAGCTGAGCGAAACAGGCTTCTCATGCTTGTCTTGTCAACTTTAATTTATGAGAGTGAAGCTCAGATTAGAGGGAAAGAGGGGGAAACAGATACACACCTTCTGTAATGCCAGGAGGGATTGCTCCTTTCTGGTTGTTCTAATCTGGTGATATTTTCATAGAGCAAGTGAACCCAACTTTCAAACCTGTTCGACACTTGTGAATGGACATACTTGCAATTAAAATGAGAAATATAACATTAACCACCCAAGCGAATTAAGATGGAGAGATGAAACATCCTATTGAAGGAAGCAAATTAATAGCATTCTTGTTTGAATTACCTAAACTAGATGAGTTAAATTGTTTTCTCTTCAGCTATTGATAATATCCATCCTCAATTTTGCTTTGTTGTGTGTGTATATATATAATATATATACATACATATGTGTATATATACATATTATATATGTGTGTATATATATGTGTATATATATGTGTGTATATATAATATATATATGCGTGTGTGTGTGTGTATATATATATACTTGAAGTTCTGGGATATATGTGCAGAACATGCAGGTTTATTACATAGGTATACACATCCCATGGTGGTTTGCTGCACCCATCAACCCATCACCTACCTTAGATATTTCTCCTAATGCTATCCCCCTCCTAGACCTCTACCTCCTGACAGGCCTCGGTGTGTGATGTTCCCTTCCCTGTGTCCATTTGTTCTCATTGTTCGACTCCCACTTTATGAGTGAGAACATGCGGTGTTTGGTTTTCTGTTCCTGTCTTAGTTTGCTGAGAATGATGGTTTCCAGCTTCATTCACGTCCCTGCAAAGGACATTAACTCATTGTTTTTTATGGCTGTATAGTATCCCATGGTGTATATGTGCCACATTTTCTTTATCCAGTCTGTCATTGATGGGCATTTGGGTAGGTTCCAAGTCTTTGCTGTTGTGAATAGTGCTGCAATAAACATATGTGTGCATGTGTCTTTATAGTAGAATGATTTATCATCCTTCGGGTATCTACCCAGTAATGGGATTCCTGGGTCAAATGGTATTTTTGGTTCTAGATCCTTGAGGAATCGCCACACTGTCTTCCACAATAGTTGAACTAATTTACACTCCCACCAACAGTGTAAAAGCATTCCTATATGTCCACATCCTCTTCAGCATCTGTTGTTTCCTGACTTTTTAATGATCGCCATTCTAACTGGTGTGAGATGGTATCTCATTGTGGTTTTGATTTGCATTTCTCTAATAATCAGTGATGATTAGCAATTTTTTTTTTTTTTTTTTTTGAGACAGAGTCTTGTTCTTGTCGCCCAGGCTGGAGTGCAATGGTGCAATCTCAGCTCACTGCAACCTCTGCTTCCTGGGTTCAGGTGATTCTTCTGCCCCAGCCTCCCCAGTAGCTGGGATTACAGGTGCCCGCTGCCACACCGGGCTAATTTTTGGTATTTTAGTAGAGACGGGGTTTCACCATGTTGGTCAGGCCAGTCTCGAACTCCTGATGTCGGGTGATCCACCCACCTTGGCCTCCCAAGTGCTGGGATTACAGGCGTGAGCCACCGCACCTGGCCAATGAGCTTTTTTCCATATGTTCGTTGGCTGCATAAATATCTTCTTTTGAGAACAAAAGCGAAAATTGACAAATGGGATCTAATAAATTGAAAAGCTTCGGCACAGCAAAAGAAACTATTATGGAATGGGAGAAAATTTTTGCAACATATCCATCTGACAAAAGGCTGCTATCCAGAATCTACAAGGATACTACAAGGAATCTACAAGGAGCTTAAACAAATTTACAAGAAAAAAACAAACAACCCCATCAAAAAGTGGGCAAAGAATATGAACAGACAGTCTTAAATTTTTTTAAAGTAAAAAGACAAGAACTGTGATATCACAACAGCTGTCAACACATCCATTGAAATAAAAACATTGGGGTTGGAGTGTGATTGATTTTCTGAAAGAATAAAAAGTGACTCTTCAAATGTGGTAAGTACGAAGACGATGGAAGACCGACCGTTGTATTGTTTATGTCTCAAAACTAGGTTTAAACTGATAGCTTTGAAGGGAACAAGAGGAGGAGGAGCCAGGCCAGGTCCTCGGGGGCGTCTTGCCTGTCCTTCCCCCTCCTGCTGCCTCAGTGTCTCCAGGCTTTTCAGTTACCAACCCCTCCCCTTGGGCAAGTCACACAGGCACCCACAACTGCTGGAAACAATTGTGGTCAGTGGATATGGGCAGTTATGATGTTGTCTCTTTGTGGAGCACTCAGTATCCAAGGTGGCCACTAGCATGCCTCTTCTCCATGCATTTGATCTCATCATAATTCTGTCATGTAAGTGTTACAAATTCCCACTTCTGGGTGAGGAGACGAAGCACAGAGAGGTTAGGTAACTAGAGGAAATTTCTTCCTTGGGTTAGTGGAAGGCTTCAGGTTTAAGACCAGTTTTCTTCTATCCCAGCATGTTTCTCAGACCTGCTGCATTGCTGTGCAGTCCGAAAATGCATCCTCCTTTGTTTCTCACGGTGAGTGGCAACAGTGCCCTGCTTGGTTATTTGTATCTGGAGGCTGTCATCACCATCAACAACAGTTCCAAAATCTTACTTTTCTTGCAACATGTGGCTTTATAGGAAAAAAAATTAAATGCATAGGACTTCAGCTCATTATTAACTGAATTTGCATGTGAAATACATTTTTTTTAAAGAGGGAAGTATGTCACTCTAAGTCAAGGAAATAAGTATCTTAGCATAAACCTATGAACCTGATATTCCAAGTTTAACCCCTATTTAGTAAGGATTAAATGGGGTTCCAGCTGCCATAGAAAAGGAGGAAGGGAGTCCAATTGGTAGTGGAAGGCAGGACACAATCCCCAATAAAGGACTCTAAGTAATGAGGGAGAATCCCCCTGGAAATGGGGGTGCTCTCCATGAAACTGCGCCCAGGCCCATAAAAGGTATCCTGCAATGTCCTCTTATCAGAGAGGACTTACGCTCCCGATAGTGGCACCACAGATTTGTTAGTGGCATTTAGGAAACCATGTAGCATATAAAATAATATTCATATTAGAAAAACTGTTCCTGATGGATCACATTTCAGCAGATAAGATATTAGCTCTTGGCCTAATAACATATGGCACAGAATCAACAAGGAAGAACAGGACAAATGGCGAGGAGCATCATTGGATTGGGGGTGCCCCCGGCCATGCTGGCTGAGCTTCACCAGCTGCCTCACTGAACTTCATCTGCTCTATCTGTCTGCATCCATACACATGTAAATAAATGTTCACACTGTGACTTGTTTACTGCATTTATGTCATGGCATGGTATGATGTGAATTCTTGTCATCAACATGATGGTGGGGTCTTCATAAAGTCTTTAAAGACACCCTTTAGGTATTGTTTTGGCGACATATCTGAACTAGGTATGTATGCTCAACCTGCATTTGAGGGGACTCTCCTGGTGGCCAAATTGAGCAGGTCAGGGCCATAGCAACCCTTGCCAAAGAGCAGCTGAAATAGGACCTCCTTCTACTGGGGGTGTCCCCTTTATAAGATGGAGAGCTTTTCAGAGCAGGTGAACAGACGGGGCATTGTAAGTCCTTGTTGACCTTTCAGCCTGAGGGAGGAAGGGAATCACGTGTTTCCAGTGCAAACCTCAAGCTGGCTTGGGGAAAGACCTAGTTATGAGAAAGGGCTTTAAATATCCAGACCTCAGCTTGAAGCCTCACTCAATGAAACAGAACAGCCGAGAGATTTTTCGCTTGTTTTGATGGCAGTTCTATTTCTCGGAAGTTAGAGGAGGTGGGTATTGCAACTGTGGAACTAGTTCAGATCAACAAGGGGAATACATAGTAATTTTAAAAGCCCGATGTAAAAGAGAGTGTCATCTGAGCCATAAAGACATTTCTGGTCATAGTAGTTATACTGGGCACCTATGCATTTAGAAATTCAGGTTTCAAAATATCCTAAATAGATAGGTGTAACCCTATTTAATTCTTGTGTGGGTTTCTTTTCTATCACTTTCTGTTTTACCCTCTGGAAACGTCTCTATATCCTCAAATAAAAAGTATGAAAAACAAAAGTAACATAGAAAAAGGCAAAAACAAATGGAACATTGCTTAATTCCTGTTTTCCATTTAAATATTTTTCAGGGATAAGAATTTTATTGGAAATAGTAGGATTGACTACCACAAAAGGGACTCAACATTACATCAATATTTATAAAAGCAAGTCTGTTATGGTTTATACATTTTTAAGTCTCTGGCCAAAATGGGTTGTATCACAGGAAAGTAAGAAAAAAAATTGTATATTCAATTGCAATGACACTGTCAGGAACCCCTGAGGGGTCTTGGAGCATGATCCAGGGGCCTTATAGTAAAGACAGAATTTTCAAATGAGTAAAATCAAAACAGTGTATTCTGAACTGGTGAGCCTATATATAGTTTAGGCAATATTTTAGAACACATATTTAGAACATAGTTTTAAACGGGAGTTTTTGAGTACTCCAAGTCAGGAGCAGTGATCTCTCAGATTCAGCATTGGTTCTTAAGGATGTCTTGTCACACTGACAACCTTTCTTTATTCTTTAGGTCCTGAATGAATGTCTATGGTGTACTTGAATTTCAGCAAGATGTCTTGCATATTTCTCACTTATGTGGACTGGCTCATAATATTGTTAGCTGGATCAGTAACTGCCTGAATACTCATACTCTTTCTCTGTCCCAGCCTGGGAGATGCTTTTATCACAACACAGATGTGGAGGTGGGTGGCATGCTTATCAAATCTGTGGTGACATATGGAAGGACAGTTAAAATCCTAAATGACAACATCCACAGTACAAAAGAACAATATTAAACAGGTGGCCAGATGGCCTCAACAGAAAAAAGTCGACACCGGGCTCCTACCCTTGCCTGCCCCTCGCCACTCTCATTGACACAGTGAGAAGCTACTTGTGATGAGGTTTTGTGGTAACATGTGATGGATAGATGCCATTTTTAGTTGGCTGAGAAATTAATAATGGAGAGCTAACAAGATACAGGTTTCTCCAGGCTTTTGCAGCTTTGGAATTTGAGATTTAGAAGCACAGTTGATACCAGCATGGTGTCTGGAGCAAGGGGGCTCTCCGGGGGGCCCATCTCTCCTGTGACAGCCAGACCAAATCTAGACTGCTCTATCCCACTTTGAACACTGCATTTTTAGAGAGACTTCGCTAAACAGGTGTATCTGATTGAAATGACTGAGGAATATAGATGTTCAACCAAGAGAAAAGAAGACTGATGTGTGTGTGCCCACACATGTGTACGTGTGCCATAATATGAGTTCAAACATAGCAAGAGTCACTTGTGGAAAGAGGACTGGAAATATCTTGTGTGATTCCAGGAACATTCCAATTACAGCTCAAATCTCACTTCCTCAGAGGCTCAGAGCACCCATTTATGGCCCCTGTAGAAAGCAGCCCCTCCCAGGCACACTCCAATTTAATTTCTGCTATAAACACTTAGCATTAGTTGAAATTTTTGTTTGCTTGTTTTCTTATTTAAAAAAAAGTATCCACTAAAATATAATCTCCATCAGGCAAGGGCCTTGTCTTTCTTGTTCAATGCTGTATCCCAGGTGCCCAAGCCAATACATTGCACATAGTAGTTACTTACTTTTTTTTTTTTTTTTTTTTTTTGAGACGGAGTCTCGCTCTGTCACCCAGGCTGGAGTGCAGTGGCCGGATCTCAGCTCACTGCAAGCTCCGCCTCCCGGGTTCACGCCATTCTCCTGCCTCAGCCTCCCGAGTAGCTGGGACTATAGGCGCCTGCCACCCCGCCCGGCTAAGTTTTTGTATTTTTAGTAGAGACGGGGTTTCACTGTGTTACCCAGGATGGTCTCGATCTCCTGACCTCATGATCCGCCCGTCTCGGCCTCCCAAAGTGCTGGGATTACAGGCTTGAGCCACCGCGCCCGGCCAGTAGTTACTTACTAAACAATAGTTGCAAGAAAGGGAGGGGAGGAAGAAAAGAGGAAGGAAACAAAGAAAGAGAATCAGCTGGGTGCAATGGCTCATGCCTGTAATCCCAGCACTTTGGGAGGCAGAGGCGGGTGGATCATCTGAGGTCAGGAGTTTGAGACCAGCCTGGCCAACATGGCAAAACCCTGTCTCTACTGAAAATACAAAAATTAACCAGGCGTGGTGGTGCATGTTTGTAATCCCAGCTACTTGGGAGGCTGAGGCAGGGGAATCACTTGAACCCAGAAGGTGGAGGTTGCAGTGGGCCAAGATCACACCATACTCCAGCCAGCCTAGGCGATAGAGCAAGACTGTCTCAAAAAAAAAAAAAAAAAAAAAAAGAGAGAGTATCAATGAATTCCAATGCAGAAAAGTAGAAGCAATGGATAGAGTTGTAGGAGACTCATTTGAACTTAACATGAGGTGGAATGTTCTAATAATTGCATCTGGCGTTTGAACCAGTTCTTTCTGGAGATAGTCCCTCTAACTGGATATTTTCAAAGAGAATTATTATAGCCCAAAACTAGAAGGAGAAATAGATTCAATGACCCCTAACAATTTATTGTGACCTTGAGATTAAGCTAAAAATATATTTTATACTTAAACTTTGCCATCCTTTTTAGGAATTCAACATTCTATAACATCAACCAAGCCTTATCAGCATAAACCATGTGGATTCTGCCTATTAAGGAAGCACATAGCTGCGGGTGAGGGGAAGAGGTGAGAATGTGACTGTGCTCAGAATCTGTGACTATCACAAGGCTGAAAATCCCACTTCTGAGTAGCTTTGGGAAAGTCACTTTTAACTTTTTGTTTCAGTTTTCTCATTTGAGAAACGTGTGTGTGTGTGTGTGTGTGTGTGTGTGTGTGTGTGTGTGTGTGTGTGTGTGAGACTCTCCTGCAAGGGGATGGACTCAACCTGGTGCAGGCCAGGAAATCCCTTGTCAGTGAGATGGGAACCCTTGAAAGACATGACTTAGTTTCCCACATTCCAGTTTTGCTCTTCTCCAAGCCCAGAAATGCCTCACTTCTGGTCCAGCAGGGGAAGGCATTGAGCTTGCCAAAGGAAAGCTACACAGAGAGCCAGGGGCATGGTGCTTAGGACATCCCACGGTTGACCAGGCGCTTCTGCAGCTTTTGGTGACTTATCTATTCCTTTCCACATTTCTCTAAGCTTAGTCTCCTGAGACCAGATGCTAGGGGATACTGGCTTTTGTCTCATTCTCCACGCCTCACCCCCACATCCAGTTTCTATGGGGGTGGGGGAACGTTTGGGAAGCCTGGCTTTGATTCCACCTCCAGCCCTCCTTCCTTCCCACCGAGACCATGTTGGGAGCTTGACCCCCTGCCCACAATGCAGATGTGCAGTCCAGCAGGGCTTCCTCTACTGCTTCAGGGGTGAGACAGCAGTAGATGTGCCAAGGAATCCCAGCTGGTGTGTGCACGTGTGTTGCTTGCCTAGGTAGCATCCACCCTTTGGTACATCATGGCCACTGCCTCTTTTCTGTGGTTTCACTTGAAGCTCTGGCTTGAACTGGCCCAGTCTTGGCTGGTTCCTGGAGTTGATATGTAGACATTGCGAGTGATGAGACCACTTTTCACAGAGGTCGCTATGCTGGAAGGATGAGCATCTAGACCCCTGAAAGTTATCGTTCCTCGCCACAAGCAAAAAGCTACTTGCAGCAGGTGAGTTGGCCACAAACGAAAGCAGAACCTCAAATGGAACCAGAGAGAGCCAGGAACATTCTGGGGGCCCGGATAAGCCAGTTGTGGGAACCACTGCACCCCCAGACTATGTTTGAGCAGTTTAGATTTGTCACTTGCAAGAAAAAGAATTTCAATGAATGCATGAGCTACCAGTGGCAAGACAGGCACAAACTCTTGTATCTATGTGTAGACAACAGAAAGGCAAAGAGAGGGGAAGAGAGGTGAGAGCCAGGCTTCTGAGATAACAGTTTAGCAGCTTGGGGGAATTCGAAAGGTAGGTACTGAAGTCAAGGGGGCTGTTCAGAAGATATTACAATAAGCAAAATGGAAAAGGGTCCAAATGGTTAAACTAATATTTACTGAATATTGAAATATTTATTTATAGGCCCTTGAGCTCTATTCTTAATTACATCATCTTGTTAATATTCACAACAACCCTATGAAGTATATATTCTCCCCATTTTAGTCATGATAACACTAAGGCTTAGTGGGGTTAAATTACTCTTTCAAGACCCCACGCCTAGAAAGAGGCAGTTTTATGGAGTCTAGATCAGCCTTATTTCTGTTTCTAGTACCCCAAAAGACTTCTTAAAGTGAGAATAGGGCCCCAAGGAGACGTGTGTGTTTCTGTGAAAGACAGGATATCAAAGCAGGGGAGAGTAGGAGGCAGTGAGGGATAGGAGCACCTGGGCCCCAGGCGTGCCTTTCACAGGGGCAGGGAAGAAATGATGAGTCCAACTTTGGATGTGCAGAGTTCAAGAGGGCCCCTGCTGGTTCACCCAGGGCCTTGCACAGTGCCTGGCATCTAACAAGTGGCTCACAAATATTTCCTGAAAGGAGTAGTTTCTAATTCATGTCTTTTTCCCTTGCTAGGAGTGATCCAGTCAAATACAAGGCCCCTTCTTTGCTGAATTTCTGAGGTCTTTAGGGTCCTAGTTTATTAAAGTTGAAGTAATGAGTTGGAGAACTTTAGAGGAAGGCAGATGTCAGATAAACATCCCAACCTCTGCTCTTCTCTCTGCCTACTGGGCACGCCATGAAGGAGGATATTTTGCCCCTCACCCTCAACTTTCTTTTCTATTTCTTCTTCTTCTATTGGCTGGTGTGGGTTAAAATTATCTATCTATATGTCTTAGTCAGCTCAGGCTGCTACAACAAATTACCATAGGCTGGGTGGCTTAAACAACAAACATTTATTTCTTACAATTCTGGAGCCCAGGATGCCAAGATCAAGGTGCCAGCAGATTTGGGGTGCAATGAGGGCTCGCTTCCTGATTTGAAGATGGCTGCTTTCTTGCTGTGTCTTCACATGGCAGAGGGAGAGCACAAGTTCGCTCTTGTATCTCTTCTTGTAAGGGCACAGATCCCATCATGAGGGCCCCACTCTCAGGCCTTCACCTGAACCTAACTACCTCCTGCCTCAGCACGTTTGTACTGCTATAACAAAATACCACTGCATGAGGAATTCATAAATAATAGAAATTTATTTCTCACAGTTCTGGAGCCTGGAAAGTCGGAGATCAAGTCTCCAGCAGGTTCGTTTGGCTGGAGGAAGCTGCTTTCTTCTTCCAAGATGGAGCCTTATCACCACGTCCTTACAAGGCAGAAAGGGTCAATGTTGTGTCTTCACATGGTGGTAGGCAGAAGGGCAAAAGCGTTTAGCTAGGGCCCTTCAGTCCTTCCATAAGGCACTGATCCCATCCATGAGGGTGGGGCTCTCAGGGCGTAGCACCTCTCAAAGGACCCACTTCTCAGTACTGTTGCATTGGGGATTACGTTTTAGATAAATTTTGGAGGGGATATAAACATTCAACCCCCAGCATCTCCTAAAGGTGCTGCCTCTAAATACCATCACATTGGGGGTTAGGGGTTCAACATACGCATTTTGGAGAGTCACATGCATAGCACTATAGGTATCTGAAAATGGTGAGTGGTAGATTAGGAATAGGCCAGGTGCAGTGCGTCACATCTGTAATCCCTACACTTTCAGAAGCTGAGGTGGGCGGATAACCTGAGATCAGGAATTTGAGACCAGCCCTGGGCAACATGGTGAAAGTCGGTCTCTACAAAATACACACAAAAAATTAGCCGGGAATGGTGACACACACCCATAGTTCCAGCCACTCCAGAGGCTGAGGTGGGCTGCACTCCAGCCTGGGTAACAGAGTGAAAGCCTGTCTCAAAAAAAAAATAAAAAAGAGCTGGCCGTGGTGGCTCACGCCTGTAATCCCAGCACTTTGGGAGGCCGAGGTGGGCGGATCACGAGGTCAGGAGATCGAGACCATCCTGGCTAACACGGTGAAACCCCGTCTGTACTAAAAGTACAAAAAATTAGCCGGGCGTGGTGGTGGGTGCCTGTGGTCCCAGTGACTCCGGAGGCTGAGGCAGGAGAATGGCGTGAACCCGGGAGGCTGAGCTTGCCGTGAACGGAGATTGCGCCTCTGCACTCTAGCCAGGGCTACAGAGTGAGACTCCGTCTCAAAAAAAAAAAGGAAAAAAGAAAAAAAGAAGAAGACCAGGGATAAATAGTAGTAACCATCAAATTATTTTGTCTATGCAGAACACAAGCAAATTTTCAAAATGAGTAATAACAAATTCAGTATTTGAACCATCGTAAATAAGGACTTGAAATGGACAGATTTGCATTTTAGAATTGACAGTTCAAATGCTCAAATATGGACTTTTGATACCTAATCAAGAAGCTGCAATTAAAATTTGAAAATCTCAATGTTCGCAAGAAAGCAGTCAGGATGGTGTGCCAAATGCTTGCCTTTGGAGGCTTTGTGAAAATGTTTACAGGTTAGAAGAAAGAAATGGCTCTCCCAGATGGTGACTGTGGGCAAGGGATTTCTCCAGGGTCAAGGGTGTGAAGAAAATCAGAAGGGCTGCTTTGTTTTGTTTTTGGCAGCTGGCAAGGTAAGCAGGAAAATAAAATCCTCCAATAAGAATAAAGGCAAGCGGGAGAGCAGATTTGCGCCACAGTGGGGGAGCTGAGAGACTGGGACCCAGCACAGCCCACACTCAGGGCTCTGAATCAGCCCCAGGGAAGGTGCCTCGCGGCTTTGGGGCTGGGAAAGGTGATGGGGGTTGCCTAGAAACTCTGTGCCCTGCTTACAGTGTTTGCTGCCATCTGTCCCTGCAAAATGATGGTTCCAGCGCTTGCCCTAGGTCTCAGGTCATCTTAGGGATACTGGAGGAAGGGATGAACTTAGGCCACCTGGCAGGCCTGAAACTGGTGTCCTGGGGGCATTTTCAAGCAAAATTGCACCAATACAATTGGATGAGGTTTAGATGTGGAAAATAACTTGTCCTTTCCAAGTGCTTCAGAAGCCGTTTTTAGCTACATCCCTAGGTTTTTTAAGAGTGAATATCTGGGAGCTGGACAAAAAATCCTATAAATCAGACACCACTTTCTTCTTCCCCACAAAAAAGAGAACAGCAAAAGGAAACCCAAGGCAGCAATTACAAGAGGCTCAGCACTGCTCCTGCTTTTGTTGCTTGTTTTCTGTAGCTTGGTCTTGCTTTCTCTTTGCTATCCTCCACTGTTCACAATATTAACATGAAACCCAAGATGCTTTGTTTGTTTTTTGTTTTTTCTGGGTAGAGCATGTCATTTTATATTTTAGGCAGGCAGACATTGATTTTTGTCTGCTCTGAATGAAGCTCTGAATGAAAGTGGCTCTATTCAGCTACAAAATCAAATGCAGTGGAGGTAACATCTTTTCTCTGCACAACATTTCAATTCAAAAATCAAAAACAATCATGACATAAATGGTAGCTACCAAGCTTATGAAGGCAGTATACCATTTTTTGATAGGGAGTGGGGAGAAAGAATGTTCTGTTTTAATGTATGGTTCGATATAACAAAAAAGAAAACAAAATAAAATAAAACCCAAAGCGACATCAAAGAGTTTGCCATGGACTGGAGAATGCAACTTATTTAGGAGCCAGCAGTGAAGTCTGGCAATCCTTTGTTCAAGTTCAGGATTAATTAGCTCTGTAGCCACGGGCAAGTTATTGAATGTGGACACTGAGCCTCAGTTTCTTTATCTATAAGATAGCAATAATAAAACCTTCCTTAGAGGATGGCTGTGATAATTTGAGGAGATCTATCTCCTCGAGAACTGCAAATAACTGTGAAGTTCCTTATTCATAGCATAGAATCAATGTTCAACAAATCTTACCTATTGTTATTGATCATTTCCTTGTAAATTCAGCTGTGGAGGGAAGAAAAAGAATGTGAAAAACAGAGAAAGCATGAGCTGTCCAGGCCAGCTGATGCTAATTATTCTCACATCCATTAAAAGGGCTCAGCAGGCCCATGTGAGTAGGTGTGTGTGCGTGTGTGCATGTGTTTGTGTCTGTGTGATTGCACAGGTGCCTAGAAGGTGAAGGAGAGTTGCAGGCTCTGGAGCCTTGGGCTGAGCAGGCCCACACAGATGTTGTCAGAAAGAGGAAATACAAAATTTCGAACAAACTGCATGTTAAGCACATGAAGGCTAAGTGTGTATTGTGGGTTGTGAGTGTGTTGGGTGTCATATATTTGGAAAACCCTCCAGGATCTCTCTCGTAAAGGACACACGTAGCACCTCTGCATTGTCTTCATTGTTTGCAAGTATCTACAAGGACTGTTTCCCCACTGCAGGATTCTCTGCACTGTTTGACAAACAACCCGCAAGAAAATGCCCCTGCTTGCCTACATTGCCTTCCTCTCTTCTGAGTCTGCCAAAAGGATGGTAACTATTAATTAGTACTACAATATCTTCTTATGAAGGTAACACCAGGAATCTGTGCTTCAATCACTGAAATTCTCTTATGCTTTGGGATAAAGCTCTGATTAGCCTTTTAATGGTGATTGTCCAAATGTTCTCTAAACCTTAACTTATTTCATGCCAGTAGGAACATTTTTTTTTTTTTAAATTTCAGAATAAGACTTTTGAGTGAAGGAAACCAGAGTACTTAACTCCAAAATATACATCTTTAGCATATTTTGAAAAGGCTATTTAGACGGGCTGCAAACCACAGGAATAGCTATGAAAAGATGTTCTTTTGTGGGGGAGATTTGCATCTAGAGAGAAAATCCACATAGGTGAAATAAATAGCCAGGCCTTCTCTGAGGCTCCCCTTATCCAGATCTAGGAAAGAAGAACTCACAAGAAAAGGAGACTAAAAGCCTGACACCTTAAAGGTCCTACAGAGAAACTGTTACCCCAGGCACTCATCTGTTCTTTCTGAGAGCTCCTCCATGAGGGATGTCATCTGTAAACAAGATAGCCTGTTGTGGGCCTGGCCCATAATGGCTCACACCTGTAATCTCAGCATTTTGGGAGGCTGAGGTAGGTGGATCCCCTGAGGTCAGGAGTTCGAGACCAGCCTGGCCAAAATGGTGAAACTCCATCTCTACTAAAAATACAAAAATTAGCTGGGCATGGTGGTGGGTGCTTGTAATCCCAGCAACTCAGGAGGCTGAGGCAGAAGAATCGTTTGAACCCGGAAGGTGGAGATTGCAGTGAGTCAAAATGGTGCCATTGCACTCCAACCTGGGCTACAGAGAGAGATTCTGTCTCAAAAAAAAAAAAAAAAAAAAAAAAAGGCTTTACTGGCTTTCCTGCCCTCACTCTCTCATCACCTGTGTCTCCACCTCCCCTGAGAAGCCCCAAGCCCCTATTCATTCTGTAACCTCAGGATAATGTAAAAACCCAACCATCTGGTCCCTCCTTTGAGTCTCATACTTTGGATATGGCTCCTGTGTCCATGTGCATGTTAATAAATTTGTATATTCTTTTTTTTTTTCTATTAATCTGTCTTTCGTCAGTTTATTTCAATAGACTCAGACTTAAATTTTCACAGGGAAAGTCTGAACTTTCCTGTACAAGAAAATTCTCAAAAGTCAATACAATTTACAGAGGATGTGTGTCTGTGTGTTTTGTTTTGTTTCTTTTTGAGTTTCTTTTCTATTACCAAGCACTCAATATATATTTAAAAGATTGCTACGCTATGATTTTGATAAATAACAATAATAATTGGAAGGAAAATTTTTAAACAAACCTTCAAAAAGGTATATCTGCCATGGGTTTTAAAAAATATTATTCCCAAAATGTCAACTTACCTGTGATAAAAACCACTGTAGAGTTTATGAAGGAGAAGTAGGAAAATAAAAATTGGTCAGGCCACTTCCTCCTTAATTTTGATTTAGGGCAGCATAAAAAATTCTCAATATATCTGTCCAGTGCTGTAACACTGATGAAGTTTCCAGGCAATTTTCTGGAGATGGGAGTCAATGTCTCTGCATTTATAATCAAGGGGGTCCCGCATTGCAAAGATCTATGAAGCACCTTGGACAATTCTTTTTTGATTGCAGAAGGAAAACAATGAAATTTGACTTCACACTTCATCAACGCCAAAAGCTCTTTTAAATATATTTCCTTAGGTTTACCTAAACCTATGAGAGCCTGAAAAACTGGTGTAGAAATCAGGCCTCAGGTATGAAGGCACTCCAGCTTGTGTCAGTTACCTCCCTAGGCTGAACTCTGGATTCTGACCCCTGCTAAGGATAGGCTCCTTTTTTGCATAAAACACATAAAAGTAAGGCTAAGTCCGCACATAGGCAATTAAATGATTTTTAAAAGACACACTAATACAATTTAACAGGGAAAGGAAAATCTCTTCAACCAATTGTGCTGAGATAACTGAATATTCATATAGAAAAATCAAGATGTTTGACTTATCTAACCATACCCAAGAATCAACTGAAGATGAATCACAGACCTAAATAAAAATGCTAAAATGATAAAGCTACTGGAATAAAATATAGGGTTAGCTTCATAACTTTGAAGCTAACCCTATATATCTGTACAAATTTCCTAGAGAGAACACAAACCCATAAATTATTAAATTATTAAACCCATAAATTATTAAAAAGAACAAACATTAATTGTTTAGGCTATCACAATTAAAAACCTCTGTGCATTAATAAAAAGCATCAAGAAATTGATAGTCAATTCACAGACTGGGAAAAATAATTCACCACACATATATATGGCAAATGGCTTTTATCTAGTATATAAAGAACTCCTATAACTCGATAATAAAAAAGATAACAAAATAAAAAATAGGCAATGGACCTAAACACTTCTCAAAAAATGATATACAAATGGCAGTAAGCACATGAAAAAGCAAATAATATCATTTAAGAAATGCAAATTAAAACCATAATGAGATGCAACTACACACCCACTACAATGGCTAAAATGAGAAAGAATATGAGCCAATCAGAGCTTCCATACATTGCCAGTGGGAGTGTAAAGTGGTATACCATGTTTAGCAATTTAAAAAAGTGAAACATACATCCAGCCTATGACCTACGTATTTATCCAAGAAGAATGAAAACAACATGTGAAGGATGTTTATAGCAGCCTTATTCTACACAGTAGCCCCAAACTGGAGACATCCTGCATGCCTATCAATGGGATGGATGAACAAAGTATCATCTATTCAGGTGATGAAATATTACTCAGAAATAAAAAAGAGCAAACTATTGATGTAGGCCACAACATAGATGAATCTCAAAAACATTATGCTGAGTGAAAGAAGCCAGATCCCCCATTCCTAAACTACATAATGTGTGATTCTACTCACAGAAGATTCTAAATGGGGCAAAACTATGTTGCATGGTGATGAAAAACAGATCAGTGACTATTTCTGGAGGAACACACTGGGAAGGGGTGAAGATACTCTCTAGGCAATGGAAGTGCTCACCATTTGGTGTGTATGTGTTAAGACTGATTGGACAGTACATTGAAGATCTGAGCATTCATTGTGTACAAATTAAACCTCAATTAAAAATAAGAAAGGTAAAATAAAAGTCACAGCCAAAAGAATGCCAAATGATCATTGGTAGTGAAACTGGTAGCTCTGGTTGTCTTGCAAATGAAGGAGCTCAGGTGGCCTGGGTTACTAGGATAGAGCAGCTCTCACAGGCCTAACCAGAGGGACAGCAGCAAAATGAGACTAGGAGTGAGGGTGGGGGCCGAGAGTAGAAAAGAAAGGAGATTAAGAAAAGATCTCACTTGAAATGGATTCTGAAAGACTAAATGATAATGGTAAGAATAATAAAAAAATATTTTGCAACAGCATGTGGACATGATATATAGTAATAAAATCAATCTCTTTTCAAAATGTAGGTCTTTTAAATTTTTAATTTTTTTAAAGACAGGGTCTTGCTATATTGCCCAGGTTGCACTACAGTGGCTCACTGCTGCCTCAACCTCCTGGGCCCAGGTGATCCTCCCACCTCAGCCTCCAGAGTAACTGGGACTACAGGCTTGAGCCACCATACCCTGCTAATTATAGCTGGGGCTACAGGCATGAGCCACCATGCCCTGCTGATTAAAACCCCCCCCTTTTTTTTTTGGTAGAGATGGGGGTCTCACTTTATTGCCCAGGCTGCTTTCAAACTCCTGGGCTCAAGTGATTCTCCTGCCTCAGCCTCCCAAAGTGCTGGAATTGATTACAGGGATGAGCTATGCAATGGCTGAAAATGGATTTCTTTATGCTCCTCGGCTGTGCTTACAACCGACATTGTTGGGCAGAACCATACGTTTAGGAGATGCTAAGCAAATATTTGTCGAATGCATGTTCTTCTGGAGGGGACTTCTTTTCTACCTTAACCTACTTCACCTACCTTAAACTTCTCTTCCTACTTTTGCTAGCTACTCCTGGGGCTGGCATGATTTAGGTCAAGCTGCAAAGGCATGCTCAAGAAGATAATGCTGATAAAGGATGCTGAAGTGGATTGTACCAAAGGAAAAAACTCTGCAAAAACTGCTGGATATGGGGGAGATGTACACCTTCCCTCCTGGTGAGCAGCTTTTAAACAACAGCCTTTTGTCTCCATTAATTAAATTGGATTTGAAACAGAGAATAGCACTTTTATTTCCTCAGCCTCCTGAGCTATCTAGTTCATCCTACTGCAGTGGCTCTTTTTCAGGCACTCAAATCATTTATCATGAGTGAAATAACTCACTGAGAATATGAAATGTCATGAGTCAAGTCATGGACCTAAATCAATTAGAGGTAGTCAAACCTTCCTGCCTTTAATTTATTGTCAGGAGAGAGAATGGCTCTTGTGACATCTCTCTGGAGCTTTGTCATGTGTGCAACATAAAGAAAGTGAGCTATGTCCTGAACAAAACACAGAAGGGTACAAGAGCAAGGAGACATCAAACCATTGTCTACACCCAGGAAAGGAATTCAGAGTGGTTAGAATCACCTTGATTTTCCTGTGCATTCTCCAACGATTTGTGGGAGGCCTTCAGAATTATTTATAGTTCCTTTCCACCCAGGCTTAGACTTTTGCAGATAGAAGTGTCTGACACTCCTTGAGGATAAACTTTTGATCTTGCTGCTCACTGGAAGTGGAGCGGAGGGCTGGTGTATTTCCATTTCTTCTCTGGCCTAAGCTTCTCTGCTGAAGAAACAGAGGACAGATTAGGTCTTCGGATGAGGATGGAAGAGCTCTGTTTGTACAACTTATAAGATTTAGTCGAATTCTAACCTTAAATTTTTACATACATATTGATAGTAGAAATTAATTGTACAATCTTCGAAATCAGTACTGATATTAAGTCATTAAGCCATTAAAAATGACTGAAATCAGTATGATTTATGAAGAACATTTGCTTGTTTAGCTTTTATTTTACCCATTATGATTCCTTACTATGTGAAGGACTCTATATTTAGTAAACAAAACAAAACAAGCATCCTCCCAAAACAAAAACAATTCTACCAGGCCTTCCTAATGCCTGCCAATGCTGGCAGCCCAGCGAACTTGCAGTTATGATTACAGGAGCAGAAGGAAAATGGAAAAAGGAGAGAAGACTGGCTTCCATCTCTACCCTCAGGGCCTAAGAGTATCCCCACCCACCCTTTTTCAAAGATTGTGCTTCTAAATTATCTCTTCATGTTAAGAGATTGGTTTTTCTTTTCTTCCTGAGATTAATTAGTAACCAGATTTAAATGACAGAATTAAATGACTTTTTGGTGGGCATTTACTTTTCAGCAGGGATTTGTTGAGTCCACTTAAATATTTAGAGGATGGAACTGACAAACGCCCTCTCCTTGACCAAACTTTATCCAGGCTTCTCTGAGTCTTTTTCTTGACTAGGCCTCAACCTTGCCCCGTTCTAGCCAGGTCTGCATAACCCAGTCTTAGCAAAAATCCTACTGTCAGTTTAGCAAGAATACTGTCCTAGGAGAGGAGAAAATATTTGCAAACCATATGTCTCATAAGTTTTTAATATCCAAGATATATAAGAGACCCAAATAACCCAATAGTAAGAAAACAAATAACCATATTAAAAAATAGACCAAGGAACGGAATAGACATTTCTCCAAAGAAGATAGATAAATGGCCAACAGGTATATGAAAAATGCTGAACATCACTAATTAGCAGGAAAATGCAAATCAAAGCCACCATGAAGTATCAACACACATCTGTTAGAAGGGTCATCAAAAAGACAAAATATAACAAGTGTTGGTGAGGATGTAGAGAGAAGTAAACCCTTGTACACTGTTGATAAGTATGTGAATTTGTACACTTATTATGGAAAACAGTATGGAGGCTCCACAAAAAACTAGAAATTACCATATAACTCAACAATTTTACTTCTGGGTATATCCCAAAAAAGTTGAAATCAGTATATAAAGAGACGTCTACACTCCCAAGTTCATTGCAGCATTCTTTACAATAGTGACAATATGGGTTTGACCTAAGAGTTCATCACTGGATGAATGTATGAGGCAAATGTTGAATACTAGTCAGCCTCAAAAAAGAAGAAAATTCTGTCATTTCTGAAAACATGGATGAACATCTAGGACTTTATGCTAAGTAAAATGAGCCAGACATAGAAAGACAAATACTATAGGACCTCACTCATATGTGGAGTCTAAAAAAGTGGAATTCATAGAAGCAGAGAGGAGAATGGTGTTTCACAGGGCTTGGGGTTAGGGAAGAAAAGAAGATGTTGGTCAAAGGGTACACAATTTTAGTTATGCAGAATGAATAAGTTCTCGAGATCTAACGCACAACATCATGACTATTGTCAGATGTCAGAATAGGTTTTAAATGTTCTCACCACAAAAAAATAAATATGTGAGGTGATGGCTATGTTAATTAGCTTGAGAAGCAGTTTTAAATTGTGTATGTATATCAAAACATCACATTGTACACCTTAAATATATACAATTTTTACCTGGCAATTATACCTCAATAAAGCTGGAGAAAAACTGCAAGGAAATATAATTCTATAGTCACAATTACTTTTTGACCAAAAAAAACCCATAGTGTTGATGAAGATAATATGCAGCTCTTTGGATAATAACAAGAGCTGTGTTTGAGAGATCACTCCCTTACCTTCTTGCCATCTCTCCCAGAGCTCAGAGAAACTTTGCCCCAGGCCATTGTATGGTCTTTAAACTCATTCAATTATCCTGAATTGTTCACTACCCTTCAAAATTGCCTACATTCCCCTCATTTTCTTCTCTCCTATGAAGATGATAATTTAGCCACAAGCAAGTGGCCTTTCTTTGAATCCCATATTTGCAGGACTCCTGCATACACATGTCTGTTAATAAATTTGTATGCTTTTTCTCCTGTTAATCTGTTTATTGTCAGTTTATGTAGAAGACATGAACCTTCAGGGAGTGAGGGAAAATTGTCTTGGCTTCATAGATTTGGCATAACTGGCAGGATACCAAAACCACTCTGCTCCTTTGGAATCTGCAGTTGAGAGAACCTAGGACTGAAAAGCCAGCAAAAATGGGAAGAATTTCTTACCAGTCAGACTCCTGGTTCTCTATGAACTCCAGTTCAATGAATGGCAAAACACTATTTTTCTCCATTTCCTTTCAAATGTTAGATTAATAGGGGAAAAGCATTTGTATGGACTGGTCCTTGGGTATAGCCACTCCAGTGTATTTTTGGTATGCGCACTCATCTTGTCTGATCCTTTTCCTTCCAGAAATGGCCTTTGTTTTCCTTTGTCTCAGTCTTTCTGTGTTGTTTGTCACAAAGAAGAAAACTGTTGGGTACAACATGGGTCTAAGGCCCTTATAAACCTGTTGCTTGAGCTAGGCTTTTGTCTTGTTTTATATATTGAGTGCCTGGCTTTTGGGGCCAAGTGAAAACACTCTCTCTGCTTGTCTGCCAGCTGGGGGCACAGTTGTTAAATCACGTCAGGTGGCCAGTCTGAAAGGCCTGGTAACCCATGACACATACAATTATTAAGTAATACTCTCTTTTCCAAATGTGCCAAACTCACAGGTGCATTTGTCTTAAGAAGTCTCGTCCGGGTGCAGTGGCTATGGCCCGTAATCCCAGCACTTTGGGAGGCTGAGGCCAGTGGATCATGAGGTCAGGGAATCAATACCACCCTGGCTAACATGGAGAAACCCAGTCTCTACTAAAAATACAAAAAATCAGCTGAGTGTGGTGGTGGGCACCTGTAGTCCCAGCTACTTGGGAGGCTGAGGCAGGGGAATGGTGTGAACCCAGGGGGGCGGAGCTTGCAGTGAGCCAAGACTGTGCCACTGCACTCCCTCCTGGGAGACAGAGCAAAACTCCCCTTCAAAAAAAAAAAAAAAAAAAAAAAGTCTCATCCATGGGTGTTTCTGTCATTTTGGCCTTTGTTGCCTTGTTAGTCCTAGGAAAGTCCAACCCCAGAAAACCCTGCTTGGACTCACAGGTTGGTGAGTTTGTGACTGCAGGCACCCCCATGTGTCCCTGTGTCCACATGTTCAGAAGGAGACCAGAGGCACTGTTTGCACAGACACCAACCTTAGCCATCTGTGTCAACAGGATCTTTTGGCTTCTTTAGTCTATTTCTGGGAGTGAATTTTTGGGTATCATGGGAGCTGCCTCTTCCACACCTTCTTTGGGGATGCCTCTTACCTTGATGAAAAAATTTTATTCTAAACTTAAAAAAATTACCTCCTAGTCTTTCCTTGAAGAGGTTTATTAGATTATGTCAGGACTAAAATAAGTACATCATTGCGGACCCTAACTGTCAATGCCAGATAATGGATCTTTTGACTTAGACTCTATATGTAAAAAAAAATCTCAGAAAGTTCTCCCTCCAAGCTATTGCCTTATGTGTATTCGTTAAGGGCTGGTCTTTGTTCTTAGATCTACCGAGATAGTGGTAGGCCACTCCCAAGATGGCGGCAAGCCTTTTGCTCTCTGACCTGAGGTTCTTGGCCTCAACGAATTCCAAGGAATGGAGCCTTGGGCCATGCAGTGAGTGTTACAGTTCTATTAGAAGCCTTGGGTCATGGAAAAGAACTGTGGAACCCAGCGACTAGTGTTCAGCTCGATTAGGACAAACCTAGGCACCTAGCCCTGCAGGAACAATAGTGAGCCTTTAGGCCGCTGGGGAGTGGCAGTGGGCACCTTGCTGGATTAGAAATGCAGCAGACACCCTGCCGGATCTGGAGGGGTGGAAGTTGATGGCATATCTGCCATGGCGGCAAACAGCTGAGGGAAAGCTCAGCTTGAGCTGGAACAAACACCGAGCAGAAGAGTGTGCAGCTGCAAGATTTAATAGAGTGAAAACACAGCTTCCATACAATGGGAGGGGAACCCACTCCCCCTTCAAATATCTGGGGTTTATATCCCAATCATTGTCCCTCCGCCTGTGCTCTCAGGCGATAGATGATATGATCATTTCTTTACCTCCTGTTTTTAGTCTAATTTGTATTTTAGTGAGCCCACTTTACTACCTGATTGGTCAGGTGTGAGCTGAGTTACAAGCCCTGTGTTTAAAGATAGGTGTGGTCACCTTCCCCAGCTAGGCTTAGGAATTCTTAGTCAGCCTATGAAATCCAGCTAGTCCTGTCTCTCACTGCTATTATAGGAGTTACTAAGAAATTATCTTAGGCAGATAGGGAGGAAAAGGGGTCCTCAGGAAGGTTTTTTCTTTTAAAGCAGCTCCAGAAATGTTTCTTGTCTAGCAGCAAAGTCCTGGCTCTTAGAGCTGGGCTGGCAAGCTTTGATATGCAAATACAGGCCATTTGAAACTGGGTCCACCCAAACATTACTATTCCCACTGTCTTCTTCCCCTTGCCCCAACATGTGTCTGACAACATGGCCGCCCCCAAAATCTCCACATGTGTAGAACATCATGGTGCCCTGAATTTGTGTATTAAAAGGCTAGAGTGGGAGGGCCAGTTTTTTCACAGGCTACATGAATGACATGCCTGGTCAAACCAATCCCCTGAGCCATATGCAAATCAGTTGCCACCTCCTCCAACTTCCTCATATAAGCAGCCACTTTTCCACCACACAGGAGGTTTTCTCTTTGTTAGAATCCCCCCTCTTTCTGTCTCTGTATGGGGGAGCTGTTTTCTTCTTCCTTCCTTCTTTCTTCCCTGTTAAACTTTTCGCATCTTAAAACCACTCCGTGTGTGTCCGTGTCGTTTTATCCAAACCTGTGTGAGACCAAGAACCCTGATGTTCCTCCAGTCATTGGAGCCATATCACTATATCACTGCCTTTGTATTTCTTAAATGTATTTGATTGTTGTCTCATGCCTCCCTAAAATGCTAAAATGTATGAAACTAACCTGCACCCCGATCACCTTGGGCACATGTTCCCAGGACCTCCTGAGGGCTGTGTCATCGGCCATGGTCACTCATATTTGGCTCAGGATAAATCTCTTCAAATAACTTACAGAGTTTGACTCTTTTCGTTGATAATAGGTTTTGATTTTCTATTTTTCAAATGGACTACTTGTCTCTTTTGATTTTCCATCCACGGAAACATTCACATCATCAGGCTTTTGTGTACATGTGGCCAACCAAAAGTTGGGAGCTCCCAAAATATAGCAAGGCAAGAATGTGGGTTACATATTTTTGTGGCTAAGCATCTAAGCCATTTTTTTTTTTTTTTTTTTTTGCCTGCCTTTTGGAATGCTACAGGTTTTGAAAGGGCTGCATCTTTTCTCCCTGTTTATAGGCCTTGCTTAAAAGCCCTTATTTATTTTATTATTTTTTAATTTATTTTTGAGATGGAGTCTTGCACTGTCACCCAGGCTGGAGTGCAGTGGCAAGATCTCGGCTCACTGCAACCTCTGCCTTCCGGGTTCAAGTGATTCTTCTGCCTCAGCCTCCCAAGTACCTAGGATTACAAGCACCTGCCATCATGCACAACTAATTTTTGTATTTTTAGTAGAGATGGGATTTCACCATGTTGCCCACCACGTTGTTGGTCTCGAATTTCTGACCTCAGGTGATCCTCCTGCCTTGGCCTCCCTAAGTGCTGGGATTACAGGTGTGAGCTACTGCGCCCGGCCTGAAAGCCCTTATTTATTTTGGTCTCATGTGCTTATTTGTTTCAGCCTTATGTCATTTGAGACATAAATTTAAAATTTTAAATTTCTGTTTATATTTGGAGCATAATAAATGCTTTTTTGTTTGTTTGTTTCAATTGTTGGCTTGCTTTTTCCTTTCTCTGAGATAAAAGGGAACTTTATACTAAAAAAAATTTCTTGATTAATAATTACCTTAAGCCACTAACCACTTGTATTATTTCTCTGTGCCTTTTGAGGTGTAAACTCTTTCCTCAGTCTTACCTAAGAAACATCCTTTAAAATGCAAATTTCAGGGACGAAAGAGCCAGGAAACAGGAATTTCTACAGTTTGCCCAGCTAAAACCTAGTAATAAAATATTTTTAAAAAGTTTAAAAGAATTCTATTGTCAAAAGTCAGCCTAATTAAAAGGTAATGTTTAGGTCATAGTTATTTTTTGTTTTTTTTTAAGAACTTTCTTCTTTGGATCCTGTTTCTACCATAACTTTTTTCTTAGTCAACTGAAACACCTTTTTAATTATATGCTTAGCCTATTAAACATATAATTAATAACTTTATTAATTTATTTTAATCTAATACATTTAAATACATGTGCTTCCTTTCTTGATGACATAAATTTTGCCAAAGATAATGTAAAATTTTATTAGACTTTTGGGAAACAGAAGATCTTCTCAATCTGGTTCTCCTGAGTCTTATTCTTTTATTTGCTTCTGCTCCTTCTATCTCCTTTTCACCACCTTCAATCTTCCATCCAGCTTCCTTTAAATTTTTTTTTTTGAGACAGAATTTCAGTCTTGTTGCCCAGGCTGGAGTGCAATGGCGTGATCTTGGCTCACCACAACCTCTGCCTCCCGGGTTCAAGCCATTCTCTTGCCTCAGCCTCCTGAGTAGGTGCCACCAGGCCCGGATAATTTTTTTTGTATTTTTAGTAGAGGCCACCTGCCTCGGCCTCCCAAAGTGCTGGGATTATAGGCGCAAGCCACCGGGCCAGGCCCAACTTCCTTTAATTGAAAATAAAAAAAAAATAGAGAAGCCTCTACCTTCTCTATTTGGTGTCAGTGGATAAAAATCACCATGAGGAAACATCAGAGTTCTGACTGTCAGAGGCGTTTGAACCACAGCAACTCCATCTTGAATAGGAGCTGGGTAAAATGAGGCTGAAACTTACTGGGCTGCATTCCCAGATGGTTAAGGTATTCTAAGTCACAGGATGAGATAGGAGGTCAGTAAAAGGTCACAGGTCATAAAGACCTTGCTGATAAAGCAGGTCGCAGTAAAGAAGCCGGCTAAAACCCACCAAAACCAAGATGACCACGAGAGTGACCTCGGTTGTCCTCACTGCTACACTCCCACCAGCGCATTGACAGTTTACAAATGGCATGGCAACGTCAGAAAGTTACCCTATATAGTCTAAAAAGGGGAGGCATGAATAATCCACCCTTCGTTTAGCTTTTCATCAAGAAATATCCATAAAAACAGGCAACCAGCTGTCCCAGGGTTGCTCTGTCTTTGGAGCAGCCATTCTTTATTCCTTTACTTTCCTAATAAACTTGCTTTCACCTTACTCTGTGGACTCATCCTGAATTCTTTCTTGTGAGAGATCCAAGAACTCTCTTGGGGTCTGGATCAGGTCCCCTTTCCTGTAACATGACTACCACATAAAGAGATCTAAAGGAGACTTCTAACAACCCTGAGATCCCCTAAGAAACACAGAAAAGGTGCCACTAGCCCTCTTTTTGGGGTCTTCTTTCTTCTTCATTGAGCCAAGTCTATATGTATTACAGCCAAAATTTAAGGGTGACTCCTTGCCTTGGCTTTCTAGCCTTGACAGGCTTTTAAAAGAATAATCTAACATTCTTTATTAAAAGTTCCAACAAAGCAGACTTAAAAAGAACCTAATCAGTCACTAGTCTTGCTAGACTTATGTAAATGGTCAGTCCAAGTATAACAAAACTGATTTTACAAGTAAATTAAACTTGCTATGATTTATCTTTGGTAGCAATGTAGAGAAAACAATTATATCTTAAAAAAAAGTATAGTATACCTGTTATTAGATCCTAGTTCATTGTTTTTGAGATTTTATTATTTATGTACAAGCTGGACTAAATGCTAAATTAGTTTTGTTACTTCCAACATCTGGCTGCAAATCTCCAAACTAATGTTTCCAAATTTTCTCTCAGTCCTCTGACTTGGAATCACAAAAAATTAAAACTGTGTTTTTCCTGAGGCTCTGCAAGCTGAAGCTGGTCAACCTAATAAATAAACTCCAGAGAAATCATTGTGATGGCTTGTATATTGACAGCCTTTATCACATTTAACCTGCACACCAGGATAATCTGTCAGATTGCTGCTTATATACCTTGCTCCAACTAAAGATGCCTCAGACCAGATTTAAAAATATTCCCAGCTGACTGCCCTCCAGTTGCAGACTAATTATATACTGCTTCTGACATCAACTTTTAATTTTCTTTTGCTTCCATAGACAAGTCTCTTATTAAATACCTGTATACTTGCACCATATTGAGACCTAGCCTTGATGAAAGTACTACTCTCTCCTTAAATGAACTACAATTTTTAATTGGATTGGCCAGGATTGGGAGATGGGTTTAATGGTATCCTTTGCCACTTAGCTTCTAACTCAAATTCTGTCTCTCCAGCCACCAGTTCAGCTTTCAGCGTGTGTGAAACTTCTAGGGAAGTTTCAGACAGGGGTATGGCAGGGCACAGAGACTGATACCCCAAAGTATGATGCTTTGGCATGATTTTAATTAAAGGAAATTGGAAGACCATAGAAGTTACCTCAGAATCAAAGACTTTTTAACCTTTCCTTTTTGTCCCCACCAAGCACAGGGATAGGCTCTTTCTAAAAGTTCCTTTAACTAACTGAAGAACAATTCTTTCCCCAAAAAATACAGCTGTCTTAAGAGCCTCTCCCTAGAAATCTTATCAAATAGCCAGAAAATAATCAACTGCCAGGAAAAAAAAGATCAAAAGTCATCACTGTGCTCAGACAGCCTGTTCATTTATTCTTCTAAGGACAACTCCAAAAAAATGACCTGAGATACTTTATCTACATAATAAGACAACCTTTGTTCACAGCAAAGTTCCATCCCACTCTTTCTTACCACTGCCCTGAAGAACTCAGAAATATTTTGTCCCAGGCCGTTGTCTGTTATTTGGGCTCAGTAAATTCCCCTAAAATCACTTATTACCTCTCAAAATTGCTTACACTTTCCTTCTCCCCTATAAAGATGGTGTTTAAGCCTCAACCATCTGGGCTTTCTATGAGTCTCATATTTGTGAGACTCCCATGGCTATGTACACATGAGTAAGTCTGTATGCCTTTTCTCTTGTTAATTTGTCTATTGTCAGTTTGTTTAACAGACTCAAATCTTCAAAAGGGGAGGAAAAATTATCTTCACTTTTATGTGGGCACTTAAGTATATATTTACTCTACTCCTCATGCTTCCTAATGATAGAAAGCTACTTATTATTGTAATGCTTTTGTTGAAGTATAATTAACATATAATAAGCTGCACACATTTAAAGTGTACATTTGTAAATTTTGATGATATGTATATATACACACACATATATACACACAAGTGAAATCATCCCACAATCAAGATAATGAGCATATCATTATCCCCCAATAGAAGCTATTATTATTCATGCCATTTTACTGATAAGATAGTTGATTTCATTTGTTGGGCATTACATTGGCTACTATGTGGTGAGCCAGGACCTGAAGCTATGTCAGCTAGATTTCAGAACCATCTCTCTTCTCACAACATCAGCTTGTGTCTATCTGTCTGTCTCTGCCCCTCTCTCTCTCTTTCTCCCCCTCTCTTTCCCTTCTTCACTCTGCCTCTCTTTCTGCCTCTGTCTCTCTGCCTCTAGCATTGGGCACTCACTCTGAGTTAAAGGGTATATATTTAGATTCTGAACACTGTCATTGTAAGCCAGTAACAATGATAACCAGAAATGCCAATTACAACTCACATGTATGACACATCACTCTGAAGAATTCCTTATGTGGTGCCATATTTGAGGCAATGTGGCCCTTAAAATTTTGACCTTGCAATCAGGTTGACCCAGGTTTGAACCCTAGTCCTGAATAACCCTGGGTGATCCAAGCATCCTCTCTGAGCCTTGACATCCCTACTGGAAAAAGGAGAATAATGCCTATTTCAGAACTGATGTGAGAACCTCATGGCATAATCTACTTAGCACCATATTTGATAATAGCAAATATTCCCAAACTATGATTATTAAAAGCATCATAGCATGATTTTCTTCCTTAAAGAATAGAGTTCTTTCTACGCCGCTGGTAAATAAATATACACACAAGAGCATGTCTTGATTTACCATATTGTATAACACTGGAACAACAGAAAATACAGTGTTTTTGAAAAGGAGTAGAGAAAATTGGAAATGGTTAACATCTTGCCACTTACTGTCTTTATATGTTTATTTTTAGTAAAAGATTTTTGAGTAAAATATAAGACTCTTTAGATGTTAGTTTTTTTTTTTTTTAAACAAGTTTCCATTTAACTGCCCAGGTGTCAGGCCAAGAATAAGCTTCACAGCTCTCCGTTAGCCCTCATTTTGTTGGTTTTAGATTCCGTGGCTCAATTTCAGTATATATGCACAATCATCTTTCAGCAGATCAGCAAATTTGAAAACATTTTCCAGGTCCTGTGGTCAATACAAAAATCAAGTTAATAGACTGTCATTGAAATAGATAGTGAATTTGAATGTTCAAGAGATCAGCAGGTCAATACGGGAGAGAAATTAATCAGTATAAAAAGTGTGTTGGAGGAGGGCCAATTTAGGTGGATCTTTTTCTTTTAAATGAGAAATAATCGCAGTAGGGGTTATTCATATCTTTAGAATGTAACTGATATCTCATCTTGTAAATCTTGGTCTTACAGACATTTCAGGAAGTGATCAGAATGTAAATAACTACTTTGGAAACCTGGTCATTTGCCTTCTGTTCAATAAGGAGGTAGGAAGTTTCACAAAGGGTCTCTTTGTTCACCCCAACTCTCCATATGGCTTCGCTGACAGTAGCAGAGGGCAATATAAAATGAAATAAGTCAACAGGATTTGTTCTGTTCTTTCCTCTTTTTAAAATAAGCATGCTAAGGAGCAGGCAACGTATTAGATGCTGAGTGCACAAGGAGATAAAAGCCACATTCCTTATCCCTTAAGAGCTATACATTTTTAATTTTAGCTAGGACAGCTAAGTATATCCATATTAAGAAATAAAAATATAGTGTATGGCTAAAAACAGGCACCACATGAATGATGTGGATGAGAAATACTTTTGTAAGAAAGAAATTACTTTAAGTTAAAGTCAGGTTACTGTGGTGTGGAAGTCAAGCAAGCGTGGAAATCAAGCAGGCTTGGTGCAAGAGATAGATTCTGAGCTGGGCTTGGGGTTGGATTTTGTCAGGAAGACTGTGGAATGACAAAAGCGAATCCTCAGAGAATGAACAGTCAAATTCACCTACAAACTCTTGCTGATCACATTTTCCTCTGTCTAGTCCATCTGTATGATGACTCTTCCCAATCCCAAACTGTCTTGAAATAGGATTATTACACTTCACCCATCACTTCAACATATCAATATATTGTTGTTTCACTAACCACTGCATCTTTTGTCTGTATTAGGTATTCTTCCAGGTTACATAAAAGGCATTTCAGAGGGCACTTAGAGGTTTTTGGCCCATGCTGTTGGAGGGAGGATATTGTTATTCAACCAAGTAGGAAACATCAAAAGAAGACGTTATCTGGGGGAAAGATCCTTAGTTTGGTGTTGAATAAATTGAGTTTGAAGTGACTTTGAGACAGCTTGTGGAATTAACTATAGTTATCACTGAGTGTTTTATGACAGAAGATTGTTATTTTTCTTTCTCACTTTTCTTTCTCTTATGTGCAAGGAGCAGCAATTTTGCAAAATATGTAATGCGCATGTATTGTTTTAAAAGTAGAAAAAATAAAATAATAAATAACATGAACAAGAGTTTTAAAAATTAATATTACTCATGAGATTTTATTTTGATCCAATTACTTTATAAAAATGTGAACAGCAAAGCACCAAAGTTAGAGGCTTCATTACTGAGGGTATCTTCAACTTGCTGCCATAACAATCTTTAAAATTTGCAATGTCTCAACGCAATGACAATTTATGCTTTTTTTGGCCAGGCGTGGTGGCTTACGCCTTTAATCCCAGCACTTTGGGAGGCTGAGGCGGGCAGATCATGAGGTCAGGAGATTGAGACCATCCTGGCTAACATGGTGAAATCCTGTCTCTACTAAAAATTAAAAAAAAAAAAATTAGCCGGGCGTGGTGGCAGGCACCTGTAGTTCCAACTACTCAGGAGGCTGAGACAGGAGAATGGCGTGAACCCAGGAGGTGGACCAGCCTGGGCGACAGAGTGAGGCTCCGTCTCCAAAATAAAAAAAAAAAAAATTATCCTTTTTTCATACAAGCACACAAACAAAACAATGTTCCTAACTAGTGAGCAGCCTCCTCCAAAGGAGAGTCAGGGACCTAGCACTTTCCACCTGTGACTCTCCCATCTTCAGTGTGTGCCTTCTGTGGTTGCTACTCTTGTCTTCTTCAGCTGATGGAAAAATAAAGAGCATGGAGGATTTTTCCATGGGGCATTTCTTTGCTCCAGACTTGAAAGTGGCACAAATCACTTCTTCTCATGTTCCACTGGCTAGAACTAAATTACACGGGGTTATCTTCAATGGAGGCTGTGGATTATATTCTAGCTGTGTGTCCAGTAAGAAGAGTGAACAGGTTTTGTGGCAAACTAGGAAAATTCTGCCTCAGATGTCAAGTGTGCATTTAGTGCTTTCCCTCTACAATGGCATCTGACCAGCATCTTTTCAGTTCCTTCTTTAATTATTATCCGGTTAACATGTTCGTATCCATTCATACAAGTAGATAGGGTATTAGTGGCCTTGGTGCAACTCAGAGATATAAGTAAGCATTCCCCTGTAATATCAACCTAGTAATTCTGTGTTAAAGAAAATGAGGTTAGAATGAAATAATTTATTCTGACTGAAAGAATCACTCTTTTATTTTTTAGTGCATATCAATCATTACATTAAATATTAATTTTAGAAATTTGTGGAGATCAATGTGGTCTTGGTTTGGGTTTGGTTTGTTCTTGTTTCTCTAGTTTCTTGAGGTGTGAACTTAGATCGTCTATTTGTGCTCTTTCAGACTTTTTGATGTAGGCATTTAATGCTGTGAACTTTCCTCTTACCACCACTTTTGCTGTATCCCAGTGGTATTGGTTGGTCATGTCACTGTTATTGTTTAGTTCAAAGAATTTTTAAATTTCCTTCTTGATTTTATTGTTGACCCAAAGATCATTCAGGAAGAAGGAAACCCTATGATTATCACAGCATTTGCCTAGAGTTTCCAGGCTAAGAGAAAAGGGAAGCTCAGCCTATGTCAAATGAAACTAAGGTGATTGGAATTTGCAGGCCAGTGGACTAGAGGAAACAGAATCATGTATAGAGGAAACTTTGGATATGTTCAGAGGGTCCTCTCAAGTATTCAGCCGAGTACTGACCAACACATGCATGTGAGGAAACTACCTAAGTCTGGGGATAGAACCTGCTGAAAGGATTAGAGGTAATAGTGTCTGATATTTATGCACAACTGAAAATATGGGTTACTTTTGCCAGTTAAACTGGAAAATGACAAGATTCATGGGGCATTGGTTACAGTGCTGATTGGCAAGTTCTTGCATCTGTAATGGGATAATTAGCTGGAGAATGAATACTGCTCTAGTCCTGTCTGACAAATATCAAAAGCAAGATCTGAAACAATAAAATAGTTTTCAAGTAACTTAATTTCACTCTAGAAAAGAGCTCAAGAATATTTAGAATAAAACAAAAAATATCACTCAACACATAATATTCACAATGTTTAGCATCTCCCCAAAATTTCCAGGCAAACAAAAAAGCAGGAAAGTACAACCCATAAGGTCAAATCAATTAAAACTGGCCACAAGCCACACAGATGTTAGAATTAGCAGTCAAGGACACTAAAACTGTATTCTGTGTATTCAAAAAGTTAAGTCATATGAGGAAGGAGAATCGCTTGAACCTGGGAGGCAGAGGTTGTAGTGAGCTAAGATCACGCTGTTGCACTCCAGCCTGGGCAACAGAGAGAGAGAGACTCAGTCTCAAAAAACAAACAAACAAGCCAACAAAACCATATATTTTAAAGACACAAATTCAACTTCTAAGGAAAAAGTGAAATGTGCGAAGTTAAAAATACTCTGTGTGACCAGCTAGAACTCTCTAGCTAAGTAAATTGTTCCCCAACCAGTAATTTTTTGTTGGAATTCCAAGTGACTTCTTGACCATTATAAATTACTGTGCATCATGAATTTTAGGGATTTATTGAGAATAAAGTAATGAATGTTAATTCCTCAATGAATAAGGGTTCATTTATATTTACAAGTGGAAAATTGTACCTGGCTTCAGGAACTTATAATTTAATTGGAAAGACTGAACCCTCATGAAGGTAGGAAGAGAATAAATGCAAAATGACGTGGTGAAATGTATTGAAATTTTTATCCCCCCATCAGCCTCCCTTATCATTACTCTGTTCTATAAGGGTAGAGTTTTGAGGGTCAAAAGGTCTTCTATTTTCTGTCTATAAGAGGTGTTTCTTGTTAACCTAAGAGTGGAGACCTAGGACTCAAGAAATTCAGTTTTACTATCTTATGTTTGAATTTTTTAGGTTGCTTCTGGCTTGCAAGTCCTAGGCTGTTGAGGTGTAATAGTGACTCTACTTACTAAGTCATAGATAGGTGTTGTGAGTTGAACGGTATTTCTCCAAAAGATACATATTGAGGTTTTAACTCTAGTATTTATTTGCTATGGTCTGAATACTTGTAGACCCCAAAATTCATATGTTAAAAAACTAATCTCAATGTGATGGTGTTAGAAAGTGAGGCCTTTGGGAGGTGGTTACATCATGAGAACAGAGCCCTCATGAATGGGACTAGTACTCTTATAAAAGAAGCCCCAGAGAGCTGACTTGTGCTTCTGTCATGTGAAGACACAATGAGAAGGCACCATCTATGAACCATGCAACAAGCCCTCATCAGACCCTGAATCTGTTGGCACCTTGACCTTGGACTTCCCAGCCTCCAGAACTGTAAGAAATTGTTGTTTATAGGCCATCCAGTTAATGGTATTTTGTTATAGAAGCCTGAATGGACTAAGATACCTTAAATGTGACCTTATTTGGAAATAGGGTTTTGCAGATATTATTAAGTTAAGATGAAGTCACCCTGGTTTAAAGTGGGTGACTAGTGTCCTTATAAGGAGAGAAAGATTTAAAGGCACAGAGGAAACACAGGGAAGAAGGCCATGGGTAGACAGAGGCAGAAGTTGGAGCTGTGCTGCCATAAGCCAAGGAATGCCAAGGATTGCCAGCAACCACCAGAAGCTAGGAGAAGTGAGAAAGGATGATCCCTTAGACTCTAAGAGGGAGCATACCCCTGCTGACATTCTCAGACGTCTAGCCTTCAAAGTGTGAGACAAAAATCTCTGTTGTAAGCTTTCCCATTTGTGATTTGTCACAGCAACTTTAGGAAACTGGTACTGCAGGAAACAGTGTCATCTTAGCTCAACATCTGCCTAATCAACGCCCATGTCCCAAACTTGTAAGGGTGCAAGAAGTGGTTGCCATCCCTTTCCAGAGTACTTCCTGACTTGCCAACTTTCTCCAGACCAAACACACTCTAGATGGAGAGACATGTAATTCCTTTACAGAGTTAAAGGCGATTGCAGCAATAACCTCAATTTTAATGTTTCTCTGTATTCATTCCCTTTGAAAGTGCTCTCATACTGGGTTTGGACCTGTGGTGCTGTTTTGTTTTTGTTTGGTCAATGGGACTGTAGCAAATACAATTCAAGCAGAGATGTAGGATGTGCTTGAACATCTGGGGTTGCCCTCTTGTTGCTCTCAGACCTTACTGCCATGTGAACCCACCTGGAAGAGGCTGTTGGAGAATGAGAGACATCCCAGTCATTCCCCCGAGGCTTTCATAAGTCAGTCAGCTCCAGCTGGCTCACACACTAACCCCGGACTCATAAACAAGCCCAGCCAAGATTGCCAAAGCCCATCTAAGACCAGAATTGCTGCCCAGCTGAGGCCAGTCCAAGTTACTCTTGTGAATTTTGTTAATAAGTAGGTATTAAAAGTATAGCTACTATAAAGTATGATTATGATTTTTTTTTTTAAAGAAGAGGGGGCAGGGCCAAGATGGCCAACTAGAAGTAGTGGCGATTGGAGGCTCACATTGAAAAGAACCAAAAGAATGTGCGAATCCTGCGCTGCAACCAAGTGTCCAGGTTCTGTCATCAGGACTGACTAGGCGGCTGGCGTGACCCAAGGAGAGGAAGGAAGAGCAGTGTGGTGCGGCAGCCCACCTGAAAGCCACACGCGGCAGGGAAGCCCTCACCGCCCAGGCAAGGGAGGTGATGAGCAAGCTTGCCACCCACCTTGGGAAACCGTGCCTTTTCCACGGAACTGTGCAACCCTCAGATTCAAAGATCCCACTCATGAGCCCACACCACTGGAGCCTCGGATCCCAATCATGGAGCCACCCAGATTCAGAACAGCCACTTGACTAGAATCTGCCTAAGCCTGCCGAGTTCCCAGGGGGAGGGGTGGCCAGCATCACAGCTGCAGCTGCCTGCTGTCTAAGCCATCTGAGTTCCTTGGGGGAGGGGTGGCAGCCAACACTGGGGCTGCTAGCTTCTTAACACACTAAGCTCCCAGAGTGGTGAGGTGGGGGGCAAAAGAATGGCGGCAGCCATCTCTATAGCTCCAGGCAACACTTTTTCCCTGCTGGAGCCAAGGAGAATGGGCCGCTTGGTCCCAAGAGGTATTCCCGACAGCCCCACACACTGGCTTTCGCAAATTGCGGCCAGAGTGCCTCTTCAGGCCGGCCACTGGCCCATTTCTCCTCACTGGGCAGGGCCTCCCTGCAGGAACTTCAACAACTCCAACCAGGCGCTCAGGGCCAGAACTCTGATCTCACTGGGCCTGAGCCACTAGGAGGAGGGGTGGCCATAGTCTCCACGGACCAGCAGAATTAGTCTTTCCTCCTGCTAGCTCTGAGGTATCCATCAGCCCAGACAAGTGAGTTTCCCCCCAATGCAGCACACCCCCTCCACCAAGAGACAATCAAAGTGCTTTGTTAAATGGGTCCTGCTTCCTATGCCACCCAACTGGGTGAGACCCTCCAACAGGGGTTGTCAGACACCCTATATAGGAGCTTTCCTACTGGCATCAGGTTGGTGCTCCTCAAGGTCAGAGATTCCAGAGGAAGGAGCAGGCACCCATTTTTGCTGTCTCCAGCCTCCTCAAGTGACATCTCCAGATATGGGAGTGAACCAGAAGAATAGGGACTGAAGGGAACCCCTAGCAAAGTGCACAGCCCTACAGAAGAGGGACCTGACTGTTGAAAGAAAAACAAACACAACAGAAAGAAACAACAACAACATCAAAAAAAAGTCCCCACAAAAACCTCATCCAAGGGTCAGCAGCCTCAAAGATCAACTAGACAAACTCATGAAGATGAGAAAGAATCAGTGAAAAAATGCGGAAAACCCGAAAGACCAGAGTGCCTCTTTTCCTCCAAATAATCGCTACACTTCTCCAGCAAGGGTGCAGAACTGTATGGAGGATGAAAGGGACGAATTGACAGAAGTAGGCTTCAGAAGGTGGGTAATAAAAAAACTCTGCCAAGGTAAAGGATCATTCTCTAACCCAACACAAAGAAGCTAAGAACCTTGACAAAAGGTTACAGGAGCTGCTAACTAGAATAATCAGTTTAGAGAGGAACATAAATGACCTGATGGAGCTGAAAAACACAGCACAAGAACTTCTTGAAGCATACACAAGTATCAATAGCCGAATTGATCAAGTGGAAGAAAGAATATCAGAGATTGAAGATGTTCTTGCTGAAATAAAGCAGGCAGACAAGATTAGAGAAAAAGAATAAAATGAATGAACAAAACCACCAAGAAATACAGGATTATGTAAAAAGACCAAACCTATGATTGATTGGAGTACCTGAAAGAGATGGGAAGAATAGAACCATGCTGGAAAACACACTTCAGGATATTATCCAGGAGAACTTCTCCAACCTAGTAAGACAGGCCAACATTCAAATTCAGGAAATACACAGAACAACACTAAGATATTCCACGAGAAGATCAACCCCAAGACACAAAATCATCAGATTCTCCAAGGTTGAAATGAAGGAAAAAATGTTAAGGGCAGCCAGAGAGACAGGCCAGGTTACCTACAAAGGGAAGCCCATCAGAGTAACAGCAGATCTCTCAGCAGAAACCCTACAAGCCAGAAAAGAGTGAGGGCCACACTCTTAAAGAAAAGAATTTTCAACACAGAATTTCATATCCAGCCAAACTAAGCTTCATAAGCCAAAGGGAAACAAAATCCTTTCCAGACAAGCAAATGCTGAGGGATTTCGTCACCACCAGGTCTGGCTTGCAAGAGCTCCTGACAAAAAGTACTAAACATGGAAAGGAAAAACTAATATCAACCGTTGCAAAACTCATTGTCCTGAGTTTCCTGTCATATTTGTTATCTCAACCAACTCTTTGTCGGAACAGTTAATTTTTTTTTATCGCCTCTCTGCATCCTGACAGCTGAAGTGAAAAAACGGTGTTGTTACACGCAGCTAAATTTTGGGGTAGTTTGTTATGCAGCAAGTGCTACCTGATAGAGAAAGGTTGGCAGATCCCACAGAGAAGCCACAGTAATAGCCTCCAGGGAAGAAGCCTCATGCAGAATCAGACCTTCAGAAGGAAGATATATGATAAGCATGTTTTCTTCCTCTTGGCATATGCAACTGCTATTTCTCACTCTATTAGGGAAGAGATTTGAATATTAGAGAAAACCTAGAATCTAATACTCCCCCACCCTGAATGAGTAAGTAGAAGCCACTCACAGCTATCATTCTGGATGCATATGACAAGCTCAGGACAAAATCAGATGACCCTTAGCAGAGCAATGTTAGGGTATAATAAAAGACATGCTAATGGGAGGATGTGTTTTCCTTATATAAGAATATAATGTGTTGTTTTGGAAAAAGTAACGTCTGCTGTAGGGAAGTGTGCCAACTTCCTAGGCAACTTCTGAGGAAATCAGCCACAGCTTCCAGGCCGGGAGATTGAACTGGAATGAGGAGCACTGACAACCCCCTCCTAACCCCTTAATAATGCCAGAACCTACTTGACCCCTTTCAACCAACCAAAGGAAAAATTTCATTAGCCTCCAGCCCAAAGTTGAGAAACTTCAGTTTGTAGAAAACAGGAAGAAGGATCAAGGAGTGGAAGGAACCTCTTCCTTACATGGAGAGGCAGGAGTCAGGACACCTAACCAAGGCATTGGAAGTAGGAGTCTGGGGTAAGAGGATGGACATTGAGGAGAGGATAAAGTGAGCATTTGTACAGACATCAGCTTTCCAAAGGCTTAAGCCTGTCAGGGCTTTCTTCCTTTGCAGTGAGGTTGAGGCAATATATGTACAAGATAAAGACCTAGCCTCACTCACAGCGCTGCTTCTACCAGGCGCAGGAGGCCCAGTAGATTCTCTGAAATGGCACAGAAGCAACCTTCAATTCGTTTTGTGGGGTTGAGGGAAGGCTGTAGTGGAAAAGCAGTGGCAGGAGCCTCAGCCCACCCTGTGGGTCACTAGACAGTGTCTTCACTGGGTATCAGCTGCCCAGAGAGAAAATGGTAGGCTGGAGAGCCAGCAAAATAGAAACTGAATTTCCTCGTTGTCTTTCCCTGCACCCCACCATCCCACTGCAAAACAAAAGATGCCAGGAACATACCTGGGTGAGAGAGAAAAGGGGAGGATTTTGCACAGGCGGGGTATACAAAATATCCACAAATGCAAGTGATAGCAGACCATTAGAATAAATAGATCCCTAGAGGGGTAAGGAAGTACTCCTTATCAGATAATATTTTCTTTGGTATAGAAATTACCAAATATTTTCTTTGGTATATATAATTACCATTCTTTGGTATTATCTGATAAACATTTGAAAAATCATTTTATTGTCTTTCTTTGCTGATAAAATTAATACACATTCATAACATAATTTTTAAAGTTCACAGAAAAATAAGAGAATACTACGTACAATATTTTCATGATTATATGTGTGTATATGTTTACATGTGTGTATATAATGGTTTTAGGTTTTTTCTAGACATATATTTTCCAAAATTGGAATCACACAATGGGTAGATTTGTAATCTATTTTAATTTTTATTTAATATTATATAACAATTATGCTTAAATGCCATGAGAGAGTATAGTTTTTTTTGTTTTTTTTTTGAGGCAAGATCTTGCCCCATCAGCCAGGCTAGAGTGCAGTGGCAGCATCACGCTGACTGCAGCATTGACCTCCTGGGCTCAAGGGATCCTCCTACCTCAACCTCCCAAGTAGCTAGGATTACAAGCACACACCACCATGCCCGGCTAATTTTTTTTTTTTTTTTTTTTTTTGCATTTTTTTTGTACAGTTTTGCCATGTTGCCCAGACTGGTCTTCAACTCCTGGCCTCAAGCTATCCTCCCACCTCAGCCTCCGAAAGTGTTGGAATTACAGGCATGAACCACCACTCCCAGCTAAGAATACAGTTTTAATGGCTATACTGTGTCACATCTTATAAATGCAGCCTAATGGTTTTTACATGTTAGTTAGCTTGTAACTATATCATATTTCCACATTGTACTGAAAATTTCTGTAAATAAAGTTTGTGTGTATTTCTGACTTTTTTTAAAATAATAAATTATTCAGAAATCTACACATTAGAACAAAGCATATGTACATATTTTAGTATTTAAATACTAAGACTGTGGGTTCTGGCACCAGAAATCTTGGTTTTGGCAACCAGATAGTCATTTACTTGCGGTATAGTCTTAAGCTATTATTAATATCTTTTCAGGGCTCAGTTTCTTCATTTGTAAAATGACAATCAAAATAAAAACACCTAGCTTCCAGAAGGACCATGATAACTTAATGGGCAAATACAAAAGCCCTTTGCAAGGTGTAAAGGCTATACAAATGTTAGTCATTGGTATTACTGACATGTTTCCAAATCTTGTTTCCTTCCTAGTTGCCACTTGAAATATGACAGCCATAACCCGGTTCTGTATATACCATGGAGATAAGGACAGAGTAAGCAAGGTTGTACCTCAAGGCTAACAGGCGTGGGGGAGGACGCTTCCAACCTTCCACTAGAAATCTCTGTAACAAGAATTTATGTCTCTCTGACATCTCACACCAACACTGCATGGCCTGTGGGGAAAAGGGTCACAGAGAGTACGCAGCCAGGTTAACTCATTACCATAAATGTGCTTGGAATTGAAGAAGAAAATCAAGTAAGGGCAAATGGGTAAAAAGCGCTGTCTGCAGCTGGCATTTACTTTCTGCAAGATTAAAACATTCAGCTGAATAAATTGATGTCATATCTCTGTAGCTGGTCAGGGTCACATAATGAAATAAAAATGTAATGCAATTGCAGGCCCCCTCAAGAGAAGGTGCAATGTTCTTTCGTTCTCTGCATATCTGAAGCACTGCAAACATTGAGAAGGAAAGACAGGTGAGGCCAAATGTCTCAGGATGCATTGGGAAGTGTGAACTTGAAGGGATGAGAGAGGGAAAAAAGTGACAGATAAATGCTCTTTTGGAATCAGAGTCAATCAAACTGCCTTTCCTCCCATGCCCCACCCTTGTGGTTTTGCTAGGTGGAAAGTATATACAAGAACATTGAAGACTGGGCACTATAACTATTTGAAGAAGGAGAGAAAGAGAAGACAAAAGAAGGGAAGGAGAGAGGAAGGAAGGAGAGAGGAAGGAGAAAAAGGACTCTGTAATAGAGAATAGTTACAACAGATGCCTTAAAATAACCTTGAGAGTCTGGCAATTGGACTTTTAAAAGTGTAAAACTCCAAACATATTTCATGTAGCTCTGCAGTTTCAGAAAGGAGTGAACTGAAATGTGAAGAAGGATTTTGGACAGAAAGGGCAGTCGGTCTGAGAAAAACTGTAGCACCTTCCCTGAGATATTTAAAAATAGCCACAATGCTCTGGAATGCTAAATATGGGTATGTCTGAGAGTGGGGAAAGTTCAAGACCAATCTTGGTTTACTCAGATCCTGCTATGTTGTTCTACACAGCTAAACTTATTTCTTTTGTAGCTGGCAACATGAAATGTAAGCCTAAAGTATAAAATTGAGGAAAATTATACAACGATGAGTGTTTCCAAACATTTTCCAAGGCATTGCAATATTTTTTTCCCCCAGAAAAAGAGTCATCCATTTAATGAGCATTTTGGCTTTGAGGTGACATTTGAACTGGATCATAAAAGATAGAAATTAATTATACAGGCAGATAAAAGGAAATAAAATTACCATTCATTTAAGCATGCTAGATATCCCATATTTATTACAGCTCAGAGTAATAAAAGATTTGTTTTCAGCAGCCTCATTTCCTTATTGTCTTTGATTTTCACACAGCTTCCCACCTCAAACCTTTCCTTTCACCCAACATTTGCTCTCACACAACGTGTGTTGGCCTTCCCCCATTAAAAAGCCTTCAAATCAAGCCATTTAATGTGATAACAAAAGGAAAAAGGCAACTATTTTGTGCCAGACATTGTGATGTATATGGTACATTACTCATCGCACTCAATCTTTACAACAAACTTATTTAGTAACTGAAGTGCAGACAAGTTTGACAGTTTGTCCAGAAGGCCAGGATTTTGAACCTGCTTCTCTCCTTCCTTTATACTTTGCCAGATATATTCTATTTCCAGTAATGTCAGGCTTAGTTGCTTGGACCAGCTGTCTCAGTAAAAACAGCTAAAATGAATAGATTAAATATATTATAATCTATTTTTAAACTTATAAAATAATTATACATAAGATATAAGATCTACATATAATCTTATACATAAGATTATATATAATTGATTACATATGTATATATACATGCACACACATATATGTAATATTTATTTATTAATATTTATTCTTTAGAGTATAGGCTATAATAGGATATATACATGCCTTCATACATATATTAAAGAACTGAGAAAGTACTAGGTTAACATTGCAAGAGAACAGCAACTCAGAAAAATGGCATGAGCATCCTGGAAGTTACTCCTGAGATAATTCACTGAGACTGACAAATTTGAACTTTTGTTTTGATGGCTTTGTGAGATGTGGGGACTGTAGTAAAACCTGCATTAAGATGGGTAATGTAGCTGAAAAATTAGCTGAGAATTTGAAAAACTTTACTCTCATTATGACGGTGAATTGAATGTAGACCAACCTTCTCATGGCTTTGAAGCCCAAGTCAAATCATCCAGGCTTGAACAAAACTGCAGATCTTGAATTTCAATTAAGTTGTTCCTGATAATGTTAGTTCAGCAGTCATGGGGCAGAAGCAGACAAGTGTTGTTTGGAGAAAGGACATTCATTCTAGACTATGGAGTATTCATACAAACAACTTTTAAGGCATAATGATCACAAAGATAGTCAGGCATACAAAAAAAATTAGAACACATTAGGGACAACTAGCAGAAATAACAGACAATAGAAAGATATGGAAAAAGATCTTGTTAATTAAAATGATCAAAAACAGATTATGCTTAAATAAATTAGAGAAAAACTTGAACCTAGTATTATTATAAACAAATTAGAGAAGAATTTGAAAGTCATCTGCAGGATATAGGTAATGTTAAAAGAGAAACAAATATTTAAAAAGATAAATAGAAGTTTTAGAAATTAAAAATGCTAAAATTAGAACCTTTATAACATGTTAAACAATAGGTATAGCTAAAGAGAATATTAGTGAGCTGGAAGACTAACCAGAAGAAAATTTCATGTATGTAGCATAGCATGGAGGAACAAAAAGAGGAAAAACATGAAAAAAGGTAAGTTATGGAGCATTCAATACAGAAGAATAATTTATATTTAACAGAAATGCTCTGTAACTTTTTAGAATGCTTTAGAATTTTCCTTTAAGAAGAAAAGGAATGGGATATAGGTAACATTTAAAAAATAATTATTAATACTACTCAAACAGAAGAAAGATGATAAGTTACATTTGCAGAATACCAAGAAATCCTAAGCAGGATAAGTTAAAAGAATTATACATTTAGGTATATTGTAACAAAACTATAGAAAACCGGAGACAAAAAAAAAAAACTCTTAAAAGCAGTGTAGCAGAAATGACAGCAGTCTTAGCAACAAAAGTTAGAAGACAAGGAAATGTTTTCAGTGTACTGAAAGAAAACAACCGCCAACTGGAATTTTCTACAAAGTTTTCTACAAAAAAGTTTTCTATAAAACTTTCAAGAATGAAAGTAAACTAATGTCATTTTTGGACAAAGGGAGATTTTGACACCTATGGAACACTACTAAAAGAAATTCTACAAGATGAACCTAGGCAGGAGAAAAACACACCCTAATAGAAGGTCTAAAATGCAAAAAGAAAGGAAAAGCTTAGGAAATGTTAAATATTTGGGTAAATCTAAGCAAACATTGTGCTAAACAATAGTATTAATGTCTTGAGGGATTAAAAAGATAAAACATATATCAGTAGCATATAAATTGGAAAGTAAGTAAATGAAATGAATGCATTCTAAGTACTTGTAATGCCTTGGAATACAGTTATTAATTATTTTTACAAATTGTAAAAGTTGCATATGTACGTTTTAATGGACAGATAAATACTAAATAAGAGAAATAGGGTATATTTATTTCAAAGTCATAGTGGGGAAGCAATGGAATGAAAATACATGTTTGATTCAAAAGAAGAAAAGGAAGAAGGCATGATAAAGCAAACACCACAAATGGAAAGCATAGAATAAAATGGTACATTTATCCCAATGTACAGTAATTCTTGACTAGATGCTCCAGTTAAAATACAAGGATTGTCAGCTTGGATAAAAGACAAAAACCATTTATATGCTGTTCAAAAAACGCACATCTAAAAATTAAGGTTAAGGAAAGATCAAAAGTCAAAGATGAAAGAAATATATGTTAGACAAATACTAACCAAAAATCCCTGGCATTATTTTGTATTTTCTTTTGAGTAATGTCTGATATATCAATATCAGACAGATTAGACATTAAGTTGGTGTATTACTAGAAATGAATTGGGATGGTTCACAATGACAAAAGGTTTAATTCAAGATGAGAATTTAGCAATTTTAAGATTTTATGTTTCTATTTATATAGGCCTCCTTTCCCAAAGGGAAATAGATAAATAAACATCATGATGGGAAATTTTAACACACATCTCTCAAAAATTGATGGAAAAACCAGAAAAATTAGTAAAGTTATTTAAGATTTCAATAACACAACTATGTATGTATTTATATATATAAATTCATACTTAGATACATAAAAATTTCTATTCTTTTGAAGAAATACAGAATTCATAATCTTTTGAGGCTTGTATGAAACATTTTTAAAAAACAACCAAATGTCATGCTATGAAATAAAAATTTATAAATTTCAAGTGCTATATTAAGTATATTAAGTATTTTATTAAGTATGTTCTTTGACCACAACATCAGTAGCAAACTGAAAATTAGAAAATTCTCATATGTTTTGAAATTTTAAAATACACCTCAACTGATAATCAAAAGAGAATCATAGTAAAAATTAGAAAGTATTTTGAACAGAATAATGAAAATATTATATATCAAAACATGTGGGATACAGCTAAAGCTACATACAAATCATAGCTTTAAATGAACTCATTAGAAAGGAGGAAAGGCTGAAATTTGATGACCATGTTAGAAAAAGCAGAGCAAAATATACTACAAGTAAGTAGCAGGAGCAAATAACAAGAGCAAAAATTAATAAAATATAAAACAAACAGAGAATCAACAAAGTCAAAAGTTTTTTTTAAAGACTGATAAAATTGAAATCAGGAATGGTGGGAGACAGAAATTGGGGGAGAGAAAGAGAGAGGTTCCTAATGATCCATGTCAGGAATTAAAAGCTGAATCACTATAGAACTACATTTTCTCCCACTTTTACAAGTTATTCTTACTAATAAAGTATTTCACATACATTTTCTCATTTAATATATTATAGTGAGTACTCATCATGCAGAACAAACAGCTGGTGCTTACTTGGTTTGTAGTCCTGGCTTTTTTTTTTTTTCCCTATAGTGTGCTTATTCAAAAGGAAAGTGTATTTTTTTCTCAATTATATTTTACTTAGAATTAAGGATTATCTTAAATCATAAATGACTGCCATCTCATAAAAGAATAATTAGCTTTTCATTAGATTCATGCAATATGAGTTCCTGAAAGTTTGGAAGCATCAGATGAAAATATATGAGAAATTATTTATTTCAAAATTTATTGATAGGACAGAATGGTACTTGAATTTAAAAAACGGGGAAAAGTGAAGATGATGATTATGAGGAAGTTAGTCACTGAGACAGGTAGTAATGATGAAGAAATGGTGAGACTTATAAATGTGAATGGCCACAGTAATAAAGAGTAAAAGTAGAAAATCAGTAATTTCAGGCAAATCACTTTATTTACAAGCATGTAATTAAACTATCTGCACGCAATCATTTCTGTAGACACTATCTTACAGAGTTGTTTTTGTGTCTTTGGAAAAACTATATATGTGCTTTGGGTTTCAGCTTATTTTTCTACTAGATGAGTAAACTGGATAAGATAACTCCAAATTTTCAAAATAGGATGGTTATTATGTTAGAAAGGAAACATTCTAGAATAATTAAAAGCATAGACTTTGGCCGGGCGCGGTGGCTCACGCCTGTAATCCCAGCACTTTGGGAGGCCGAGGCGGGCGGATCACAAGGTCAGGAGATCGAGACCACAGTGAAACCCTGTCTCTACTAAAAATACAAAAAATTAGCCGGGCGTGGTGGCGGGCGCCTGTAGTCCCAGCTACTCAGGAGGCTGAGGCAGGAGAATGGCGTGAACCCAGGAGGTGGAGCTTGCAGTGAGCCGAGATCGCGCCACTGCACTCCAGCCTGGGCGACAGAGAGAAACTCCGTCTCAAAAAAAAAAACATAGACTTTAGAGTCATGAATTAATTTTTTCACTTAACAAATATTTATTGAACAACTACTATGTGCCAGCAGCTCTGTGTTAGACGCTAAGGATATGGATAAGGTCTTTCTCACCATAGAATTTCTTTTCTATTAAAGAGACGGGCTCTAAACAGGTAAAATATTATGTAAAAATATAAAATACTATGTGACATGTGCTATATGAGTAATAGGGTGCTGTGATACAGATTAAAAGAGATGTTTGAAAGCTTCTTGGTACTGTACCTAACTCATAATAAAATGCTGGTTGAGATCATAATTTTATTCTAGAAGCCTATAGAGCTGTTCTTTAGTCAGGACTCATTTCGTTGCAAAAGGTGGAAACCCAACCAATATTGGCTTAATAAAAAAAAAAGGAATGTGTTTATTCATGTATTTTGGAAGCCCAGGGTTGCCTTAGGCAGAGTTGGACTTGGTGTCTTGAAGGATATTGTCAGCCTCACTCGTTCTTGCCTGCTTCCCCTATCCCGCTGCCAGAGATAAGCTTCATGAGAGCAGACACTATCTCCAGCTTGAGTGTGTGGTGGTTACAGTCAGGGACAATAGAGGAACAAACGTATCTGTGATTTGCTGTATTTAGGTCATTGTGCCTGAGGCAGACATTTTCCCCTGTGCTCTTTTAGTAATAACATCTTCATAAATTTTATCTAGGCATGTGGCCATCTAACTAGAGAACATGTTTCTCAGCCTTCCTTGCAGCTAAGTGTGGCCAATTATTCAACAATGCAACATGAGTGAAAGTGACGTGTGGAACTTCTATATCACTTTTAAAAATTGCTTGCCCTCTCCTGGCTCTGTCTCTTTTCCATGTGCTGAAATGCAGATGCAGTGTTGGTTTCACATGCTTCGTCCATGTAGACAGCACTCTAGCAGCCTTTCTTAATCAGGGGTTTCAGAAAAGAGTTAAGCCCTAATGCCCTCAGGCATCAGGCATCCATTGTATAATGCGTTGAGTTCTCTCTTATGCATCAAGAACGGTATCAGCAGTAGTTTCATAGCCTGAGGTCTTAGTTTTAAGTCTTTAATCCATTTTGATTTGATTTTTGTATATGATGAGAGATAGGGGTCTAGTTCCATTCTTCTGCATATGGATATTCAGTTTTCGCAGCACCATTTATTGAAGAGACTATCTTCTGCCCAAAGTATGTTCTTGGCCCCTTTGCCCAAAATGAATTCACTGTAGACATATGGATTTTTTTCTGAGTCCTCTTGGATTTGTTTCTGGGTTCTCTATTCTGTTCCATTGGTCTACGTGTCTGTTTTTATGCAAGTATCATGCTGTTTTGATTACTGCATATTGTAACTGTATAGTATAATTTGAAGTCAGGTAATGTGATTCCTCCAATTTTTTTCTTTTCTTTTCTTTTCTTTTTTTTTTTTTTGAGACAGAGTCTCACTCTGTCGCCCAATCTGGAGTGCAGTGGAGCTATCTCGGCTCACTGCAACCTCCACCTCCTGGGTTCAAGTGATTCTCCTGCCTCAGCCTCCCGAGTAGCTTGGGTTATAAGCACCTGCTCCCATACCCAGATAAATTTTTGTATTTTAGTAGAGACGGGGTTTTGCCACATTGGCCAGGCTGGTCTCAAACTCCTGACCTCAAGTGATCCGCCTCAGCCGCCCAAAGTTCTGGGATTACAAGTATGAGCCAGTTTCATTCATACCTAGTATGGCTTTACTCTCCACTGTGAAAGGGCAGCACCAAATTCAATGTAAACTCCTCTAGTCACTGTGCTCTCCTTCCCTCAAGTACACAGACTCTTTGTGCTACACAGCTATTGCTGGGGATAGGGGAGGGGTGGCTTCTGCAATTCAAGGCAGTCTCTCTGACCCTCCTCAATGCTTCTTTCCATGATATGAAGTTAAAACCAGGTGCTGTGATTGTTCACCTGATTTTTGGTTCTTGTGATGGTGCTATTCTGTGTGCAGATAGTTGTTAAAGTTTCATGTTCCTTCCAGGGGTACAAATGGTGTAGGCTTCTATTCTGCCATCTTGGTTTACCCCTGTCCTTTTGTTTCTTGAGAGATATTATATTAAGAGAAATCTAATATACAACCCACAATTATGCTCTTGAAAGCCCCTTCCTCTTGTTTTTAATATTTAAATTTCAAGAGCTTTAGGGGTACAAGTGGTTTTGGATTACATGGATGAATTGTATAGAAATGAAATCTGGGTTTTTATTGTACCTATCACCTAAATAGTATACATTGTACCCAATAGGTATTTTTTCTTCTTTTTTTGAGAGGGAGTCTCTCTTTGTCACCCAGGCTGGATGGCAGTGGCACGATTTTGGCTCACTGCAGCCTCTACATCCTGGATTTGAGCGATTCTCCTGCCTTAGCCTCCCAAATAGCTGGGACTACAGGCATGCACCACCATGCCCGGCTAATTTTTCTATTTTTAGTAGAGACGAGATTTCACCATGTTGGCCAGGCTGGTCTCAAACTCCTGACCTCAAGTGATCGACCCGCTTTGGCCTCCCAAAGTGCTGGAATAACAGGCGTGAGCCACCATACCTGGCCCCAGTAGATATTTTTCATCCCTCACCTCCCTTTCATCCTCCCTTCTTCTGAGTCTCCAATGGCCATTATACCACTCTGTATGTCTTTGCCCCCACTTATAAGTGATAACATCTTGTATTTGGTTTTCCATTTGTGAGTTACTTCACTTAGGATAATGGCCTCCAATTCCAACCAAGTTGCTTCAAAAGACATTATTTCATTCTTTTCTATGGGTGAGTAGTATTCTGTGATGTATATGTACTATATTTTCTTTATTCACTTATTGATTGATGGACACTCAGGTTAATTCTATATCTTTACAATTGTGAATTGTGCTGCTATAAACACTCATACGCGGGTGTCTTTTTTGGTATAATGACCTATTTTCCTTTTGGCAGATACCCAGTAGTGGGATTGCTGGATCAAATGGTAGATCTACTTTTAGTTCTTTGAGAAATCTTCATACTGTTTTCCACATTGTAAAACCTAGGAAAAACTATTCTGGACATTGGCCTGGGCAAAGGATTTATGACTAAGACTCCAAAATTAAATGCAACAAAGTCAAAAATAAATAAATGAGACCAATTAAACTAAAAAGCTCTGCACAGCAGAAGAAATAATCAACAGGTAAACAGACAACCTAAAGAATGGAAGAAGATATTTGCCAACTATGTCTCCAAACAAAGGGCGAATATCCAGAATCTATAACGTACTCAAACAAATTAGAAAAAAAAAATACAAATAGTTCCATTAAAAAGAGGGCAAACAACACGAACAGACATTTCTCGAAACAAAATATACAAATGACCATCAACCATTGGAAAAAAATGCTCAACATCACTGATTATTAGGGAAATGTAAATTAAAACCACAATGAGATACCACCTTACTCCAGCCAGAGTGGCCAAAAAGTCAAAAAAAAATATAGATGTTTGTTTGCATGCATGTGGTAAAAAGAGAATGTTTACACACTGCTGGTGGGAATGTAAATGAGCAGAACCTCTTCCTCTTTTCCTCAGGTGTTTTGTGTTGTTTTGCTTTGTTTGCATACAAAGCTGCTGAAGATACCTTCTGTGCCGCACGATACAATATCTTCCTCATTCCCAAAGGGGCTTTTGTCCCATCCCACTTCCCACCTTTTTATGTAGAGCACCTTGCTTTCTCTGCTACGTCTTCCCCCCTCATATTTTACCTCTGCGGTTTAGTCTCCATTACTAGTTTACCATTCTCTAGTCTATGTCACCAAAGATAAGGGACCTTGCTGGGAAAGTCAAGGGTTCTCTGTTGAGGACTGAAAGGGGTGGTGGGACATTGAGCAGGCAAAGACAACCTTATCTTTAATAAATTGTAAAGGAGGAAAAATATAAACACTCAGCAGTTAATAAAGCTATCACTGCAATGTTACAACATTAATATATTGTGAAAATTTTCCATTAAAAAAACAAGTGCTTATTTATTTATTTATTTGAGATAGAGTTTCGTTCTTGTTGCACAGGATGGGGTGCAGGAGTGCAATCTCAGCTCACTGCAACCTCCATCTCCCGAGTTCAAGCAATTCTCCCATCTCAGCCTCCCGAGTAGCTGGGATTGTAGGTGCCTGCCACCAAGCAGGCTAATTTTTTGTATTTTTAGTAGAGACGGGGTTTGACTATGTTGGCCAGGCTGGTGTCGAACTCCTGACCCCAGGTGATCCACCCACCTTGGCCTCTCAGAGTTCTGGGATTACAGGCGTGAGCCACAGTGCCCGGCCTACACTTATCATTAGTAATGACTACACAATGCATCATTCCATATACAGGTGGTATCTATATATGTACTCTATTTTCTATTGGTGAATATTTAATTTGTTAACATGTTTCATTAATAAAAAAACTGCTGTGAAGATCCATAGACATACATCTGAGTATTTTTCAACTTATTTATTTTGAGCAAATTTGGTAAAGTGAGATTGCTGGTCCAAAGGTACATGCGTTAATGAAAATTTTGCCGTATTGCCCTTCAGAAAGATTCACCAATTTGTCTTTTACTAATGATATGAGATATCATTTGTTCCACAATTATGCCAGGACTAGTTATCATCATTTTTTTAAGCTTTGTCAATTCAATAGGCAAAATAATTATTTCATTTATTTCTTCATTAGTGAATTTGAATCTTTTTTGTTTTTACCTTTTTTTGTTTTACTCTTATTGATTGTTGATTTTTAAAATTACATATTTGTTTGCTACTGAGGTTGAATTGTAATTTAACATTTGGCCATATATCATATGATTTTGGAGTTGGAAAATGTCTTCAAGATATTAGCCATAACCAATCATGGTGAAATTTACTAAATTGCAATCTTTTCCTTGACCTCCTTTTCCATCATTTGGCCCTATAACTCACACATACCCAAAGCAATTCCAGCAGAATGAAATAAATTCATTGAATAATTTTGATAAATCAAACAAAAAAGTTTTGTAATAGAACCATATATCTCTTATATGGTTCTCATCTAAGGGTCAGGAACTTATTGCTTTTAAGGAATAAGATAATTATGATGGGTTAGTTAGCCTTACAGATGGAAGGAAGCTCAGGAGACCCAGCCAACTTAGTGATAGCAGCACAGTACATAGGCCAGGTCTTGTGCTCTGGCAAGTAAGGAAAGTTAGTATGAAGAAGGGGAAATGCATTTCCCAAAGCTTCTGAGCAAGGGCAGAATCAGGACTCAAACTCAGATCTGTCTACAAATCCAGTGTCTTTTTCATAAAAAACAAAAACAAAATCAAAAGAAGACAAAAGGAAATCTAAAGAGAAAGAAAATGATTATATCTTTTGTAGGACAGCTATGGTTGATTAGAGGAAGCAGGACATGTTCAAACCTTTCTTTCTAGCATAAATAAAAGGCTGACTTGGTCATAATGAGAAAAGTTATGCTTATGGTTAATACTGTGATGGACCAAAGAGATCATGTTTTAAAAAGTTCTGTGTTTTAATTATTACATTTAGTGCTCTTTATTCTGTTTCCTGACAATTTGAATCCCAGTTGTTGTAGAAGGTTGGTGCCTCCTAAGTTCCTCTTCCTTCAACAAGTGTCTGTTTGAAATGCTTGTTCCCAGGTGCCGTAAAGAAATAGCACTTGAACATAAGTTTAATTTACTCAGCAAGGCCATTTTTATACTTTCTGAAGAAAGGGTACACTCGCCAGCAGTTTTGCCACCAGAGTACACCGAACAAAGGAGACAGGGTCATTTAAAACCTGACATGTCCACCCTACTGCTGTGTCCAGTTTCCATTGGCTGGAACAAGACCTCATGTTCTGTATTTGTCCTGATTGGCTAGCAAATTAGAGAACTTTTTAAAAGAGGCAAAAGTAGAGGAGAACAAAGGAAGGAGGAAGTAATTTGTGGAATACTGAGAAAGGTGAAAACACCTTTAAATAAGGAAGAGGAACAGGATATGACCTAATGCTTACTTGGACTAGTATAAGCATGCTGGGGCAAATAGGCTAAATTGTAGGAGCTAAAAACATAAAGTACATTGATTTCTTTATCACGGCTAGCAGATATTTAAGAATGTTAGCACAGGTCTTTAAATAAATTTTGCTTCTGAGAGAAGTTACTATTTATTTCTAATTAAATGGGGAGGAAAGTCTTTGAAGAGGAACCTTTACTTTATTTTTTACATGTCCCATGCAGGTCAAGGTCACATGGAACTACTTTAACATTTGAAGCCTGTCCCACTCAACTTCCAGTTGATTATCTTACATCTTCTCTTACTTTCTGAACATCCTTGGATGTTATTCTTACTTGCCTCTTACACAGATTGTTAGCATCCCATATCAGAAGTTTAATCCCCAGTGCAAAGCAAGGCACATAGTAGGGTTTATTGTAAATGCAATGTGCATGATCTAATGATGACTTAAACAGCCCTACAGAAAGATTCAGCCAATATTTATGAAGCAACTGCTAGCTGCTGGGTGCATGAGTTTGATATGAGATATTAAACTCAAAATCCTCCTGTCATGTAGAAGATACTGGCCCCATTTTTCAGATGACAGGAATGAGGTCAAGAAGAGTCAATTAATTTCTCAAGATTCCACATTCAGTGGGGCTGGGATTTGAATTTTGGTTTCTTGACTTCAAAGCTGGTGCTGTTTTCACAGATCCACGCTCCTGCTGGATTTGCTCAGCACATCCTGATCAAAGGTGGAAGAGCTTTGCACAGAGACCTATAATGACTGATGACATTCACAGACAACGAGAAAATAATATCATAATTATTGTGGTGGTTCTTGCTAACCAAACCCCATGGTGCCTGTGTTCTTGGGCAAAGATTGATTTTAAAAAGCAAAATAAAGTACAGAGAGACTGCCTTTGCATTGAAGCCAAAATTGATGGGTTTTCAGGAAGCAAATTACTGGACTTGTGATTGTTTTCTGCTGGATAAATATCCAAATAGAATTTTCAGGGGCTATAAATGCAAATTGTTTACACTATTAAAAACGTACTGAATGCTAATGTCTATAGAACTTGACTGTTTCTGCCTGAAAATGTTAAATGTAGGAAAAGCATAATAAGGCTTCCTCAACATTCCGTAAATGGCATTAAGTACATTATTTCCTCAATAAAAATAAAAGAATTTCATAGAACAAAATAAATGTAAATGCTACAAATTGCTTTGTATAGCTACTTTTCTATTAAAGCAGATTTCACTATAGATGGGAATCCAGCTTCATTAAGTTCTCATAGGTCAGATTATTCACTAAGAGATCACCAGCAGCACTTAGTGTAATTCCTTTGCTTTCTTCAAGAGCTTTTTGTCACTAAAAATATGCAAAAACCATACCCCCGCAAAAATTGGAATGGTTTGTGGATGTCAAATTTGTAAACTACAATTTGAGAATGTATGTATTTCAAAATCTGTTGTTTAAGCCATTAGAAATGTTTGAACTTTTCATAAAGAATAATTGCTTACAAAATAAATTTTAGAGATGGATAGAATTGTTTCATCAGTGGAAAGAAAGGAAAAATCTTCCAGGTTTCAAGAATTCATACATCACAAGGGAATTCATAAACCTAATTAGGAGATGCTGTTTAAAAATTTTTAAAAATTATTTAAAAACTGTGGTTAAATATACACAACATAAAATTTACCATGTTAACCATTTTTAAGTTTACAGTTCTGTGGCATTAAGTCCATTCCCATTTTTGTGCAATGATCACCACCGTTCATCACCATGAGGTTTTCATCTTTCCAAATTGACATTCTGTACATTAAACAAGAACTCCCTACTCCCTATTTCCCCCTCCTCCTCACCCCTAGCAACCACCACTCTACTTTCTGTCTCACGTAAATGGAATCATAAAGTATTTGTCCTTTCGTGTAGCATAAAGACTTCAGGGTTCATGCATGTTGCAGCATGTGTCAGAATTTCCTTTCTTTTTTTTTTTTTTTGAGACGGAGTCTCGCTTTGTCGCCCAGGCTGGAGTGCAGTGGCCGGATCTCAGCTCACTGCAAGCTCCGCCTCCCGGGTTTACACCATTCTCCTGCCTCAGCCTCCCGAGTAGCTGGGACTACAGGCGCCCACCACCTCGCCCGGCTAGTTTTTTGTATTTTTAGTAGAGACGGGGTTTCACCATATTAGCCAGGATGGTCTCGATCTCCTGACCTCGTGATCCGCCCGTCTCGGCCTCCCAAAATGCTGGGATTACAGGCTTGAGCCACCGCGCCCGGCCAGAATTTCCTTTCTTTTAAATAAATATTCCTTTGTACCTTTATGTTACATTTTGTTTATCTATTGACTCATCAGTGGACACTTGGGTTGCTTTTTTCTATTGTCTATACAGATAATGCTGCTATGAACATGATGTGCAATATCTTTTGGAGTCCTTGCTTTCTATGTATCCTGCCTTTGGGTATATTGGCAGAAGTGGATTTGCTGAATCATATGGCAACTCTACATTTAATTTTTTGAGGAGCCACCATATAGTTTTCAAAGTGACTGTATTATTTTACACTCCCACCAGCAATGCACAAAGGTTCTTATTCCTCCACCTTCTCATCAACACTTGCAATTGTTTTTAAAAATAATATGCATCCTCCTGGGTTTAAAGAATAATGTTCTTAACACTAAACTTAAAATTTTTTTTATTTGCTGAAGTTCTTTAAACTCACTGATCTCTACTTAATTGTTTATATTTTTAGATGTAATTTTATACTTTTTTGATATTGTTATTTGACTAGTTCTGTCTCTGTCATTAGCCTGTAAGCTCGAGTGTAGAATATGTCTAGCTAGCAAAATTTTCCAGCATATACTAAGTGCTCAATAAAGTAAGTATCTGTTGAGTGTATAAATAGTGGAATTAATAAATTCCCAGGTCAGTACTTTTCTAGTTCATTTTCATTCTATTCAGCAAACTTGAATGATCACCTACTATCTACCAAATAGTATTTAAGAGTATCCTGAGAATACTGTTAAATATCTTTGCTCAGATGTTGTCTTTCTTAAAATTGGGTATTTTTGTTAAAACCCTAACCCACACCATCAGAACTTAAGGCAATTTGGCAGAGTAATATTCCCACTAACGTCATTAATCCAATGAGTATCTATTCAGGACTGTGTATATGCAAGGAAGTGTGCAGTAGGTTTTGAGCAGGAGGTGGTGTGTATGGTAATGAATAGAATGACTAAAAATACAGGGATATCAGTTTTTTCTGTCTGGAGAAATCTCCAGTCCCTACTAATTAATACTTTACTCAGCATTGAGGGCTTAAATAAATATCGCTTCCACTGGGAAGCCTTCCTTAACTCTCTAAGCTAGATTAGACTCTTTTGTTATGAACTGCCTTACAGCATTTATCCTAATTTTCATTAACTATTGAATAATTTTCTTCCTAGTAAATATCTTCCTAGAGGTTAATGATGGAACAGCTGTGTGTGCTTTCTCCACCTCTTTCTCTGGTTCTAACACAAGGCCTGGCCCATATCTATCAGTCAGGAGACATTTGATGAATGAATGAAAGAGCTCATTCTTTCATTCATTTTGTCCTGAGGGAGCCTGCAGTCTAATAGAGGAGTTACAAAATGCCTTAGCATTGCAAATATTAATATAAACAAACCACTGTAGAAGCAAAGAGAAGGAAAAAGTAATTCTAACTGCAGAGAGAGGGAATCTGAAGACTCAACAGTGAAGTTGCTTCTGAGCCATGCTGTGCATAGGCTTAAGTGAAGTTCAGAGGTGCATGGGCTCAAGTGAAGTTCAGAGGTGCGTGGCCTCCAGGGCTGTGCAGAGGTGCGTGGGCTCCAGGGATGTGCAGAGGTGCATGGGCTCCAGGGATGTGCAGAGGTGCATGGGCTCAGGTGAAGTGCAGAGGTGACCCCAGCATCCTAACTCATAGACTCTTTTTATCTTTCTAAGTCCTCCTTCAGTCTCTGCTGTGTGCATGCACAATTTTTACATTCTTGTGACCAATATATATGCAGTTTCATTGTCTGCAGATAGAGCTCAACATTGTACCACAATTTTACAGAAAAGTCTTACGGTTTTCTGCGGCTGAAAATATTCCAGGTGTGTGGCTGTGGACATTCTACTTTAAGCCTCAGTTTCCCATTTGCATATTGGGTTTTGGTAAGGGGGAAATGATTATAATGTACTTGGTTGGTAATTTCATGTGGTTTTGGGCCACACAGTACATCTTGGGGAAAGGTTTGTTATAAGTTTTTCAACCATGATTTTCAGCTCTAACTTTGTTCACAGGGAGGGCAGGTAAAGATTGAAAAATCACTCAGGCTTCCCAGACAGCCCAGTTTACCTAGTCTTTCAGACACTGGAAGTCCTTGGAAAGATTTCTGACTGATATTTCAAGAAGCTGTGTTAGCCATGGGAATGGACACACCCTGATTATTGCAGGTAGATAAAAACAAGGAGCAAATGGTGGGCTTAGCAGCCGCAGCCAGCAGAAAATTCAGGAAATTTAGCTCCATTCTCATCACCTTTTCTCAATGAGTCTTGGTCTTACAATGGAAGTGAAAATGCAAAGTCAGAAAACAGAAATCCCTTCAAATATTTTATTGCACACTGATAGACGTAGTAATTTTTCTCTGTGATCCATCACCAGAACACTTGCTAAGGGAGGTTATTTATTAGTTTCACAAAATGATAGATTCTTTCCAGGCACACATGCTGATTTAGTTTCAACTGTATGGCAGAATTCCTTAAAGACCCTATCTTTCATAGACTTTGGAGCAAGGTATTCATTCAGATCATTAATTTTGAAGAAAGGGCTCTGACAAAATAGCAGATAAATCAGAAAAATATTACCTTCTTACTCTTTCCTGGCAAGAGCTGCAATAGTTTAAGAAATTAGCTTTAAAAAATTGCAGAGCTGAGGTAGATTTCACACGTTAGGTACTAAAATATTTTGCAGTGTTTGAATGTGAAATTCAACACATTATAAAAATTATCAGAACATATCTGCTGGATAAGAAAAATAATTTACTATATTGACTGCACCCCAGTTTTCTTTTTTTCTCTCTCTTTTCTTTCTTTCTTTCTTTCTTCCTTTCTTTCTCTCTCTCTTTCTTTCTTTCCTTTCTTTTCTTTCTCTCTTTCTCCTTCCTTCCTTCCTTCCTTCCTTCCTTCCTTCCTTCCTTCCTTCCTTCCTTCCTTCTTTCCTTCCTTCCTTCCTTCTCTCTCTCGCTCTCTTTCTCTCTCTCTCTTTCTTTCTTTCTTTCTTTCTTTCTTTCTTTCTTTCTTTCTTTCTTTCTTTCTTTCTTTCTTTCTTTCTTTCTTTCTTTCTTTCTTTCTTTCTTTCTTTCTTCCTTTCTTTTTCTTTCAAAGGAATCTCACTCTGTTACCAGGCTAGAGTGTAGTGGCACGATCTCAACTCACTGTAACCTCTGCCTCCCGGGTTCAAGCGATTCTCCTGCCTTAGCCTCCCGAGTAGCTGGGACTACAGGCATGTGTCACTATACCCAGCTAATTTTTGTATCTTTAGTAGAGACGGGGATTCACCATGTTGGCCAGGATGATTTCGATCTCTTGACCTTGTGATCTGCCCACCTTGGCTTTCCAAAGTGCTGGGATTACAGGTGTGTGCCACTGCGCCTGGCCTTTTCTGACAGGATTGGAGTTGTTTCTTCATAAATCCTCTTGGATTCCTAAGACACAGCTGTGCGCAGGTGTATAATCCCATTTAAAATAGTGTAAAAGATGAGAAGTGATTCAAGAAAAACTAGCCAGTGGTAGGGCAGTGTAAAGACTTATGCCAGTTTTCCTAAATTTAGAAGCTATTTTAATAAATTTCTCCATTGCTAAAATAACAACAACTTTTCTGTACAAACATTGACCGTATTTTCAAAGTAGAAAAAAGTAGAACTTTAAGGAAGAAGCAAAATGAATAGACTGAATCATGGATGTGTAAGGCAGGCTCAGGGGCCAGTCAATCTTTAGGCACCCAGCTGCGGGGCTAAGCTTGTTCTCTTCGTTTGAAGGCTGCAGTGTTGGCCACCCAGGCTGAATTGCCTCAAACTTAGAGAGTTTTATTTCATTCTCATAGAAAATGCTGATTGTCACATGTTTACATTTTGCACAACTACAAAAAGAGATAAATTGAACTATGATAGAACATTGGCTCTAGTGTGGAGTTGGGCAGGCAAGACCATAAGCATGGGGACCTGCTTAAAGACTATGTACTATAGTTGTCCAGAGTAAAAGATGACCATTGCCTGATTGAGGCAGAGGCAATAGAGATGGAAGAAGGACCAGTTCGACTTTGTGTTGTCTGAATGAGTGGCGAGAAGAAATAAGGAGTCCATGATGATGGCCCTGTTTTTCGACTTGAGCAACTGGGTTAAAGTTAACTTAGCCTCTGGAGTGAGGATGAAGGAGAAGATTTAAAGAAAAGGTGATTGACTTACTTTTGGACATGGTTTGTCAATGCCTGTGATGTCTCAGATAGCCAATTAAATAGATGAATTTCAAGGTCAGTGTGGTAGGCAGAATTCTAGGATGCCACCAATACCCTTGTAAAATCTTCTTCTGAGTGTGTTTTTGTGGTGGAGATTGGGGGAGTAACTCATAACTTGCTTCTAACCAATAGAGTATGGCAAAAGTGATGGGATGTAACTCCCATGATTTGATTACACTAAAGGTAAAGGAATTTTGCAAATGTAATTACAGTAAATTCTCTAATCAGTTGACTCTCACTTCATGAAAAGCAAGATTATCATGGGTGGGCCTGCCCTAATTAGGTAAGATCTTTAAAGCAGGATCATGTCTTCCCTGAAAGTAAACACTCAAAGTGAGACACTCCCGTTATGTCTGAATGTGCGTGTCACTCTAAAATTCCCATGTTGGAACTAAACGTCAAGACGATAGTATTAAGGTGGAATCTTTTGGGAAGTAGTTAAGGGCTCCCCCTAATGACTGGATTAGTGCTCTCATGAAAGAGGTAGAAAGGAGCATTCTGTTTCTCCCACTTTCCTGCCATGTGAGGACATATAAGAGGGGACTGTATGAGAAACAGCCCTCACCAGACACTGAAACTACCGATGTCTTGGTCTTGGACCCCCAGGCTCCAGAATTGTGAGAAATAAATTTCTGTCATTGATAAATTACCCAGTCTCAGGTGTTTCGTTATGGCAGTAGAAGCAGACTGAGATGACTTCCCTGCTGCCTTTAAAGAAATGAACTGCCATGTCATGAGAGGACCTGTGAGAGGGCCCATGGCAGGGAACTGTGGAGCTTCCAGCTGCTGAGAGCTTCCAGCTGCTAATGTAGTTGACAATTAGCAGGAAGTCATGGGCCTGAGTGTTACAGCTGAAGGGAGCTAAATTCTGCAAACAACCGTGTGAGCTTGGAAGAGAACTCTGGGTTCCGGAAGGGAATATAGCTTATGCAATATCTGGATTTGCACCCGAGGAGAAATAAGTCCTGCCTGGACTCCTGAACTATGGACACCATGAGATAATAAACGTATGCTGCTATATTTGTTCACAGCATAGAAAACTACTGCAGGTAGCACTAGGACTGGATGTATAGATTGGGGATTCCATGACACAGAGAAATAAATGCTATCACCCAGGGACAGCCTGTAGAGTACGAGAATCAGTGTGCCAAAGAAAGAACTTGGAGGAACACCTACATTTTAGGAAGGAGAGGGAGACTTGCTATCAAAAAGAAAAAAAAAAAATCTGGAAGATGTCATCAGGAAGGGATGAATAGAGCAAGGAGAGAGTAAAGTAGAGGAAAGCCAAAGGGATGGAGCGCTTAAAGAAATGCCAAGTCGTCAACCATGCGCAATGCAGCGAAGAGATCCAGGAAATGAAGACCAAAACGTTGCCAGTGTAGGAATCGTGGGGGACCTTCTGAACAGTTTCAGTCAGGGGTGGTGGCTAGAAATGTGGGGGTCATATATAATGGGCTGAGGAGTGAAGGTGGGATGATTTTTCAAAACACTAAGTGAAAAAATAGATAGTCCCTAGAGATTTCAAGAATCCAGTGAGGAGTCTTTTGTATTTTGCTCCTCCTCCTCTCCTTCTCTTCTTCCTTCCTTGTCCCTCTTCCCCTACTTCTCCCTCTTCCTTCTCTTTCCCTTTCTTTCCTCTCCCTCCTCCTCTTCCCCCTTCTTCTCCTTCTTTCCCTTCCCTTCCTTCCTCCTTTACCCCTGCCTCCTCCCCTTACTCTTCCTTTTCCTCCTTTCCTTCCTGCTTCTCCTCCTCTCCTTTTCTCTGCCTCCCCCCTCCTCCTCCTCCTCCTTCAGAATGAGATAGATTTGAAATGAAGGAAAAGATTCACCAGAGGGCAAGTCCTTGAGCCTAGCTTCTCATTGAGTCATTCACTATTTGCCACTTGCTGTGTGCCAGGCAATGGCTGCAAGTACAAATCTGCTTCTTGCTTTGAAGGGGGCTGTGCTAGGCAGAATAATAGCCCCACACAGACATCAGCATCTTAAGCCGAAACTGGCTATGTTTCCTGTTACTTTGCAGATGTGATTCAATTGTGGATCTTGAGATAGGGAGGTTATCCTAGAATACATGGGTGGGCCCAATAAAGGGGTTCTTATTATAGGAGGGAAGCAAAAAGGTCAAAGTCAGAGAAATGAGCTTTGAAGCAGAGGCAGGTGGCATCAGAGGGAGATGCAGAGGCTCTGTGGCTGGCTTTGAAAGTGAAGGAAGGGGCCACAAGTGAAGGAGGGCAGGTGGCCTCTGGAAGCTGGAAAAGGCAAGTGACAGATTTGGCCCTCGATCCTCCGGAGGGAGTATAGTTGTGCTGACATCTTAATTTTGGCTCAGTGAAACCTGTATCAGACTTCCCACCTGCAGAACAGGAGATAATAAATTCGTGCTTTTTTAAGCCACTGAGCTTGTTGTTTGTCGCTGTAGCCGTAAGAAACTCACACAGAGGCTGATGGCAGAAGCAGCCTCCCTGACCTCCAGTTCCATGCTCTCCTTGGGAACCACTGGGGCTGCAGCGTCTGGGGAGGAACTCCCAGAAAGCTTTCCCGGGGAGGTATTGTCTGAACAGGGTTCAGAAGGAAGAGTGGGGATCAGACGATGACAGAGGTAGACAGTGAGGTGGCAGGGGATATTTCAGAGAGGGAGCATCAGGGACAAAACCTAGGGTCAGGAGTGTGCAGGAGAAACCCCAGATGCCTCAGCAGGTGCAGCGGGGCTGGACTCCAGAGCGCTGAGTGGGGAGCCCAGGGTACTGAGGCTGGCGCTGCCCGGTTGGCCCCAAGAGATCCTGACGACACAGAGGAGCTATCGAAAGGCTTTTGTAGGGGAATACACAGGGTAAGGTGTGGATGTTTGGGAAATGATTTGGAGGAAGGGGGAGGAGGGGATTGGAAAGCTAGAAGCAGGAAGTCCAGTCACGTGGTTGTCACAGTGATAGGAACTAAGGTGGTGGTGTCAATGGAGAGAAAAGACAGAGCTAAAATTCCTTAAGGCCACAGAGTGGGTGTAAGGAATAAGGTGAAGTTCTAGGGAAGACAGAAGATGGGGAGCTAAGTGGACACTCCTCAACCGGGCTGCTACCAGCAGGGAGGCACCTTGTAGATGGAGCAGGTCGGGGAGGAAGTAAACCTCAGGAGACCAGGTGGTGTGTATAGCGGTGCCTGACTGCCTGCTTCCCCAGTGCCCTCCATTGTCCTCTGGCAGTGCTTGTGTTGGGGACAGGCGAAGCTTGGAAACACCTTCTTAAGAGATTAATTAAGGATCTGAGCAAGCCCAAGGATTATGTTAGTGGTGTCTTCCAGCTCATCCTAGACCTACATTTTGGTCCCACTATCCCTCCCCAATCCCAGGTAGCATTTAATATTTGGGAGTAGGTTGCACCTTCTCCCATCCCCAGGGGCATCTGGACCAGGGAAAAGGAGGCTCTTACCTGCTGGAAGCTTCTTGGTTTAGTGTCACCCCTCAGGGATATTCAAGGCTCAGTTTAGGCTCCCAGTTACTGAAATGTGCTCACTTGCTTCACTCCGAGCTTCCAGCTCCATTTTCATGTTCTAAGCATTCCTTCCAGGGAGCCTCTGATCTTTGACTGCTGCTAATCTCTGGAAAAGACCGGTTTGCCTTTCCAGCACTCCCAGCAGCTTGCAGGGCTGTAAACACCCTGGGACCTAGCTTTCTGTCTGTGGGAGGAAGAAAAGAGATTGTAGCCACACAGGCACCCCTCCTATTGATAGTGTAAACCATTAAAGCGTCTTTGGGGTTAAGAGGGGTCCCTTTTCCAGGATAGCCGATGACTCTGTGTACACGGAGGGAACAATTCTCCCTCTCAACAGGCAGGTAGGAGCTAATTTTAATAGCATAAAGAACTTGTATATAGGCACTGATCCCGGTGGCAGATTTACTTGCAGTGTGTGACATCAGCCAAGTAACTTACTTCATTCGTTTGCCAGAGCTACTGTAATCGAATACTACAGACTTGGTGGCTTAGACAATAGAAATGTATTGTCTCAGTTCTGGAAGCCAGAAGCCCAAGAGCAAGGCTTCGGCAGGCTGCTTTCCCCTGAGGACTCTCTGCTTGGCTTGTTGATGGCCATCTTCCGTCTGTGTCCTCACATAGTCCCCCTTCTGTCTCTGTCTCCTAATTTCTCTTTTTATAAATGCCTCAGTCAAACTGGATTAGAGCCCAACCTAAGGACCCCATTTTAACTTTAAAGACTCCATCACCAAATCCAGCCACATTGTGAGGCACGGGGGTTAGGAATTCAGCATATGCAATCTCAGTTGTATATCTACAAGGATGCACTGGAAATTGGTAATACAGGCACTGTGCTTTCATGTTGAGACGGTCTTTTGTTGTAAAGGAAATAAAAAAAACTTTGATGTGGGCTTTGTTCTGTTCTTTTTCTCTCATGTGGTATCTTAATTTTTATTTCTTTATTGACATATTTAATTACATCAACATTTTTAAAAAAACTTTCTTTTTCTCCTCAGCTTTGTTGAGCTATAAGTGACAAAAATTTGTATATATTTAAGGGGAACAATGGGATGTTTTCATATACATATATATTGTGAAGTGATTACCACAATCAAGCTAATTGACATATTAATCACCTCACATAGTTACCTTTTTTCTCTTTTTGTGGTGAGAATACTTAAGATACAGTCCCTTAGGACTGGGTGCGGTGGCTCATGCCTATAATTCCAGCTCTTTGAGAGGCCAGTGTAGGCGGATCACTTGAGGTCAGGAGTTCAAGACAAGCCTGGCCAACATGGCGAAACCTCCTCTCAACTAAAAATACAAAAATTAGCTAGACATGGTGGCACACCTGTAATTCCAGCTACTCTGGAGGTTGAGGCAGGCAGGAGAATCACTTGAATCAGGGAGGTGGAGGTTGCAGTGAGCTGAGATCGTGCCACTGTATTCTAGCCTGGGTGACAGAGTGAGATGCTGTCTCAAAAAAAAAAAAAAAAGAAAGAAAGAAAGGAAAAAGATACAATCTCTTAGCAAATTTCAAATATACAATACATTATTATTGACTATAGTCACTATGCTGTACAGTAGATCTCCAGAACTTATTTCCTTTGTTTAAAACTTTGTACCCTTTGACTGACATCTCTCCATTTCCTTCACCCCTCAACCCCTGGTCACCACCATTCTACTCTCTCTCTCTTTTTTTAAATATTCCACATACACATACTTCCCCTCCCCTAAGGGTGCAAGAGCCATGCAAAGCTGTGGTCTAATCCTCAGAGACTCTGATTTCGTTGCTAAGAGATATGACCTGGACTGTAGTTTAAATGTCTCCTGGGGTGATTCTAATGCCTCAGCATTTAGTGTATCTATGTTCCATGCATATTAGAGACATACTTGTGCTACAAAAGTTTCATTGTCCTGCGTTGTATCCAGTAATTCTATGCTTGCTCTGGCACCTTTGAAGCTCTGTGATCTGTAATTTTAACAATTCCCCTGGTGATTGTGATGCACGTGAAATTTGAGAAGGGTTCTACACTACACCACCTCCCTAGTGGGGAGTTAAGTCATTTCTTCATTGTGCTTTGTTGCCTATCTTTCTTAGTGTTAATTTTTCTCATGTGATTTTAAATGATAGTTTGCAGTTGCATTAAAAGTAGGTTATTTTCAAAGCTTTCCCTCTCCTTGTTTTCTCCTCTCTGTCTGGTGTATCTAAAATTGCCTTCATCTGGTCTCCTGTGTGTCCAGAACCAGCTCATTTGTTGGCAGCTTGACTTCCATGGCAATGTTTCCAACAGTGCAGATCTAGTCATCAATTCAGTGGGCACTTTGGCGCAGGACCAGTCTGTCCTATTCTTCTGCCTCATTTTTCTACAGATTTAGTTTCATTTAGAGCTGTGCTTATTTCTCGTCTACATATTGTATCTTTTGTTTTTAAGTGCAATTAGGCTATTCAAATAAAGTGAGAGAGAGAGAGCGAGCGAGAGAGAGAGAGAGAGAGAGAGAAGAAAGAGCATGAGATAATCATTGATGTGCTTAAAAAAGAGAGAGAGGCTGGGTGTGGTGGCTCATGCCTGTAATCCCAGCACTTGGGAGGCCAAGGTAGGTGGATCACCTGAGGTCAGAAGTTGGAGACCAGCCTGACCAACATGGTGAAACTGCATCTCTAGTAAATACAAAAAAAAAAAAAATTAGCCGAGCGTGGTAATCCCAGCTACCAGGGAGGCTGAGGCAGAAGAATTGCTTGAACCTGGGAGGCAGAAGTTGCAGTGAGCCGAGATGGTGCCATTGCACTATAGCCTGGGCAACAGAGCAAAACTCCATCTTAAACCAAAACCAAAAACAAACAAACAAAAAATAGAGAGGGAAACTTACAGTGACAGCAGCATCTTTACAAGAAGTAAAGGCCATGAAGAGAGACCTCAGAAGAAACAAACCTGTTGATTACCTTGATCGTTGACATCTTACCTCCAGAACTGTGAGACAATAATTTTTCTTGCTTAAGCCACCCAGTTTGTGGAGATTTGTTTTGGCACCCTTAGCAAACTCATGCCTCCATCTAACATTTTGCACCTGATTTCAGATGCCTGGGGTAACTTTATGGTTATAATTTGATCCATGTCGCTGCCCTTATGAGCAAAGTATGCATCGACCATATATCATGAGAATTCTGGCCCACGTGGCAGCTCTGTTTCCCACTGTGAGTCTAACTGGCATTCTGGTTAATGCATCTGTCTTATGAGCATGCGTAGGGTGGCTTATTTTTGAATACCTTTCTTACTTGTGTGTGCTGACAAAATTGAGCTCCTGGACCTGAAGAATCATTTTCACACTGAAAATGTTTTTACTGTGATTCCTATTGTGTAACATAAAGTAAATATTTAGCTTTTACGAGTACCCTTTTTTTAAAAAAAGAAATTTGTACGACATATAGCCCCATTCCAACCCTAACAACTTATCTTCTGAAGTTTTATGGTCAAAGATGGGGTGGGGAGATGGGATAATGTTTTGGCACAGGTTGAGGATGTCAGGTAATCAAAGAACTTAGTCAGAAAATCAGCCTTAAAGTTTAGTAGTTTATTTTTAAGCTGTATTAAATATCCTAGCAGTCACTTTAAATGGGCTATATAAAAATGTACCATTAAATTTATGGCTCTGGCCACATGGCACATGGTCAGTGGGAATGTATATAAAAATAGCTCAAGAGGTGAATAATTGTACTAAAGTCACTATGTACCTGAGTTAACAGCCTATGAATTAAAGCTGCTTATTATATTGGGCCAACCTCATGAGCTAGCTTGTTTTCCAGTGATTGAAGGTAAAGTTTAATGGATGTCTTTTTTTTTTTCTCACTATGATTATGGAGAAAAATCAAGTTTGCACTTGAATTTTCATCCATCTGTAAACAGGATCCTACTAGGTAGAATTTTGAAGCCTCATATTTCCTTCTTTGTATTCAATGGTGTTGAACTTGGAATTATGGCCCTGAAATTGAAAATGTGTGTGTGTGTGTGTGTGTGTTTTCTGTGTGCCATCTTATTCATCCATGTAGAGGTTTTGAAGTCACTGCCAAGGTGGAATTTAATTGACAGTAGGAGAGCTTTGTTGTTTTCCAGACTTCTACATTTTACCTCCCTTTAGAATGACGGTTATGAAAGCAAGAGGAGGCTGACCTGGGAAAGACACTAGATCCCATGGCTGTGTCCAAGGATAGTGAGAGTGCTGTTGCTATTCAGGAAGCTGACCTTGGGTAAATGGATTCCCATCTTCTTCCACCCCTGAGTCATTCCACCCCTTGTTCACTCCATTTCTTGGATCCTTTTCAAGGTGTGAACACAGCAACTGAGCAGTGGAAATCCAATCCTGTTTTGTGAAAGGAGTTATCTTATAAAGGGCAGATTAACCAACATGCAGGATGGGAGAGAAAGGGGAGAAAATATCCCCTTGGCCTTCACTTTCTCCTCTCCTAGAGTGCCTTGGGGATTGAGATTTCTTTACGGTCATCCTGAATTTAGAGTCCTCTTAATAAAGAATGTTGCTATCTGAATTGTACCTTGGCTTCTCTCACAGGATAATAGATGAAATATTGGCACAGGCTCCTTACTCTTGAAATCATTAAGAACTCACTGTCACATGGCAAAAACTGGGTGCTGAGGGAATATGACTGAGAGACTAGAATCCTTAAGAATAGGGTGGAAGATCCCCAAAGCCTTGCTAGCTAAAAACATGCTCTGGAAGCCACAGAGTGCTCTTGAGATATATCTGTTGAGCTCCATCCACCCTCTAGTCTGTCTGAAGGAAGGAGTTTAGCAGACTTTGCTAGTAGTTGTCTTTCAGGTTCCTCAGAAAGATGAAGATGCTGTTTCAGTGGCTAAGCTTTGCATCATAGGCACTCCAATGTGTCTGTGTATTTGAACAGAGAAGACGGGCTTATCTGAGAGGAGGAAGATGGAGGAACCAGATTGATTTCATTACCTTGGAAGTAGGATTATAAGATGATAGTTTAGTAATAGTATTTTATCCAAGGCAGTGAAAAAATATTGTAGATATAACAAGGATATGAATCCCCAGTTTTCTGTTTCTATTATGATCTGGCCCCTCAACATGTGCAAAGCAAGGAGACAGCTGAGCAGAGTGCAGCCTCTGCCTCAGAGTTAAACCTTAGTTTGGATCTTGATAGCCTAGCAGATAGTTTCTGACCATGTGAAATTTGGGCAGATTTCTTATTGGTGTTCTTTTTTTTATGTCAGTATACAATCTTTGAAAAAATATCATTCAATTCCCAGGCTATTATACATGTATTTTCCTTCTGAAGGGTGAAACAAATGCACAGATTTAAGGATTTTTAGTCTTTCTAAGTTCTCCATTACACATGAAAAGTTTGCTTGTCACTCATCTAGGTCTAAATTTTCCACCTTCTCTTTTCTAAAATACAATTTTAATGAACCAAAATTTATTGAAATCCGAACTCCTCTAAAATTTTGCATTATCCTTTCTGAGACTTTTTCACTATTTTCCTTCAATTTTCCAAGTGTTGTGATATATAGCATCTCATAACTATAGGTGGATTTGGTTTTGATTTATAAAAGATCTCTTATACTTACAGAATAGAAAGTTGGAGTTTCAGATATTCCTCACTCACTGAGATAGTAAACACCGTGAACCACAAGAAGAGAATGGGAGGGGCCAAATGAAAGAGGCTATAGTGCTGATTGTGACTTTTTATTTAACAGACTAGCTAACTTTAAAGGGAGAAGGAGGAGAAAAAGTAGCCTGCAACAAATGTTCAAGCTCTTCTAAAATGTCAATGCTATGAATATTGTATTTTGGATCTAAGGTATGTCTCAACTCGCCATTTAGCTCCTCCTTTAGAATACTGAATATATTAACCTCATGGTTCAGTTCAATACACTTCAATTAAACATGTATTATGTTCTAAACTAAGGGCTTGATACTAGACTTCATAAAAACTGGCCTAGGAAAAGATTTCATGATTAAGACCTCAAAAGCACAGGCAACAAAAGCAAAAGTAATCAAAGTAGTTGATTATACCAAACTAAAAAACTTTTGCACAGCAAAAGGAAACAATCAACAGAGTGAATAGACAACCCACAGCGTGAGAGAAAATATTTGTAAACTATTTATACAGCAGGGGATTAATATCCAGAATACAGAAGGAACTCAGACATCTCAACAGCAAAAAATCCCAAATTAAAAAATGGACAAATGATATGAATGAATGTTTCTCAAAAGAAGACATACAAATGTCTAACAAATATATGAAGAAACACTTGACATTATTAATCATTAGGCAAATGCAAATCAAAACCATAGTGAAGTATTATTTCACCCCAGTTAGGATGACTATTATCAAAAAGACAAAAAATAACAAATGCTGGTGATGATATGGAGAAATGGGGACACATATGTTGTTGGTGAGAATGTAAACTAGAACAGCCACTATGGAGAACAGTAGAGAGGTTTCTGAAAAAACTACAGATGGAAACACCAGATGATCCAGCAATACTACTACTGGGAATTTGTCCAAAAGAAAGGAAATCATAAAAATCAAAGAGACTTCTGCATCTCCATGTTTATTGTAGCAGTATTCAAAAATAGTCACAATATGGAATCAACCTGGGTGTCCAAAAACAGATGAATGGTTAAAGAAAATGTGGTGTATGTATACCATGGAATACTCTTCAGCCATAAAAAGGAATGAAATCCTGTTATTCACATCAACATGGAAGGAATGGAGGAGATTATGTTAAGTGAAATAAGCCAGGAAGAGAAAGTTAAACACCACATGTTCTCACTCATACGTGGAAGCAAAAAGAAATTGATCTCATAGAAGTAAAAAGTAGAACAGAATATACTAGAGGCTGGGAAGGATAGGAGGAAAGGAGAGAGGAATAGGGAGAAATTTGTTAAAGGATACAAAATTACCCTGATCTGATTACCACACATTATATGTATTGAAACATCACTATGTACTCCATGAATACATACAATTATTATATGTCAAAAAAAAAAAAAAAAAAAGACGTGGCATGGTGGCTCATGCCTGTAGTCTCAGCACTTTGGGAGGCTGAGGCAGCTGGATCGCTTGAGGTCAGGAGTTCAAGACCAGCCTGGCTAACATGGTGAAACCCCATCTCTAGTAAAAAAAAAAAAAAAAAATAGCTGGGAATAGTCAGGGGAACCTGTAATCCCAGCTACTAGGGAGGCAGAGGCAGGAGAACCCCTTGAACCCGGGAAGTGGAGGCTGTAGTGAGCCGAGATCATGCCATTGCACTCTAGCCTGGGCAACAAGAGTGAAACTTTGTCTCAAACAAAACAAAACAAAAGGCAACAACTGAGCTCAAGGTACTCACAATTGTTGGGGGTGGGAGAGATGAAGGTAGACAAAGAACCTCACTAGAATGTGGCTAATGCTCAGACAGAGGTGTTCACAGGATCTCTGAGGTCACTGAAGGACAGGGTAGTGGGAAGCTTGGCTAATGGCTGCAGTCATTTATTTTTTAATTTTTTTGGCGGTCTTATTAATTATTTTTCTTTTTCTTTTTTCTTTATTTATTTCTTCTTTTAAAAAAAATGGGATATATGTGCAGAACATGCAGGTTTGTTACATAGATATATGTGTGTCATGATGGTTTGCTGTACCTATTGACCTGTCCTCTAAGTTCCCTTCCCTCGCTCCCCTCAACCAACAGGCCTTGGTATGTGTTGTTTCCTGCTCTGTGTCCATGAGTTCTCATTGTTCAACTCCCACTTATGAGTGAGAACATGTGGTGTTTGGTTTTCTGTTCCTGTGTTAGTTTGCTGAGGATGATGGCTTCCAGCTTCATCCATATCCCTGCAAAGGATAAGATCTCATTCCCTTTCATGGGTGCATAGTATTCCATGATGTATATGTACCACATTTTTCTTATCCAGTCTATCATTGACGGGCATTTGGTTTGTTTCCATGGCTTTGCTATTTTAAACAGTGCTGCAATAAACATACGTGTGTATGTGTCTTTATAGTAAAGTGATTTATAGTCGTTTGGGTATATACCCAGTAATGAGATTGCTGGGTCAAATGATATTTCTGGTTCTAGATTCTTGAGGAATACATTACCACCAACAGTGTAAAGGTGTTTCTATTCCTCCACAGCCTTCCCAGGATCTATTGTTTCCTGACTTTTTTTTTGAGACAGAGTCTCGTGCTGTCACCCAGGCTGGAGCGCAGTGGCGTGATCTCGGCTCACTGCAAGCTCCGCCTCCCGGGTTCAGGCCATTCTCCTGCCTCAGCCTCCCGAGTAGCTGGGACTACAGGCGCCCGCCACCACGCCTGGCTAATTTTGTTTTTGTATTTTTAGTAGACACAGGGTTTCACTGTGTTAGCCAGGATGGTCACGATCTCCTGACCTCGTGATTCACCCGCCTCGGCCTCCCAAAGTGCTGGGATTACAGGTGTGAGCCACCATGCCCGGCTGTTTCCTGACTTTTTAATAATCGTCATTCTGATTGGCGTGAGATGGTATCTCATTGTGGTTTTGATTTGCATTTCTCTGATGATCAGTGATGTTGAGCTTTTTTTCATATGTTTGCTGGCTGTGTAAATGTCTTCTTTTGAGAAGAGTTTGTTCATATCCTTTGCCCACTTTTTAATGGTTTTTTTTTCTTGTAAATATGTTTAAGTTCCTCGTAAATTTTGGATATTAGACCTTCGTCAGATGAGTAGATTGCAAAATCTCCCATTGCATTTCTCCCATTCTGTAGGTTGCCTGCTCACTCTGATGATAATTTCTTTTGCTGTGCAGAAGCTCTTTAGTTTAATGAGATCCCATTTGTCAATCTTGGCTTTTGTTGCAGTTGCTTTTGGCATTTTTGTCATAAAGTCTTTGCCCATGCCTATGTCCTAAATGGTATTGCTTAGGTTTTCTTCCAGGGTTTTCATGGTTTTGAGTTTTACATTTAAGTCTTTAATCCATCTTGAGTTAATTTTTGTATAAGGTGTAAGGAAGGGGTTCAGTTTCAGTTTTCTTCATATAGCTAGCCAGTTTTCCAAGCACCATTTACTGAAAAGGAGATTCTTTTCCAATTGCTTGTTTTTGTTAGGTTTGTTGAAGATCAGATAGTTGTAGATGAGTCGTGTTATTTCTCAGGTCTCTGTTCTGCTCCATTTATATCTCTGTTTTGGTACCAGTATGATGCTGTTTTGGTTACTGTAGCCTTGTAGTATAGTTTGAAATCAGGTAGTGTGTTGCCTTCAGCTTGGTTCTTTTTGCTTAGGAATGCCTTGGCTATACAGGGTCTTTTTTGATTTTTATGAAATTTAAAATAATTTTTTCTAATTCTGTGAAGAATGTCGGTGGTTTGATGGAAATAGAATTGGATCTATAAATTGCTTTGGGCAGTATGGCCATTTTCATGTTATTGATTCTTCCTATCCATGAGCATGGAATGTTTTTCCATTTGTTTCCATCCTCTATTATTTCCTTGAGTATTGGTTTGTAGTTCTCCTTGAAGAGGTCATTCACGTCCCTTGTTAGCTGTATTCATAGGCATTTTATTCTCTTTGTAGTGCTTATTTTATTCTCTAGTGTAGTGCTTGTGAATGGGAATTCATTCATGATTTAGCTCTCTGCTTGCCTATTATTGGTGTAAAGGAATGCTTGTGAGTTTTGCACATTGATTTTGTATCCTGAGACTTTGCTGAAGTTGCTTATCTGTTCAAGAAGTTTTTGGGCTGAGATGATGGGGTTTTCTAAATATAAAATCATGTCATCTGCAACAGAGACAACTTGACTTCCTCTCTTCCTATCTGAGCACCCTTTATTTCTTTCTCTTGCCTGATTGCCCTGGCCAGAACTTCCAATACTATGTTGAAAAGGAGTGGTGAGAGAAGGCATCATTGTCTTGTGCCGGTTTTCAAAGGGAATGCTTTCAGCTTTTTCCCATTCAGTATGATATTGGCTGTGGGTTTGTCATAAATTGCTCCTATTATTTTGAGATATATTCCATCAATACCTAGTCCATTGAGAGTTTTTAACATGAAGGATGTTGAATTTTATCAGAGGCCTTTTCTGCATCTATTGAGATAATCATGTGGTTTCTGTCTTTGGTTCTGTTTATGTGATGGATTGCATTTATTGATTTGTGTATGTTGAATCAGCCTTGATCCCAGGGATGAAGGTGACTCGATCATGGTTGGTAAGATTTTTGATGTGCTACTGGATTCAGTTTGCCCGTATTTTATTGAGGATTTTTGCATCGGTGTTTATCAAGGATGTTGGTCTGAAATTTTCTCTTTTTGTTGTGTCTCGTCCTAGTTTTGGTATCAGGATGATGCTGGCTTCATAAAATGAGTGATGGAGGAGTCCCTCCTTTTCAATTGTTTGGAATAGTTTCAGAAACAATGGTACCAGCTCGTCTTTGTACCTCTGGTAGAATTCAGCTGTGAATCCATCTAATCCTGGACTTTTTTGGTGCGTAGGTTATTAATTATTGCCTCAATTTCAGAACTCGTTATTGGTCTATTCAGAGATTTGACATCCTCCTGATTTAGTTCTTGGTAGTATGTTTATATCTAGGAATTTATCCATTTCTTCTTGATTTTCTAATTTATTTGTGTAGAGTTGTTTATAGTATTCTTTGATGGTAGTTTGCATTTCTTTGGGGTCAATGGTGATATCCTATTTATCATTTTTTATTGTGTCTATTTGATTTTTTGCTCTCTTCTTCTTTATTAATGTAGCTAATGATCTATCTATTTTGTTATTTTTCTTTAAAAACCAGCTCCTGGATTCATTGATTTTTTGGAGGGTTTTTTTCTGTCTTTATGTCCTTCAATTCTTCTCTGCTCTTAGTTATTTCTTGTCTTCTGCTACCTTTTGAATTTGTTTGCTCTTGCCTCTCTGGTTCTTTTAATTGTGATGTTAGGGTGTCGATTTGAGATTTTTCTGGCTTTCTGATGTGGGCATTTAATGTTATAAATTTCCCTCTTAATACTGCCTTAGCTGTGTCCCAGAGATTCTGGTCCGTTGTCTCTTTTTTCTCATGGATTTCAAAGAATTTCTTGATTTCTGCCTTAATTTAATTATTTACCCAGAAATCATTTTATTCAGGAGCAGGTTGTTCAATTTCCATGAGTGCCTGAGTGAGTTTATTAATCCTGAGTTCTAATTTGATTGCACTGTGGTCTGAGAGACTGTTATCAGTTCTTTTGCTTGTGGCTGAGGAGTGTTTTACTTCCAATTATGTGGTTGATTTTACGGTAAGTGCCACTGGCACTGAGAAGAATGTATATTCTGTTGATCTGTGGTAGAGAGTTCTGTAGACATCTACTAGGTTCACTTGACCCAGAACTGAGTTCAAGTCCTGAATATCCTTGTTAGTTTTCTGTCTTGTTGATCTAATACTGACAGTGGGGTGTTAAAGTCTCCCACTAATATGGTGAGGGAGTGTAAGTCTCTTTGTAGGTGTCTGAGAACTTGTTTTATGAATCTTGGTGCTCCTGTATTGAGTGCATATATATTTAGGATAGTTAGCTCTTTTTGTTGAATTGATTCCTTTACCATTATGTAATGCCTTCTTTGTCTTTTATTGATCTTTGTTGGTTTAAAGTCTGTTTTGTCAGAGACTAGGATTGCAACCCCTGCTTTCTTTTTTTCTTTCCATTTCCTTGGTAAGTTTCCCTCAATTCCTTTAATTTGAGCCTGTGTGTGTCTTTGCACATAAGATGGACCTTCTGAATACAGCACACTGATAGGTCTTGACTCCTTATCCAATTTGCCAGTTTGTGTCTTTTAATTAGGGAATTTAGCCCATTTACATTTAAGATTTGTATTGTTATGTGTGAATTTGATTCTGTCATCAAGATGCTATTTGGTTATTTTGCACATAGTTGGTGTTGTTTCTTCATAGTGTCATTGGTCTTTATATTTTGGTGTGTTTTTGCAGTGTCCGGGACCAGTTTTTCTTTTCTACATTTAGTGCTTCTTTCAGGAGTTCTTGCAGGGCAGGCCTAGTGGTGATGAAATCTCTTAGTATTTGCTTGTCTAGAAAGGATTTTATTTCCCCTTCACTTATGAAGCCTAGTTTGGCTGGATGTGAAATTCCGGGTTGAAAATTCTTTTCTTTAAGAATGTCAAATATTGGCCCTCACTCTTTTCTGGCTTGTAGGGTTTCTGCTGAGAGATCCGTGGTTACTCTGATGGGCTTTCCTTTGTAGGTGACCTAGCCTTTCTCTTTGGCTGCCCTTAACATTTTTTCCTTCATTTAAACCTTGGAGAATCTGATGATTATGTGTCTTGAGGTTGATCTTCTCATAGAGTATCTTAATGGTGTTTTCTGTATTTCCTGAATTTGCATGTTGGCCTGTCTTGCTAAGTTGGGGAAGTTCTCCTGGATAACATGGTGAAGTGTGTTTTCCATCTTGTTTCCATTCTCTCTCTTTCAAACAATTGTAGGTTTGGTCTGTTTACATAGTCCCATATTTCTTGGAGGCTTTGTTCATTCCTTTAGATTCTTTTTTCTCTATTCTTGTCTGCATGTCTTATTTCAGTGAGGTGGTCTTCAAACTCTGATATCCTTTGTTCTGCTTGGTTGATTTGGTTAATACTTATGTATGCTTCACGAAGTTCTCGTGCTGTGATTTTCAGCTCCATTAGGTCATTTACATTCCTCTTTAAACTGGTTATTCTAGTTAGCAATTCCTCTAATCTTTTATCAAAGTTCTTAGCTTCTTTGCATTGTGTTAGACCATGTGCCATTAGCTCAGCATAGATTTTTATTAACCATCTTCTGAAGCCTACTTCTGTCAATTCATTCATCTCATCCTCTGTCCAGTTCTGCCCTCTTAATGGAGAGATGTTGTGATCGTTTGGAGGAAAGAGACACTCTGGCCTTCTGGGTTTACAGCATTTTTTCATTGAGTCTTTCTCATCTTCGTGAGTTTGTCTAGTTTCAGTCTTTGAGACTGCTGACTCTTGGATGGGGTTTTTGTGAGAACCTTTCATTGTCGTTGATGCTGTTGTTGTCATTTTCTGCTTGTTTGTTTTTCTTTCAAGAGTCAGGTTCCTCTTCTGTAGGGCTGCTGCAGTTTGCTGGAGGTTCATTTCAGGCCTTATTCATCTGATTCACTCCCGTGTCTGGAGATGTCACTCAAGGAGGCTAGAGAAAAGCAAAGTTGAGTGACTGCTCCTTCTTCTGGGACCTCTGACTTCGAGGGGCACCAACCTGATGCCAGTAGGATCACTCCTATATAGGGTGTCTGACAACCCCTGTTGGAGGATCTCACCCTGTTGGGTGGCACAGGCAGCAGGACCCAATTAACAAAGCGCTTTGATTGCAATCCTAGTCTCTGACAAAACAGACTTTAAACCAACAAAGATAAAAAAAGACAAAGAAGGGCATTACATCAATGATGTAAAGGAATCAATTCAACAAAAAGAGCTAACTATCCTAAATACATATGCACTCGATACAGGAGCACCAAGATTCATAAGACAAGTTCTTAGAGACATTCAAAGAGACTTAGACTCTCTCACAATAATAGTGGGAAAATTTCTAACCCTCTAAGTGCACCGTGAATTCTCTTTTGTAGCTTTTAGAGCAATAGAAAAGAATCATGTATTTGTGTTTTACCAAAGTAATTTAATAGTTTGGAAAATGGAAATTTAAAAATATAAATGTGGCCGGGCATGGTGGCTCATGCCTGTAATCTCAGCACTTTGGGAGACTGAGGTGGGTGGATCACTTGAATTCAGGAGTTTGAGACCAGCCCGACCAACATGGTGAAACCCCAAATCTACTAAAAATACAAAAATTAGTCTGGGTGTGATTTCACATGCCGGTAGTCCCAGTTACTTGGCAGGCTGAGGCAGGAGAATCACTTGAACCCTGGAGGTGGAGGTTGCAGTGAGCTGAGATAGTACCATGACGCTACAGCCTGGGCAACTGAGTGAGACTCTGTCTCAAAAAATAAATTAAAATAATAAGAAAAATGTGTAAAAGTTTCTTTACACATAGTAGATGGTTATTATTAATTATGATCAACCACCTTTTATACTTATGAAATCCTGACAAGCTTTAAAATCACACATTGTTATTTTTAAGTGTAATTATTTGTAGTCTTATTTCAATGCTCTGAACTTAAGATTTGAAAAAGAGATTTTCCTCTGGATTCTCAAATCTGAGCAGTTTCAGCTCCAAAGGGATTTTTCTAAATTCGTATCACAGTTACCTTTACTGGTTTGCAGGAAATGAACCATTAGAATGATACTTGAACAAGAAGAAAAAAAATCCTACTTTATTTTTTCCTGTGCAGAATGCACAATTCAAATGGTGGAAAGAAAATGCATTCTATAAGCCAGCATGTGTATTTCAGGCAATTTGCACAATGTACAATGATCTGAGCCACTTACCTGGACAGTACCACCCAGGGAAAATGATTATCTGGAATTAATAGAATTTGGGCTTCAACTCAGTTTATTGGCAACTCCTGTGCTGTCATTAATTCCTAGGATACATCTGCCTTTCATGGTAATGCTTCCTCCTGGGTAGCAACTGCTAAATGTAGTGCACTGAACAGAGTATGTCCACTACTTCCAATTATAACAGGAAAGATGGTGTAACCATTGGGTTTCTAATGCTACCACTGCAAAGTCACCTTTGCTTATTTGTCAAGATATTTTATGTAAGCCTTTTAAGAAGAAAAAAGCAAATTCTGAATTTCCAGTTTGAGATGCGTAGACAATACCACCTAACTTTGACTACAGTGAATATAATCGTTATGCTTGTTTCAGTATTAGAAGTGTTGCAAATGGAGCAGAGATGCATACTGAAGTAAGATTAATATGCTCCAGAAACAAAAAAGCACAAACTGGTCATATAATGATTTTTATAAAACCTACTGGCTCTTTTCAAGATCGCTGAATTAATTAGTGAATAATAAATATCACTTTTTAAAGGAAAGTCAGCACACAATTTATTGTTCAAAGGTATTATTAAAAATTGTGTTTCAGAAAATTGACTGTGTTCTTGCCTTGCAAGACACTAATGAAATTTTTTTAAAAAATTAAAACAAACTTTTCAGATGCTAGAAGTTTTCCAACTTCAGCTTTGGCCCTTAAAACTAGAAGGTATTTTTCTCGCATGAACACTTTAATTTTGCACATAGCTAACTTTGTGGAACCTGAGCGGTGAAGAAGTATTAAATCCTCCACTTTGTATCTTGATGTTTTCTTGGAGCAGCTTTTGTGACAGAACTATTTGCCCTTGAAATCAATAAAATTTAGAGTGAATGAAGAATAATCTTAGAATCTTCCTTATAATGATATTTAAGATCAAAATCATCTTCTGTTCACTGGCAATCACGTAAGCTGTCCTGTAACATCAACTCTTCATTTTAACACTGAGGCTGGGGAGGGATGAGGGTCAAACTGGGGGGAAAGAAAACTGGTTGCTATTTGGTGTCAGCAGTGATAACTCACATCCATCCAGCGAGGACATCGGAAGGCAATGGGGTCTAAAAAGGATGGTGCAGCCGCAGTCATGACAGTTTCCCTTTAGAAAGTAATTTGAATGAATAAGAGTTGCTTTCTCATGATCCAGGGTTTCAGAATTATATGAAGAACACCTGCTATATTACAAAAACATGTTTTTTCTTGTCCAGCTTCAGTGTTAAGTTTAGCTTTTCAGAAATAGTTTAACATTATATCGAAGTTGGAAGGCACACTACAAGACGAAGCCGTATTGTCAATAGGTGAACAGTGTTTGCATGTGTCCTTAGCAGTGTAGATGTGTCCTAATAAATGAACAAAGTAGATTGGTTCTACCATAGACCAGCAGTGCTATTTTGAATTAATTCTCATTAAGAACGAAGTCCTTTTGGATGTGAGGAATTAGCCCTTCAAGGATTAGGTGAGAAATGCTTTTTTTTTTTTTTTTTTTTGAATATGTTGAGGTCTTATAATATTTCTGATCAGGTACATAGCTGTAAAATCTGATTCTGGGAAGCTATATAATCACATTTCCAGCAGTCCTTTGATGTACCCTGAGCTGAAACCACACCATTACATTTTCACGAGAGCTTGCTGCTATTTGCCTCATTAAAAGCATTTTGTCACATTCTCTCCTGTTTAAATAATCCAACTTAAGAAGAAATACCTTGAAGGGACATGAATCACTGCTTTTATATAATTCTTGTTTGAAATCTTCCAATAGGTTAGTAGCTATTTCCCGTAAACGTGACGTGGTTATTCTCATGTTTATCTTTTTGCTGTTGTATCATATTTAAATGGAAACAGTGAGAGAGAAGGCTCATCTCGCTCTCCGTCAAAGGTCAGTGGCAAAGGAAGGAGTGTCATTTGGAGATACTTTATATTGGAATAATTGATACCCAAAAGTTAAGTTTTTACAGTCAAAGACGTCTGGGTGCCCAGTAGCGTGATGTGAGGGGTTTTCCTGGGCATAGGACTTTCAATGCTAAAACTGTGAAGTCCCAGACAAAAAAAATACTGTTAGTAAATCAAGTGACTAGTTGAATGATGGAGCAGTGAGGAGCAAGACAGGGAAGCCTGGTGGGAAGAGGAAGTGTTTCCTGTTTGAAAATAAAGTACACAGCATACAATACCAGAAGTGATGTGAAGACAAAAAACGAGTGCCCTTAGAAAGCGGAGTCTGTGGGATTCTGTGTTAAGTTCCAAAGAGAAGTGACTTTTCTGAGAAAGCCTGTTTCTAGGCTTCCTGAATTTTTGGTATGTCTTTGTTTTTGTTTAATTTTTTCTAGTCATTTTTTATGATCCATTTTAAAATTTGATTTTATTTAAAAAATTTTAAATTGACAAATAAAAAGTATATATTTGTAGCAGACAATATGTTTTGAAATATGGATACATTATGGAATGGCTAAATCAAGCTATTTAACATATGCATCACCTAAAGTACTTATCATTTTTGTGTGTGTTGAGAACACTTAAAATCTACTCTCTTAGCAATTTTCAAGTATACCATATACAGATGCTCTTCAACTTATGATGGGGTTAGATTCAGATCAACCCCTCATAAGTTGAATATATAAGTTGAAAATGCATTAAATATGCCTAACCTACCAAACATCATAGCTTAGCCTAGCTTACCTTAAACATGCTGAGAACATTTATACAGTAGCTTATAGCTGGGCTAAATCATCTATCACAAAGCCTATTTTATCATAAAGTATAGAGTATTTCATGAAATCTTTGTTTTTATGAGTTCTACTTTTTTACACTCCACATATAAATGAGATCACACTGTATTTGTCTTTCTGTGCCTGGCTTATTTCACTTAATGTCCTCCAGGTTCATCTGTGTTTTTGCAAGTAACAGAATTTCCTTTTTTAAGGCTGAATAGTATTCCACTGTGTACATGTACTACATTTTTAATGCATTTATTCACTGGTGGACACTTAGATTGAGTCCTTATCTTGGCTATTGTGAATAATGCTGCAACAATAGCATGAGAGTGCAAACATGTATTCGACACACTGATTTCATTTCTTTTGGATATATATACAGCAGTGGGATTGCTGAGTCATGTGGTAGTTCTATTTTTAAAGGACCCACCATACTGTTTTCCATAATAGCTATAAGGTTCCCTTTTCTCCACATCCTCCCAACACTTACTTTACATTTTTTTTTGATGATTGATGATGTCGAGCACTTTTCATGTACCTATTGACCATTTGACTGTCTTAAGAAATGTCTATTTAGGTCAAGTTTCCCTGAATTTCAATGAGTAAGTTAAAGCTCAACAGCTAAGTGGTTTGTCTCGTCTACTCACTAATTCTTTCAAACATCTTTATTGAGTACCTCTTCTATGCCAGACACTATCAATAGAGAACAAAACAGTGTTCCTCCTCTTGTGAGATTTACATTCAAAATGACGACCCTGGCCCTTACTGACCACTTGCCTCATGCCAAATGCTTTACCAGTGTTCCCATTCATTCCTCATGACTAATTCCTGAATCCTATTGCTAGCCCCCCTTTCTAGACAGGGAATTAGAGGCTCGGAGAGACAAAGTAGCTTGCTGAAGGCAGAAGGTGGGATTTAAGCCACTGTGAGTCTGAAACAAAAGCCCCCGTGCATGACACTGAACCACATTGGCAGAGGGAGAGTTCTCTCATCCTTGAAGCAAAGCCCTGGATTCAAGAAACGCCTGAGTCATGGGGCATTCACCTAATGCCAGGCACATTTCTTTTTTCTGAGACAGTCTCGCTCTGTCGCCCAGGGTGGAGTGCAATGGCGCGATCTTGGCTCACTGCAACTTCTGCCTCCTGGGTTGAAGCGATTCTCCTGCCTCGGGTTTCCAAGTAGCTGGGATTACAGGTGTCTGCCACTATGCCTGGTTAATTTTTGTATTTTGGTAGAGACAAAGTTCTGCCATGTTGACCAGGCTGGTCTCAAACTCCTGACCTCGAGTGATCCGCTCACCTTGGCCTCCCAAAGTGCTGGGATTCCAGGCCTGAGCCACCGCACCCAGCTGAGCCAGGCACATTTCTAACAGCCTTCACCTAGAGTCCTCTTATTTGATGTTCACGTCAGATAGGAGAAAAATGCAGAGCTAGCTGAAAGGGACCCTTCTCTCTCAGATCTGAGAAGCTCTCTGTTAGCAATGATCCTTACACTATGGTGAGGGGCCTCAGGGTCGGGGAAGGAGTGTTAGACTAAAAGGGAAGATAAGAGAGAGGGAGGAACAAACTAAGGTTGAGGGAAGCAGTCACAGATGAAGTTCTTCAAGACTGTTTTGCTGATTCCTGAAGGAGACTACCGTGTAGCATGTTTTGTAGCCGGTTTCTGCTTTTCTTTGTGAGGGCCAGTAAGTTAAATATCTTAAATGTTAGTATGAACAGAAGGACAGCATGTAGCACAGTGGTTGATCTCACAGACCCTGGAGCCAGCCTGCCCAGGTCTAGATCTTAGCTCTGCCATTCTTGGCCGTGAGGTATTGGGCCCATGACTAACCTCTCTGACCTTCAGTGATCTCATCTATAAAATGATAATGATAAAAGTAGCATATGTTTAAAGCTTATTAAGAGGAATTAATTAGGTAATAGACATAAGCACTAAAAATGGCAATGAGTATTGTGCCTGGGGCACAAGAAGTATCTTATTAGCTGTAATTATTCAAGTCTAAAGTGTATTGATCTTATGTGTAAGGCAAATATTGCTTTTATTTAAATTAATCTTAATTGTGTACTTTATAATTTGCTGTTTTTTCTTCACTTCCCCCTTTCCTGCTCATATCTCAAGCTTCCTACTTGAGCTGAGCAGGATTAGCCCCTTGGCTTAGTGTGCGTCTTATTCTATTTGGGCTGCTATAACAAAAATATCATAAACTAGGTGGCTTACAAACAATAGAAATTTATTTCTCACAGTTTCAAAGGCTGGAAAGTCCAAGATCAAGACACTGGAAGATTTGGTGTCTGGTGAGGGCCTGCTTACTGGTTCATAAACGGCACCTTCTTGATGTGTGCTCACTTAGTGGAGAGGGCATGGGGGCTCTCTGGGGTCTTCTTTAAGAGAGCACTAATCCCATTGATGGGGGTTCTGCCCTTATGACCTAATCACCTCCCAGAGCCCCACCTCCTAATACTATCACCTTGGGGATTAGGTTTCAACACATGTATCTTAGAGGCGCACAAATATTTAGTTTATAGTAGTATGCAAAACTGGACAATGTTGTCTATTTGGGGATGCATGACTTAGGGAGGCTGGCTTTCCTAAAAGCTGTTTGAATCCATGAGCCAGCCAGGCCAATACCCATGAGAAAGTCTGCTACCATTACAAAAGCAGCAAAAGTTCACGTTAACCACCCTCCAGTCTCTCCCTGCAAAAGCCATGCATATAGGTACGTGTCCTTACATACACACACACACACTCCAATATTAGGAAACATCTCTTATTTTACAGAGCAGTGAGTTTCAGCTCTGGATACCCATTATAATCATGTGGGGAGTTGAAATAGAATTTCAGTTGAATGAATCTATGAAACCAGAATGATCTGAGTGTCGGGGCAGGTCTCTGTATTTTTAAAAAGATCTCTAGGTGATTCTGATGTGCAGTCAAAGTTGAGACCCACTGTTCTAAAGCAAATCCACTCGCCTTGTCCCTTCCTCCCACCCACCTCCCTGGCACAAGGAGAGTTTCACCTCCTGAGTATAACAGAACATTTTTGGAATTCACCTATTTTATTATTTAAGGTATTATGGATGGCAAATAACAGAAATCCTGGTAGAAACAGGATCACCTGGAAATTTGCTGGAAATATGAATCCTCAGGCCCTGTCCCAGACAACTGAATCTGAAACTGGGAATGGGGGAGAACAGGAAATTGCCTGAATAAATTCTCTGGGTAATGCCAGTGTAGGCTGAAGTTTGGTGTAGACCAGTAGGGACCCATCCCTAGCAATGAAGTTGGGATCACTTTCAGTAGAACCTTATCCATGCTACACAATGCAGGAGTTGGAGGCAAGGGTGGATGTTGGGGAGCTGGGCACTATGCATATACTTTGCTGAAGTAACACTGGATGCTCAGATCCTAGTGCTCAAAGTAGCAGCCAAAGAAGGAGCCCTGAGGAAAGTTTTAGAATAGTATTAAGGTACAGTTTGCACTGGGGACCTCCAGTTAGCTATATGCAAGAGGTCTGTTTCTTATTTGGGAGGCCACATTTGGGACTTTTGTGGATATGGAAAGTTTGTGGATCTTTTTGTGTAAGAAACCAGGCTCAAAATAAAATCGTATGTAACTCCCCAAATCTCCAAACTAGTTTCCTTCCTTTGAGAGATTCATCTCCATACAAATTTTTACTAAATAGAAACTGATCAGATCTACGTGTGGTGATGTGAGAAAGAGGCTGCCATAAAATACTCCATAGTCTTCTTAATATGTGGATATTCATAAATCTAGAAACTTACTGAATGACTCCCACACCTCCAATTTCCATATTTGAATATCCTCTACCTTGGACTTTTTGACCCAGCATCATGCAGTTACCTTGGCAACTGTCTGGCAATGTCATTCTATCTGCCCTACGATAGGTGGGGCTAGTTGGACAAAGGGCAACACTATTAATTATGTTTTATCTCAACATTTTGCATTAAAATTAACCACATTTGATCATCTCTTTAATTCCTCATTGATGTTTGGAATTTTCTTCACTTTTCATCTGTTTCCTAGAATCTTTGGAAAATAAAACAATACATAAAAACCATATAACCATATAAAATTTAGTAGAGGGTAAAATATGTTTTTAAAGCATATCTGAAGAAGATAGTAATTGTGCTAATACTTTTCAAAAACTCATTATTTATTAATCAAATGACAAACACCTTAACAGGCATATGAACATCTGACAGTTTGAACCTTCAAAAGGAAATCACTTACGAGGAAATTGTACCCATCCTTCTCCCTCAGTAATAATTGAAAAGTATTAGGAAATGAATGTTTATCTACCAGACAAGTTAAGCAAGAGTTTGTCATTTTGTGCTCCAATAGGTAAATGAGAATTTTCAGGGTGTCAACACATTCTGAATGCCCTTGCCTTTTGAGGACCTTGGAATTGGAGGATAACTGTTATTTCAGTGTATGATACTTGGTGAGGCACAAACAGGGAATGGATTTATGTTTCTCTTCACCATTGTTGTCAGCCATTCTCTATCAACTCTTTCTCCTTTCTCTTGCCTTAATGAAGTCTCAGAAAGAACCCCTAGCTTTTTGTAACATTTGATTACTTAGAAGACAGACTCTGTATCAAAAAAAAAAAAAAAAAGAAAGAAAGAAAGAAAGAAAAAGAAAAAAAAAATGTTCAAGTCAGTCTGGTGTAGTTTAAGATTTCAAACTGCTTCTGGCTAAATTCCCTACTCCCAGAACCAGATTCCTTCCCATCCTGCCTCCAGAGCCATGTCTCCGGGCAGGGCGGCCCCTGGCCTCTCACTGCCAGATCTTCTCTCCTGGCAGCCTGCCCTCCCGGCTGGGGAAAGGACCTGTGACAGGCAGTGTTCGTGGAGCCCAAGGAGACAAGCATACATCCTTGATGCACGGACTGGGGGTTACCACACACTCCATTCTCTGCCCGGTGGGTGGGTCAGCAAGTGAGCTGCATGAGGCTGCCCCAGGCTGACCTCATCCCAGGGAAGGGGAACTCATTCCCTTCTCTCCGCACATCCAGTGTTTGGCTTGGTTTTCTTGGAGACTCTCTCTTTCTTTTGGTGAGGAGTCCCTCAAAGAGAGAGGAAATGATTGGATGGTGAGTCCTTGCCCTGGAGGAAGTGATACTCTTTTCTTCTTTCCCTGCCCTTACTTGGGACGGGATGATGGGAGGGGCTGAGGTGGCAGTGGCAAGAGTAGGAGGGTAGGTGGGCCAGCTTCCTGATAAATCCTGGAGGCCCACCACAGACCACCAGTATTAGGGGGTACCAGCCCAGGGGCAGAAGTCTGCTCTGGCCAGGGCGTAGAGAATGAGGGTGGACTGGATCCCGTCCTGGGCTTGGCTGGACCGCGTGAGTGTGTATTCTGGCGAGAGAAACAGCCTGGTTCAACCAGTGCCTGACGTCACTTGTTCTGCTGTGTCAGCATGGCACAGGAGCCTGTGTCCCCTTGATACATTTCTCATGAATCACAATAGCTTACATTTCCGGAGTGCTTTTTATATGCCAGATTCTGTGACAGAAGTTCAGGGTACACAGCACAGAAAGACATATCCCTTTTCTGACGTTGAGGACAACTAGAAGTGCGTATATCCAGTCACAATGAGCCAGGGAGATCCAGTCGAGATGAGGCACATGTTGAGACTTTCTGGGCTTTCAACACACTATCTCATTGCATCCTCAGGTCCACCCTAGGAGATGAGGGAATTGGATTATCCAATTTTCATGTGAGAAACCTGAGGCTTAGGTGTGTGCGTAACTTGCCCAAGATCACACAGGTGGACAATGGCAGAGCCCAGGTTCAGTCCCCAGCCACTGGTATTGATGTTAACCACTATCCTTTATGTGGCACTGACCAAGTCTTTCCTAGCCTAGCGGATATGGATCTCCGTAGAAAAATGGGATGCTCAGAGCTCACAGCCCTCAGCATAACTGGTGTAATTATGCTGGTTTTCATAGTTAGGTCTTTAAAAAAATAGAGTGGACAGAATGGCTGCTATGGTTATCTCCTACCCTGCATCTCTATGGAGCAGGCTGTTTTCTTCATATGGGACATACAGCTCTAGGCAACTTCAGAATGATCATTCTCATCCCAAACAAAGTGAGATGAGTGATGCTTTTTCTCACTGGTCTAATTACAGCTCAGAGATGGACCTAGTAGCCACTTATATAGGCAGTCTGGGGAACTGGGCATAGCTGAAGGCACTAACAGAATTTGTGGAGAGAGCATCTCAATGACTCGGCTTTCCTTCAAGCAATTGCTGGTTAGATTGTGGAGTAAAGACTTCAAAGGTCAAAACACAAGCATGTGAGCAGAACACTAAAATGTCCCGGCTGCCTGAGGAGCTGTGATTGTCCCAAAAGTGACCAGAGAAACTACCCATGCCCAAGGGTGATTCCACAGCAATGCTCTGGCAAATTGCAGAGGACTCCAGTGAGCTACATGGAAATTCTTTTAAAAAAGTGGTTTCAGGAGGCAAGAATTTCAAATCACAGATGCACTTACCTAGTACTATGCTATTATCAATAACTACAAAAACTACAATTAAAGCTCAAGAAAACGGAACTTGAGAGGTCACATTTTGTATAATAGTTTTTTGTTTTATTCAAATTTAGCCCAATTTGCCACTTCATTTTCTTAAAGCTTCTGAACATGTCTTTCAACTAAAATAATTAAACATTTTGAAGGCAAGATTGTCTAGAAAGTAGAGACTAGTGGGGGAAAGGAGAGTTTTCCGTTTGTCTCTACACAATCCTTTTCCTTGCCTGACCTATCAAGGAAGGAAGTCTGCGTTTGTAAGAAGGCTGGAACTCACAAACATCATGCGATTTGAGTGGAAGGTTAACATATGAATGCCTTGTTCCCCAGCACACCCTCTGTTCTGAGGTTAAAACAGAATGTACAAGCCACTTCTTGTTGCTAGAGATAGAGATCATTAGGGCCAAGATGATTTGAGACTTTACTTCTGTGTTATCAGTCCTTGTCTCCAAGCTGGGAGCCCTGTGGACAACAGCAATGTATCATCTGGCACATAGTCAGATGACCTGACACTACTGGGCTGTCAGGTTTCAGACCCATGAAATTGGAGGCTGGGGTCCAATCTGTTGAGAGTTGCTATCGCTGTGAGGATCCTTTGTGACCCTCCTGGACTGCTTTCCGCCCTTGGTGAGAAAGCAAAGACTGCCAGTAATGAGTTGGCTGTGCCGTAGATCCCCAGGCGCGCTTCCTTCCATTCATCTTGGCTGTGCTGATTTGATGCTAAAATGAGGCAAGGCACTGTCAGGGCCAAGGGTAGAGAAAGAACAGTACATTGGCTAAAGGCATGCGATGTGGGCACAACACCTGAAGCCAGAGAAGGGGTGAATGAGAGCCACAAAGGGTATGATACCGATATTTACACAGTGGCTCAGAGAGGCAGTAGATGTGGTGACAACAGCCAATTAAAGATGAATATGTTCAGCTTGCACATCATGGGGTCCAGAGTGAAACCTACCTGCTAGATGTTAATTTCCAGTGGCAGCAGGCCCTGAAAAGGACTCCTTCCAAGATGAAGCCTGCAGTGGGGCATGCTGACATTCCTGAGACAGTCTGCTGCTGTCTTGCTCAGATGTCCCTCTGGGACCCAGAAGTCTAACCAAAAACAGAGCTCTGGAGTTGAGAGTAAAATTTTACAAATGCAGTAGTAGCAGCAGCAGCAGCAGCAGCAGCAGCAGCAGCAGCACTGTTCCTGGGTGGGCAGCCTTTTCTTTGTGAAATCCCATCTCTTCTCCCTTGCTCAACACCTGCTCGACTCTTTAAAGCTCCCCAGGGCCTACGTTCAGTTGGGCTTCATTTACACAAACAAGAAGGATTACAGGTTTCTAAATGGAAAAGACTGTAGAGATCATGGAGTTCACTGACCTCATTTTACAAATGAGGAAATGGTGGTCAAGAGAGCTGAGTCACTTCCCCAGGTCACAGAGCTGGCACAGGGAATTAGCTCCAATGGAAGAGCCGTACTTGGCATGTGAGAGCTCAGGGAGCCAACACCTGCACCTCCGACCGCCTACAATGCTGGTGGATGGCAGAATAGAGTGCAATTCATTAATGAGCAAAGTATGTGTTACTAATATGGCTTCATGAACAATTTGGCTCAGAAACACTTAAATCCTGTCTTCAGGATAAATTGATTGATTCTTTATGTGAAGTCCCAAAGAGGAATATAACCAGAGGAGGATGATCAGTAAGACAAAGGGGGATTTTTTAAATTAGCTGGACCTTTGTTCCCAGACCTAAGAGAAGTCCAGTGAACTAAAGTCAAACCATAGGATGACTCCTCTTTTCAGCACAGCTGGCCAAGGTGCAAGCCACTGGCCACTGTGATAGAGTCCCATTCAGGAAGGTTGTTGGTAGTGCCTGCAAGGGCAAAATAGGTAAAGAAAAAAAGGAGGCCAGGCATGGTGGTACATACCTGTAGTCCCAGCTACCCAGGAGGCTGAGGCAGGAGGATCCCATGAGCCCAGGAGTTTGAGGTGGCAGTGAGCTATGACTGCGCCTTTACACTCCAGTCAGGGTGATAGAGCAAGACTGGAGAAAGAGGAAAAATAAGAGGAGGAGGTTCATGAAGAAAAGTTCTTCTCTACTTTGAGAATCTTGAAGCCACTGAGCTGAACGGGACCTCAGAGGTTGTTTCTCCAAATTCCCTCAATTACTAACCTAAGAGCTGAGCATATCGTGGTCTAGAGAGGTAAGTGAATTATCTTCCAAGTTTGACAAAAATTCTAGTACCTTGGGATAGGTTATGGCACAGCAGCCTCTCCAGAAGGCAGGGGTTTGATGGGATGCTTCATAGGCTGGAGAGGTGTGAGGAGGGCCCACAGATGAACAAAGGCCTGTGGTCCTACCTCTGAATCTGCAGCATGCAGAGATGGTCAGACAAAGAAAGGATGGGCCCTTTTGTTCTCTCCAAAGTCACGGGGGTTCAGAGACACAGAGAGCCCAGAGGATGTGCGGTGGGCTTTCTGCTGCCCTAGGGTCACATAAGCCACAATTTTGTATCCATCCAGGTGCTCCCATGAGAGGAGCCTGGGAGAGAGCAGAACTCTGCAATACTGAGGCATCCAAACAGAGGCTGAATTAGCTAAGGAGATAGTTTAATTACTGGTTTGGTCTGAGAGTCTGATTTGGTCTAAGAAGGCCTAATTTGTAGGGTTCCTTCTACCCTGCCCCACACCTCTTCCTGACAGAGCAGGGAGTCCTATAGAAGATCTACTTTCCTATTTAAGAAATAAAGAAAGTATGAGATCATTTGAGACTATGCTGTAAATATTTTTTAAAAAGAAGCAAAAATTACCTATAATTCTAACACTCAGAAAGGACCTTTGGCTAACGTTTTTGTCCCTTCCGTCCTTTCCTCCCTCTAACCTTCCTTCTGTCCAGTTTTCCTCTTCCTTCCCTTTTCCTTGCCTCCCCTTCCCTCTCTTTCCTTTCCCCGACTTACTTCCCTCCACTATTCTCCTTTCTTTCTTCTGACTGTCCCTCTCCTCCCCTCCTGCCTTCCTTCCCTCCTTTTCTTTTTCCCCCACAAAGAGACATGTTATTAGAAGGCTGTGGTGCGACTCCTGAAGCAAAGAGGATGGCTGTCCTGGGCCTGAGCTGGTCGTAACTAGGGAATCTCTGCTCTGCTTCCCTTGGCGAACGGCTTCATTCTATTCTGCAGATGGATGGGTTTTCTCTGCTTCTCAATTCAAGTGACAGGTAGAGGGCCCACCCACACTTGCAAGCTCTTTCTGCTTCCAACATTTAAACTCTGCCAACTGGCTTATACCACTCTTGGTTTGAAAAAAATTTTTTTTTATACTTTACTTAATATTTTACTGTGTGTAATTTTTCATGCTATTAAATATTCTTTAAGAAGATTCCATCAAATGAAGGTAATTTATTTACTCAATCTGCTATTGGAGCTATTGAGGTAGTTTCTAATTTTTCACTCTAATGGATTTCTTTAAACATCAATCTTGGTCCATACCCAGGACTATTTCTGCAAAGTAAACTCCTACATGCTGAGAAGGAACATTCTCTTGTTTAAAGATACGTATGTGTGAGTGGTCTTGATACATTCTGCCAAGTTTCTTTCAGGAAGGAGCAAACCAATTCACACTCCAGCACTGCCAGCAGAATATGAGTGTCCATCTCTGCCACTTCAGCATTTTATCTTTGCCACTTGGACAGTTGAAAATTGGTATCTAAGTTTTGTTTCAAAGTAAAAATTTATACCTTTTTAAAGAACTCTTTAAATAGCATGCTATTAACTGCTTTGTTTAATTTCTTTGTTTAATTTGTTTAATCCCCTCTGTAGTTTTATTTGTTACCATTTTACACAAATGTACTCTTGCCCCTTAGGGTTGTACATTGTAGGACCTATAGAACTGGACATATCAATCTTGCAGAAACATTGCTAAAGATTGGTAGAATCGCATGTAGAATTTCTGCATATTTCCTTTGCGATTTATTTTACTGTTATGGTGCTTAGAAAGCCATGCCTTATCCGGAGATCGATTATGTTCTAATATAAACATTTTTCTAGTCTTTTAATATATTATTATTTTTAGCCAGGTATGGTGGCTCACGCCTGTAATCCTAGCACTTTGGGAGGCCAAGCTGGGAGGATTTCTTGAGCCTGAGAATTCAAGACCCCACCTGGGCAACGTGATAAGACCCCTGTATCTACAAAAACATTTTAAAATTAGCTGGGCATGGTGGCTTGTGCCTGGAGCCCCAGCTACTTGGGAGGCTGGGGTGGGAGGATTGCCTGAGCCTGAAAGGTCGAGGCTGCAAGTGAACCGAGATTACACTACTGCACTCCAGCCTGGGCAACAGAGGGAGAACCTGTCTCAAAAAGTAATTATTTTTTCAATACAAAAACTCATTTTTGAAAGTGCTTCCCCTGAGCCAGTTTTTATGATAAGCTTTCATGCAATATGTATTTTTTAGCATGTACATCAGTCCTGTGAGATTGAGACCCTTGTTATCTCCTTGTTTGGAAAATAAAGGACATGAGACTCAGAGGGGTGGGTATCATGCCCTGGGAAAAAACCCGCGAGGATGTAGAGCCATAGACTTAGTTCACGCCCCTTCTGTCAAGCACAGTGCTTTTCCCTCGTAAGCCACATAGGCGAACTCACTCCTTATGCAACTGGGATTTGTTTTTAATGTAGCCAATTCTTTCCACCATGTAGGGAAAATTCATTTTCAGTAGAAGAAAACAAGACCAACAAACAATGAGAAGTAGAGATGAGATTACGATGGAGAGGTTATACCGCTGCTTTTTTTCTGCTGAAACTCTCCACAACTTCCCACCACCATTAGAATGAAAGCAAACTCCCTGCATGCATCACTAGACCTGGTCTTTTCTTCTGTCACCTCCATTCTCCCCATGCTGTTTGTGCTCAACTCTCATTGACCATTTTCCTATTTCTTCAACAGGCGGAGTTCATTCCTTACTTAGGGCCTCATTCGGTGCTTGTGCCTGGACTGCCCTTCACACAGAACTTCCCAGGGCTTCCTCCTTCCTGTGACTCCACAATATCCCCCTGCCCAGCAATTGGTCACCCTCTGTACATCACTTTGAGTCCATTTTGTCAAACAATTTCTATGTGAAACATCCTGTTTTATTTGTACACATCTGTATTTGTTTAGCCACAAAAATTTATGCTGCAGCAAAAGCAAGATCTTTGTCTATTTTATTCACAATTGTGCTCCCAGTGCCTACATTCACCTTAATTGGCTACTTTGCTAGTTTCACATATTGATTCCAATGGTAAATGTGTCAGTTTCTTTTTGATTTGTGTGCACTGTAGTATGTTATCTGCAAATACTAACACTTTTGTTATTTTTTTTCACTTGTATGCTCCCACCCCCCTCTTATTGCACCAGCTAAAATCTACAGTGCAACATTAAACAGAAGTGGCAATAGTGGGCTTTTTTGCGTTGGCCCTGATCCCACGGGTAAAATTCGCAGAGTTCTAAAATGAATGATGTTTGCTGTAGGATTTTTTTTTTTTTTTTTAAATAGAGAATCATCTTCATCCATACAGGCTGCTATAACAAACTACCATAACTGGGTGGCTCATAAACAGAAATTTATTTCTCACAGTTCTGAAGGCTGGGAAGTCTAAGATCAAGACACTGGCAGATTCGGTGTCTTGTGAGGGCTGCTTCCTTGCTCACAGACAGTCATCCTTACTGGCAGTCACCTAGAAAAGCCCCACTTCCTGTCACCATCACATTGAGCATCAGGATTTACCATATGAATTTTGGAGGTATACAAACATTTAGTCTATAGCAATAACCTTTATAAGATTTAAAGCAATCTTCAATTTGTAGTTTATTATGAATTATTATTACAAATGAATTTGAATTGTACCCAATGCTTTTTCTGCAACTATTAAGATGGTTATTTGATGTTTTTAATTCCGGAGATGAATTATAATAGATTTTCAAATTTTCAACCATCCTTGCATTTCTAAGATAAGTCAAGTTTGTCATAATATATTATCTTTACTACATGCTATTGGATTCACTTTGCTAACTTTTTAATGATTGCTTTGGGGAGAATATATATTCCAATATATAATCTTAACTTTTCACAGCTACTTAAAGATTGTCCCACTTCACGTGAAAAGTATAAAAATAAAAAAAAAAAAACAAAATACAAAGATAAAAGCAGGCTTACAGGTTTATTTACCCTCTCTCCACCATTTTTTATGGTATAATTTTCATTTGTACTACATCTACATACATTAGGAAACTTGCAAGACTGTGTTGCAATTTTTGCTTTAAAATGAGCATATATCATAAAAAAGAGGAAAACCAATATTTATGATTATGCAAATATTTACCATTTCCGAGTCTTTTCATTTCTAAGATCTGAGTTTCCTTTGTGAATTATTTCAGTTCTTCCAGAAGAAATTTCTTTCGCATTTCTTGTAATGCATCTACTGGTGATGACTCCTTTTAGTCTGATTTAGATGGCCTTCATTCCTGAAGGACATTTTCACTGGATATAAATTTCTGGCTCCACAGTTGTTGTTTTATTTCTCCAGTGCTTTTAACATATTTTTACAGTCTCTGCGGTCTCTATTTTTTCTAATAAGAAATGTGCAGCCATCGTTGAATTGTTATTTCTCTGTATGTAATACTTTTTGTTGTTGTTGTTGTTGTTATGGCTTCTTTAAAGATTTTCTACCTATCTTGAATTTTTAGCAGTTTAGCTATGATATGACCAGGCATGGTTTTCTTCAAATATAATCCTATTTGTGGCTTGCTGAGCTTCTTGAATCTGTAAATTTGTATCTTTCATTAAATTTTAGAAAATTTCAGTTATTATTTCATCAAATTTCTTCTGGTCCCATTCTTTCTCTCTTCTCATTTTGAGACTTCAGTTATTCATCGTAAGTTTGAAAAATTACTCCACATGTTCATGAGTCTCTGTGTATTTTTCCAATCTTTTTTCTCCTTCATTTTCCGATTGAATGGTTTCTGTACATTTACCTTCATGTTCTCTGATTCTTGTTTCATCTCTTTTATGCTCTTTGAATATCCCATGGATTTTTAAATTTCAGATATTCTCCTTTTTACTTTTAGAATTTCCAAGTTTAAAGTATACTTTCTAAGGCCAGGCATGGTGGCAGATGCTTGTAATCCTAGCACTCTGGAAGGCTGAGGTGGGAGGATCACTTGAGTCCAGAAGTTCAAGACCAGCCAGGGCAATATGGCAAAACCCCATCTCTACAAAAAATAAAAAATTAACCAGACGTGGTAACACATGCCTGTAGTTCCAGATACTCATTTTGGCTGATGCAGGAGGATTGCTTTAGCCTGGGATATTGAATAAGCTGCAGTGAGCTGTGATTGTGTCATTGAACTCCAGCCTGGGCAACAGAGGAGGACCCTGCCTCAAAAAAAAAAAAAAAAAAAAAAAAAGATAAAAATAAAATAAAATAAAATGTATTTTCTATTTCTCTACTGACCTTTCCTCTCTTTCATTGTGAACATATTAAAATTGACCTCATTGAGCATAGTAATAATGGGTGCATTAAAGTCCTTAGACTGATAACACTAGTCTAGTTCATCTCAGAGTTATGATTTGTTGTCTTTTCCTTTAACATTAGGCTTCATTTTCCTTGCTTTTCTTATGTGGAGAAATTTTGAATTGTATCTGGATCTTGTGAATGCTGTTTTTCATTTTGTCTTACTGCTCTGGATTCTGGCATATTGCTCAGAAGAGTATTCTTTTAATTTATTCAGGAAATTAATTTGGATAGACTCATATGGGAAATTTCTCATGCCAGCAGTGGGTGGTTCGGATCTAAGATGAGACTGCACTTCTTTTTTTTTTTTTTTTTAAATTATTGTACATATTTAACATGTTATAAGATACATATATACAGTAAGGTGGTTACTATAGTGGAATGTATTAAAATATATCAGATTTCTTTTAGGCTGGTTCACACATGCATGATTCAAGGGCCAGGCAGAAGCTTGGGTAGAGTTTATATGCAGACTGGTACTCATCTAGAGTGTCCTTTACAGGAGTCGCTCCTCATTCTTTGATCATCCTGGTTGCCTCAGGCTCCCCATCTGGCTTCTCCAGCCCAAAAGATGCAGGTTTTTCTATTGGGACTTTAGTTGTCTGTCACTGTCACCATGACTGTGGCTGCCCTCACAAAAAGCCAGAAAAATGAGAAACTTGCTGTTAGCTTTTCTGAATTATCTATTTTATCCATGGTGATAAATTTGTTGACATAAATATATTCATATTATATTCTGGTGATTTTTTAATGTCTGTAGGATCTGTAGTGATGTTCCTTTTTCTGTTCTTGATATCATTTAAGGCTTCTCCCTGTCAAGCAGTCTCATTAAGGAGTCATCAATTATTTTAGCCTTTTAAGAAACCAATTATTAGCTATTTATCTCTATTGTATGGTTTATCTATTTCATTAATATCTGCTCTTTCACTGTTAGCTTCCTTGTGTTTTCTTTGGGTTTAATTTGCTGTTTCTTCTTCAGCTTTTTGAGATGGATACTTTACTCATACACTTTTAAGATCTTCTTTTCTAATACAGTTGATCCTCATTATTTGTGGTTTCCATATTTTCGAATTCACCAAAATTTATTTGTATCCCCAAATCAATACTTGTTATCCTTTTGTGGTCATTCATAGAATGCAGAGTGGTGAAAAATTTGTCACCCAGTGCAAACATACCCAGCTGAGGTTGAATCAAGTGACTGCTTGTTTCAGCTTTCATACAGAGATGATCAGAGGATGGAGACAGTAGGGGGCAGTGCAGTATAGTGCATTGTTTTTTTGTTTTGTTTTTGTTTTTTGTATTTTTTAAATAAATCCTCTAGTTTAAAATAGTTTTAAATTTTCTTTTTTATTTATTCTCTGATCCATGAGTTAATTTAAATATATTTCTTAACTCCCAGCTATATGGGATTAATAAAAAGGTTTTGTTACTGATTTATTTCTTAATTGCACTATGTACAGAAAACATACTCTCCATAAAAAAATTCTTAGAAAGTTGTCTTGTTTTATGGCCTAATGTGTGGTTAATTTTAATAAATATTTCCTGTACATTCAAAGCTATATGTTTCTGCAGTTGTTGGATGTAGTGCTCTACATATGACAGCTAAGGCAAGTTTTAATGTTGTTCAACTCTTCTATAGCTGTACTAATATTTTGCATGCCTTGTTTTATTAGTTGCTGAGAGAGATTTGTTAAAATGTCCATAATGAAAACTTACAGAATGTACAACACAAAGAAGGAACCCCAATATAAACTATGCACTTTAATTAGTGATAATGCTCATTAATTATAAAAAATGAGCCACATGAATGCAAGACATTAATAATAGTGGTTATTTTGTATGTGGCATGTGTGTATGGGGGAATAAGGGAACTCTATACTTTCTGCTCAATTTTTCTATAAACCTAAAACTGCTCTTAAAAGTCTATTGATTTTAATCTTTCTAAATTTTTTACTACACTTGTAACAAAACTGCAAAAAGTCTATTGGTTTTTAAAAGTTTCCATATAATTGTGTATTTATTCACTTTTTTCTACAATCCTGTCCAGAATTCCTTTATATATCTTTTAGGTTATGTAATTAAATGCATAAATAATCAGAATTTTTATATCTTTCAGGTATATCCAGCCTTTCTTATATGAAATGCTACTTTTTACTTTTAACAATATTTATACGGATGACTACTTTGGCATATTTAATACAGTTATAATGGCTTCCTTTTGGTTAGTATTTTCATGATGTATTGTTTTTCCTCCTTCCACTTTCAATTTTGAAGTCTCCTTAAATACTAGATCTGTCTTTTTTTTTTTTTTTTTTTGACAGAGTCTTGCTCTGTTGCTAGGTGATCTCAGCTCACTGCAACCTCTGCCTCCCGGGTTCAAGCAATTCCCCTGCCTCAGCCTCCCAAGTAGCTGGGACTACAGGCATGTGCCACCATTCCTGGGTAATTTTTTTTTTTTGTATTTTTGTAGAGATGGGGCTTCACCATGTTGGCCAGGATGGTCTCAATCTCCTGACCTTGTGATCTGCCCGCCTGGACCTCCCAAAGTGCTGGGATTACAGGTGTGAGCCACTACACCTGGCCAGATCTGTCTTTTATAAGAAGCATATAGTTATATTATTTTAACATTAAATCTGACATCTTTTTTATTTTATAATAGTCTTTTGTCCATTTATATTACATATAATTACTGATATACTGGGGCAAAAAACTCAACATCTTGTATCTTACTATTTACCCTCTATCCTGTTTCATTATATATATGAATATGTACATACATATATACACACACATATATATACACACACAGATATATAAATTATACCTTTTGGCTTTTTTTAAAGTTTATTAATTTAAAAAATTTTTATTTCTTTCCTCATTATTCGCTTGGTAGCTATACACCATGCTATTATTATCTTAGGGATGGTTGGAGGGCAGTGTTGTGATCATTGGTCATTGACGCCTTGAGCTCCTGGCCTCAAGTGATCCTCCCATCTCAGTCTCCAAGTAGCTGGGACTAAAGATATGTACCAACACACCCAGTTAGTTTTTTTAAATTATTTTTTTTGTAGAGACTGAGTCTCACTATGTTGCCCAGACTGGTCTCGAACTCCTGATGTCATATGATCCTCCTGTCTTGGCCTCCCAAAGTGTTGGGATTATAGGTGTGAGCCACTGTACCCAGTGCTGTCTTGTATGTTTTAAGATAAATGAGTAATTTATCTCTTCCAAGACAAGGCAAGACATTAGCATCTTTAAACCATTTTTCTCTTCCTTCCCAACTTTTTTGCTGTTGTTGAGATGCAGTCTTACTCTGTCACCCAGGCTGGAGTGTGATCTCGGCTCACTGGAACCTCTGCCTCCCAGTTGCAAGCGATTCTCCTGCCTCAGCCTCCCAAGTAGCTGGGATTACAGGCGCCTACCACCATGCCTGACTAATTTTTGCATTTTTAGTAGAGATGCAGTTGAACCATGTTGGTCAGGCTGGTCTCGAACCCTTGACCTCAAGTGATATGCCCGCCTTGGCCTCCCAATGTGCTGGTATTACAGGTGTGAGCCACTGCACCCGGCCTTCCTCCCCAACTTTTCCATTATTGTTATATAGTTATTTAGTTCTATATGTAAAATCTCATAAGGCATTATTATTGCATGGCATGCTCAATAATTACTTAGATTTATCCATATATTTACCCTTTCAATTGTCCTTAGCTTTTCCTTGAAATTTTTCTATCTGTGGTCATTTTCTTTATGGCAGAACCATAGCTTTTAGTGTTAGTCTTGAAAAAATTCTTAATAAAAATAATTTGGGTTGAAAACTCTTCCAGTTTTTTTTGTCTGAAAATGTTTTCATTTTTCTCCCATTTTTGATTATATAGATATTCTCTCTAGCTTGGTAGTTATTTTCTTTTTTTCTTTCTTTTTTAAAAAATTTTTATTTTAGGTTTGGGGATACCTGTAAAGGTTTGTTACATAGATAAATACATGTCATGGGGATTTGTTGTACATATTATTATATCACCCAGGTATTAATCTCAGTACCCAATAGTTATCTTTTCTGCTTCTCTCCCTCTTCCCACCCTCCCCACTCAAGTAGACCCCAGTGTCTGTTGTTTCCTTCTTTGCGTTCATAAGTTCTCATCATTTAGCTCCCACTTATAAGTGAGAACATGCAGTATTTGATTTTCTGTTTCTGCCTTATTTTGCTAAGAATAGTAGACTCCAGCTCCATCAAAAGACATGTGGTCATTAATTTTTTTATGGCTACATAATATTCCATGGTGTATATATACCACATTTTCTTTATCCAGTCTGTCATTGATGAGCATTTAGGTTGATTCCAAGTCTTTGATATCATAAACAGTACTGCAATGAACACTCGTGTGCATGTGTCTTTATGATAGAATGATTTATATTCTTCTGGGTATATACCCAGTAATGGGATTGCTGTGTCAAATGGTAGTTCTGCTTTTAGCTCTTTGAGGGCTAAGAGACATACTGCTTCCACAATAGTTGAATTAATTTACACTCCCACCAACAGTGTATAAAGGTTCCCTTTTCTCTGCAACCTCACCAGCATCTATTATTTTTTGACTTTTTAATAATAGCCATTCTGACTTTTGTGACATGGTATTTCACTACGGTTTTTATTGCATTTCTCTAATGATCAGTGATGCTGAGCTTTTTTAATATTCTTCTTGGCCACATATATGTCTTCTTTTGAAAAGTGTCTGTTCATGTCCTTTGCCCACTTTTTAACAGGGTTGTTTTCTCTTATAAATTTGTTTAAGCTCCTCATAGGTGCTGGATATTAGACCTTTGTCAGACACATAGCTTGCAAAACTTTTCTCCCATTCTGTAGACTGTCTGTTGATAGTTTCTTTTGCTGTGCAGAAGTTCTTAAGTTTAATTAGATCCCACTTGTCAATTTTTGCTTTTGTTGTGATTGTTTCTGGTATCTTTGTCATGAAATTTTGCTTATTCTTAAGTCCAGGATGGGATTACCTAGGTTGCCTTCCAGGGTTTTTATTGTTTTGGGTTTTATATTGAAATCTTTAATCCATCTTGAATTGATTTTTATATATGGTGTAAAGAAGGGATCCAGTTTCAATCTTCTGCATATGGCTAGCCAGTTATCCCAGCCCCATTTATTTAATAGGTAGTCATTTCTTCATTGCTTGTTTTTGTCAGCTTTGTCAAAGATCAGATGGTTGTAGATGTGTAGCCTTATTTCTGGGCTCTCTATTTCTTTCCATTGGTTTATGTGCCTGTTTTGGTATTCATACCATGCTGTTTTGGTCACTGTAGCCTTGTAGTATAGTTTGAAGTTGGGTAGCATGATTCCACCAGCTTTGTTCTTTTTGGGTAGGATTGCCTTGGTTATTTGGACTTTTTTTTTTTTTCATTCCATATAAATTTTAAAATAATATTTTCTAGTTCTGTGAAGCATGTCACTGGTACTTTGATAGGAATAACATTGAATCTGCAAATTGCCTTTGGACAGTAGTATAGCTATTTTAATGATATTGATTCTTCCTATCCATGAGCCTGGGATGCTTTCCATTTGTTTGTTTGTTCTCTGATTTCTTTGAGCAATGTTTTATAATTCTCACTGTAGAGATCTTTCACCTCCCTTGTGAGCTGTATTCTCAGTTTTCTTTGTGTGTGTGTGGCAATTGTGAATGGGATGGCCTTTCTGATTGGGCTGTCAGTTTGGTCAAAAATACTTTTTTTTTTGAGATTTTGAATATGTTTTATTAATCACCAAGTCATTTACATATATATACATATATATGACAGTATGTACAATGTAAGTTATATTTTATTCAGTCTATAGACAATGCTTAGAGTGCAAATAGATAAAATGATCTCCAATCACACCTTCATGTTGTGCCTCTAAGACCCCCAGAAATCCTCTTTATTTATTAAAACGCACAACCTGTTGTAGGATAATCTGATTGTGTGATTTTATTAGGGTATGTAATATATTTATGCTAACCATACACATGAGGTTAATGAGGGATCGTCAGCTATGATCTATATGAAATGCACTTCTTTTTTTTGTACTTTAAGTTCTGGGGCACATATGCAGAACATGCAGTTTTGTTACATAGGTATGCACTGCCATGGTGGTTTGCTGCACACATCAATACCTGCATTAGATATTTCTCCTAATGCTATCCCTCCCCTACCCCCCCACCCCCGAACAGGCCCCAGTGTGTGATGTTCCCCTCCCTGTGTCCATGTGTTCTCATTGTTCAACTCTCACTTATGAGTGAGAATATGTGATGTTTGGTTTTCTGTTCCAGTGTTAGTTTGCTGAGAATGATGGTTTCCAGCTTCATCCATGTCCCTGCAAAGGAAATGAACTTACCCTTTATTATGGCTGCATAGTATTCCATGGTGTATATGTGCCACATGTTCTTTATCTGGTCTATCATTGATGCACTTTTGGGTTGGTTCCAAGTCTTTGCTATTGTGAATAGTGCTGCAATAAACATACATGTGCATGTGTCTTTATAGTAGAATGATTTATAATCCTTTGGGTATATATTCATTAATTGGGTCAAATGGTATTTCTGGTTCTGGATCCTTGAGGAATCACCATACTGTCTTCCACAATGGTTGAACTAATTTACACTCCCACCAACAGTGTAAAAGCATTCCTATTTCTCCACGTCCTCTCCAGCATCTGTTGTTTCTTGACTTTTTAATGATTGCCATTCTAACTGGCATGAGATGTATCTCTCTGTGATTTTGATTTGCACTTCTCTAATGACCAGTGATGATGAGCATTTTTTCATATGTTTATTGGCTGCATAAGTGTCTTCTTTTGAGAAGAGTCTGTTCATATCCTTTGCCCACTTTTTGATGGGTTTGTTTGTTTTTTTTTCCTGTAAACTTTTTAAAGTTCTTTGTAGATTCTGGATATTAGCCTTTTGTCAGACGGATACATTGCAAAAATTTTCTCCCATTCTGTAGGTTGTCTGTTCACTCTGATGATAGTTTCTTTTGCTGTGCAGAAGCTCTGTAGTTTAATTAGATCCTATGTGTCTATTTTGGCTTTTGTTGCCATTGCTTTTGGTATTTTAGACATGAAGTATTTGCCCATGCCTATGTCCTGAATGGTATTGCCCAGGCTTTCTTCTAGGATTTTTATGGTTTTAGGTCTTACATTTAAGTCTTTAATCTATCTTGAGTTGATTTTGGTATAAGGTATAAGGAAGGGGACCAGTTTCAGTTTTCTGCCTATGGCTAGCCAGTTTTCCCAACACCATTTATTAAATAGGGAATCCTTTCCCCATTACTTGTTTGTGTCAGGTTTGTCAAAGATTAGATGGTTTTAGATGTGTGGAGTTATTTCTGAGGCCTCTGTTCTGTTCCATTGGTCTATATATCTGTTTTGGTATCAGTACCATGCTGTTTTGGTTACTGTTGCCTTGTAGTATAGTTTGAAGTCAGGTAGCATGATGACTTCAGCTTTGTTATTTTTGCTTAGGATTGTCTTGGCTATGCAGGCTCTTTTTTGGTTCCACATGAAGTTTAAAGCAGTTTTTTTCAATTCTGTGAAGAAAGTCAGTGGTAGCTTGATGGGGATAGCATTGAATATATAAATTACTTTGGGCAGTATGGCCACTTTCATGATATTGATTCTTCTCATCCATGAGCATGGAATGTTTTTCCATTTGTTTCTGTCCTTTCTTCTTTCCTCGAGCAGTGGTTTGTAGTTCTCCTTGAAGAGGTCCTTTGCATCCCTTGTAAGTTGGATTCCTAGGTATTTTATTCTCTTCATAGCAATTGTGAATTGGCGTTCACTCATGATTTGGCTCTCCATTTGTCTGTTATTGATGTAAATGCTTGTGATTTGTGAACACTGATTTTGTATCCTGAAACTTTGCTGAAGTTGCTTATCAGCTTAAGGAGACTTTGGGCTCAGACAATGGGGTTTTCTAAATATACAATCATGTCATCTGTAAACAGAGACAATTTGACTTCTTCTCTTCCTATGTGAATACCCTTTATTTCTTCCTCTTGCCTGATTGCCCTGGCCAGAACTTCCAATACTGTGTTGAATAGGAGTGGTGAGAGAGGGCATCCTTGTCTTGTGCCCGTTTTCAAAGGGAATGCTTCCAGTTTTTGCCCATTCAGTATGATATTGGCTGTGGGTTTGTCATAAATCACTCTTATTATTTTGAGATATGCTCATTTGATACCTAGCTTATTGAGAGTTTTTAGTATGAAGGGGTGTTGAATTTTGTCAAAGGCCTTTTTGCATCTATTGAGATAATCATGTGGTTTTTGTCATTGGTTCTGTTTATGTGATGGATTACATTTATTGATTTGCATATGTTGAACCAGCCTTGCATCCCAGGGATGAAGCAGACTTGATTGTGGTGGATAAGCTTTTGGATGTGCTGCTGGATTTGGTTTGCCAGTGTTTTATTGAGGATTTTCACATCTATTTTCATCAGGGATGTTGGCACAAAATTTTACTTTTTTGTAGTGTCTCTGCCAGATTTTGGGTTTAGTATGATACTGGCCTCACAAAATGAGTTAGGGAGAATTCCCTCTTTTTCTATTGTTTGGAATAGTTTCAGAAGGAGTGGTAGCAGCTCTTTTTTGTACCTCTGGTAGAATTTGGCTATAAATCCATCTGGTCCTGGGCTTTTTTTGGTTGGGGGACTATTGATTACTGCCTCAATTTCAGAATTTGTTATAGGTCTATTCAGTAATTCAACTTCTTCCTGGTTTAGACTTGGTAGGGTGTATGTGTCTAGAAATTTATCCATTTCTTCTAGGTTTTCTAGTTTATTTGCATAGAGGTGTTTATAGTATTCTCTGATGGTAGTTTGTATTTCTCTAGGATCAGTGGTGATATCCCCTATATCATTTTTTATTGCATCTATTTGATCCTTCTCTCTTTTCTTCTTTATTATTTTGGCTAGCAGTCTACCTATTTTGTTGATCTTTTCAAAAAAACAGCTTCTGGATTCATTTATTTTTTGAAGGATTTTTTTTGTGTCTCTATCTCCTTCAGGTCTGCTCTGATCTTATTTATTTTTATCTTCTGCTAGCTTTTGAATGTGTTTGCTGTTTCTTCTCTAGTTCTTTTAATTTTGATGTTAGGGTGTCAATTTTAGATCTTTCCTGCTTTCTCTTGTGGGCATTTAGTGCTATAAATTTCCCTCTACACATTGCTTTAAATATGTCCCAGAGATTCTGGTACATTGTGTCTTCATTCTCATTGGTTTCAAATAACATCTTTATTCCTGCCTTCATTTTGTTATTTATCCTGTAGTCATTCAGGAGCAGGTTGTTCAGTTTCCACGTAGTTGCACGGTTTTGAGTGAGTTTCTTAGTCCTAAGTTCTAATTTGATTGCACTGTGGTCTGAGAGGCTGTTTCTTATGATTTTCATTCTTTTGCATTTGCTGAGGAGTGCTTTACTTCCAATTATGTGTTCAATTTTAGAATAAGTGTGATGTGGTGCTGAGAAGAATGTATATTCTGTTGATTTGGGGTGGAGAGTTCTGCAGATGTCTATTAGGTCTGCTTGGTCCAGACCTGAGTTCAAGTCCTGAATATCCTTGTTAATTTTCTGTCTCATTGATCTGTCTACTATTGACAGTGGGGTGTTAAAATCTCCCACTATTATTGTGTGGGAGTCTAAGTCTGTTTGTAGGTCTCTGAGAATTTGCTTTATGAATCTGGGTGCTCCTGTATTGGGTGCATATGTATTTAGGATAGTTAACTCTTCCTGCTGAATTGACCCCTTTACATTTATTATGTAATGCCCTTCTTTGTCTCTTTTGATCTTTGTTGATTTAAAGTCTGTTTTTATCAGAGATTACAATTGCAACTCCTGCTTTTTTTTTTCTTTCCATTTGCTTAGTAAATATTCCTCCATTTCTTTATTTTGAGCCTATGTGTGTCTTTGCACGTGAGATGGGTCTCTTGAATACAGCACACTGATGGGTCTTGGATCTTTATCCAATTTGTCAGTCTGTATCTTTTAATTGGGGCATTTATCCCATTTACATTTAAGGTTAATATTGTTATGTGTGAATTAGATCTTATCATTATGATGCTAGCTGGTTGTTTTGCCCATTATAGTTGATGCAGTTTCTTCATAGTATTGATGTTCTTTACAATTAGGTATGTTTTTGCAGTGGCTGGTACTGGTTGTTCCTTTCAATGTTTAGTGCTTCCTTCAGGAGCTCTTGTAAGGCAGGCCTGGTGGTGACAAAATCTCTCAGCATTTGCTTGTCTGTAAAGGGTTTTATTTCTCCTTTGTTTGTGAAGCTTAGTTTGGCTGGATATGAAATTCTAGGTTGAAAATTCTTGTCTTTAAGAATGTTGAATATTGGCCCCCACTCTCTTCTGGCTTGTAGGGTTTCTGCAGAGAGATCTACTGTTAGTCTGATGGGCTTCCCTTTGTGGGTAACCCAAAATTTGTCTCTGGCTGCCCTTAACATTTTTTCCTTCATTTCAACCTTGGTGAATCTGATAATTGTGTGTCTTGGGATTGCTCTTCTTCAGGGGTATCTTTGTGGTGTTCTCTGTATTTCCTGAATTTGAATGTTGGCCTGTCTTGCTATGTTTGGGAAATTCTCCTGGATAATATCCTGAAGAGTGTTTTCCAACTTGGTTCCATTCTCCCCGTCACTTTCAGGTACACCTATCAAATGTAGGTTTGGTCTTTTCACATAGTCCCATATTTCTTGGAGGCTTTGTTTGTTCCTTTTTGTTCTTTTTTCTCTAATCTTGTCCTCTCAACTTTATTTCATTAACTTGATCTTCAATCACTGATATTCTTTCTTCTGCTTGATCAATTTCACTATTGATACTTCTCTCTGCTTCATGAAGTTCTCATGCTGTATTTTTCAGCTGCATCAGGTCATTTATGTTCTTCTCTAAACTAGTTATTCTGGTTAGCAATTCGTCTAACCTTTTTTCAAGTTTCTTAGCTTCCTTGCGTTGGGTTAGAACATGCTCTTTTGGCTCGGAGGCGTTTGTTATTACCTACCCTCTGAAGCCGTCTTCCGTCAATTTGTCAAACTCATTCTTCAACCAGTTTTGTTCCCTTGCTGGCGAGGAGTTGTGATCCTTTGGAGGAGAAGAGATGTTCTGGTTTTTGGAATTTTCAGCCTTTTTGCACTGATTTCTCCCCATCTATGTGGATTTATCTACCTTTGGTCTTCGATGTTGGTGACCTTTGGAAGGGGTCTTTGAGTGGATGTGCTTTTCCTTTCTGTTTGTTAGTTTTCCTTCTAACAGTCAGGCCCCTCTGCTGCAGGTCTGCTGGAGTTGGCTGGAGGTCCACTCCCAACCCTGTGTGCCTGTGTATCACCAGCGGAGGCTGCAGAACAGCAAAAATTGGTGCCTGTTCTTTCCTCTGGAAGCTTTGTCCCAGAGAGGCACCCGCCAGATGCCAGCAAGAGCTGTCCCGAATGAGGTGTCTGTCAGCCCCTACTGGGAGGCATCTCCCAGTCAGGATACATGGGGTTCAGAGACTCACTTAAGGAGGCAGTCTGACCCTTAGCAGAGCTTGACCGCTGTGCTGGGAGATCTGCTGCTGTCTTCAGGGCTGTCAGGCAGGGACATTTAAGTCTGCTGAAGCTGCACCCACAGCCAATCCTTTCCCCATGTGCTCTGTCTCAGGGAGATGGGAGTTTTATTTATAAGTCCCTGACTGGGACCGCTGCCTTTTTTCCAGAGATGCCCTGCCCAGAGAAGAGAAATGGCAGTCTGGCCATAGCAGCCTTGCTGAGCTGCAGTGGGCTCTGCCCAGTTGCAACCTCCTGGCTGCTTTGCCTACACTGTGAGTGTAAAATCGCCTACTCAAACCTCAGAAATGGCGAACGCCCCTCCCCCGCCTAAGTTTGAGCATCCCAGGTCAATCTCAGACTGCTGCTGTGCTGGCAGAGAGAATTTCAAGCCAGTGGATCTTAGTTTGCTGGGCTCCGTGGGGGTGGGATCCACCAAGCCACACCACTTGGCTCCCTGGCTTCAGTTCCCCTTTCCAGGGGAGTGAACATTTCTGTCGAATTGGCATTCCAGGCGCCACTGGGGTATGGAAAACAAACAAACAAACAAACAAACAAACAAAAAAACTCCTGCAGCTAGTTTGGTGTCTGCCCAAACGGTTGCCCAGTTTTGTGCTTGAAACCCAGGGCCCTGGTGGGGTAGGCACCAGAGGGATTCTCCCAGTCTACAGATTGTGAAGACCATGGGACAAGAGCAGTATCTGAGTCAGAGTGTGCTCAGTTCCTCAGGCTCAGTGGTCATGGCCTCCCTTGGGTAGGGGAGAAAATTCCCCAGGATTGAGGTGACACCCAATCCTTCTTCAGTGCGCCTTCCTTGGGCTGCACCCACTGTCCAACCAGTCCCAATGAGATGAACCAGGTACCTCAGTTGGAAATACAGAAATCACCCACCTTCTGTATCGATCTCGCTGGGAGCTGCAGACTGGAGCTCTTCCTCTTCAGCCATCTTGCCTGCAATCCTTGTTTAAGATTCTTAATAAAAAAGTTTGATTGAGAATGCTTCCAGTTTTTGTGTTTTCATTTTTCTCTCATTTTTGATATATATATAGTAAACATATACATATATTTATATAAGTAAATATATAAAAATATAAGTACATATTTATATAAGTAAATATATAAAAACATACTTTTTCTCTCTAACTTGGTAGTTATTTTCTTTTGCCACTTTAAAAATATCATTTCGGCCGGGCGCGGTGGCTCAAGCCTGTAATCCCAGCACTTTGGGAGGCCGAGATGGGCGGATCACGAGGTCAGGAGATTGAGACCATCCTGGCTAACACGGTGAAACCCCGTCTCTACTAAAAAATACAAAAAACTAGCCGGGCGAGGTGGCGGGCGCCTGTAGTCCCAGCTACTCGGGAGGCTGAGGCAGGAGAATGGCGTAAACCCGGGAGGCGGAGCTTGCAGTGAGCCGAGATCGCGCCACTGCACTCCAGCCTGGGTGACAGAGCCAGACTCCATCTCAAAAAAAATAAATAAATAAATAAATAAATAAATAAATAAATAAATAAATAAATAAAAATATCATTTCATTATTTCCTATCTTCAAGTCAACTGTCAACTCATGGTTGCACATTTGAAAGTGAACTTTATTCCCCTCTGCTGCACCTTGGGGTTGCTTTTAAGATTTTATCTTGGTTTTTGGTGTACAGTAGTTTTTTTTTTTTTTTTTTTGAGACGGAGTCTGGCTCTGTCGCCCGGGCTGGAGTGCAGTGGCCGGATCTCAGCTCACTGCAAGCTCTGCCCCCCGGGTTTACGCCATTCTCCTGCCTCAGCCTCCCGAGTAGCTGGGACTACAGGCGCCTGCCGCATCGCCCGGCTAGTTTTTTGTATTTTATTATTACAAACCCGAGAGTGATTTTCTTTGCCATTGTCCTACTTTAGGTTAATAGGATTATTTTGTTTGTTTGTATCTGTGATTTGATGTTTTTTTGTTTGATGAATTGGTTTGGGAAGATTGTTAACTTAAAATATCACTTCTGATTCTTATTCTTGTTTCTTATGGGAATACAATTATGTTAAACTTTTTCAGTATATGTCTTATGTTTCTTGTTTTCTCTTCTTTATTTTCTAGCCTTTTGTCTCTCTATACTTGCTTCTAAATATTTTCTTTTGCCTTTACTCCCATTCATCAATTCTTTTTTCAGCTGTTTTTACTTGGCTGACTTTCATTGACATCTTAATATTGCATATGTCAGCTTAAAATTTTTTAAAAATTCTTTTTGTACTTTGTTTCAATTTCGCTATCAAAATTTGTAATTTTTGTGTGCATTTACAAATTAATTATGGTCATTTAAAAGTGAGTGTCCAAAGTTTTCATGATAGAAGTCCTATTTTTTATATTGTTTCTTTGATTTTTACAGTCATATTTCTTGTCTCCTCATACGATTACTTGTCATATATTACATATAAAATATAGAAGTGGTCAAGGCCTGAGTTAAGGGGGTCATTCTTTTTTTTTTTTTGAGATGGAATCTTGCTCTGTTGCCCAGGCTGGAGTGCAGTGGCACGATCTCAGCTCACTGCAAGCTCTGCCTCCTGTGTTCATGCCATCTCCTGCCTCAGCCTCCTGAGTAACTGGGACTACAGGTGCCTGCCACCACACCTGGCTAATTTTTCGTATTTTTTTAAAAATTTTTATTTAGTAGACACGGGGTTTCACTGTAGTCTTGATCTCCTGACCTTGTGATTCGCCTGTCTCGGCCTCCCAAAGTGCCGGGATTACAGGCATGAGCCACTACGCCTGGCCAAGGGGGTCATTCTACCTGTGGGTTCACTCATATTCCTAGACTTTTACATGACTGGGTCCCAAGCTAAAGCTTAATATTGACCCGGTCAACCCCGTGGCAGACCTAATCTCATTGGTATATCTACTTGTCTGATTTTATGAAACTATCACAAGCTCTACTCGGCTTCTTAGCTACCTCCTCCAGATCATCTCTCTGAGTTTTCTTCTTCTCTGAATTTGGCCCCAGAAGCCTGCACTACCTTCAAGTCAATTAAATACTTTTTCTGGCCAGAATTTTAATTTGTTCTAAGGAGAATGAGTCCAAGTTACATAGTATGCTGTTACTAGAGCTGAAGTTCTAGTGATTTTAATATACTCTTGAGCATGACTTGCTATGTTATTTTGGATTTTTACCATATGTAAGGCACTTTTATAGGTTCTGGGGATACAACACATTGAATAATGACTAGACTCCCGCCTTTATGAAATTTGCATTCTAATGGAGGTGGAACATATAATAAAGAAGACAGAAAAACATTATACATATTTCAGATTGGGCTAAGTATTATGAGTATTACATTTTAAAATATAGCCATGAATACTGTAGACAAAGTCTCAACACCACTGAGTTTAATTGTGTGTGCATAAATGGAAATATATAGTCACAAGTAAACAAGTATATAATACAATTTCAGATACTGGTATGTGCTTTTCTCGCTACTGTATGAACTTTTCTTATAATCCTGTGAATCTGAGAAAGGGAGGAGAGAGAGATTGAGAGAGAGAGAGAGAGAGAGAGAGAGAGAATTTACGTTTATTATTGGTTTTAAAATTATCTTTATTTTTAACCACCTGATCAGTCATAAACTGCTAATGCTTTGTGTCTCCCATACAATTGTGTCCATTTTTCTTTGAGTTTTAATTTTTTTTACTTTATATAGTTCTCAGCTGTAATATTGAACACATAATCTTGTCATTACTGTAAAGTCATCATTATTGTATTCTACTTTAATCAATGTAAAATGATCATTTACCATTTTAATACACTTGCTTGGAATTTACTTATCTAATAAATATTTTGCTACAAATATTTGCTGTTCTTTGTATATATTTTTAGTTAGGGTTGTAACATTGTGGGAATTCAATGAGATGACATTACTTTCTAAAATGATAATTATAAAGCTGTAGGGAAGACAGGATGAGATGATAGAATATTTCAGCGGGAAGAAACTTGGAATTCCTTTTAAAACAAGAATATTGATTTCCAGAGTGTTGGGGAGAGTGCTTGAGGTGGCCTGACTGAATTAATAGTAATGCTAAAGCAGACACTAAACATCTGATGTTTTGAGAGAATTCTGGTACCTTCACATTACGTGAGTTCTCTTTAAGCTTCTTCTGTTATTCGTTCATTCAGCAAATGTTTACTAATCATCTAAGAAGCCTGCTAAGTGCTGAGGTTATTGCAGGAAACACTACAGACAAAACCTCAGTGCCAGCAGAAGTAGAATCCTTGTCTGTATGTGTGTGGGGGGAGGTGAAGGAGAGAAAATAAACCAGTAAGCAAAGGTATAACATAATTTCAGCCACCTATAAGTGTTATTCTGTTTCTTTTATGAGCTTCTCCTCATCATCATTCTCATCCTGCAAGTGGATTTCTAAGCACAAAAAGGTCTTGTGCTTGGTTCCAAGGCACATCTTTTCGAGTAAGACAATAGAGGAGGAAGAGAGGTCAAATAAATCTCTAGGGCAGCACGTTTTGTACTATCTGTCAAAATAACCAAAAGATTTGCCATAATTTAAAAAAACCCTGAAACTTGACCTTACTATAAGAAGTAGGCCCTACTGAACAAGGATAAGATGTATACTTTTGAAATCAAAGTATTATCTTTGGCTTAAAGAATGTGTAGTTCAACTTTCTTTCACATGAATTACACATTAGTGCTTTGAATAACAAAAATATTATTTGAGTTTTTTATATGATAAAAATATATATAACATAAGATTTACCATTATAACCATTTTAAGTGTATAGTTCAGTGGCATTCAGTACACTTACATTGTCGCACAATCACCACTACCATCTGTCTCCAGAGCTTTTCATTATCACAAACTGAAACCCTGTTCCCATAAAACAATTAACTCCCAATTCCCCCATCCTCCTAGCCCCTGGCAACCACCATTTTACTCTCTTTCTCTATGAATTTGACTACTCAAGATACCTCGGGTATGTGGAACATACAATGTTTTAAAATATTATTTTACAAACCTATTCTTTATAGGAATCAAATGGCAAATTACTAGCACAGGTAACTTTGTTCTGACCATTGTTATTAACTGTGATTTTTATGCATTTTGCTTGTTAGAATTGTGAGGTGACAAGTGAAGGAGGCAATTGTAGAAAATTTCAAACCAAATAAATCACTAGAGCCTTGCCATGTCATACAGAGCTTCTATTGGCTTAAAGAAGGTAAGTTTTAGAATCCAGAGCTTCTTAATTACTTATATATTTTTGTTATTGCTTTCCTTACTGGAGGTATAAGTTTGTAAGACCTGTAGGGTATTATACTGTATAGTTTTGGGGTGATGTTTCCCATGCAAATGAAACAATTTTCCTAATGTTCAACATTATTTTTCCCCTGAAACAGCACCAAAAAGATGGCTTTGATTGATCTTAACACATACATTTTATAATGGGTTAAAATCAATTACAGCTGCACCATTTGATTTAAACAAAACCCAGATTGTGGGGATAATGCTAATAAATGCGTTAGCAGTAACACTTTCATTTTCTGTCCCAGTGCTAATTAGTAGACAGATTTTTCTTTTGCAGCAAACAAATACTGATAAAATCCCTTTTTCAGTTCTGTCACCCATTAAATTGATGACGTTCAGGCCTTGACTTCCTACAAATTTGATCTATATTCAGCAAAGTTACACATTTAAAATCTTGACTTTTAAGGTTTTATTAAGTCTTAAATATGTTTTAACTCAAGACCAGAAACACTTAAATTATATATGATTCAAGCATACTTGAAAAGGCTAGGTGAATGATTTTCAAAGCCTTCAATTCTCTGTCCTCTAAAATTAACTTTGGAAATGCTCCTGTCTGCTTGTAAAGTTGGAGTGGTGACATTTTGTACATACCATTGCAGAGCAAAGGCTGCAAAACCAGTAAGATCTGTAACCACGTTACAGTGGGCTTACTGAGTATTTTTCCAAAGTTAAAGGGATGAGGGTTGGGAGACTTAGCTAGAGAAAGCTGAATGAGTAAGAGGAAGAAAATGGGAAAAGGAACCCAGGACCTAATTTTAAAAAATAAGTAGGCTGGGCTTCATTGATATGTTTATAAAGAGATGTATTAGCCTAAATTTGGAGTTGAGAAAATAAATATACCTCTGTGCCACTCATTGGCTCATGCTGCCCTGGATTACCATATATATTTTATTTATGTGTCTTGTTTCTCTACAATAGGAGACTTGCTATGCATTGCTAGTTTACAAAATATATATTGGTGGCTATTAATGTCAGTGGTGGTGGCGATGATGATGGTGGTGGTGGTAGTGACTGCTATCACTCAGAGAGTCAGGAGCAGGAGGAAAGGCAAGACAAAAGGAAGAAAGAAATGCATGAAGGAAAGCCATCAGTGAAACCTCCTAACAGGGAAAACCCAGCCAATCGTCTCTGCTCTGCTCCCATGGACCACATTTCTGTTGCACAAACGCTCTTGCCTTTTTTCTTTAGATGGAGGCAAATCTCATTTTAATAGCGAAAGCCTTTACTGACAGTGACTTTGATAATGAACAGGAAGTATATCTGCAGATTTTTGAGTTACTGCATGTGTAAAAATTCCTTGGCATCCAAGTAGTCAAGATAATAGCATTCAGCAAGAAAGCAGCCCGCCTCAGTTTTCCAAAAGATTGACTATTTTATATTTTAAAAGATGATTTTTTATTCTGTGTCCCAGAGAGTGCAAAGCAGTGCCATACACCTTGTGAGGAGAGAAGAAGAAAATGTTATTTCATATCATTGAGCAAATGCATATCAGGAGGACCTTTCTGAATCAGGCTTGAGTCAAGTACTGATAAAGGCAGCCCAGTGGAGGGAGGGGACCAGGAGACAGAAGCATCTAACAAAGTGCAAGGCCAGCACAATCAGTTCTCACCTCTGTGACCCAGGCATTTTACCCGAGACTCCAGAACAGGTTATTTATTGCTCTCTTTTCCCAGGGTTGCTGAATGGTTTTCACCTAAACCACGGAGAACATCCTTTGTGAGTAAACTCAAAATCACCACTGAGTTTATGTCATAAAAGGAAGTTGTAAGTGAATTTCTGTATACTTAGATTAGAACTTCCATCTACTTGTCTAGTACAATGATTACATAATTAACGTTCTTGTTCCCATAAGTGCATATTCTGCACAACAGAATGTTTTGGGAAAAAAATAATGCCTAACTTTGATTTTATTTTATACACTCCTAAGGTTTAGAGTAAACAGAGAGGAGGAGGGAGATACATATTCCCTAACTCTGTATCCTAATAGGTATAAAACGTTTAAAAGTTCCAATGTCTAAAAAGTTGTATAGTTACAGATTCCTAAGTAAGGCTTAGGAAAGAATTCTGTGGTCAAACTACCACAGTATTGTAGCAGAAGCGTATGTTAAAAATCACTCACAAAGTGATTTAATATATCATCTCTGTTTAGAAACTGAGGCATATCATTAGCAAGTAACTCCAGCGAACACATCTGAAAAATGAAATACAATAGCCAGTGCTTAGATACCTGGAAAGTCAAGCTGTTTTTCCTGGGTGGGTTTTCCATTTGGCTGAGGGCTGACATGAAAGGTGATAGGGGTTTCCTCCTAGCTCCATTCACAGAGCTCTTATTTTATGGCAATTATTGCACCATGGTACATTCACTCGTATATAAGCTGAGATGTCAGAGGAGTTCCTGACTTTGACATATCAGTAGAAATTCCCAAAACACAGAAGATCGGGTAATACTTAAGTGTCCAGACAATGCTATCTAGGCAGGAATCACTAACATGGTATTTTCCTTGCAGGGAAATTATTGCAAAGCATCTATCATATGCAGTCCTGTATGGAGTTTGATTAACTGTGGCAGTAACTGCAGCCAAGGCTTTTAGGGCAAAATCAAAGATCTGGTAACGAAGAAAGAGATGATGTAGGTAGCATGCTGCTCATATGCATCATAAGGAGAGAGATTTCAATAGCACAGCACATGCAGCAGCATCTATGCATTCAAAGCCACCTTCTAGCTCAGACTTTGAAAACTGGTGCTGGTTGAGCTCTCTGAAGCACTGAACATTGTGAAGAATTTCATGAGTATTTATGGTTAAGAGCAGACGCAGAGCAGGATATTGGCGGTGTGGTGGGCTGCCCTGGCTGCGGCTGTGGGTATATCCCTACATGCAGAGGGTACTCAGGCCCCAGGTCCCCCAGCTGCAGCACCAGGCTTGCAGGAGAGTCTGCAGCACCACCTTACATTTCCTCCTTTACCCAGTCACGTGGCGTAGCACTGCAGTAACTACAGAGCCTGCTGATTGCTCCCTTCATATGTGTTGCCTCTGCCTGGAATGTATAACCCCCATATCTAATTTCTCCCCCTTTGCTTTCAGTTTAAATGTCACCTCCTTCCCTGCCATCCCCCTCCCCCATGTAAAGTAGGATGACAGTTACCTGTTTTTATTACTGTATTCTGGTTCCTTCTTGGTTCTCTTCAGAGCACTTATATGCTATATTTTGCTTATTTGCATGCCATTCAGTCCATTCTCTTCCTTTTTTAAACAGGGATACTAATGGCCAGAGAGTTAGAGAAAGTGCTTGAGCTTGCTTATTTAAATTAATGGTGGTGCCCTTAACTATGTCTATAACATCTGAAAGTGCAGGGGCATCTGAAAGACCATTTGTTTGCAAATAAAACTGATGATTAGTGATAAAGCAAACAGCAAACCTATAGTCCAAAGGAAGGAATAAAACATTTTTCCTTAGGCTACTAGCAGACATCTGTTCTCCCTCTTCTTCCTATACAGTCACTGAACAGGAAGAAGTACATTTAACCTTCTCTCCGTCTCCTCTCCACCTCTCCATACCAGGGCTCCATCATTTCTTTCTCTAACACTCTGGACAAAATATTGGTTAATAGGACCTGGAATGGGCATCAGGAAGGGGCATCTGATCTTCAGGGCCTTCAAGTTTTGCTTATAAAAGGAGGAGATAAAGAAAAGTGGTTCTGCCTGGTCCAGCCCAAACATATTGACAGGCTACTAGGGCCCAAGTCCTGTGCTGAGTCTTTTGTCTGGTTTCCATTTTCTATTACCCTAACTTGATTAGGGCCAGCTCCTCAAAGGAAGCAAGGAAGGGCCCCTATCAAGAAAGTGAGTGAAGGCGGAATAGATAACCATGCTGAGGAAGTTGTAATGGTGCTCAGACACAGAAACACAAAGCTTTGCAGGCTTGGTGTGCTTGAGAATGATACAAGGAGTTTGTTTCAATTCAAATTCCTAGGTTTCCCTAACCCCGTGAAATTTGGATTCAGTAGGTTTGGGTGGGAGTATTAGACCTCGGAATCTAGATTTTAAAGAGACACCTGATAATATTGTAAAAGGCTAGTTTTATATCCTTACCTCTCATCAAAGAATCAAGCATCCATGGCTTGAGCTCTGTGATCTAAGTCAGAGCTTCCAACTTGTGTGTGTTCCAACACTGCTTCCTATAAGTGGCCAGGGAGCCCTGGTCTAGAGGGATGACCCTTGACCAACCCCATCCTTTTACCTTGCTGTGCCTTATAAATGCTATCATTTGTTTTGAGTGTCTTCATGTGAAAGCAGTTGTGAAACACTGGATAAGCAACACTATTTTAGAATCTCAAATGGGTTTACTATCTTTTGACTAACAAAGTTCATTTCAGAACTAACAGGAGTGAAGAAAAAATATAATTCAGGGTTAGTGTGGAGTGCAGGAGGGACCCCTGTTCGACATTGCCATTTGCCATCCACTCTACAAATCCAGAAAGACACAAAGTCCTGGAGACCGAGTGTGAGTGCCAGAGACGGAAGGTTTTTGTCCCCCCACCCCACCCTACATTTATAGGATGAACTTCTAACTCTCAGTGTGATAGTACTAGGAGGTGGAGTTTTGGGAGGTGATTATATCAGGAGGGGAGAGCCCTCATGAATGTGATTAGTGATCTTATAAAAGAGAATCCAAAGAGCTCCCTGGTCCCTTCCCATGTTAGAAACCAGTCAGAAGGAGCCATCTGTGAACCAGGAAGGGGCCCTCATAAGACCCTGAATCTGCTGATGTCTTGATCTTGGACTTTGTAGCCTTGAAAACTGTGAGAAATAAATTTGTATTGTTGATAAGCCACTGAGTTTCTGGTATTCTGCTACAGAAGTCTGAAAGCATTAAGACAGTGAAAACTCTATGCTGCATGTTCTTCAGTCAAGAGACCCACTCTTCTTGCATTGAATCACTGCTTCTTTTCTTTCTTCTACCATTTGGCAGCAATTCTCATTGCTCTGTGTGTGTGTGTGTGTGTGTGTGTGTGTATTTTTTGGAGACAGGATCTTCCTCTGTTGCTCAGGTTGGAATGCAATGTTGCAATCACAGCTCACTGCAGCCTTAAATGATCTGAAGTGATCTCTTCTCATTTCAGCCTCTCATGTAGTGGGCAGTACAGGCACATGGCCACCATGCCTGGCTAACTAAAAAACAATGTTTTTTTGAGATGGGGTCTCACTATGTTGCCCAGACTGCTCTTGAACTTCTGAGCTTCAGTGATCCTCCTGCCTCTGGACTAGAGGGTATTACAGATGTGAGTGATTGTGCTCGGATGCCTTGTATTTTTAAAACATGTCATAGGATGCTGCTTGTTTCTCCAACAGAACACAGTCCATTTATCAAATGTACAGTCCTTCCAGGCACAGTGTCTATAATCCCAGATACTCAGGAGGCAGAAGTAGAAGGATTGCTTGAGCTGAGAAGTTCAAGACTAGCCTGGGCAACATAGTGAGACCCTATCTAAAAAAAGAGTAAAGTCTCCCGGCACATCTGATAAGAATTGAGAGGGTTTTTTTCCCTTATTCTGAAAGGAGGAATTGTACCACTTTAAGGAAAGCACATGTGTTAAACTTGTCTTTGACTTCAGCACCTGGAAAGATAGAGATTAGGCATCCTCCCTCTGCTGACCAACACCTATCTCATATTTGGATGAGTTTTCTCTTGACACATCACTTCCTGCCTCCCAGGCTGCAGGCAGAGTGTGCGGTGACAGGGTGGCAGGTGTTCAGGATGCTCCCACCATCCCTGTTCTTTGTGGTTGACTTGCCCTTTCTTGCCTGGGGTCTGCCAGGAGATTCAGAGCTACAGAGCAAAGAGCACTCATTGCTCTAGGAGCCTGAGGCGTCATACATCTGCTCCTGATGAAGACACTGGAACTGAGGGTTGCTGGGGGAAGCTGCCCATGATTTAAGATGATCTTATGGGCAATTTAGTTAAACCTGCTGTGTCACGTTGTTTCAGGGCAGGAAGATGAATGTAATTCTTAGTGATTGAATCAGCTAGCTTTCGAAAGAGGAGGAGCCAGAGAGAGTTACCTCCCTGGGAAACTTGATAGATGAAAAATGACCCAAAGATGTCCTTGGTTAAGTATTCAGTTTGTAGGCACAAGGTACTGAAAACCTCTTCATATTTACAATAATTTACTTAAGATTTCTGCTAAAACTCCCTGCCATTTCCCCAGCAAACAGAGGATGGGGTCTGGGTTTTATATATTGCTATTTTTTACCCCCATGCTTTTCTTTGAATATAAATTATCAATTATTTGTAATAACACAAATATACAATTGTGGCTTAAAAATGTACAGTTTATTTTCAGTTGACTTTTGAAAATAGTTTTGTATTTACATATGAAAATGTGTTTCATACTTTGAGAATTCATGTTTAGCGAAATGATAAAGTCCCACTGGGCAACTCTCCTTCAGCAAGTGTTGGAAGGCTGCTCAGGTCCTGTCTAACTCCTTTCATCGGCTCTTATCTATAATCCATGATGTACTGAGATTCAACAGTATCAACCTTCAGACATTTTGGCTAGTAGGAGAGAGAAAGTTAAGTGTTTGCATTTCTTTCTTTCTTTTTTTTTTTTTTTTGATGAGGTGAATGGAAGTTGCAAACACTATAATGCAGCATACTAGGTGTCCTGAGCAGGCACGGCATTGCAGAAAGACCATAGAAATTGGTATCACAAGATATGGGTTTGAGTCCTGCTACTTAACAGTAGAGCCTTATGCAAGCTATTTAGTCTTTCTCAGCATTAGACCTTCCTCAGTAAGGGTTATCATTGCCAGCACCCTGCTTATCCTATGGGATAGTTATGAAGATCAAATGAGATGGTAGATATGAAAGCATTTAGTAAACTGCAATGTCTCCCTTTCAAGCAGTCTAGGGCTCTGGCACTAAACAAGCATCTCGGGTTGAGAATGTGGTAACTGTCACAGAGATTGAGTGTGAGATTTCCTGTTCACAAAGAGACTACCTGAAATAATTGCAAATGAACTCTCAGTGGACTTTCAAAAATTTCTCTTCAAGCTGAAACAGTGTGAAAAGGAGGTATCAGAACAGATATCCTCATGCCAAAATGAAGAGAACCTGGAATAGAGGCTCAAGCTGGCAGGGTCACCATTGAGCCACTGACATTACCTGGTTGCAGACCTTGTCTTTTTCTTCCCTCTGTATCTCCCTGGGTGATCTCATTCAGTCCCACGATGTTAAATGCTGTCTATATGCTTGAAGATACTGAAAGTTATAGCTCCAAAGTGGAACTTTCTCTGAGTTTAATGATATGAAATGGGGTCTGCTCACCTGGTGCAATAATACCAGATATCCACACAGAAGGTTGCAGTGGGAGAAATGGAAGGCATTTATTTTCAGGGTACCAAGCAAGGAGGATTAAGCAGCTAATGCTTAAGTCCTGACCTCCCCAGTAGCTTACAGGTAATGGTCTTTAAAAAGTGGGAGTAAATTTCAGGAAAGCAGAAGTTACAGGCAAAATTTTAGATCAATACATCAAGGTTACACATTGGTTTTGGCCTAAAAGGGCAGGATATTTTGAAGTGGAGGCTTACAGACCATAGTCATATTCAAAGATGTTCTGAATTGCAATTGGTTAAGGAAGGAAAGCTTTATTTTAAAATTTGGGGTCCGCAGAAAAGAATGTTAGCTCTGTTTTGTGAGTATAATTTCCTCCAGGACCCTCAGGAAGACATTTAGAACACAGAATGGTGGTCAGAGTTCAGTTTCCAGTTCCCCCTTCTCTGAGGTCCACATACCAGCAGAACTGAAGTTGGTAGGAATGGAGATCTGAAGTTGGTGAGAATTGGGGTTTCTGAAAACAACTCAGAGACATGCGTTGTGGGGTTATCTCTAGTTTCTATAAGAAACCAGCTATCCCATAATTCTAGCTTCTTTGGCTATTGTTTTAAGCTACTATTACTTCCTTGCTTAACTAGTTGTTCATTTACTTCTCAGAGCTAGCTAGGTGCCTGGAGTTTCCCTTGAAGAAACTCAAGACTTTCCTTTATTTCCATGCTTGGAGTCCCACAGGCCCATAAGGGGAGGTCCTGGCTCCTTCTCATGAGCTCCAAATGTACATCCAATTAAATTTTCAGTGTTATCACATGGATGTATGATAGGCATTAGAAAATTAACATGGCCTACACTGAGCTACTATCTGCTCCTCAAATCTACTTCCTATCAAACCTTATTTATCTCAGTGGATGGCATTACCATTCACCCAGTGGTTCAGGTGCAAATCATGAGAAACATTCATGCTGGACTCTGTATGGAAGTCTGCCAAGTGTTCAAATCCCAGGTCCGCTGCTTATTAGTTCGGTGACTTTGGATCAGTTACTTAATATTTCTGTACTTCAGTTTCCTTAACTATAAATGGGCATAATCTATGTCTCCATTTTTAACATATAAAATTAGGATAATAATAGTACCTATTTCTTTGAAATTTTGTGAAGTTTAAATGTAAAGCCCTCAATTTAGTGCCTAGCACATCGTAAGTTCTATGAAAAGGTTTGCTGCTATTGTTATGATTTTCCCATGCCACCTAAATTTCACTAGTAAATGTTGTCAGCTCTGCTTCCAAAATATACCCTAAGTCTGGCCACTTATCACTATACCATTATCACAGCCCCTGTCCAGACTGCAATTCCTTCTCTGCTAAAGTCCTGGATACTTCCTAACTTATTTCCTGCCCCACTTTCTCTCTGTTACTACAGAGCAGCCAGCATCTGGGCTCCTCACCAGGCCTGCTGAGTCACAGCCACTCAGGTCCTGACTCCTTTCCCATCTCATGTCTTCTCTCTACCTCATTCAGAATGAACTAGCGTACCATGATTGCTCTTGTGCCAATTATTTCTCAACTCAGTTGTCACCCCTTCCAAGAGATCTTCCTGTGCCTCCACAGAGAAGCCCCCTCACCAGTCATTGCCTGCCATTGTCATTCCATCTGGGTTTATTCCTAGCTCTTAGCAGGATCTGAGTTCTAGCAATGGACAGGTCTAAGGCTTCCTGTTCATCTTCCCATGAAATGTCAGATGAGAGCCTGTGTGTTTTGTTGCTATGTCCTGACAATCTTGAACTTTACCTGATTCCTATGATCCTGAAAGTCAGCAAAAGTTGAGAAATCCCTTTACCCTTTGTGTCCTGGGAAACAGCTTACTTTAAAAGAACCATCCTTCCCCATCCTTACGTTTGATAAGATTCACAGATGACCTCCCTTGTTTACTTGTGACAATGCCAGACACAAACCCTCCAAATTTTTTTTTCCTCCCTCATAAATGCATAGCTGAACTGCTTTCCCCCGCTGGCCAGTCCTCACTGATCAATTGGAACAAAATGCTTGTTAACCAGATTTGGTTAATATCCTTTTCTTCCCCCAGGCCAAAGAACTTTGGCTCACATTCAGCTTGAGCCAGCAGACAGCCCCAGGTGAGACTAGGTTGGCCTCAGGGTAAAACATTCTTGGACCTACTATCCAATCATGTCACCCTTTCATCTTATTTCTCCACATCTATTTGAATCCTATTGAAATCCTTTTTCATCCTATTTCTCTACACATGTTTTTCCTAGTCTTTTTGCTCCTTTCTATAAGAGAAGCCATTTTTGCATAACACTTGAGATGATTGCAGATCAGTGCTCCCCCCATGGCAATAACTTCCCTCACCCTATGCAATAGTTCTTTTCCCCTCTTGCAATAATCTTTTCAAATAAAGTCTCTCTTTAATAAATCCAGATTTTTTTTTTTTTTATTTGACAGTCCTCAGTATCTAAAAGATGCCTGGCTCATCATAGATGTCTAATGGATATTTGTTCTGGACTAAAAATAGATTGCTATTTGGGATTCTAGCCAAAATATTGTAGCTCTTTTGTGTCAACCCGTATGCCTGGTGAATCCCAATGCTCACTGATGAAATCCCAACACTGTGGAGTCACACAGAGGCAGTTGCACTTTGAACTGGCTGCAGGGTGCAGAGACAGAATCTCAGGAGAGACAAGGAGTTCAGGCCCAGAATGGGTGCCTGAGGGTAGAAATAAAATTGCCATTAACCCATTATCTCATTTCACTTTATTCACTTGCAGAAAGAAATGCATGTTCTGATCATCTGGAGATTTTACTTTCCTTGTTGCCCACTCACTCCTTCGCAGCATCCCACCAGCGAGAAAGATAAGAGTAGTGTGGCAGCATGTCTTCGTATTTATGGAGACTCAATATCTGTGTAATCGAATGGTATGATTATCATTATTTTTAAAGTTTTTCATTTTTCTATTAGGTATTCAGAATTTTATAAATCTTGTATCTAAATTTATGTTGCGTTCCTGGCTGTACTTAAAAATTAAGACCCACAAAAACAAAATAGAATATAATAAAATAAGCCATAAATACATTCTCCATCTCCAATACATACATGCATCTATATCTGTCCACTATTTTTAAAGCTTTCTTTGTTTTAGATCAGTCACATTTAGCCTCTGTTTTTTGAGCATGGAGTAGTTAGCTGACTATAATTTTATAGGAAAAATTATCTTCGGCCTTGAAAGACAGACCCATTCATATTTCCCATATCCTGCTTAAACAGCTGTGATTTAAAAAGCAAACAAGTTTCCATACCAGTTTTGATTTTCCTATTCTTGTGACTAATCTAAGCATCCTTCTCAACTGCAAATATATTAAATGATAATCATGACTGAGGTACATAGCTAATTTGGGTTTATTGCCTGTTTATATGTATAACAAATGTAAACTTTCAAAGTTAGCATCATTATGTTTCAAGACTCATAAAATATGCTTTAATTTATTGTAACTATATTGTCATTTTGAGTTAATTTATTTAGGGAAATTCAGCTCACTGCTATTAAGAAATCTTTTTCAAAGCCGAGCATGAAAGAAGGCATTAATTAACTCTTTATTGATAGATTGATCAGAGGAGGAGACTTTGCCATTCATGGACCCTGCTGGTTACTCAACAAAATATAAAAGTCTTGATGCCAGCTGTGTGGGGATAAGAGAGTCATTCTGAATATGTAAGTTTCAGAAATGGTAAATTATTCTGGCTAAAAATTCTTAAAAATAACATTCAGAATATTTTAAACATTTCTCATGGTATTAGGCAATCAACAATAATTTATTGAACACCTTCACTGTGCCCAGCATTGTGCTGTGAGTCATCGGGCGATTAAAAGATGCTGTAATATTCATTCTTTCAGTGCTATTTTAGGGAATCTATTTCATTTTGTTGCCATCTGCTTGGACTACATTAAATATTTTTTGACTTTTTACATTCCCTGCATTGATGCTGAATGTACTCACTTATTCTAGTGGAAATTAGCTCTATTTCCCTGAGCTTAAATTTTCTTGATAGTTATTGATAAGGCCATTTCTCTACCCCAGTGAATCACTTAACCAAGGACATACTTAATTCCTTTGAACTTTTATCTTGTTGCTTTCTTCTCCCCCTGCATCTTAACCAAATTCTGATTAGTGAGTTCATTACCATTTGTACCTTACGTCTTTAAACATGTAGCGAATCTGAGATATTTTCAACAAATCAGGAAAATTGCTACTTCTCTCTTTCATCACACCGAGATTGATTTTCAGGTCCCCAAAATTCATCTTCATTTTGAGGATACATCATGGCAAAGGAGCACACAATCACAGTTATTTTTAAATTTGAGTAGCTTAAAACTGATTTAAAACACATCCTTTTTTGTTTAGATAGAGTTACTTGAAATTTGGTGCTACTTTCTTAAATTTATTAACACTTGTAGTTTCTTATGTCTTCATAATTCATATTACAACTCTGTCCATTTCTCCAAGTACAAATAGGGTTGTCAGACGGCTTTAAAGACTGCAATCATTGAGCAATACATAAAGAGTCCAACTGAATAAATACTTTATGGAATGGCTCTCTGGTGATGCAAAGAATTAATGAAGTTTTTAAAGGTGCCCAATTTGCAATCAGGAATATAAATTGCTCAGATGCTGGGAAATTTTGACTTCAAGCCAAAACTTAAAAAAAGAAAGAAAGACAAAAGGCTATAAATTATTATAATTGGAGTGGAAGAAAAATATTGTCTAACCCAGTGATTGCAAACAGGAGACCTCTAGGCTTGGCCTGGCCTACAGATTGCTTTTATTTTTAATTTCAGTTTTTATTTTGAATGCCTTTAAGAAATGCAAACTGGTCTTCAGTCTACCACATTCCCCACCATCGTTGCTGCCTTATTCCTGACCCCATTTATGAATTTCTGCTACCTGCCTGGCACCCAGATGCATTTAAATCTTGGCCTAGTTTTTATCGATAAGGAAATGAGAAAACTGTGAGTTAAGTAATTTATTCAAGGTAACTGATTAGCAATCTGTTTCACACACAGTTTACTTCCCAAATATCCTGATTACCCATCTTGCATCCTTTCCACTGCATATGTGGTTGTATTTATTGGAGAGATTAAAGTCCGAACCAACTAAAAATTTAGGTCGTTAATATAACATTTCATACATTTGTGAAACAACAAAAGTATGTTGGAAGAAGTAGTGAAAAGGAAGATTAATTCAAGAGGTTGAAGAATTTGACTGGGCTAAGGGAGAAAGTTGAGTTTTGATCTTGAGTTCCATCCCCGACACAGGCTAAATTTATAGCTCATTTTGCACAATGAAGAAAATAACCAATAAAAACCAGTTTGATTATAGCATTTCCCTCTATAAGCTTAAAGTTAGTCTCTCAAAGGTCTTACCTTTACAGTGCCATCAATCCCTCAAAAGAACAAATCACTGAATTCAAATAAATAAAACCCTATGACAGGTTTAGAAATTATTCTCTCTTAGCTATCATGTTGATCGTGCAAAATTTCTTTACGTCAACAGGACTTCATTTTAAAAAGATCATATGGTTTTGCATAAGAGGCAGTGGTATTTCTTAATTTAAGTTGCCATTAATATGGTTAATCGTGAGTCACTGCTGCACAATCTAAGCATAAAAGGGAAAAAAAAGGTTTAGTTTGTGAAATTCTGGATTTCTTGCACTTTCTGACTCAGAGCTGAACATCCATTAAGAAAACTATGCTCGGGATTTTCTAAGATACTTGGATTAAGCCATTAGCAATCAGCAGGGAAGGTGTCCACAAACTGAAGGACAAAATCCAGATTGGTAATTAGAAAACACTCTCCCGTCATTCTTGGTCCAATCAGTTGCCATCAATATTCACTCACATTAGTTTACACTCTATTTTCAATTTCTTCCCTTCACTTGTTATTTCTTAGTCCCTGTGTGGTCAATGAACTTGGAATATCTTCTTCTTTTCCCTTTTGCTTGTCCTGGTTTTTCTCTTCTAGGGATAATCCCAAACAGTCCCAGCGGGAGGTGTATATGAGTTAGAAGGGTTGCTCAAGAAATCCTTGCATTCATGCACCAGTAAAATTGTACTTCTGGCAATATTCTCTTGTTTGTTTTCGGATCTTAATTAAACTAGACTCAGTTTTTAAACTTCCTCAGTGCTCCACAGCATTTTTCCGCAGCTAGCACTTATCAGATTGCACTATAATTATTTGCTCACATATTCAGCTCCTTCCTTTGACTCTACACACCTCAAGGACAAATGATTATGTCTTAATCAGATGTGCATTCCTAGCACTTAACACAGTAAGTATTCTATTACTAAAAGAAAAAAAAAATGAATAAAATGATACAAGATAATAGGTGTTTATTAAAAGTCTTACTTTTTTGTTTTTAAAAATTCAAATATTAGTTATTATATAAAAACAGAAAAGTGACCTAATGGCTGAACTGGAAGAGTCAGGGAGGACAAGTTATGTATGGGATGGTGCCCTCAAAGGAAGGGAAGCTGACTTCAGTCTAATGTCCCAAATAGATCCCAGCACAGTGGCTACTATTTTTCTCTCTGTCAAATTCTTCTTTTGATGCCTTGTTCCTTACCCTTTTAATACCTCTTGATGTTTAGGAGAACTGTTGCTCCTACTGGTAAATTCTTTATCAATACCTTTTTATTTTATAGCTGTTGACCTACTCAGTCTGATTGAAGTCAAGTCTTGCTGACTCAGGAGCCACATTCTCTCTTTCTCTCCAATGATATAGCACTTAATATACCAGGTATGTTCTAAGCACCAAGCACTACCTTTAGGCTGAAGAATGAAGCTTTTGCCCCGACCCTGTGCATACCATTTCCCTAGAATGAGGAGCTCATGGTGCACAGCTCATGGATATCTGTAGTCTATACCACACTCCCATGTTCCAAGTACCAGGACACAAGGATCTTCTGCACAAATGGTACCCAAACCTGCATTCAGGGCTTGTGTGGACCTCTGCATAAGGTCCTGCTTCCTGAGGGTGCCTGAGCCACTGGTTTGGAGTGAGGTCAGATGAGCTTTGTTGTGTATGATGTCTGTACACAGATGTGAAGCCCCCAACGATGCAGGACGAAGACAGAGGTGAAGATAGAAAGGATGGTCTATGGGTGAGTATGGGGGAGGCTCTCTTTTTACTTTATTACTACTTTCAGCTCCCTTAAATATTCAAGCTAGGCCTGCTAGGTGCTTTCTATATATGACCTTATTTGTACTTCCCAACAAATACATGGAGTGTAGGGAAGAAATAAAGTTCTTATGGGGAAAACAAGATTATAGGGAATTACTGAAGTCTCAAGTAAACTCATCCTTTCAACAAATATTTGTTGATAATAAAATCCATAGATTCTCAAATGGAATTAACCCCTGACACAAAAGACAGATTAATGAGAGAGAAACAGAAGTTTATTAGCATGTATTTGAATCCCAACTTATATATCATCTTTGACAAAGAACAGTACTTTAGAGAAGTGACAAGGCAAAAAAAAAAAAAAAAAAAAAAAAAAAAAAAAAAAGGACTTTGAGTCTCTATGTGCAGCAACTTGTGCGAAGGCAAATAAATAGCAGGTAAAAGTTAGTTAGTAAAGCTTGTTAATGTAAATTCCTCTGGTATCATGTCCAGTCCTAGAAGGGGCTAAAGTTGTCTTCAATGGTTAACCTTTGTTCTTTCTGTTGGTGGTTTGGCAGGTAAGCAGGGAGTAGATAGCTATTGTCTCTGTAAATCTATGCCCTAATTTTAGGCAAATGTTGGGGACTGACAGCATTCCTGCATCTGCTTTTTTAAAATTGTCTTCAACTCAACAATCCTTCATATTTCAGGAAGATATATTCTGATCTCCCATAATAAACATAGTGGTGAGCAAAAACAGAAGGCCTCTTATCTCTTGAAACTTTTTACGTCCACTAAATAAAGATATAAAAAGACTCCAGTAAGCTAAGGAAACACTATGCCATTGAACACCTCTTTAAATAGCATAACTGTACTATAACACTAATTTCTGTTTACCAGTCTTGGATTGCTAGAAAATGTTCAGGTCCATCTTCCTCTACAATTTTAAAAGGATCCATATATGTCCTTGTTTCCTTTTTTTGAGCATTTTCCTTCCATGTCCTGTTTTCAAAGCAGATATTCAAAACTTTTCCAATGTTATAACTGCTAGTGTTAATAACACAAACTAATTTGGGCATATGTGTTAGTGAATGTCATCAGGGATTAATGTGTGTGTGTATAGGTGTAGATATAGATACAGATAAAATATATTTTTCTTCGTTAGTGAAAAAGGAGCCTTGAAATAATTGAAGGTAACCCCTTTCCTCCAATGCACACCCTCCAGTTTAGGGCTGTGCCCTTTAGAATGACTCAGTGGGTCTCCCTCAGAAGAGGTGGTTATCTTGGAATCACTGAGGGTGGCTTTGCCTTGGGACATGAGGATAGTTGTTGCCTTCCTACTCCCATGCTCCTGGGGCCTCTGAGTTGAGCTGTTGGTGAGCACTGGTGCATTGAGAGCACAAGCTTGGGACAGAGGCCACAGCAATGGATCAGGCATCTTCACTGACAGGTTGGCACCACCTGCATAGAACCAGATTACCAGAGATGGCAGGTGGCAGAGAGAGTCATTGGCTGTAGTGGGCCAATCAAACTGCAGCTCTAGCTTCTAGGGTGTGGGAGCCAGGGCCTCCCCTTTGGACGGACTTACCTTTTGAGATATGAATGGAAAAATATGCGGTGTAAAAAGACCTGAAGTGTATATCCCTGCCCCAGCTTTCCTCCTCCTTACAACACAGCTGTGCTTGGTGATGTCATGACAAGTACCTACTCAGAGTGGACTCTTATTTTGCATCCCAGCTCCAGCTTCCCATCAGGCAGTGAGGCAAAGGTCATTCTTGGCCAGAGGTGCCTTCGTTTCCTCATCTCTCCCAAGTCTTTGTGAAAGAACTCTGCCCATCTCTGCCTGTTGCTTTATATTTTTTTTCCTATTCCCAAAGGCCAATTCCCTCTTTTTCCAATGATCTCTCAGGGTACTGACTTGAAAGTTATGAATGTTAAAACCAAACTCTTGTAGTAGCTAAAAAGACCTGCAGTAATAATTGCACAAAATTTGAATAACTGCATTAAAATTTTGCAGAAAGGGAAACTCATAGTAGCTGGAATGCATTTAGAGATGATTTGTAGCATTCATTTGCCAAACCGTAACTCTCCTCTGATGCCCTATTAAGATATCCACTGAAAGCTTTGGGAGGCCAGAGGGATGTAAACTTGAACTACATCACAAGAATATAATTTGAGATATCAGTGTTATAGGATATACATGTAAGTTGGATGTTTGATTGGTTTAATATTTATTTATGAATACATCTATATAATAAATGTGTTAAACATGATTTTAAAGCCTATTTTATCCAGTTTCAGAGTCTGAGTAAAATTTTTGGTAAGGTTAATGTGAATTCAGAAATAATACTAACTTTGAAATTGATTAATTGTCATTAGGAGAAATGAGGCCTCAGCTAATATGATAGTATTTGTCATGGAGGTATAAAATTACATGAATAAAAGAGCATGAATTTTAAATATCTTATTTGAAATAAGATAAAAAATCAGCATAACTTATTTTCTGTACACATTGTTATTCATATTATTCAAAGCATAGGGGTAAAAGGATACATTTTTAAATGAGATGGATAATAAGTAACAAACCTAATTAAAAACTCACTTGCTACAGTTTATCTTCTACATTAGATAAACTTGTCCTTTTGGAATTCAAAATGATGTTGAATTTCTGCTGAATCCATTAAAAAATCAGGCTACTGACATTTGGTATTGATGAGTTATTTTATCATAAATTTTATAAATGTTATTAGAAGTTTATGGTAAGTTTTATGAGAAGGGGAGAAAAAAAGCAACTGGTATTAGCAGGGGAAATGGTGGGAGATGCCATGATAGAACCCGATTACAACATCACAGGAGCTGACACTGAAATATGACAACTTTTAGTGCTCCAAGAGGCCTGATAGCCCAGTCCTTCTGGGATTCACATAGTATAATAGAATAGTGGTTCAGAGAATTGACCTTGGGAACAGGCAGATATGGGTTACAATCACAGCTGCTCAAATGATTCAGGCATGTTACTCAACCTTTTTATGAATTTATATTGAAATTGAAAAGGAAAACAATTGAAATAGCAAGACCATTAAATATCTGCATTAACATATGTCAATAAATTTTTTTTGTAAAGAAACTAGATATACATTTCCCTGGACCTTTGCTTCATTCATGGCAACAAAGTCCAATATTTGTGAATGTAGTAGCTCAAGAAAAGAGGAAGTCTTGGAATATTCTCATATTCTTCAAAACACTTTAGCCCTCATAAGTGATCATTAATTTATTTTTTTGTGTATTTTTTGTAGAGATGAAGTCTCACTGTGTTGCCTCACATGGTCTTGAACTCCTGGGCTCAAGTAATCCATCCACTTAGGCCTCCTAAAGTGCTCAGACTGTAGACCTAAGCCACCGTGCTTGGTGATCATTAACTTATTAATGTGCACATACACGTCTTCATAGTCTTTTTCCCCAAATGGCGTTACATCTCATTTGAGAAATGTATGTACGTTTCAGTGTTGGAGACAATCCTCCTCAAATCTATACTCATAAACTTGAATTTGCTACATTTATTCCACATAGTTCTCCTTTGAGCAGAATCAACAGCATCATTACAAAAATCTCCAGAAAACTTCAGAGAAATATAATTTTTCCTTCATCTCTGAAATGAGATGTATTGAAAGGCTACATCAATTGTTAAGCTGTGTGAGAAGGATGAGTACAGGGCTGTTCATCACCTAAAGGGTAAGGAAATGCATTTGGAGGTATTATGGACTTAATCATGTCCCCCAAATTCGTATGCTGAAGCTCTAACCCTCAGTGTGATAGTACTTGCAAAACAGGTGTCTAAGGAAGTAATTAAGGTTAAATGAGGTCTTAAGGGTGGGGCCCTAATGTAATAGGACAGATACCCTCATAGGAAGAGAAAGAGACATTAGGAGTGTGCATACCCAGAGAAAATACCATGTGAGGACACAGTAAGAAGGTAGCCATCTGCAAAACAGGAGAGAGCCCTCATCAGAAATCAATCCTGCTGGCACCCTGATCTGAGGCTTCTAACCTCCAGAATTGTTAGAAAATACATTTCTGTTGTTTAAGTCACCAAATGTGGGGTACTTTGTCATGGCAGCCCTACCACACTAGTACAGAGAGTGCCCTTCCACTTACTGGTTCATCTCTTTCTGTGTTTGTGCTGCATTTCCTACCTCATCCCACTAGATATCCAAGGCCCTCTTGCTGTACTCTGCATCTTCAAGGCATCCACTTATCTCCTGTATCCCAACCTGCCCTTCTGACTCGAGATCATTTCGGACACCCCAGCCACATAAATACACTAATCCTACATCTCAAATCCTAGGAACATTTCCAAGTGACTGGCTTGCCAATTTTAGTCTTAAAAACTGCAAAGATCTTCATATAGCAACAAATAACTAACATGTCATGAAGTTCTGAATGCCTTTTGCAATGTCTTTTGAGAAAAGTGCCCATGGGTGTTTCATTACAATCATGTCACCTCCACCATCAATTCTAGCCACAACTAATTAGAACAAAGGTTGGTGCTGAGCAAAAGGTTACTAGCAATGGGAGGCCTGTTATACTGCCTATGAAAGCATCTTACCTGAGAGGACACTCCTCGCCTGATAATGACTAAATAAACCAAATAGATTGTGGTTCTAAGAAAGTTTGAATGCAACATACAAAGAGAATCTCAGTAAGTAGAAGACAGAATGGGAAAAGTTGCAGAGAGAAGTGGCAGAGGCGTAAGGCTTGAGTAACAGAGGCCATAATTAAGAAGGGATCATGAGGTAGAGGGAAGAAGAGAAAAAGAAGCAGCTGGTAGAAGCAGGGGAAATGGTGGGAGATGGCACAATAGAACTTGGTTACAAGATTACAGGAGCTGGCATTGAGATACGACAACTTTTAGTTCTCCAAGACGCCTGATAGCCTAATCCTTCTGGGATGCAGATAATATGGCCGAACAGTGGTTCAGAGCATTGACCTTGAGAACAAGCAGACATGGATTACAATCCCAGCTGCCCAAATAATTCAGGCATGTTACTTAACTTCTTTATGAGTCAGTTTTCTTGGAAAAATGGGGACAATACAAATACCCCCTCATGGAATTGCTGTGAGGATTCAATGCCATATTGCTTGGAAAGTTCTTGCTATAATACTTATACATGGGGAAAGATTAATAAGCTAAAGTTTAGCTATTATTATTACTATAAATTGTGTATCCTTATAATAAGTTCCCATGTGATGAAGTAAATGAAGTAAGGATGTATTTCCTGCAAACTGAAAGGGACTAACACATAGTGTGGCTCAGATAATTCAATGAAAAGTTGCAGGAACAAAAAACTTGGGATAGGAAATGGAAACTGTAGTACTCTGTTTTCATAGGTCTCCAAACACTCTCTGGCTTCATTCCCTCCTACGCACTGATGCTGTGCAGCAACGGGTGATCAAAATGTCAACTGCCTTCCGTGACATGTTCTGGACAGGAATATTGGATAATGGGGGAAGAAGAGTTCCTCCAGAGGAGTACTGGCCAGACAGAAAACATGTCTTTACTGTAGCAATTCATCGGAGATTCCACAGCTAAATATTTGAACCAAAGTATTCTCTTTCCAACTTCCATGCTCCTTCCTCAACTATTGTGATATCAGTTACTGAGCTCTTTTGTTTTCAAGTTATAGAACTGATCATTTTGATAACAGTGGTAATGCCACCCTATTTGATTCACTGTAGACATTCATTACAGGTTGAATTACTTTACTCTTCCTTTCTGTAACGAATTTCCAAACTTGAGCACTTCCTGCTATTTGATGTTGCGTAATGGTCCTCTGGGATGAGGATTAGTATACAATGATGCAGCACTAGATCTTTGCTTTTAGTCTCAAGCTTTTAGTCTCTCAAGTCTTGAAGAAATATACTTGAGTTTGTGCTCCCTCTTGAAAGTCTACTACGCATCAAATACTGCCACCTTTTCCAATTCCATGCAGTCAAGTAGTACCACATTTCTTATACTGGTCCATGGGCTATGAGTAGAATCACATACGCCACTTCTAGGAGTGAGTGAGAGTTCTCATGTATACATTTCCCCCACCATGATAGCTTTCAAAATGATAGAACTTTCCTGAGTCTGAGTTTGTGGAGTAGAGATCTTCTGTTGCCCTATACCTCATCTCCCTGCCAACCTAGCATTGAACCTCCAGCCTGAGAAATTAAACTTTGTTGTATTAAGCCTCTGAGATCTTTGGGTTTATTTATTATTGAAGCATAGCCTATCAGGTCCTGGAAGTGAAGTGCTGAATTAAAAACTAAATTGTGTAGTGTTGACCTGAGGTTGGCAACACATGGTTAGAAAGCTGATATCAAAGGTGGGAAAGATAGCAATTTGTGTTGTATAGTCATAAAACATTTGGTAAAATGGTCACCTGCAATAACTTAGAAGTAAGTTATTCCATATTCCAATATATGGAATTGCCCTAAGGGTCCATCAGCAAATGAAAGGATTTTTTAAAAGTAGTATATATACACAATTGAATACTATTTAGCTTTAACAAAGAATGAAATCCTGACATTTGTGGCAACGTAGATAAATCTGAAGGACATTATGTTAAGTGAAATAAGTCAGATACAGAAAGAAAAATATCTCATGGTCTCAGTCATCTGTGGAATCTAAAGATTTGTTGTCATAGAAGTAGAAGGTAGAATAGTGGTTACCACAGGATGGAGAGGGTAAGACAGAGGGAGGGTAATGAGATACTGGTCACAGATACAAAATTACAGTTAGAAGGAATAAGTTCTGGTGTTCCACTGCTATAGCAGAATGACTAGGGTTAACAATAATGTACGGCATATTTCAAAATAGCTGGAAGAGAGGTTATTGAATGTTCTCGTCACAAAGGAAAAAGTAAATGTTTAAGGTGATAAATGTACTAATCACCCTAATTTTGTCATTACACAATGAATATATGTATCAAAACATCATATTGTACCCCATAAATGTATACAATTATTATGTGTCAAAGAAGGGGGTAAAGACCAAAGTGTCAGTAGTGTGTCTTGGTTATTACTTGCTGCTTTTGCAAGATAATAAACAAAGAGAAGCCTGGTTATTAAAGTGGAAATAAAGAAGAATAAATATTTCCATAATTCCAAGGTCTTGCCATGTTGGAAAAGCTAATCCATTTTTGCTCCCAAAAGAAAGAGGTAAAATTAAGTAAGCATTTGAGGCAAAGTCTGTTAAAACTAAATATTTTTGCCAAGAATTAGATTAAGGGTGTGACCTTCATGTCTATTTAAAATCTCTCAGTGGTTTAGAATGTCTCAAAGAAGAGATCAGGCAAATGATCTGGCCTTACTACTTACTATTCCAGGGAGACTCACATACATTATGAAAGATATAGAGGTGAAAAAGCAAATAAATATAGCAGATCTAAGCTCTGTGCCTCCAAAGACCTATGGTGTGGCTACTGGAATAGAGAATTGATTAAGTTAGATGGAAGTTGTGCCTCTAAGGTCTTCAGACAGTTATACTTCCAAGGAAACCATGAGATTGGACTAACAGAAAAGTCTATGGAGCCTTAGAGAATTAAAATAAGCCTTGAACTTCCAATCATCTATGGGAAGAAAGTAGGCCCAAAGCTAACACATCCCCAAGGGATGTGTTTCAAAATATTGTAAAGAATGCCTCAGCCTGTTTGTAAACACTTATTTGCAACTGCCTTACTTGGAAAATTGGCTAGATGTGAACTTAATTTAATTTTACACCTTTTAATGTCATTCCAAAGGAAACTGAGCTACTTTGATAAGCATATGGGTCCCTTGCACAGAACAGATTAGAATATAATCATTCAGTAAGTTCCTTTCCTTCACTTACTCTGATTGACATTGGGCTAATATTTTGCACACTCTGCTCAACCACCATTTCAGCTCCACACTGGAAGCTGCCTATATATTTGTTTACCAGGATTCCTCCATGGACCCCTTTTTGCATAAACAGTCAATGACAAGGGTGAAGGCCCATCCTGCTTACAAGCATCTTTTATGCTGGCTGACCTTGCTCCTGGCACACCCAACTCAGTTACTCATTTCTGTACTCCTTTAAAGGGCACTGTTAATGTTGGGTTTGCTGTGATCTAGGTTTGAGTACAGGGAGAGTGCCTTCTGTGTGTTGACCAGTGACAGGTAAAGGCTCTATCCATGCGAGGGTGCACTGAAGTTGAGACTCCAGGAATAATGGGCTTAATACCCAGAAAAATACCGATATTTATGAAGGAGATGTTAGGATGATTTCACATTGGTGAAACAGCACATTGTTGAACACATGACTAACATGGATGTTTAAGAGCCAAGAAAATGTGTGGGGAGTAAGGTCAAATTGTAGAATTCAGAATATTCTAGTTAACTAGATCACATTTTGTTTTCTCTGTAGTTTTTTTTTTTTGTTTTTGTTTTTTTTTTTTTTTGCTTTTTTTTTTTTTTTTTTTAGCACATAAGACATGGTCATTAATATTTCTATTATCTAATGTGCAGGCCATTTTTTTTTTTTTTAGTTTGAGTTTGAATTAATCAGCATAGGCTAGGTAATGCTGGAAGAACAAATTAACTCTGCAGCCCCAGTGACTTCCCATAACAATGGCTTCTTCTTTGTTCATACTGGGAATGGAAATTTGAAATGAAGAGGTGGCTAGATGAGACTGTGTTCTACTTAGTCTCCTGGGGACTAAGTAAGAAATTGTCATAGCCCATGGCCCTGCCCATATGTAATAGGGCTGGGAAGTGTGGGCAAGCATCAGGATATTAGATGATCAGCCTATATTTCTGTCATAATCTGCTCTAGTGGTTACCAAAAATATCTTAGCCCCCATGGAGCCATAGAACACAGAACTTACCACCAATAGATCACACCCTACCCATCTCCAAAAATTCCTTCACTTGCTGCAACCATTTCTGAATTTTGAATCTCTAAGTTTTAGATGGTTGTCTTATCTCTACATCATATCCAGATGTGGATTCTCTCATTCTGAGAATGTATAAACTAAGAACTGTGTTGTTCCAGGCATACTTGTAAGTGCTTGGGAAGCGGTAGTGAACAAATTATCTGCCACATGGTACTTACATTCCATCAGAGAGAATGACTAAACAAATAAGTAAATATGTAATACTATGTCAGAGTTGGAAGAATTCTGATGACCTTGAAGTCTTTGAAATATATGACAGAAAGATTGCTTTAAAATATTTTATAAGTTTTCTAACTTTTTAGTAAATGTGAAAACTTTAAACAAATACAAGTAAGAAAATCAAGTTATCTTGGCAAAAAGAAAATTTACCCATGATGATATAACTGATTTGAAAACTGGGGAAAAATGGGAATGCTGTATTTGATATCTTGCTTTCCTTCACTTAACACTTTGCAAGTATTATTTTTGGTCTTAAGCAGTTTTCAAAAATATGTTTTAATAGCTCTAAACATTACAGTTTGTATGAAAAATTAATGCTTTTTTATTTTTTGACATTTATGATCATAAATGAAATTTATACACATAAATCTTTGCATATCTGAATATATCCCTAGCATAAAGTACTAGAAATGAAACTACTGGATCTAAATGCCATGTATATTTATGACACTGGATGTACATTGTGAAATAGATTTGTAAAAATGTTATGCCATCTCACTATTATTCCAACAATATAAGATATGCGTATTTAAAACTTCAGCCCAAACTGCCATATTAAACTGCATATTTCCATTTACTGGTGAGGTTGATATTTAAAAAATGTGTTTATTATGCATCCCCATTTCTTCTGTAAATTCTTTGTCATTTAACATTCATCCTTTTTTTCTAAAAGGCTGTTAGTGTTTCTCTTTTATGTGGTACTTTGTGTATGAAACATCTACTTGCTGCAGTTTTTTAAAGTGTTAATTTGTATTTACTTTTTTAATATTTTGACATTCAAGAGTGTTTTTATGCACTCAAACTTACTGATCTTTTTCTTTTTTATTTCTTCTATTCCTCTTGTGCTTAGAAAACCTTCCCTATCCTGAGATCGGTAAAATATTTCTGTTCTTCTAGTTATATTTTTAAGTTTTATGTTTTTGATAAAAACATCTATGTGTAATTTATTTTGGTGAAATGAGACTTTGATTTGAGTCTCTTCAAATAGTTCATTTTCTTAATACCATTTGTTAGTAAAATAATTCATCCTTTTTCCCCATAGGTTTGTGATACTTTCTTATCTGTCAGATTTACACACACACACACACACACACACACACACACACATCTGCTTTTGTGCTTTCATTAATCCGTTTGAAATATTCTATTTTTAACTTTGTGTGGGGAGTGATGGCGCCGGTACTTTTTGTCCCAGGTGTTAACAAAATTACAAAAAATTATTGGTACTTCTCAACGGAACCAGGGAGGGTTGTGGTACGGAGGCATTTAGGACCCAGGGGAAAGCTAGGCTCGCTATAGAAGGACAGAGAATCGGGCGCACACGCCTCCTACCAAAAATCACAGCCCCGTGTGGAGCTCGAGCTCTCATTCACAGCTTTCTAGAGAAATCTGAGCCCGAACCTGCCAGAATAGGGGATCTCACCCACCCAATTCAGCAGCGAGGACACCTGCAGAAATACATTCCCAAAGCAAGGCTGGGCGGCCGTGTGAAGGTATTTGTTGCCTTTTTTCTCCCCTCTGTATTTGCAGAGCCTCCCCGCCTTTCCCCCGCTCTTGCGATGCCATGGCTGCGGCGTTTCAGCACTTCGGTATGTGGACAGCTCCCATCTGCAATCCCTCTGCACTCCATCCCTCGCGCACCGCACCCCGCTCCCCGCCGCCTCCGCGGTCCATCCTGCTCCCGGCGCCCGCTCAGCCTGCGCCCCCTTACACATCAGCACCCCCATCTCCACCATCACCGTCATCATAGCCACCATCACCAGCGCCGTAACTATAGTCACACAAGTGTGTCTTGCCACTTAGACAAAGCCCGAGGTCCTCAGGGTAGAGGGAAAGAGCTCAAGTTGACAGGCATAGGAAGGAAAGTTCAGGTGAACAAACCCCTGAAAACAAAGAGAGACGCCTGTTTGGAAGAAAGGGAAAGTGAAGGCAGGAGGGAGAGACCCCAGGCACGGGGACAGATGGGGCACTTGCCAGACACCAGCAGTTAGCCAGCTGCCTTTCAGCAGATTAGGGTCTGTTTAGTTGAGGAAATTAACATGGCCTAGGGCATAATGTGATTCCAGAAAAATAGAAATGTAAGCTCAACCTGTTTCTGCTTTTCCAATGGAGAATCACCAGGAAGCAGGGTGGGGGTGACTGATGACTCATATTCACCCACACGTCCGTTTCCTTTCCTAAGTGTTTAAACGCAGAAACTCTAGAATTAAGTTTTTTCTTCTGTTTTTACTAAAATGTTTTGCAAAATCGGGACCCCAGAGATTAATTCAGGGCAGAATAAAAATAAAAATGATGGTAATGATTGTAACTTAAGAAAGGGGGCTCTCATTCGAATGAACTATTTGTTCCAATGTTTCTTCCTGTCTACTTATTTCATTTCTATTTCAAATCTTAAACCTCTCTTTGGAGCAAAGAAAATAGATCCCTTGCCCAAATGGCCAAAGTAGTAATGATATTCAGACCAGATGGCCTTGCTTTGTTCATCATCAGTCAAGGACTGGCTCAGATTTGGAAGGCTAGATTTTTGTGTGCTTTCTCAGTAATCAGGTGATAACACCATTTTCCTATAATAGTAAAGGGTAATAGAGTGCAAAAATTGAAAAGGCATTTTATGTAACTCCGTTCTGCCAGGCTCTGCTTTTAGAGTGCTATCATTTTCTATCTCGGCTGAAGGGAAGTTGGAACATCTTTCAAATGTCTGATTAATTTGAACCTGAAAGTCTAAGCCCAAGTCATAGTCCTTATTTGATCTAGCCAGGATCATCTGTTTTATAAGAGCTAAAAAGCACCAGAAAATAAGTGCCTGAGCCTGTCATAAATAAAAATATTTTGCTGGGTGCTCATTTAATTGACTTTTACTGAACAGTAAAGCATTGGAATTTTTTGACAAGTGTTTTTAATGAAATTAACATCTTAATTAAAAATGAGATCATTTAAATGGGAATAATAGGTCACATGTGACAAGAAAGTTTAAAACAGAGCACAGAAAAGCTTGATTTTAAAATTGCCCTTGTGTATTTATTCTGTCTCTTAAAGACAGTGAAGGAAGTTTCATCTAAACCAGCTTGCTCACCATTAGAGGCATTGTTGAGAATAAAGACAGTCACAAATACGTATCTTCCTGAAGAAGTTCTGAGGAAAATTCATACTTAATTCACTTTTAGAATGAGAAATAGTAGCATTGCATCAAAAGTTAATTACTGCCACTAATTATATAGATATGATTCCACCTGCCTCTAAATTCATTCACTTTTGGATCCCAAGCAAGAAAACTTGCAAAATATGTGGTGAAATGGATTTTATAGAAGAAGAAAATTTGATCATCCACATAATGTCCTTGGTTTGGTAATATCCACAGTAACCATAATCTCTTAAAAGTCCCTGAGAAAGGAGATTCTTAAAATTCTCTTTTCTGTCTGCAAAGAATGGTTCAGCTCAGACAATTTTTAAAAGTGTACATATTGCCAATTCTAGCTGCTTCACACAAGAAATGCAGGCCAGGAATCCAGTGCCTCTAGAGCTTCTGTCTTCCTGTGTTTAATACAATCTCCTGGGGCTGGGGAAATTTTAAAACAATGCTGCTTCAGTGAGATTTACAGGCATCTGTCTGTAAGCAATGACTTTTCTTGACTGAAATGTTATGCTGAGGTTATTGATTTTTATAGAATGACAGTATCCTGGCTTTCTTACTTAAATCTTTTCTATTGAGAGCTATTTCGCCTTTAAAAATATTTTCAATAACAGAAATTACTCATTTTTATAATGGATTTAAAGGTGAAGAGAAAATGTTTTCCAGCAGTGTCATCATATATTTTTGTAGACATGCTCATAGAAGAGTGTCTCATTTAGAATCATGGAGTAGACAGCTGGAAGGTCTTTCATTTCCCAAAAGGCAAAATCTCGAACTTTTCAGAACTGGTGGTGTCTGCTCACTTCCGAAGGTTTTACAAAGAGAGGCACTTTATTATCCCTTAGAAGTGTTTTCACAACTTTACATACTCCCTGATAGCAGAGCCTTCCATCCTTAGTAAATGGATCCAGGCTGACTTTGATCTTCTCTAGTGTCCCTGTTACACAGTGACTCAGACAGAGGAGGCAGCACAGCAGAATGAGTATACAAAATATGAAGCTTGACTATATCCAATCAGTCCAGAAATATGTCCTCAACATTGCCAAGAGAGACCTTCTTTTCAATCTTCTCCCAAATATTGCTTGTTTTGACTGTTGTTAATTTTATCCAGATATCACCAGAATAAAGTTGTTTCAAAAGAAGGTCCACAGTCTGAATTTTGACAAGTCTGCAACCTGTAACTGATGTATGTCTCTTTATTGAAACTCATGTTTAATTACCAATCTAAGTTTCTCTTAGTTTAAGGGAAGTTTATACTCTTTTGCTTGATTATGGATTGAAAATGAACTGGCTAAACATCCCCTGCCTCATAAAAAGCTTTCATTTGTTGAGATAATAAGTTCATTTTTCTTCCCTATCTCCGATGCCTCCCACAGCCCTTTATTATACCTTCTCAGGTCAGGTTGCCCTAGGCTCTGTCCCTTTATGCACCTGTTCTGTGACAGGGAGTATCCGAGAAAGTTTCCCGTGTGGTAGACTAATTTCCTGTGAGCTTTTGTGCTTCCTAATTTCTGAGCCAGCATAAATTTCTCCACATGTGTTTGAGATGATCTGCTCTTGTTTCCAGGATGCTTTTAGCCAAATCTCCTGTTCCTAAATATTGTGCAGACCACTTATGACTCCTTTTCTATCTATACTCCTTAAAATAGTATCAAAGGTCTTAGGCAAAGTTTCATATATTTATGTTTGTCACTTACATAGCTTATTCAATGTTCATTATTTTATAGTTTTGGAGGAAGTAGGAGGGAAGTTATGGGCCTGGGAATAGCATGGTGCAGGGGGGCATGTTAAATTACAGGATCTACACATAAAAAGTTTCTTAATGTGTGGTTAAATTAAAACAAAATAAACAAAACTCGTGAGATCGCTCTCTCTTTCCTTTTTTCTCTTTTTCCCTCCTCCTTTCCCTCCCTCTCTCTAAATTTCCCTGCCTTCCTCCCTTCCTTCTTTTGTGGTTGATATATAGAGCATGCAAACATAGTGAGAGTAATTAACTGGGTGATCTGATAAACTATTATGAGTGCCATTGCTCCATAGGTAAAGAACACATTGTGGGGACTTTTATGTTCCTCTCGGACAGTGCAGTAGTGCTGTCCACAGACAGCGTGAGTTCTGGCCTCAGAGGCAATTAATCTACCCCTCTACCCCTCTGGGTCATTATAAATCCTCTAGACCAGCTTTTCTCAAACATTAATTTGCATGCAAATTGCCTGGGGATTCTGTTACCTGTTTGGCAGGTCTAGGTAAGAACTGACATGCTGCGTCACTAACAAGTTCCTAGGTTCTGCTGCCACTGCTGATGCATGGACCACTCTTTGAGAAGCAAGAACAAAGAAAAGTTTTCTTTTTTAACATTCTCACTTTTATGTCTGACTATTAAATAATAACACTTATTCTAAAACAAAACAAAAACCACCCCATGTTCTGAAGCAATAAGAGCTCAGAAATTCTATTTCTAATTGAGGAGAAAGTTATAAAAATAGCCTCTTTCCTCCCACCTCACCCTTAAGCATGCTGCTGTGTTTTACTTTTCCCAGGCAGTTTTCTTAGCTGTGATTCCTACTGCTGCCATTGTCTGTGCAGTCACATCCAGAAGAAGGTTCACAGTTACATGGATCTCCTGGGAAAACATTTAGTGGAAAAGGGGGCAAATAGAGTTAATGACTGTTTTGGGGTGAGTCCTACCTTTCTTGTCTTCTTTTAGGTCCTCTTCCTTAAAAAAGAGAGTCTATTCTTACAGAAATAATCTTTCCCTTTGAAGACAGAAGGGTCAAGGTTTTTGTTTGTTTGTTTGTTTTCCTTTCTCTTCCCATTGATACCCCTAGGAAGCACAAATTGGGGTATCAACGGCCAATGACTTCTTATGGGGATAGTTGAATAGCCTACGAAACATTCCAGTCTAATATCCTATGGCTCAACAACCATTTCCCTATATATTATCTTTGTTTAAGATACATTGAGGTGTAAGGTAAATGCTACTTCAATTAAAGACTTTTTCTACCAAACACAGTGAGGAGGAACAAAAATCTCATACTTTCTCTATAAGTTGGCTTTCCCCTCAACTCCTTGCATTATTTACCCCAAAGAAAACTGCAAAATGATGCTAGAATCATCTGTCACATAGGTCTATCTTCCCTGAGTTGGAGTCTATTCTAATTCTGACCTGGCATCTATTTTGTTTACAAAAGTTTTCAGTGTCTCTACTCTGATGGAGCTCATTCCAATCTACTTTTAACATTTCTTAAGAGCAGGAACAAATGGGAGCAAATGTTTGTGTGCTTTTTTGCTGTTTTAAAGGGAGCCAAGGGAGTCTACACAATTAGTATTTATGTGGCAAGAGTTAGTCCTAGGCTAGGAATAAGCTAAAGGTGGTGAAAAGTGTTCTGTGTAGCACGGGCTAAATTCTGGTCACACCACGCTTTCAGATAATTCAGAGTCTCCTCTCTATCCTTGCAGACTACTCATCCTGCCCCTAGTACAGATAGTTTATATCTGTAAGTTGGCTAATATTTAAAGAAAGTCAATGAATTCGGGGTCACTTTTTTACCCACAGGTCTGATGTTCCATAGCCAGTACTTATGCAGAAGTCCTACAAACCATAATGGCCAATCTGAAAATTCATCCATCAGAAAAAAGACTCTTTCTGGTCAGTAACATGGAACATGTAATCAGCCAGCCTCTGAGATTTAAGTATAGGCTAAATAGGCTGTAAGGGAGTGTATTATCTTTCAAGAAAGATTTCAAATAGAGTTACACTTAAAAAGAAAGATTTTTTGGTCACTATGATTTTCAGTTTGGGTTTAGATATATCAGCAGCATCTATTTTTATTTCATTCAGCATAAAAATTCCTTTTGATATTTCCAGGTAAAAATGCATATTCAATTAAAAAATTTGAAGTAAGGTTTTAGCAAGGTAAAGAGCTATAAGGGTTAACCCAATTCAATACATATTAAAAATCTGGAAACATAAATTCATACATACCAATGGGTGAGGTAGTTGGTTAGACTTTCATGTACAAAGTGTTGTCACCAGTATTAATTTTTCATCTTTTTCTTGTAAAAGAAACCCACAAAACAAATATGGCTGTAGTTTCTTATTTTATATTTGTATTAATTTAAATTTATACGTATTTAAAATTGTTCTTTGTATTACTAAGAACACCCAGAAGCCATGCAAATTTGAGGTGTTATTCAGCAGTTATTGATGTTCTTATATTACAAATAATATTTAGGCTTTACAGATCTTATTTTTCTGATCGTGACAACAATATTCTATTTCTTCCCCAAATTTGGGCAATATTACAACATCCCTTAAATGATGTCCTTTAGGACTGACAGGGTATGGATGTGTGTCTATTATGTGAGTGTAGTTGAGTGTGAGGGAACTGGTACTCAGAGTGATGTTAAAGAAGGCACCTACTTGGAGAGCAGAGTCTTGGATAAAATGTGGGTAAAGTAGGTTTGAGTGCAAATCTTTGTTCTTTCAGCCATATCTAAATCTCAGATTCATCTTTTCATCTAATAGTAATAACCTAACTTTAAGGATTGGTGTGGAAATTAGACTATATAATATCAAATACCTTGGCACCTAATAAGTACTCTATGAATATTTGTTGGTTTTCCAACTTGAAGACTAGCTCATTATCTGACTTAGCTGTTATGTACCCCGAATATGTACCCGAATACAGCATAATTGTAATATCAACAAGAATTTACAGTTAAAGTAAAGTAGATCTTTTCCTTTTACAAGCACTTTTACCAACATTATTTCACAGAATTTTACCTCAGCATTTCCCAAGGAATTATCTTTCTTCTGTCTATTGCAGGATCATTGTAACAAAGAAAAAATAACTGATATAAAATGCTTCGAAACACTACATACACACATACATATACATATTTTTAGATAAGACATTGCTAATATTATTTTGACTTTTTCCTGATGTATTGTATGTGTTTCTGAAGATTATAACAAAATAAATAAATGAGAATAATAGATCATAAAATTACCAAATTGATTTCATTTGAATTATCATACTTTTCTGAAAGTATTTTTATGCTTAAATTCTTTGATTTTAAAGAGTACAGTGTATGTTTGTAGATGTACTTTCTTAAGACTAAATTCTGTATGAGGAAGTACAAAAAGATTTGTTTCTAATGGAAACTTGAGATGAAATATAAAACTAGAATCTACAGATAACATTATTTTAAATATCATAGTATGGATACTCCTCTTTTCTCCCTGTCATACAAAAATATCATTACCTAATTTTCTAGTTCACTGGAAAAGTGTGGACTGGAGTGAAAGGAGGTATTCCCCACCTTGGCCTTCCCAGAGAAAGTTTGCGAATTACTCTCCATGCATTTGAAATGGTGTCTAAATATGGAATCATTTGGGACTAAACCACATTGCAGGGAGATGGCCTCTGAGGCTTAAATGAATCTGCCTAAAGTGGCCTGTTTGATCATCAAGCACATTTCAATGCTGATACCATGCTTGGCACTCTGCTGGGCATGGCAATCAATCCTTCAAACAGAATGACAAGATCTGTTATCTTTGATCTGTCATTTTTGCCAAAGGAAAATACCTAAAGGAAGAGCAAAAATTAGTGATTGCTGCAAAAGGCATAGACAGCTAGATTTTGAACAGCACCAGTCATCTTCCAATGAAGGAAGGAGGAAAAGATGGCAACTGGACATCTGTAAGGCGGAGTATTAAGCCACCCAAGAAAATCTATTCATCCATTGGCATATTTACGCTCATAGAATGGTAAGTTTGAAAGGAATTTTAGGGAACCAGAGTGAGGTTCTGAAACTTGCAGATGGTCACATAGGTCTTAAATCATAAATAATAAAATCTCTCTGCTACACATAAGAGAGGACAGCATAACAGTAAAGAGCATGGTTTCAGAGAAAGATCACTTTTGGCTGAATCCAGTTTCTGCCTCTTAGTGTCTGTATAATTTGGGGCAGTCATTTAACCTTTCTGTGCCTTAGTTTCCTCATTTGAAAAATGAGGACAATAATATACTCATTTCATACAGTTGTTCCGAGGATTAAATACTGTAGCCTATAAAAAGAGAGTCTGCAAATGCCTAGAACATAATAAATAGCTATAATATATAATATAAATTATTATTATTAATACTACCAGCAGAGAAAACCATTTCTACTTCTTCATGTGATACAAGTTCAATGTATCCATTTATAATTTGGAAAAGTTGAATGAGAACCAAGTCCTTTATGTGAACAAAAGATTATAGTCAAATGAAGATGCTATATCCTGGTGACCATTCTTCATATAGCCTTTCTAGTGCCTTAAATACTATCAATTGAAGTTGTTATTTAAGTAGCAGTCTATTCAGACTTCTGATATGAAGAATTTGCCTTTAACGGGAAATATCTATGTTATCATAAGTTATGAAACCCAGTGACCCTGGCTTGAGTATTCTCCCCAGAAGCTTCTACTGTATGCTGAGCACAGAATAAAGATATAGATTGAAGAAAATTTATTTCGGATATTATAGATTGCAGGCAAAGCTATATGTGGAAGCAGGCCATGAAAAATGCAACCTCAACTTTCCTTTTGAACCCATAGCAATTTATCTCAGAAACAATGTTGAGTTCCCTGAACTGTAAGGTAAGTAACTTGCCCCAAGCCTTAAATCTTCTGTAAGGAATAAGTCATTGCTGTGCCTTGTGCTTTAAGCACTGTGCTCCATGGGTTGGAACTGTGAACATTACCTGGCATACTTTAGGGAGGTGAGAATCTGAAGCACAATGTGATTAGGCTAAATTCTCCAGGAAAAAAAATACTTTGTAGATGAGGAATCATCAACGTTAATCAATCAGTCACAACATCCCATTTAAGGATAAACTGTCCTGGAGGTACTGAAACACTTATTCACTCATTCAAACATTTTGACTACTTTCTTTATTCATGTATTATAGGCCTATTTACTGAGCATCTACTTCATGGCAGGCACTGTGCTAGGCACTGAGGATGTGGTGGTGAATGCAATGAAGTCACTCTGCTCGTGGAGCTGACCCTCTTTTGGCCACACCCTGTATCAGTGATACACAGATGAATTAAATCCAGGCCTTCTCTGTAAGGTGTTCCGGATAAAGAGAGAGAAAGAAAAATGGCAACAGAATGTGGTGTGGTCAGGGGTGTGGGACTACTGTGACCTCTGAAGGCCAGGAAGGGTTTCCTGGAGAAATGAGTTTCAAATTTACTTCTGAAGGGCAAAGAAGAGTCAATCAGTGGTTATTCTAGGCAGAGAGAGAGAGCAGCTTTTACCAAGGCACACAAAGGTGGGAAGAAACTGCTGATGGCTGCATGGTCAGACAATAGATCTGGAGAGTTATAAAGAGACCAGAAGATGAAAGGTCTTGAAATCATGTTGCATAGTTTTATACTTTATCCTAGGACAACTAGATGCTAATGATGGATGTTAATCAAGGAGTGACATAAGCATATTTCAACTGTAATGCAGAGAATGGGTTGAAATGCAGAGAATGGACTGGCAGCAAGCATACCAATAGGGAGAATGTCACAGGACTGAACAGATGAGTAGTGATGCAGTCTAAACAAAGACAGTGATCATGGGGATGGAAATAACTGGGCAAATTTGAAAAATATTATGGAAGTAATTGCCTGGTAGCAGGCGGTAAGAGAGAGGGTGGAATAATAGTTGACTCCCAGGTTTCTAGCATGGGAAACTGCATAGAAGATGATGTCATTCACTAAGAGACAAAGGCAGAGGAGCAAATTCAGGATAAGGAACTATGATTAGTTTAGTTTTGAACATAATGAGTTTGTGTTGTCTGTGAGTCAAATAAGTGGAGATGTTCAGTTGTAGAATGTGCAGCCTGAAGATCTGAAGGGAGCTATGGACTGATGTTGTAGATAGCAGATCATGGGGTCAGGATCTTGGAAAACACTAGCATTGAAGATGTGAGCACAGAACGAGAAGATAGAGCAGAGAGGGATAAAGGGCTAGGTGACAAATCAAGGGTAAATGGAGTTACAGAAAAGAATGGGAAAGTGGGAGAAGAAGGTCTAAGAAAGATGATGTATTCAGCATTGAATATTGAGAAAGCTCACCTACAGTAGGTGCTGAAGTTTGTTTGTTGGATGTAGTAACAAAAATGACATTCACTAGTAGAGTGACCATCTGTCTGAATTTACTTGGAACCTGTTGTTCTAGCATCATTATTATTAACACACTGTAGTGCCTAAGTTTGGATAATAAGTTATATCATCATCCGTGTCATTGATCAGTGTGAATAGTTTCAGCAGCATGTAAAAGATAGATTGTAATGAGTGTAGGGAAGAACTGGAGAAGGAAGAAACTAGGTGAGGCCATTTTCTGAAACGGCTGTTGGAGAAGGAATTTTAACGTCAGGTGGCCATTGAACTAGACAGATTTTCAAATTTCTTCCAATTCTGGGAAGAGTTTGTAGTACTATTTTCCTTTATTGTTATGAGTCCTCAAAATTAGTGAGAAGTAAGACTCTTTTGTTTCTTACAGAACATCACAAAGCTAAATTCGATTTTCTTACAAGTTATTTTACAAAGCCAATATTTTATAAATGAAATTATTTTTATTATTCTATTGTCTTGAAAATGAATACCAGTTACTTAAACTGTCTTTTATCTCCTCCATATCCAAAGACATATAAAGTAGAAATAAGTGAGCTGATTGTCTCTCTTAAGAAATTACTGTTAGTCCTAAATTAAGCAGAGCAATCATCATTTAAGTAATTTTGTATGATAAACCATTACCAATAATGATTAGATTGGGAGTCAATATTCTGCCTCTTATTGCAGATAAGATTGACGTAAGAAAGCTAGGAAAAATAAATGCCTTTAAGTTTATTTATACTTTGTGTGTCTTCTGATTTTTGGAACTTCCAGGTTAGACCAAACAGATGGCTGCAAGAGTTTAAGCATTTATATTTAAAATAAGATACAAACAGTATGGGTGTTCCTCTGTATACCATTTTGGTGGAGAAATCATAAAGGATGTATGTGAGGGGATTAAAATATCATAAGTAAAACAGCATCTTAGGAAAACAGGCAGGTTATATACAATGGAAGGATTTTTAATCCTATATGGATATTGGGTTGGGTAGAGAGCCAATCAAGAATCTCAAGTCCCTCTGCTTTCGTAGTTAAAAGAATGACAAATGCAAATAATAAAGCCATTTGCGAATGTCCCTGTAAGCCTCCTTGCCCATCATTGAATTTGTTATTGGAGGTCAAGTTTCCAGCCATAAGCCCGTTCCCATCCCGACTCTTCACGTATACTGGTGGAGGACTCCTGTGAGTCATGAACACTGGTAGGGTTAAAATAGGGGAAGTTTTTTATAGTTAAGATGCAAATGACTGGCTTTAAGAAAGTGGGGGAAGGGGTATTTCTGTGAAAGATACTTCTGCTTGAGAAAAGAGACCAATGGGAAGCATTAAATTGTACCATAGCTATAATTTCTCTTCCATATCTAGGCCTGTGAGTGGTCCCATAAAGCATGCTGTCACAGAGAAGTATCCTTCTCTCCTCTCACTGTTTCTTAAGGTAATTAATAAAAGTGCATGCTTTTGCTAATCTGATCAAGCACTATTAAGTTAACTAGTCAATAGAACTAAAATGTTCCCAAACATATTTCAAATATTTGCATATTAGATATTCAAGTTGTCTATAATCAACTTATGCTCAATACCCCATTTATCATTTGTTCTTTGGACACCTAATCTAATCAGGCCCACAGCCTAATATACTATTTTTCTATCTAAGTTCCAATTAATTTGCCCAGACTTTCTTTGTATCATCTCTCTTTTGTTTCTTTTGTGTGTATTTGTTTTGCAGTAAGCAATGGCCTCAGTTTTGCTTCTCTTTTGGATGAACACCACCACATAGGGCCTGAATGTGAAAGAAGACCCTCTATTTGTCTGTTCCGGGGCAGTCTGGTAGTAAAACACCGTTGAATGGGACACAGTTTCAGCAGACCATCAGGTGAATGGGACCAGTCTCCCTTCTTCCAAAATATCAGAAGTTAAGCACTTGGAACGGAGATTTGGCCAAGATGACCCATTTACAGGCTGGACTCAGTCCAGAGACTATAGAGAAAGCTCGCCTGGAACTGAATGAAAACCCAGATGTTTTACATCAGGATATTCAGCAAGTCAGGGACATGATCATCACCAGGCCTGACATTGGATTTTTACGTACAGATGATGCCTTCATCCTGAGATTTCTCCGAGCCAGGAAGTTTCACCAAGCGGATGCCTTTAGACTCCTGGCTCAGTATTTCCAGTACCGCCAGCTAAACCTGGACATGTTCAAAAACTTCAAGGCAGATGATCCCGGCATTAAGAGGGCTCTGATCGATGGATTCCCTGGGGTGCTGGAAAACCGAGACCATTACGGCAGGAAGATTCTTTTGCTGTTTGCAGCCAATTGGGATCAGAGTAGGTAAATGTAGATAGTGTCTTTACTTGGTTTTTCTTTGCTATAAGCATCATCACTGCATGTTTGGGGTTGTGTGGCTTTACACATAATGAACTTACATTAAAAAAAGAATATTTCACATGTTCACCCATGAAGCTTTAAGGCCACAGGTGTGCTGTTCTCAAAAGGCAATTCCAGATGAACAACAGGATTGTAACATTAGAGTTGTAAGAGACCTTAGAAGCCATTATTCTTTTCATCAAAGTGGGTCATTCACGTTAGTAAAATTGAAAGTGGACCTTCTAGAAGAACCATATATTCTGTCTTTGGTGTTCTCATCTTTAATAACAAAAACAAAAATGGCATTAGTAGATGGCTTAATATCAAGTATTTTCAATGCATAAAATAATTTCTTGGATCCTCTCCATGACTTGAATTACCTCTATTTCTCCTGAGTGCCAGACATTTCTATCCAAATCCCTGCTAGATATTTCTCCCTGAAAGACCTATAAGGGACCCCAAACTTGATATATCCCAAACTGAAAGCGTCATCTTTCTCACTCTACCTCCTATGTCGTCCACCTAGTATCTCAAGCCAGAAATCCAGGAGCCATCCTTGACTGCCCCTTGCTTTGGTCTTTACATCCAATTAATTGGCAAGTCCTATCACTTTCTTCTCATAAACCTGTGAAATCTCTTCACTTCTCTTTGCTTCCACTACTATTGCCTTAGTTTAGGTTCTCATCATTTCTTCTTTCATTACTGCAACAGCTTCTTAGCTAGTATCCCTGCCTCTAGTATCATCTCTTCTGAGTCATTCTAGGTTACACCGTAGCTGGGGTGACCCTTTCAAAATTCTGTTACATCACTTCCCTGATTAAAGTTCTTCAATGACCTGCAAAGCTATCGAAATAAAGTAAGGTTCTTATGATCCACCTTCTGCATTTCCTCCTCTGCTTCATCTTCTGCCCTTCGTCACATTCTCTGGTCCAGCTGGTTGGGACTATAAGCCTTGCCTTGAACAGTTGAGGTTTTTAAATGCCTTCCACCCTTTGGACTTGACCTGTTAGACACCCAAAGGAGAGACAGCCATCCCCTATCCCAACTCCAATCATCCAACTCCAACAACACAGTTTGCCTACTGATGCATCTTTATGGTCCTTGAGAAAGGTAGTCTTCTTCCACTTGCCTCCCAAACCTGTTTTTCTCAGGCACCCTACCTCTGTTTGTATTTATATTAATGCAGTTACAATGGAAGTGTAACAGCTACTGTTATCATAGCTAACATTTTGTATACTAATGACAAGTTCTGCTAAGCATTAATACATATTACCTCATTTAACCCACCTGAGAACTTTGCATGATAGATATTAGTACTATGACCCCTCTTTTACCTTTGATGACATAAGGCTTTTAGAAGTTAAGGAACTCACTCATGTTACACAACTAGTGAATACAGAGTGGGAGTTGGGTAATGATAGTCTGATGTGAGAGCCAGTTGTCTTAACCCGACTTTATTGTAATTGTGTGTTTACTTTGTGCATTCTTACCCCTCTTCCCAAGACTGCAGGTTCCTTGAGGGTAGGGGATCATGTCTTTTTCATGTTTATATCTTTGGTGCATGGCACAATATCCAATGAATGTTGAATGAGAAAGAATAATGACTCAATTTCCAAAACATCACCTATGAATTGAACTTTCACAGAGATATAATCATTAACATTCTTATGTTTCATGGGGAGACATAGGTTTAACCTAAAAATATGTCAACCTCCGTAACCATTAAAAGGAATTGCTAAAGTGCCTCTTCACTGCCTCATGTCACTACTCTTTCTCTTCAAGATGATAACAGTGTAGGGCACCTTGGTGACCACTGGCTGTTTTGTGGTTGATAGTTTTGGGTGGGGTCGTCTAATCTTGGAAAGGTATTTGCATATTTTAACACTATCAATCTAGAATTTGGTCAGGACTCCACCTGGGCCTGGGCTACCTTTCCATGTTTCTACTCTGTTATTCTGTAATGATATGGCATGACATATCATATATCATATCATAAGTAACATAATTAACGATGAGTCTCTCACTACATTGCTTCACTGATGAGACAGATTTTCAGGCCTTAAGATTCATCCATCTTTATCATTCAGTCAACAAACATTCAGTGAGTATAGACTTTGTGCCAGAGCTTGTCTTAGGACACTGAGGACAGCGATGAGAATACACAATCCTTGCCAGTGAGAACACCATTGTTCAGCCAGATGCTTAGCAATGGTGCAAACATATAGGCGGCTCACTCCAACTGCAATAGAATAATTCTTTCTGAGACACGCAACTCATTGGTACAGGACATCTGTGTAAACTAGAGGCAAGAGCCGTCCTCCCCAAAATGGCATATTAACATTTTGGATTTTGAAATAAGAAAGTATTGATAAGTCTGGGGAATAATTGTATTAGTCCATTCTTGCATTGCCATAAGGAATTACCTGAGACTGGGTAATTTATTAAGGAAAGAGGTTTAATTAACTCACAGTTCTGCAGGCTGCATAGAAAACATTGCTAGGGAGACCTCAGGAAATTTATAATCATGGCAGAAGGTGAAGGGGAGGCAGGCACATCTTCACATAACGGGGCAGAAGAGAGAGAATGAGGGAAAGGTGCCACACACTTTTAAACAACCAGATCTCCTGAGAATTCTCTCACTAGACAGCACTAGGTTGATGGTGCTTAACCATTAAAAACCACCCCTATGATCCAATCACCTCCCACCAGGACCCACCTCCAACACTGCGGATTACAACTCAACACGAGATTTGGATGGGGACATGGAGCCAAACCATATCATTAATTGTGCTGACTTCATTTATGCTTAGTTGTTTTCAGTGTTCTAGAACTTCCATCTGCTAAGACAGATGAGGTAAAGAACATCAGTAAGTGGGGACACACACATAAAGAAATGAGCCAGAGTAAAATATTTTATTTTGTGTTAGGATTTGGTCCATGTATATCCCAAAATGTGTTGTTAAGAAGAAGAAGAAACAAATCTCTTAGTAAATAATCCAAATGTTTATGATTATGATAACCTCAAACAAATTACTTCATCTCTGTGTTTCTCAATCCTCTCTTGTGTAAAGTAAGAAGTTTGAAGTATATAATTCCTGAGACACCTGCTAGCTCTAATGGTTCATGAATGTGAAGCTTATTCAGCCTGATCCTATGGATGGGAAGGGACTTAAAAATTCACTTTATGGTCTCCTAATTTGCTAGACTTTTTAAAGTAATCTCTCTTTGCACTGTCCCACTCCACATTTGTCAAACCGTGCAATATTATTTGTCCCAGACTGTTACGGTTTTGACAAAAAGGTTGTAATGACAAGGGTATTCCATTGGCAGCCAAATATTCAATGTAAACAAGCCTCAGTTTGAATTTAGATATTGTCGTGTTGTTTACTGGTTATATAACTTTTGACAAGCAACCTCCCTGAGACTCAGTTTTCTCATCTGTAGGTTGGGCATGAGAGAGATGTCTATCTAATAGTATGGTTGGGAGGAATGAATGACATAATGCACTGAAAAAACACAGCTTATTGTTTGATACACTGTAAGCACTCTAGATATTAGCTTGTAGTATTATCACTAATACTATAAAAGATTCCATGTAAAAAGTAATAGAGGACAGATGGTAAAATGAGTTGCAACCAGGGGCTGGAGTACAATATTTACAATATTTGAAAATGGGAATGGGGCAATGAATGTGAACTATGGCATGCCCATCCTAAGCACCTGTTTGCTTTCTTCCCAAACATGTTTCCTTTCACACAGACCCAGCCCAGTGGGGCCAAAAAGGCCTGGAAAGGCTGACACAGCTTTGCAAGGAAATGGCTTCATTCTCACCGGGGGCCTGAGATGACTGGGAAGTCATTTGAATATCTCATGTGAAGGGTTTACTAATATTAAAATGGTTATGAATATTTATTAAGACAGTGTAAATCTCATTCATCTGAACCCAGACACATGGACAAAAGCTCAGAACAGTGAGCGATGGGAAGCACTATCCCCTGAGGGCTGGTGCCAGGCTCTGTCTGCTTGGGTTCAACATGGCAACCGAGGCATAGGCAGTGCTTGGGCTACCTGAGCATAAACTGACCTTGCCCGGACATTGGACCTCAGCAGAGAGCTGACTTCTTCATTTTCTGAGGTTGCCAGGCTGAACTGAAACCAGATGGATTCAATCAGCGCCCACGGCTTTATTCAAAAAATGAACTTGGCCCTCCAGAGTGAGCAGAGTTTGTATCCCAGTTCCCCAGCTTCATATGTCACGGAGACCTAGGGGACACTGTTGGTCGATGAGTCCTCTGATTTTTCCTACCTAAACTCGTATCGGCATTGGCAATAATTCACCATTTGCCCCTTTAAGATCTGATGAAAAATAAATTCATTTCTTGCTTCTTTCTAAGCTGCAGACTTGCACTTGGTCATAAGCCCAGTTTGCCATGAATGCCCCAGTGCTGGAGAAGAAACTCTGAGCATAAAGGGGCACATCTGTTTTTTCTGGATTTCACTCAGTTAAAAAGAATAAAAGGTTAAAATTGGTCAAGTTATTTTACTTTCTGGAGTCTCAATTGTATCAGGTGGAAACGGTAAGATATCTGGCATATGGGGCTGTTGCAAGAATTAATCACAATTGCCCTTTTTGGTGGTGTCCAGAGGCCAAATAGAAGAGTGATTAAGTGCACATACTCTGAAACCCGATGGCCAGCTTCCAATCCCAGCTCCTCCTAACCTGCCATGGGGACTTGAGCAAGTTGCTTAAATCCTTATTACCCTCAGTTTCTCACCTGTAAAGTAGGGGTGATGAGGGTCATAGGTGAGTACTAGTTGGTGCTCAGTAAATGGGAGTTGTTTCTTAAGAAAAAATATCAAATCAGGCAAACACCTAGGATACTGGGTCAAAAGATGTACTGTATTTTGTAATAATTTGTTATCGAGGTTATATATATATATATATATATATATATATATATATATATATATAAAATTTAACATCTTTTCCATTTCTTAGTGTACAGTTCAGTGGCAGTATATACAATTATATTCTTTGATCCCCTTCATCCTGCCTCCCTGCCCCCTTACCCTCTCTGGTAACCACCAACCTACTCTCTATCTTCATAAGATTCACGTTTTTACCTCCTGCATGGGAGTGAGAACATGAAATATTTGTCTTCAGTGCCTGGGTTATTTCACATAACATAATGGCCTTCAGTTCCATCCATGTTGCTGCTAAGGACAGAATTCATTCTTTTTATGGCTGAATAATATTTTGTTGTATGTATATATACTCTATTTTCTCTTTTTTAACTTTTAAGTTCAGGGTACACTTGCAGGTTTGTTACATAGGTAAACTTGTGTCATGGGGTTCTTTTGTACAGATTATTTAATCACTCAGGTATTAAGCCTAGTACTCATTAGTTAGTTTTCTTGGCCCTCCCTCCTCTCACTCTCTACCCTCTTAAAGGCCCCAGTGTTTGTTGTTCCCCTTTATGTGTCCATGGGTTCTCAACATTTAGGTCTTACTTATAAGTGAGGAAATGTGGTATTTGGTTTTCTGTTCTTGTATTAATTTGCTAAGGATAATGGCTTCCAGCTCCATCCATGTCCCTGCAAAGGACATTATCTTACTCTTTTTATGGCTGCATAGTATTTCATGATGTATATCCAGTCTATCACTGATGGGCATACAGGTTGATTCCATGTCTTTGCTATTGTGACTGCTGCTGCAGTGAACATACACGTGCATGTTTCTTTAATAGAATGATTTATATTCCTTTGGGTATATATCCAGTAATAGGATTACTGGGTCAAGTGGTATTTCTGTCTTCAGGTTTTTGAGTAACTGTGACACTGTTTTCCACAATCTTTGAACTAATTTACACTTCCACCAACAGTGTATAAGCATTATCTTCTTTCCACAACTTCACCACCATCTGTTACTTTTTTTACTTTAACAATAGCCACTCCGATTGTTACGAGATGGTACCTCACTGTGGTTTTGATTTGCATTTCTCTAATGATCAGTGATGTTGAGCCGTTTTACACATGATTGTTGACCACATAAATGTCTTCTTTTGAGAAGTGTCTGTTCATGTCCTTGCCCACTTTTCTATGGGATTGTTTGTTTTTTCATTGTAAATTTGTTTAAATTTCTTACAGATGATGGATATTAGACCATTGTGGGATGCGTTATATGCAAACATTTTCTCTCATTCTGTAGGTTGTCTGTTTACTCTGTTGATAGTTTCTTTTGTTGAATACCACATTTTCTTTACCCATTCATCTGATATTGGCACTCAGGTTGATTTCACATGTTGGCTATTGTTAATAGTGTTGCCATAAACATGGGAGTGTAGATATCTCTTTAATATATTGATTAATTTATTTTGGCTATACCCAGTAGTGGAATTACTGGATCATGTGAACATTCCAGTTTGTGTTTGTTTGAGGAACCTCCATACCGTTCTCCATAGTAGCTATACTAACTTATATCCCCTCCAGCAATGTGTGAGGGTTCCCCTTTCTCCACATCTTTGTCAGCATCTACAAGATGTACCCTCTAAGTGCTGCAGCATTTGAGGCCATTACCAGGTTTCCTCCACCTAGAAAAGTATACAAATATACAGCTGAGAACCCTTAGCTACCCATAAGAGCAGACAGTCCTCTGCAAAGACCTCTGTGATAGTTCAGTTGTGGCTGAGAAGCTCTAAGAAGTCACCTTGTTTTAGTGATCCTACCTATTATTTTATTATATTCTCAAGATATAAGAAATGAATGGGGGGTTGGTGGTGAATCCAGATAATAAAAGCCCCAGAATACACTATAATAGTATCCATTAGTGTTGTGTAGACCAGCTGGTCCCCAAGTACCTTGATGGGGGAAAAACAGTTGGATATGCATTGCAAGTCATAATATATAAAATTACACTGAAGATTCTTCTGTCAGTGTATTGCTTGTTTCTCATAATTAAAAACTCAGAAATAAGTAACCAGGTTGAAAACTAGATGAAAAATTGGTTCCTTAAAGAAGAAGAGGCACTTGAAGGATGAGTTAAGTTAGAGTAATTTACTAGAGAGGAAAGAAAGTTGATAAACATTTTGATTAGAGTCGTTGTAAGAAGGCCAAGGATCCAGGAAGCTCTTTCTCCCCAGAATACAGAGCAAGGGCCAAAAAGTTGTATTGAAGATGAAGAAGTCTGAGCCGGGACCCCAGACTCAGGGCTGTAAAGGTGAGGGATAGGGCAAAATTCAAGGGGGCACCAAGAAACTCCAGTAATTAAATAAATAATATTGTAATAAAATATTTTAAAAACTCACAATGCAAAAAAAATTCTTAATGAACAAAACATCCAATTTTTTAAAATTTACTTTGTAAAGGAAGCATGCTTACATTTGCCTTTTATTGCTAGACTTTTTAATTTTAATAGATTTAGGGGGTACAAATGCAGTTTTGTTACATGGTTATATTGTTTAGTAGTGAATTTTGGGCTTTTAGTATAACCACCCCTTGAATGGTGTACATTGCACCCAATAGGTAATTTCTCGCCTCTCCTCCCGCCCCCCACCCTCCCACATTATGTAGTCTCCAATGTCTATTATTCCACATTCTATGTCCATGTGTACATATTATTTAGCTCCCATTTATAAGAGAGAACATGTAATATTTGACTTTCTGTTTCTAAAATATCCAAATTTTAAAGAAGGCAGGGTCAGTATTATTGATTTCCTTTTGGCTTCAGGATCCAACTTGGCTCAGGACAGCACTGCTCAGACCAATTAGATTTCTCAGGGGAAGAACCTTAAGTTGGCTGCTGGTCAACTACATTACAGTACATAATACTGCACATATGTAGACTCTTCAGCTGTATAGTCTTTATGGTTCTCAGGCATTTCCATGTACGTTTTCTTATTCAATGCTCATAACCATTTGGCAGTTTCAGTATCACTAAGTTACTAATGACATATAAATAGTTTCAGGAGGAGAAGACACTTTCTAGTCAAGAAGCAATATGACTCATCAATGAAAAACTTGGCTCAGACTCAGAGCTTCCAACTCCAAGCTCATCCCAAAGGCATCTGAAGCCAATCACTCAGCCCCTGAGTGGTTAGATGTTTCAAAATACCCATGGAGCTTCTGAAAGACTGCAAGTGGGTTTCTTGGCGGAGAATGAGCATGTGCATGAGCACCATGAGTCATGGTGGAGGGGATCGGCGGTCTGGTGGTAGTGCTTCTTAGAAAGAGCACAGTCAGCAGGGGGAGCTGCTCAATCTTATCCGGTAGAACCGTATTAAGCACTATGAAATGCTTAGCATCCCCTCTTCCGGGCACTGTTATAACCAGGAAGACCTCCATATTTCCAGCACCCTTAGGGGAGCTGAGGCCCACTTGGAGAGCACCCGATGGGGACTGTCTAGAAACATCTTAATATCAGCATCAGTAACTACCCGTTGTTAGGTGCTTTTGTGCCAAGTGTTTTGTATACACTATTTCTAAGCGTGCCGTAGTCCCACAAGGATCTATATTGGTACATGGGTAATACGTAACAGTGATGGAATTATTCCCTAGTCTGTCTGCACATAAGGACTATGCTTTCCCACTAAGTCCTACTTATGATCTCATTTTGATCCTGCACTCAGTTTCCAAAGTCTCTTTCAATCAAAAGCTGAATCATTGGTATGTTGTTAAGTAGCAAAGTAGCTCCAGGGTCTAAATTCAAGTTTGTTTGTTTCTACATTCTTTCTTCAGCTCCCTCTCCCAGCCAAGAGGTAGAGGGTGGCTCAACGTAAACAACGAAGCCATTCCCTGTGTATTCGAATGGGACTCAGGCAGTGATGCGTGTGCATTAGAAGTTGGGTGCACCAGAAGTTGAGATGATTCTGAAGGCTCAACATCCAGGGCCTATTCAGTCCTCGATGTGAGTGGGAAGAAAGAAAGTGGAGAGGGACTTGTTGGTTCAGTTTGAAAGTGAAAGGGGTGCCGACCAATTGGCAAGTCTTGTTATGCTTTAATGGAATGAATCCGAGTCTCCTTCATTCCTTCATGCACTCTGTAATACATATACTGAATGGTTACAGTCATCTGGCCTTGTGTGTTTCCTAAAGGTTCCAAGGTTGCATTCCTGATCTGAACTCATGGTCTCAGAATGACATCTCACAGCAGTTCTCCCACCTCCAAACTCCTCAGGCATTAAATGATGGAAAAATGAATGTTACTAGGATATTTGACCTTCTTTCCTTCACAATTGTGAACACTGTCACATTTACTTTCTAATGTAGAAAACCACCCCAAATCTGTCTGTTCTTAGGGGACAGGTGCTTTTCCACTTGCCCTTGTTTCTGGGAAGGTGTTCAGCTGTTTCTTGTCCCCTCATGCCTTGCAGTAATTTATTTGATGGATACGCTGAAGATAGCAGCTTCCTCAAATGTCACCAGTCACTGCTGACCTGTGGCAGCCTCTAAAGGGCTAACATTGCAAAAGCTCCCACAGTTCCATGGTGTGATTTGGCAGTGGGAGATGAGCATTAAGCACGTTCCTTCTTCTGATTAAAACCCCGAGGCCGTAGGTGGGATATAACTCTTCAAACTATAAATAAGCCCACTGATTGAGGTTTGCCTTTGGCTTTTGCAAGAGCATTAAAGAGTTTTTTACAAGTAGCAGGAGGTCTGTGCCTCCTTCAGTTTGATTGTCCTCAGTTATAGGAACTTGTAGCATGAAAGGGGAAGATTTCTAATGTATCCATGGTGAATATTGGTGAGGAAAGAAGGAAGGAGGAAAGCCAGGGAGATGTTAGGCTTCTTACCAGGGCTGTGAGGTAACTCTGCCCCCAAAGCCCAAAGCCTATTAAGAGAAACCCAAGAAAAGGTTTAACTGTCTTCCCTTTCCACCAAAACATTTCCTGAATCTTTCTGGTGATAATCAATTTTTCTTTTGAGTTTGGGAGTAAGTAAAAATAAACTGAAGAGAAGGGCAGTTATTACAACCACAAAAGCAAACAATATTGAGTGGTTACTAATCTGTAATGCTCTTACGTAAGCACTACTAATAGCCATATTTTGCAGATGATGAAATTGGAACTTCAGAGAGGTTAGGTGATCTGTCCAAGGTCGCACAGCTGGTAAGTGGCTAAACCTGGCAAGATGTCAGACCTAACTTCTCATTTAAAGCACTGTGCTGCACAGCTTATCACTGGAACTCATTTACCAAATTTGGGGGCTGCAAAATCAGACATTAACGACAGATCTCCGTGAGCTATTAGTAAGCAAGCCTTCACCTGTCACTTGAAGTCTCAAAATACTTTCAAAGGACCTCATAGCCCAAAAGACAAATCCTGTTGCCACATACTCCAATCTCACACAAACGTAGCCAACCAAATGTTCAAAATCCGTACCCAATGTCTGCCTTAATTATTTGACAATAGTAACAGTGATGACAAAAACAACTTTGATTTTTCTTTTAATTCCAGCCCAGCAAAGGACACTGAATATTGCTTGAAATGTTTCACAAAAATTGGTCATAATCTGAGCCTGATTTAAGATAGCGATTGAAGGCATCATTTCTGCCTTGCATTGAAATGAGTGTTCATATAGAGACTTTCTGTTGGCAAACAGAATCCCAGCTCAGCTGCTACCAGTGCTGTGACCTTGGCAAGATTCGTACTCCTTTTACCCTTGTTTTTCTCCTTCGTTGGGTAATAATACGTATTTTGTATAACTGTGAGGATGAAATGAGGTACTAGAGAAGAAGGGGTCAGACAGGCAGATAGCCACTTCCTTTCTTCCATAAGTGAGCTGGTTTTCCTATTTTGACCTAATCCAGAGCCTAAAACGCTCAAGATATGATTTCTCATTTAGTGTAAAGAGCTGATAAACAGAATATGTCACCGTTGTGTGCTTCTAAAAAGCTGTTGATTGATGAGGGATGAAGTTAGGAGAGTTTATACTGTGCCTTGATTCTGGCTTCCTCGACCCACTGCCTGTGTATATGGTGTGCCATGTGTGTCAGCCAAATAGTTCTTTGAATATTTCTTTTATTCTCCATTCTTCCCCTAACAATCTCCTTGTCAGATATACCCCACCACCTGCTCTCTAATTCCACTTCATCCATGGCTCAGTTGCTTTCTACCCACCATCAACGTCCCCTTACAATTGCACTCAGAACCTTAAAAACTTGCCTGTTAGAAGTAATCTTTCCCACAGATTGGATGGGAGAGCAGTGGGGTCTCACCTTAGAGATAACACAGCAGTGTACACTCCTGTGTGCCCGGGTGGCTGCCCATCAGGAAGATGTCAGCTGTTACAGGGCTCCGACAATGTCACTACAAAGGCAGTGTGGGCTTTCAGGGAGGGGGCTGTACTGACCTGGAGAACAAGGTTTTATTGATAGCATATCTTTCTAGGCCAGCTGCCCCTCTGAAATTCTCACTTATAAACTCAGAAGTTAAAAAGACATAACATTCATTAGCTTGTAGATAAAAAAATCTCCTCTGATGGCTAGAAATCCAAGGGCCTAAGAATAACTTCCTCCTCAGAGCAAGTCCCAGTGAAGGCAGCCAATGCTAAGCTCGCTCAATTAGTTGATTTGAAATTGTGCTGTCATCTGGGAGCATGACCTGTGTTGGCTTTTCCAAAGGTCGGTGGCAGTAAAAGAGGGCATATAGAAAGGGCATTTTAAAAACACAATGTTGCCTGTATGCTACATTCACTGTTGGATGTTCTAATAAGCATAGTTGGCTTCCTGAATGAATGCATTGCAAGTTATGAGGCCTTTTTCTGCACTGAAGCTCTTCTGGGCTATTCATTGCTTTCCCCAGTTCTCAATAAGCCAAGAAAGCAAGTTTTGTCCCCTTCATAAGGAAGATACTGTAAAGCCAAGGAGGAAAGCTCCTGGCACAAGGCCAAACTCCAACCCCCAATTCCTGTGTCCAGAGCCTCACCTCTATAACCACCTGCCAGCTCCCCTGCCCTTTCGATATGGTTCCCAGATAATCACTCGGAACAGTGATATACGGAACCTTAAACAGCCACTGGGAATGATTAAGTGCCTGTGCTTTGCTTCAGTTGTAAATCAAGCTCCAAAGCCATTTATTGTGAGTGTTCTATAAAGCAGTAGAAGTTATTGCCACTGTGCTGCAAAATATAACGTCAGACAAGAAAATAAAGATAGGGTAAATTTTGCTGTGAAGGTTTTAAAGTGATGTGTTGTTTTTTCTTTGCACATTCTTTCTGTTTCTCACCATTTTTCTCTTCTCTTTGCTTCTATTTCTTCCCTATCTCCAATACTCCCTGATAAGTATCTCCAGATCTAATTTCAAATATAGCATTCCCATAAATAACGGCAGTGCCTTTCTGGATTATAAAGTGTTAATGTTAATAATACTCCCAGGCATTGAGCACCTCCCTGAGCACGTGGTTTCATTTAATCCTCACAACAATTTATGAAGGAGATGTTGTTATTCTCATTTTCAATAGAGGGTATTTAATTTCAACAAAATCGCAAAGCTTGTTAATGCTTTGATCTCTCTCTCCTTCTTCATGCTGCCTAATTATGTTTGGGGCCTGCTGTTGGGGATTGTGCCACCTAATCTCTGATGACTCACAATTTGTTGCAAAGTTCTTACTAAAGAATCTTTATGGCTTCCTAATGAAGTTGGTTCAGTCTCTTTGCCATACATTTTGGCACATAAAACCTTAATCATTCAGCATTACTTTCCTTATGCAAAGGACATCTTCCACTTGAGTCAAATGATTCTCCCCACTCTCCCCTCCTGCTCCTCCTGCATCATAGCTCTTCCCACCTTTGCATATACAGTTCCTCCCATTCAGTCTTCATTCCTATAACATGGTGAATATGGCCCTACATGAGAAGAGGCCTCAAACCCAGCGGGGAACCTGGGACCTCAGAGGAATCATCCTGCAGGGCTTCTCTAGCTTTAAGGAGAAGTAAGAGTGAGCAGGTGAAGGGAAGGGAGTGTGAGGGAGGCTATTTGAGACAAAAGGGCACACCATGTAAGGGTCTTGGAAGAAAGGGCTTGCCGAGCTGGGGAAACCTCAGTTGGTTCCAGTGAGCACAGAAAATAAAGGCCCACACAGTGACAGTTGAGGCTGAGGAGGTGGGCTGAGGCTGGGAATGGAGGAATTTGGGCTTTATCCTAAGGACAAATCAAGTTCTACTCATCTTTCCAAGCTCATATTCACACAAAGGGTTGGAGTAGATATGAGTACGCCAGGCATTTAGGAAAGAACACAGGAGGGATCAATGCTACCTCAGCCATGGCAAGGGATGCTCCTCTTTACCTTACACTTTCTCGTGCTTCCTGGAAGCTCCTGGAGACAGGGAACTGTGTCTTTTCTCCTTGGTATCCATGAGTACAGTGCAGGGGGTAGTGGTGTCCTGTTGGCTGCCTGACATGTGCGGAGAAATCTGAAGCAATGAAAAGCCCAAACCAGGGAGACTCTTTCTAGACTCTTCCCAACAACAGCATTCCTGTTGAGTTGACTGGAGTTACGTGCAACTGAACTTGAGAATGAGGGAGGAAGAGATTAGAATGCTCCTGCCTAGCCCTTGCCTATTGATCCACAGCATGGCCTAATGAAGAGAGAGCATGCCGTTGAGGCAATAGTGGGAGCGAGGGCACCACCTGGAAGTCATGGGCTCTGCAGGGGCTCTGTCCACTATGTGACTTGAGCTCCGGGTGCCAACTTCCTCTTCTGATAGTAAGGATGTGCAAGCAGATGACTCATCATTTTCTCTCAATTCGTGAATTTTATATTCTTTGTGGGTCATTGTGCACAAGATGGAGTTAAGAAAGGTTTCGATGTTACAGAAATCTCCACTGTTCAAGATGCTGCTTTGCATGGAGAGTTTGGGGAAGGGAAGCTTTGTGAATGGTTTTTTGTACTCAGTGTCCCCCTTTCCCTGACAGGTTCGTGTAGATTCTGGTGAATCTCATGAGTTTCTGAGGAGTTAGTCCATCCTATAATTTTATAGCATGCATCTTGATTAGTATATCACACCACCATGGGGAGAGTATTTCAGTTTGATATTTAATCTCTAAAGTTTTCTGAAATAATACTGTAATGCCTCATTTACTTTATATCTTTGTAAGAGACGAGGGCATTCCAGAGAAATTAAATTTCCAAGTAGTTGAGGTCTACATTTTAAAGGCCAGTTTTAAAATTTTATTTTGTTTAGGGCTGGTTCAAAACACATAAGCATACAAAAGAACTTAAGAACTTGAAAAAGCAAAAATAAAATAAAATAAAAACGAGGAAGCTAATCTTGGAATGTGTTCTGTACTCTCTTCTCTTGTTAAATTAATACTTTCTTCATGATGCATGGTGACTACAGTAAATTTAAATGATTATACCCTGGGCTGTGAACCAACCATCCTGATGAAGATTCTTAGAGAATTATGAAGAGCTCCGTTCCCAGCTACAAGACCCATACTGCCATGTTTTATAAGTCTTTCTAATATCTTTTTGCTGTTGTTGTTACTTCTTTCTCCTTTTAGCTGTCAATTCAAATTGCTGTTAATGAGCCTGCTTTCAAAACTCCTCTCCTTCTAATTTTCTGTAGCTTAGGAAGCCAGAAAACTGAGCTTGTTGAATTATGTGTTATAGATGAGAACCTATGGGGAATCCCAAGAAATAAAGTAAATGATCTGTAGCAGTGCATGAATTTTATAACATCTCATCGGTATGCTTGGAAATGTAGTTCTGCCCAGTGGACCAGCAGGCAAGCATGAAGTATCTTCCTCTGCAGCATCTGTTTGGAGCTATACAAAATGGAAAACCTAGGCAGTTTTTCTTTCAAGGTTTCTCCAACCTTGGATTCCTGTACTATGTCCACCTCTGATTTTTGTATTTTTCTTCTCTCTAATACTCACCCCAGCCTAACAGAAAGCGACTTGCATCTTCATTTGAACTTGAACTAAAACCCAGTTTTACCAAAGTGGTGTCTGCCCTTTGAATTTTCATTTTTAGACTTTTTGAGCTATTAAAGATAAGGCTTTGTCTTTGAGCAAGGATGTATTGGGGAAGGGGAGAGAGAAAGTGGCATATCTTTCTGTTTATCTTTTAGTACCTTCCTTGTCTTCCTTCCATACTTACTCTAAGGTAGTGAAAATCCAAATATCATTGCTACCGGCCTCATTCCCTTTGGTGCCCTCATCTGAGCTACCACCTGCTTGTTTTCAGGGTGGTCATTGTGATATGTATGACTATGATCCCGCTACCATGGCCACAATTTTCATATTTATAGATTTACATTTATACTGCTTTGGTCCCTCCAGTACCAGATACTCACAGATAGGGACAGGGGCAGGGGCATTGACAAGGGCCACCAGCTCTACAACATCATAATGGGAGAGGGAAACATGGGCCATAATTTCTTCCCTCACTTCTGCAGTGGTCTATGTGGTTGAAGCTATCGAGTAAGTGGAGCCCCTTAACTTGGTTTATTCTTTATATATATATATGTATATACACACACACATACTTTATATATATAAATATATATATTTACTTTAAGTTCTGGGATACATGTGCAGAACATGCAGATTTGTTACATAGGTATGTATGTGCCATGGTGGTTTGCTGCACCCATCAACCCATCATCTACATTAGGTATTTCTCCTAATGCTATCCCTCCCCTAGCCCCCAAACCCCCAACAGGCCCTGGTGTGTGACGTTCCCCTCCCTGTGTCCGTGTGTTCTCATTGTTCAACTCCCACTTATGGGTGAGAACATGTGGTGTTTGGTTTTCTGTTCCTGTGTTAGTTTGCTGAGAATGATGGTTTCCAGCTTCATTCATGTCCCTCCAAAGAACATGAACTCATCCTTTTTTATGGCTGCATAGTATTCCATGGTGTATATGTGCCACATTTGCTTTATCCAGTCTATCCATTTGACCCAGCAATCCCATTACTGGGCATATACCCAAAGGATTATAAATCATTCTACTATAAAGACACAAGCACACGTATGTTTATTGCAGCACTTTTCACAATAGTAAAGACTTGGAACCAACCCAAACGCCTGGTTTATTCTTAACTCAAGGATACTGATCTTTGGCTACTGTGAATACATGAATGTCTTGAAATGTAGACATGTGCATTTGGTGGAGGAGAAGGTGCTCAGCTTCTATCAGATTCTTAAGAGTGTCACAACCCAAAGAAGTTTAAGAATCACCATATTATACTCTCCTTCTACTTGTTAACTCAGGAGTATAATTCTGTGGTGTACTGGGGAGGCAAATATCCTATTGGGATAGTATTACAGAATGACCATCAAATGAATTGATTGCTCTATCCTAACTATGAAGTGTTGCATGATTGTAAGACTAAGCATTCTCATAGAAGAAAATAATGAAAATAAAGAAAGTATAAGGACATTAAAAATTATCTCATCACTTAGATAGAACCATAGTTTACACTGAGAATTAATATATATTTTGCTCTCTCTCACACACATACATACAATTGAACATCCACTATGTATAGCTTTCTGAGTCTAGACGGGACAGCACTGTGACGAGAGCTCAGGTGCTGTGGCTAGATTGTCTGAGTGTGAGTCAGGGCTCCATCACTTTCCCATTGCCTGAGCCTATGCTAGTTTATTTAAACATTCTGTGCTTCAATTTTCTCACCTATACAATAAGGATAATAGTATCTACCTTTAAGGGTTGTATTGAGAATTAAAGGAGCTAATACAAGTAAACGTCCATAAAAATGTCTGGCCCATCATTAGCACTCAATAAAGGTCAACTATTTTTTTTATTCTGCTTTTTTCACTTAAAATTACATTGTGGACACTTTATTAGGTTACTAAACATTGTCATAGTTCACTTGTGTGCTACTATAGCAAAATACCTGGGGATGGGTAATTTATAAACAACAGAAGTTGATTACTCAGAGTTCTGGAGCCTGGGAAGTCTAAGATCAAGGGACTGACAAGTTCCGTTGTCTGGTGAGGGTGGTTGTCTGCTTCCAAGATGGCGCCTTGTTGCTGCTTCTTCTGGAGGGCAGGAATGCTGTGTCCTCACATGGTGGAAAGCAGATAGGCAAGTGAGTCAAATGCTGGGGGAATCCTCTTTTATAATGACCTTACTCCTGTTCCTGAGGGGAGGAGTCCTCATGATAGTTTAAAATTCAATCCTAGACATTAGGCTATTTCCAATTTTTCACCAGTATAAATATTGGTACATCTTTACATATGAATATTCTCCCACGTCTTCAATTTTTATCCCTTAGGATTTATTCCAAGAAGTGGAATTAATGAGCAATAAAAATGTTTAGGGCTCTTGGCCCATGTGGTTTTCCAGAAATGTTGTTCCATCTCTATTTCCACCAGCAGTCTACGAGAGCACCATTTCTCTTTGCCTCACAATACAATGCATTATTATCCATACCCTATTGAGCACCACTGTTGGTCTGAACAAGTTTTATTTTTTTCTTCACTTCTCCACTTTCCTTCTGGTTTAGAAGTTACCTATTTCTATATTTTACACGTTATTTCCAAAATTTTAATGTAGATGCTTTGCAGTATATTTTGCTTAAAATGTCCAAAATCCGTCACTATTTCTATTCTCATCCAGAATAAAAATGCTTCAGCTTGACTCTGAGCTCTCTTATCTTTAAAATCACTGCCTGCTGTCTATGGTTTTAGTTGTATCATGTACTCAACACCATGGTTATTATTATTGTTTGTTATTACTTGCCGTCAAAGCCTGTGCAAATTTATCAAGTTGTTTTACCAATTTCTTTGCTCACTGTGAAGCCTTGCACCTGAGTTCCGTTTGTGGGTTCATTTCCCTTCTTACTGAAGTAAGGGACTGTAGATAGTAAACTCTCTTAACAACCTGTGTTTGCTTGAAAATATTATTTTTCTTAAATTATGTCAGTGTGTATTTAGTTGTAAATTAAAATTATTTTCCCTGAACCCTCTGAAGATGTTAATTAATTGCATTGTTGTTGCTTTAAAAAGCGTGTTGTCAGTCTAACTGCTGTTTCTTTGTAGTAATCTGGTTTCTCTCTCTGGTGACTTTAAATTTTTCACTTTGCGGTGTTCCGTAGTGGAGTTAAGATGTTTTTAATACCATAGTTTTTAAATTCTGCCTGGCACTTAATATGTTTTTGTTTCACTCATTTTATTTATTCTTTCGAAGAATACTTATTGAACACACACTGCATGCCAGATGGTTCCAGATACCAGAAATACAGAGCTGAACAAGGAAGAAGTTCTGTTTTCAAGGACCTTAAGTACTCATGGAAGAGTTTATAGTCTTATGCTCAGATTTTCAATCTCAGGACTCATGCATTTCTGTAGTTCTAGAAAATTCTGTTTTATCTCTTTATTGCCTCACTTTTATTATTTTTATTATCTTCATATGAAATTCCCATTTGTCTTTTTCCGGAAATTCTCATTCTATTTTCAAGACTTTTAACTTTTCTTTCATGTTTTCTAAGTTTTTGTCTTTCTGTACAGCATTTGGGAAAACCTCTTCATCTCCTCTTCATTCTCTCCCAGTTCTGCACTCCAGTTCCCTAATTTTCTTTTAAGCCACATCTGGTCCTTTTTGTTCGTTTGTTTGTTTTAAGAGATGATGGGGGTCTTGTTATGTTGCTTAGGCTGGACTTGAAGCCCTGGGCTCTAAAGATCCTTCTGATTTGGCCTCCTAAAGAGCTGGAATTACAGGCATGAGTACCTGTACCTGACCTAAGTCTCATCTGTTTTTAATTCAATGTCTATAGTTTTTATTCTTATAATTTCTATTTGAATATTTTAAATCTATTTTTTATGTTTTATTTGTACCTAAAATATTCTATTTTTTATCTTTGAATATCTTAAACATACGTATTTTAAATTTTCTTCCAGATTATTCAATTAGCTATAGTCCTGGATGTAATTTCTCTATCTCTTTTGGTCGTTGACTCTACTATGGCATTGAATTTTGTCATGCTGGTTGTGGTTTTTGTTATGAGCCCATTGTGGTGGGAATGATCTTCTACAGAGTCTCTAAGTGAGTCCTCTGCTGTTAGAGCAGCCCTATTACCTTTCTGTGGCCTCACTAATTTTGTACCCATTTTTATACTGCTTCTTCATGCAAGGATTTCTATACCAGATATTGGGCATTGAACCAATTAGGGGAGGTTAAGGATTAATTTTTGGTTTTGGCTCATTATTCCCCACATGGACCTAGATGAAAGCCCCATTCTGTGTCATGCCCAAAGACAGGAAGGCAATGTTCTCTTCACTCCTGTTACAACTAGGATTCCTCACTTCCAGCTCCTCATTTTATGTGCAGAGACCAGTTTTAGTTTCAGCTCCAAGGCCTTGACTTCCATCTCATCACTATGGAAGTGTTAAAGCCGTAACCCTTGAGAGGTAGATCTAGTTAATTTGCTCCACGAGGCTTCAAGATCCTCATTCCTCTGATGAGTCCTGCTTATTTATGACTCCTGGAGATTTCTTAGTTTTGACTCCAGTTATAAATTAACCCATTTAAATATATATTTATTCTACATTTCTGTTTGGTTGGGGAAAGATTAATGCTTTATTGCATTAGCTTATCCTGCCACCTTAAGCAGGATTTCTAATATATGAAAATGAATGTATTTTTGCATATTTACCTTGTATTTATTCACCTTATATCTCTCATTTTCTTGAGTCTCAAACATACAATCACATCGTCTGAAATGTTGATAAATTTGTTCTCTATCTTAATCAAAAAGTTATGCCTTTAATTATTTTTGTATATGGTCTGTCATAAGCTGATAACAGTGTGTCAAATTCTTTTAATGTAATTGCGTTTTTATCAATCTCTCTGTAGGTTTGCTTCCTTAAGTACTATATTATTCTTTATGTATTCAGCATTTATTATAGTTTCTATCCATATAAAATTATACCATTTATCCTTATAATGATTATGACTTATCAGATATTAAAATTCTGTCTCTACATAGAGCTCTTTTTTTAGAGTTATCTGCTCTGCCTTTGATCACTTTAATTGTTTTAAGCTTTTCTGTATTTTGTTTTATACACGTTTCTTATAAGTTATAATTGTTGTGGATGATGTTACTGTTTAAAGATTTTTTCTTTTTGCTATTTATGTGCTTTTTTGTTTGTTCATTTTTGCTGTATACATTTTATTTTTATTTGCTATTTTTCTGGCAATATTCTAAAAGATAAGTTTTTTAAAAAAATAAAAGATAAGCTTTGTGCTTTCAGTGGCAATACTGGTTGACTTAGATTTTTCAAAGACAATCCTAGATCTGTACTAAATTAACTCTTACAGTAAATAAAAAATTAGTAGTTTTAAAACCATTTGTCTTTGTTCATTTGGGCTTCTATTACAAAATACCATAAACTAGCATCTAAACAACAGAAATGTATTTCACAGTTCTGGAGGCTGGGAAGTCCAAGATCAAGGTACTGACAGATTCAGTGTCAGGTGAGGGCCTGTTTCCTCGTTCATAGATGGTACCTTCTAACTGTGTCCTCATATGCTAGTAGGAGAAAACAAGCTCTCTAGGGCCTCTTTTATAAGGGCACTGATCGCCCTAGAGCCCTCATGAGCTAATCCCTTTCCAAAGGCTCCATCTCCTAATTCCATCACCTTGGGGGTTAGAATTTCAACTTTTGAATTTGGGGGCTGGGGAACACAAACCTCAGACCATAGCCCCATCTCTTGTAGAAGATAAGAAGTGTGAGACTGTTTCCCTTTATAATAGTTTTTCCTTTACTTACTCTGTGTTATTGATGCCATCATTTGTTTTCTATTAACTTAAAAATAAAGCGATCATTTCATTCACTTAAAAAAACCTATTGTAATCAATTTTATAACCATCTAAAGCATGCTTAAAACAAACATTTAAACTCATCTCTGCATGTGATTCATTTTTCTGCTCGATGTCTGTTTTTCCACCAAGATTTTCCCATTCTGGAAATGTTTGGATGTGTTTTTCATTGTCCCGGTGCAGATTTTTCAGTGACTTATTGAGGAAGCTTGCCTTGGCAGGAGAATTCTGCGTGCTTCAGTAGCTGAGGACCTGCCTGTGTTGTTTTCCCACGTGAAGGGTGAGCTGATGGGGCATAGGCTCTCAGGCTTTATCCATAGAAGTTCTGTGGTGGTTTGCTACCTTGCCTCCCAGCACTTTCACTTGCTGAGGAGGCTGAGAACAACCTGATTTTGATGTGGATTTTTTTTTTTTTTTTTCTGGGTGACCTGATTTTTTTTTCTTCTGAATGCCTGTAAGATTCTCTCCTATTCTTCTTCTTCCTCTTTTTCTTTTCAGATCCTGAAAAATTCCCACTGCATATGCGTGGGAATGGTTGTTATTCTGACATTTTGTTTTCTTGGAACATAATGCAAACTCTACATTCTCTACCTAAAGCATTTCTTTGTTTCAGGCAACATTTCCCATATTGCTTCGGTTGATGACTCTCTTATTACTGTTGTTCAGCGGTAGTGCTATACAGATCCATGCAGTTCCTCCTACCAGGGTGACCCTCTTCACATCAGCTTCATAAAGTTCCAGAAATGCCATATCCTCTGGGATTATTTCAGAAGTGACAAATGAGAAAATTTCATTTTGTTTTCAAGTATTTTCTCTTATTTCTTATAAGAAATCTACTTTAGAGGGAGAAATATCTTCAATCCTCTCTCCTTCAAGTTTTTGCTCTGCTGTCATATTCTCAATGAGACTTACCTTGACTACTCAAGTTAGCATTGAAATCCCTCTTCCTACTCGTACTCCAGATTCCCTGATTCTATTTTTTCTTTTCCATATATCTATCAGTTTCTAAAACATTATATATTTAGTTGTTTGTTTAACCTATTTTTTATGGTCATATTTTTTTCACCTGTACCCTAGCTCCACTAGAAAATAAATTCCCAGAAGAATAGAGTTCTTTGTATGTTCTGTTCCCTGACATATCCAAGTACCCTAAACATCCCCTGGCACATAGTAGGTGCTCATTAAATATGTATTGGATGAATGATTAGATTATTCAGTATGAGTAAATATACAGGGATTTATTTTCTGTTTGCCCATATTTACAGAAATAGATGTGTTCTTCTCTAGTATTCATTACAGGCATGTAGAATGGAAATATGGTAGATCTCTTTGGAGACTGAAGTGGATCCTTGGCAAGCTCCTTCAAGTCCTGATAGATATAAGAAAGGGAAAGTGAACATTGGCTATAAATTGGTGTCATCCTTCCAAAGATTCTGAGCCTCACATGAGGGATGAAAGACGGAATAATGAGTAACTGGAATGTCATCTCTCTCCTGCACAACTGCCTCTGTGTGTTTGCTTTGGGTGCCTAGAGTTTGCTTAAGTAGTAAACCTTAGGGATTTCCAGTGCCATCGGTGGTGTCAAAATTCTAGCAGCTCACCCAAAGAGCGTTTTACTCACTTTCTCTTATTAAGTAATGAAGATAGAGAAGTTTACTGTTAACTGAAATGGGAAGATAGGGCAGCTCTTACTTTCTGGAAACAGGAATGGACTATTGATAGGTTAGAATGATTCTTCGCATCTTCCTCAGCCTCCTCTTGCTGTTTTTGGAAGTAGTACTTTTCTCATCTCAATTAATCAATTAATTAATAAATTACTCCAAGAAAACTGAAGATTTCTGCTTGTTCTTCCTTTAACTAAAACACTTTTCTAGATTCAGTTAAAAATTATCTTCAATATAGATATTCACCAGTCTTTCCAAACAAAATTGAGTCTCCCTTACTTTTTACCTCCCAAATTTTACTGCTATGTCTCTTGTGATACTCAGCGCAATCATCCTTAAATGTATCCTTAAGAAAGTGTGTGTGTTTTCTCTCTCCTAATACTTTATAGGCACCTAAGGAACAAATTGTCTCAGCTATGCATTGCTAAATATTATTTCTTACCTTTCCTATTTCTTATGATTCTGTGTGTTGACTAGGTGGCTTTTTTTGGAAGCCCACTCGTGTGATGCATTTATTTGTGAGCAGGGAGAGTGTCATTTAAGTACTGAGCTCAGCTGGAATAGGTGGGATGGCCAGGTTTCTTTCAGTGCAGGTTTCTTTAGGGTTGGATTCTCAGGGCAGTTCTTCAAGAGGACAAAAGCAGAAGTTTTGAGGCCTCTTGAGGTCACAGGTCCTGTAGTGTTACTCCTGCTCCATCCTGTTGACCAAAGCACATCACAAGACCTGTCCAAATACAAGGGGTAAGAAAGTCCATTCCACCTCTTGAGGGAGGAATTGCAAAGTAACATTGAAAAGGAACATATAGGTTGAAAGAAATTGCTGGGTCTTTTACAGTTTCAAGATCTATCCTGGGCCCCAGTAATTCACACTTCTCTCATATGCAAAATATAGTCACATTCCACCAAAACTCTCACCTCAGTTTTCAGTGTCAAGATCAAAGGCCATGTTTTGCCTCAGATCCAGAAGTGGACAAGGCTTCTCTGGTGCAGTGTCTTGAGAGTAGTAACTTTTTTTTTTTCAACTTTTATGTTAAGTGCAGGGTTACAAGTGCAGATTTGTTACACAGGTAAGCTTGTGTCATGGGGGTTTGTTGTACAGATTATTTCATCACCCATGCATTAAGCCTCATACCCGTTAGTTATTTTTCCTGGCCCTCTCCCTCCTTCTGCGCTCCACTCTCCAACAGGCCCTAGTGTGTGTTGTTCCCTCTGTGTATCTATGTGTTCTCATAATTTAGCTCCCACTTATAAGTCAGAACATGCAGTATTTGGTTTTTTGTCCTTGTGTTAGTTTGCTAAGGATAATGACCTCCAGCTCTATGTGTGTCCCTGCAAAGCACATGATCTCATTCTTTTTTTTTATGGCTGCATAGTATTCCACAGTGTAAATGTACCACATTTTCTTTCATCCAGTCTATCATTCATTGGCATTTAGGTTGATTCTATTTCTTTGCTATTCTGAATAGTGCTTCAATGAACATATATGTGCATGTTTCTTTATAATATAATGATTTATATTACTTTGGGTATTCATGTGGTTTGGCTCTGTGTCCCCACCCAAATCTTTTCTTGAATTGTGCTGCCATAATTCCCATATTTTGTGGGAGGGACCTGGTGGGAGACAATTTGAATCATGGGGGCAGTTTCCCCTATACTTTTCTCATAGTAGTGAATAAGTCTTATGAGATTGGATGGCTTTATCAGGGGTTTCTGCTTTTGCATCCTTCTCATTTTCTCTTGCTGCCACACTGTAAGAAGTGCCTTTCACCTCCCACTGTGGTTCTGAGGCCTCCCCAGACATGTGTAACTGTAAGTCCAATTAAACCTCTTTTTCTTCCCAGTCTTTGTTATGTCTTTATTAGCAGCATGAAAATGAACTAATACAGTAAATTGGTACCAGGAGCTGGGTGTTGCTAAAAAGATACCAAAAAATGTGAAAGTGACTTTGGAACTGAGTAACACACAGAGGTTGGAACGGTTTGGCGGGCTCAGAAGAATACAGGAAAATGTGAGAAAGTTTGGAACCTCCTAGAGATTTGTTGAATGGCTTTGACAAAAATGTTGATAGTGATATGAAGAATAAGTTCCAGGCTGAGGTGGTCTCAGATGGAGATGAGGAACAGGTATTGCTGGGTTGAATGGTATTTCTGCCTCTAGGTCTTTGAGAAATTGCCACCCTGTCTTCCACAATGGCTGAATTAATTTACACTCCCACCAACAGGGTATAAGCAGAGAACAGTAATTCTTGATCTAGAGATCTGTGGACTAAAATGTCAAGGCATCTGCCCATACACCCAGCATACCATGGCATGGATAATTGCAATAGGCCTTTCTGCTGAAAATAAGGAAGAACAGGAAGCACATAGCAGCTCCTAGCTCTCAACAATTTTGAAGTCCAGCTGGGCCATATTGCCTACTTTAGGGACAGAAAATGTTCTTTGATAGGAGCTTATTTCTGCATTTTTGAAGTGGTTTCCTGGTTTATTATTCTCCTTGGCAATTTGCTCTGCCCTCTGGGCTCCTGGTTCTCCCCTCTGAGACATCTTTTCTTTTCCTTGAGAAATAACCTTTGTACACACACACACACACACACACACAGTAACTATGTGAGGATATGAATGTGTTAGGTAACTTGATTGTGGTAATCATTTCACAATGTATACATATATAAAATTATCATCTATATACCTTTGATATGTACAACTTTATTTGTCAGTTATACCTCAATAAGCTTTAAGAGAAATAACCTATGTTTCCAGCTGAGTAGTGTTCTATAGAACATTGAAGGTCCAGAGGGCTCTTTGCTTTTTGGACTAGCAGTCTGTTTTGGTCTAAGCTATTAGTGTTTTTATCGTTGTGACTCTCTTAAAAACATTGTGAATTTCCTGAGTCTTCTCATTGTTCATGCCGTGCACCATAAACCACATCTATTCTTGTTTTGAGATAGACTTCTCTGTATTTTAGGTGGATAGCTGCTGTGTGACAACACCTTGAGTTTCTCAGATGTTCTTTTATCTAGCTGATAGCATCTACTGGGCACCATCTAAAACCTTTCTGAAGTTTTAACAAAGTCCAGAAACCATAGCTGTGATTTGATGTTTGTGTTAAGACCCTCTTGTACATCGATAATTGTTTGCTAGCAGGAGAAACTGAGTATATGAAAGAGTTTTATTTTCCAACCCAACAAATCCTGGCCTCATATCCCTCCTCTAAAGTATATTAAAAAACTGAAGAATTTCTTCTTTATAGTTCATCTGTCCCTGACATAATTTATCATACCTAGAAAAATGTGCCAAATAATGTTTTCCACTTTCTGCTAGATCCACAAGTTTATTAGGTGCACTGTCCATGCTCTACATTATCTCAGAAAACACTCTTGCAAATGTACCACCATTTCATAACACGAGCTGCCTTTCCCCAGTCTTAGAGATTTCCCCAGCCCATAGAGATCTCCTTACTGCTTTTCCAGCTTTTACTAATAGTCTTTTCACTGCCTTTCAGCCTTCACCTGCAACACAGAACTAAAACCAATGTCATATGTTTTAAGTCTTTGTTACAACAAAGGTATCAATTTGGGTCTGTTGTATACTTTTGAATAGCAAGCTATATCAAAACTTAGTGGCTTAAAATAACAGTGATTTATTATTTCTCATGATTATGTAACTTGAGTGCCTGGTTCTTTCCTGATTTTGGGTGGGTTCACTCATTCAACTGCATTCAGGTGTAGGGTCAGCTGTTAGTTGAGTTTAGGTGCAAGAGATGGAGAGCTTCAGGTAGTCTTTGATCTTGGACTTCTATACAGTATAGTGGCCACAGAGTTCCAAGAGAGAAAGGGCAAAAGTTGTGAGGTCTCTTGAAGTGGACTCTGGAACTCACAGATTCCTTGTACCACATTCTATTTGTCAAAGAAAGCTACACAACCAGCTTGGTTTGAAGAGGTGCAAGAAGCTTCTACCTCTGGGTAGGAGGTGCAGCATAATCGCAGTACAGAGGAAGATGTCACCTGAGATGGGAGGAATTTGTGACCATTAAACAATGTACCACAAACCAAATCTTCTTAGTTTTTGTATACTTTATGTCATGAAGCAGATCATCTGACATAAATAAGTACTATAATCTATATTTATTGAAGTGAAGGAGAACAAAAGAAGAATTGAGGTCAATAATTCCAAATCTGATGTTCTATATGAAATAGACTTAACATTCAGATACTTTCAAAGACATTTTCTTCTGATGATTTAGGAGGATTTCATTCCACATTATAAATGTAGCCAGAAAAATGCTTATTTTATTTTTTAATTCTCGAAGACCCTAAAAACATGGTTCAGTTCAGTTAAAGTACTTTCAATTTGACAACTCTCATGATACAATATTCAGGCTATCATTAAGAGTGAGCTAAAGTAGATCTCTTTATGCTGGAAGCAAAGAAAATTCACACATATGAATATATCTGGCCATATATATCTGCGTACATGAAACCATTAAGAAATGTAGACAGCATGAGATAATTCAAAGTGAATCCTTTAAGAATAGGGCAAATGTTCTCACTTTAGTGAAAAAAAGTGTTGTTTACATATATATTGCTGTACATTTTATCTTGAAGTAATCTAAATGATTTTAAATTCTAGTAATTTAAAGTGTCTTTGGTGTTGAGCATAAACACCTATAGATATTGACATATTAGTGTTCGGATCGTCATGATAATGCTCTATTGTTTACAATCCAGAATCTCATTTTATATTTCTACTTATTATGGATAAAACAGTGAACAAGAAATTTCAAATTACTTTTAGTACTGTTATTTGAATATAAATATTTTCTCTTCTAAATAGGTGCTTTAAAGGCAACGTCTACATATTATCTACTTTCCCATCACTAGCTCAGATCATTACATTTAGTTGGCCCTCAATATTTGCTGAATTAAATCAGAGATTCTAGTTCAAATGTCAACTATGACTTAAAAGTTTCAATTTTTTCATATGATTTGATTCCTGTGTGCACATTGAAAGTAAATGTTTTTCAGATATGTTCAAATACATTTTTCTCTTCCTCATTTAAAGAGGTGTCACAAGGCCACTGAACCTACACCTAAGTGTCCTCATACCTGTGTCAGGATTAGACTCAGTGGCTTACCCCCACCTATCAACATTTAGGACCCGTTACATTATTAGTAGCATGGATTTCTCCTTCTCTATGAAACAGACTGTGCAGTGGCCTTCTCTGGCTTGATCAATCTATAAGGATTCAATAATATCCACCATGTGCCTGGAATCAGGACACTGAGGAGGGAAAAAGTAAACATCCCTACTCTAAAGACAGGCATTGTTTAATTAAAGAAATATTTACATAAATAATATTTGTAATCACAGCAGCTACCATGTTTTCGCATGCCTACTCTTTGCCAAGTGCATTTTACGTGTTATCTTCCTTTCATCTAAGTACACTGTAAGTTAGGCAGTTGTTATGCCTAATTTGTAAGTAGGGGAAAGGCTCTGGGAGTTTCATGAACTTGCCAGAGACCATAGCTGTAGTAAATGGGTGAAGCAAGGATTCCAACTCAAATTCAGTGTCGCAGGCCATGCTTTTGCTGCCTTCTGGTCCAGAGAATAGCTGGATAGGGACACAAGGCAGAAAATTTAGAAAGAACCCAAGATAAGAATGTGGGATCCCAGCTAAAGGAAAAGAGGAGAGAGAAATTATTGTTGTATTTTCTAAAGGAGTATGTTTTGTGGCTTAGGTGGAACTTGAACCTGAATTGAAAGGTGAGGATCAACCTGGACACACAGAATTGGCAGGATTCACATGAGCCAGCTATAGCTGGGTTAAGGTGGGCAGACTGCCCTAACCCCTTAGCATACATTGCCAGCTGTCCCCTTTCACCTTGCCTTGGCAAGTCTTTTTTTTTTTTTTTAGTCACTTCCCTTATCCTTATCAAAGTACTGTCATTTGTTTCTTCATTTAAAGCATCATACAAATCAATTACTTCCACAAAGTCTGCTCCAGACAGAAAATTCCCAGATGCCTTAGAAGCTCTCTAGCATGCATGTTCATTTCTCCTCCACCCTAGATTTCTCTCATCTGTGTTTTCATGTTTTCCCATTTACGTTGGTTGTCTCTCAGCAGGAGGGAAGTCTCCTGGAAACAAAGATTTGTCTTTTGTTATTAACTCCCCTCTATCTTCATCCTGCACTCTATTTACATTGGACATTTGAAAAATGTTACCAACAGACTAACTCAGAAGGATGTTGTGGAGAATAAATTAAGGCAATAAAATTATGAAAGACAACCCACAGAAGCTTTGCGGAATGGCACACTGTCTAAAATGGAATTTTTATTATTGTGTCTGCAAGTTAGACCTCTGCATTCTTGTACTTTTATCTTATCTTTATTTGCATTTAGTTTCTTCCTCTCTTTAACATTTCTATATTTTCTGTTTTTTTCTCACTTTCCCTAATAATCTTCTTTCTTTTAATTTGATTTTTATCAAGATAATAATGTAAGTCATTTTGAAAGTCAAATAACATAAAAACCTTTAGAGAGTAGGCAGCATCTTCCTACCCCTCCTCATCTCTCTCTCTCTCTCTCTCATCTCCTTGCTCACGGGCAAATAATTTTAACTGGCCTAACTGTATCTTCTAGCATTTACTTGTGTATTTTGAAATAGCATGCCCATACTGCTATTTATTATTTTAGTTTAGCTATTACTTAGTAATCCTACTATGAAAGTTTGATCCCACCTTGAAGATAAATTTCCCCTCTTTCCAGCCTTTCCAAAGAGTTGAATCAACCTGGTGTTCAATAGATCAACAGGGTGTCTAGAGCTAACGTTAATCAATTGGACACTTCTTTTATTACTATTATTATTATTACTATTGTTTTACTTTAAGTTCTAGGGTACATGTGCACAACGTGCAGGTTTGTTACATATGTATGCATGTGCCATGTTGGTGTGCTGCACCCATTAACTTGTCATTTACATTAGGTATATCTCCTAATGCTATGCCTCCCCTCTCCCTTCTCCCCACAATAGGCCCTGGTGTGTGATATTCCCCTTCCTGTGCCCAAATGATCTCACTGTTCAGTTCCCACCTATGAGTGAGAACATGTGGTGTCTGGTTTTCTTTTCATGCAATAGTTTGCTGAGAATGATGGTTTCCAGCTGCATCCATGTCCCTACAAAGGACACAAACTCATCCTTTTTTAAGGCTGCATAGTATTCCATGGTGTATATGTGCCACATTTTCTTAATCCAGTCTGTCACTGATGGACATTTGGGTTGATTCCAAGTCTTTGCTATTGTGAATAGTGCCGCAATAAACATACCGCATAAACACGTGTCTTTATAGCAGCATGACTTATAATCCTTTGGGTATATACCCAGTAATGGGATGGCTGGGTCAAATGGTATTTCTAGTTCTAGATCCTTGAGGAATCGCCACACTGTTTTCCACAATGGTTGAACTAGTTTACAGTCCCACCAGCAGTGTAAAAGTGTTCCTATTTCTCCACATCGTCTCCAGCACCTGTTGTTTCCTGATTTGTTAATGATTGCCATTTTAACTGGTGTGAGATGGTATCTCATTGTGGTTTTGATTTGCATTTCTCTGATGGCCAGTGATGATGAGCTTTTTTTCATGTGTCTGTTGGCTGTATGAATGTCTTCTTTTGAGAAGTGTCTGTTCATATCCTTTGCCTACTTTTTGATGGGGTTGTTTGTTTTTTTCTTGTAAATTTGTTTGAGTTCTTTGTAGGTTCTGGATATTAGCCCTTTGTCAGATGAGTAGATTGCAAAAATTTTCTCCCATTCTGTAGGTTTCCTGTTCGCTCTGGTGGTAGTTTATTTTACTGTGCAGAAGCTCTTTGGTTTAATTAGATACCATTTGTCAATTTCGACTTTTGTTGCTGTTGCTTTTGGTGTTTTATACATGAAGTCCTTGCCCATGCCTATGTCCTGAATGGCATTACCTAGGTTTTCTTCTGGGGTTTTTATGGTTTTAGGTCTAACATTTAAGTCTCAAATCTATCTTGAATTAATTTTCGTATAAGGAGTAAGGAAAGGATCCAGTTTCAGCTTTCTACTTATGGCTAGCCAATTTTTCCAGCACCATTTATTAAATAGGGAATCCTTTCCCCATTTCTTGTTTTTGTCAGGTTTGTCAAAGATCAGATGACTGTAGATGTGTGGTATTATTTCTGAGGACTCTGTTCTGTACCATTGGTCTACATCTCTGTTTTGGTACCAGTACCATGCTGTTTTGGTTACTGTAGCCCTGTAGTATAGTTTGAAGTCAGGCAGTGTGATGCCTCCAGCTTTGTTCTTTTGACTTAGGATTGCCTTGGCAATGAGGGCTCTTTTTTGGTTCCATATGAACTTTAAAGTATTTTTTTCCAATTCTGTGAAGAAAGTCATGGTAGCTTAATGGGGATGGCATTGAATCTATAAATTACTTTGGGCAGTAAGGCCATTTTCACAATATTGATTGTTCCTGTCCATGAGCATGGTGTGTTCTTCCATTTGTTTGTGTCCTCTTTTATTTCACTGAGCAGTGGTTTGTAGTTCTCTTTGAAGAGGTCCTTTACATCCCTTGTAAGTTGGATTCCTAGGTATTTTATTCTCTTTGAAGCTGTTGTGAATGGGAGTTCATTCATGATTTGTCTCTTTGTTTGTCTGCTATTGGTGTATAAGAATGCTTGTGATTTTTGCACATTGATTTTGTATCTTGAGACTGCAGAAGTTGCTTATCAGCTGAAGGAGATTTTGGGCTGAGATGATGGGGTTTTCTAAATATACAATCATGTCATCTGTAAACAGGGACAATTTGACTTCTTCTTTTCCTAACTGAATACCCTTTATTTCTTTCTCTTGCCTGATTGCCCTAGCCAGAACTTCCAACACTATGTTGAATAGGAGTGGTGAGAGAGGGCATCCCTGTCTTGTGTCAGTTTTCAAAGGGAATGCTTCCAGTTTTGCCCATTCAGTATGATATTGGCTGTGGGTTTGTCATAAATAACTCTTATTTTGAGATACGTTCCATCAAAATCAAATTTATTGAGAGTTTTTAGCATGAAGGGCTGTTGAATTTTGTCAAAGGCCTTTTGTGCATCTGTTGAGATAATCATGTGGTTTTTGTCTTTGGTTCTGTTTATATGCTGGATTACATTTATTGATTTGCATATGTTGAACCAGCCTTGCATCCCAGGGATGAAACCCACTTGATCATGGTGGATAGGCTTTTTGATGTGCTGCTGAATTCAGTTTGCCAGTATTATATTGAGGATTTTTGCATCGATGCTCATCAGGGATATTGGTCTAAAATTCTCTTTTTTTGTTGTGTCTCTGCCAAACTTTGGTATCAGGATGATGTTGGCCTGATAAAATGAGTTAGGGAGAATTCCCTCTTTTTCTACTGATTGGAATAGTTTCAGAAGGAATGGTACCAACTCCTCCTTGTACCTCTGGTAGAATTCGGCTGTGAATCCGTCTGATCCTGGACTTTTCTTGGTTGGTAGGCTCTTAATTATTGCCTCAATTTCAGAGCCTGTTATTGGTCTATTCAGGGATTCAACTTCTTCCTCGTTTCGTCTTGGGAGAGTGTAAGTGTCCAGGAAATTATCCATTTCTTCTAGGTTTTCTAGTTTATTTGCGTAGAGGTGTTTATAGTATTCTCTGATGGTAGTTTGTATTTCTGTGGAGTTGGTGGTGATATCCCCTTTATCATTTTTTATTGCATCTATTTGATTCTTCTCTCTTTTCTTGTTTATTAGTCTTGCTAGTGGTCTATCTATTTTGTTGATCTTTTTAAAAAACCAGCTCCTGGATTCATTGATTTTTTGGAGGGTTTTTTGTGTCTCTATCTCCTTCAGTTCTGCTCTGATCTTAGTTATTTCTTGCCTTCAGCTAGCTTTCAAATGTGTTTGCTCTTGCTTCTCTAGTTCTTTTAATTGTGACGCTAGGGTGTCAATTTTAGATCTTTCCTGCTTTCTTTTGTGGGCATTTAGTGCTATAAATTTCCCTCTACACACTGCTTTAAATGTGTCCCAGAGATTCTGGTATGTTGTATCTTTGTTCTCATTGGTTTCAAAGAACATCTTTATTTCTGTCTTGATTTTGTTATGTACCCAGTAGTCATTCAGGAGCAGGTTGTTCAGTTTCCATGTAGTTGAGTGGTTTTGATTGAGTTTCTTAGTCCTGAGTTCTAGTTTGATTGCACTGTGGTCTGAGTTAGTTATAATTTCTCTTCTTGTACATTTGCTGAGGAGTGCTTTACTTCCAACTATGTGGTCGATTTTGGAATAAGTGCGATGTGGTGCTGAGTGGAATGTATATTCTGTTGATTTGGGGTGGAGAGTTCTGTAGATGCCTATTAGGTCCACTTGGCATAGAGTTGAGTTCAATTCCTTGATATCCTTGTTAACTTTCTGTCTCATTGATCTACTACTAACAGTAGTAGATCTACTACTAACAAACACCCCTACTGTTGACAGTGGGGTGTTAAAGTCTCCCATTATTATGGTATGGGAGTCTGAGTCTCTTTGTAAGTCTCTAAGGACTTGCTTTATGAATCTGGGTGCTCCTGTATTGGGTGCATATATATTTAGGATAGTTAGTTCTTCCTGATGAATTGATCCCTTTACCATTATGTAATGGCCTTCTTTGTCTCTTTTGATCTTTGATGATTTAAAGTCTGTTTTATCAGAGACTAGGATTGCAATCCCTGCTCTTTTTTGTTTTCCATTTGCTTGGTAGATCTTCCTCCATTCCTTTATTTTGAGCCTCTGTGTGTCTCTGCATGTGAGATGGGTCTCCTGAATACAGCAAACTGATGGGTCTTGACTCTTTATCCAATTTGCCAGTCTGTGTCTTTTAATTGGACCATTTAGTCTGCTTACATTTAAGGTTAATATTGTTATGTGTGAACTTGATCCTGTCATTATTATATTAGTTGGTTATTTTGCTCGTTAGTTGATGCAGTTCCTTCCTAGAACAGATGGACTTTACATTTTGACATGTTTTTGCAATCACTGGTACCTGTTGTTCCTTTCCATGTTTAGTGCTTCCTTCAGGATCTCTTGTGGGGCAGGCCTGGTGGTGACAAAATCTCTAAGCATTTGCGTGTCTGTAAAGGGTTTTATTTCTCCTTCACTTATGAAACTTAGTTTGGCTGGGTTGAAATTTTGGGATGAAAATTCTTTTCTTTAAGAATGTTGAATATTGGCCCCTACTCTCTTCTGGTTTGGAGATTTTCTGCCGAGGGATCTGCTGTTAGTCTGATGGGCTTCCCTTTGTGGATAACCCGACCTTTCTCTCTGGCTGCCCTTAACATTTTTTCCTTCATTTCAACTTTGGTGAATCTGACAATTATGTGTCTTGGAGTTGCTCTTCTCCAGGAGTATCTTTGTGGCATTCTCTGTATTTCCTGAATTTGAATGTTGGCCTGCCTTACTAGGTTAGGGAAGTTCTCCTGGATGATATCCTGCAGAGTGTTTTCCTACTTGGTTCCATTTTGCCTGTCACTTTCAGGCACACCGATCAGACGTAGATTTGGTCTTTGCACATGATCCCATATTTCTTGGAGGCTTTGTTCATTTCTTTTTACTCTTTTTTCTCTACACTTCTCTTCTTGCTTCATTTCATTCATTTGATCTTCAATCAGTGATACTCTTTCTTCCAGTTGATCAAGTTAGTTACTGAAGCTTGTGCATTTATCATGTAGTTCTCGTGTCATGGTTTTCATCTCTATCAGTTCTTTTAAGGTCTTCTCTGCATTATTTATTCTAGTTATCCATTCATCTATTCTTTTTTCTAGGTTTTTAGTTTCTTTGCACCGGTTACGTGGTTCCTCTAGCTCTGAGAAGTTTGATCGACTGAAGTCTTCTTCTCTCAACTCGTCAAAGTCGTTCTCCATCCAGCTTTGTTCCGTTTCTGGTGATGAGCTGCATTCCTTTGGAGGGGAAGATGCGCTCTGATTTTTTTAATTTCCAGCTTTTCTGCACTGCTTTTTCCCCATCTTTGTGGTTTTATCTGCCTTTGTTCTTTGATGATGGTAACTTACTGATGGGGTTTTGGTGTGGGTGTCCTTTCTGTTTGTTAGTTTTCCTTCTAACAGTCAGGACGCTCAGCTGCAGGTCTGTTGGAGTTTGCTTGAGGTCCACTCCAGACTATTTGCCTGGGTATTAGCTGCAGAGGCTGCAGAAGATAGAATATTGCTGAACAGTGAGTGTTGCTGTCTGATTTTTCTCTGGATGCTTCGTCTCAGGGGTGTACCCAGCCGTGTGAGGTGTGAGGTGTCAGTCTGCACCTAGTGGGGCATGTCTCCCAGTTAGGCTACTCAGGGGTCAGGGACCCACTTAAGCAGGCAGTCTGTCCATGCCCACTTGAGCAGACGATCTGTCCATTCTCAGATCTCAACCTCCATGCTGGGAGAACCACTGCTCTCTTCAAAGCTCAGTTGAAAATGCAGAAATCACCTGACTTCTCTGTCGCTCACATTGGGAGCTGGAGGCTGGAGCTGTTCCTATTTGGCCATCTGAACTGGACATTTTGAAATAGCTGGAAGATAATAATTCAAATCTTCCTAGCATAAAGAAAAGAGAGATATTTAAGGTGTTGGATGCCCCAATTACCTTGATTTTATTATATGAATGTATCAAATTGGCATATGTACCTAAAAAAGCACATCTATTATGTATCAATAAAAGAAACAAAAACAAATAGTTAAATCACAATTTGAAGCTAAATCAATATTTGTCATTTATATTATGATCACTATATGAATATTATTTATAGTTAGTCATATTAAAAAGCTGATCACATTTTGAATGTTCCTTTAAGCAAAAACCTATGATGACTTTCCCTTCCCTATATAACATTTTGCCATCCCTTCAGTTAGTAATTGCTTTAACAAGAATTTCTTGAATGTTCTATGCATCCAGTACTGCCTATTGATCTGGGGGACAAAGACCCCTTGTCCTTGCCATGAGCTTTAGACTCTAAAGTTTAGAGGGTTTCCTTTAGCTTTCTCCTAGCCTTAGCTTTCTCCTAGCCTCAGCTTTCTCCATGCAGCAAGAAACCCATGGTGGGGAGGGAGGGAGATGCGCCCACCTGCAGCTTGTACCGCTCTAACTTTCTAGACATTGCTTTTGAAACCCAGGACCCCAAATTTCCCTGCCCGGGTGATCCCAATTCCCCTTCGTGGTTACTTCTTGCAAAGCCAGATGGTGCTTCTGTGTGTACCATCTCCAAGGCTGGACTCCAAGGCTGAAGACTGACCAAGGAGCAGCTGTTGTTACAATGTCCACAGACTTGTGCAAGAACCCTCATGGTAAAGAAAGGCACTTTACCATGAGGGTTCTTGTGCAAGTCCAGGAAATAGTTGGAAAGTGACACTTGGCAGAAAATTTAGAAAGAACCCCAAATAAGAGTGTGGGACCCCAGCTAAAAGAAAAGAGGAGAAAGAAATTATTGTTGTATTTTCTAATGGGGGACATTAGAAAATACATGCCCCTTTTGGATAGCATGGGCTGCAGGCTGGAGGTCTTCTTACTCTTTACCCGGCCTTCCAATATAAGGGAACAGTGTGTGTGCACTTAAGATTAATTCACCTTCAGCAGTGATGGGACTGAATCTTCTCTCAGTTTGTTCACACACATTGACTAATATCTTTAGTTAGAGATATTTTTACAGTCATTCAAATCCACCAGGCCTGCTGTACAGATATACATCACTTCTCTTCTTCATCCTTTTTGGAATCCCTTTTGGTTTGTTTCTCCTCTATGTTGTTTCTGCTATTTTCTGGATCCCATGGCATCTTCTTTCTTGATTTGTCTTGAGATACACCGCAGGTTGAAAAACATTGTATGGTGTGGACTGGGCCTGGTGTCTTGTGCCTGTAATCCCAGCACTGTGGGGTGCTGAGCCAGGAGGATTGCTTGAGCCTGGGAGTTCAAGACCAGCCTGGGCAACCCCTCTAAAAAAAAAAAAAAAAAAAAAAATTAGCTAGGCATGGTGGCAAGTTCCTATAGCTACTCAAGAGGTTGAAGTGGGAGGATCACTTGAGCCCAGGAGTTGGAGGCTGCAGTGAGATATAATTATGCCACTGAACTCCAGCCAGGATCCAGAACAAGATCCTGTCTCAAAAAAAGAAAAAGGAAAACATTGTATGGTGTCCTCACGCTAAGTTTGGTATCAAATTTGTAGGTTGGAAATTGCTTTCCTTCAGAATTTTGGAGGCATTTCTTCATTTTTGTTAAGCTTCCAATATTGTCATTAAGTCCAATGATATTTTAATCCTTGGTCCTTCACAGGGAATGTTAATCTGTTTTTTTCTGGAGCCTTTCCCAGGAAACATTTCCTGGTGTTCTGTAATTCCTATTGCTGTGTTTGGTCTGGGTCTTTTTTATTTACTCAGTTGAGCACTCTAGGAGCCTATTCAGTCTGAAAAATCATGTTCTTCCATCCAGAGGCTTTTCTTACTTTATTTCTTTGTTAAATTCCCTCCTCCATTTTCTCTGGGCTTTATTATTATTATTATTATTTACTTTTGTTATTTGAATGTTTGATTTTCTGGCATTGCCTTCCCAATTAAAAAAAAAAAACTTATTTTACCAATTTCAATTTGTCTTTTTGTTCTATTTTCAGGAGATTTCCTCAACATGATTGTCTTGTCCTTCTCTGTGCTTTTCATATAGGGCATAACACTTCCTCTCTAAGTGTACTCTTTTGGCTATGGTTGTCAATAACATCCTATCCTGCTTTTCCCCCGTAGATGTAGTGTCTTTTATTATATCTCTGAGGATTTTAATTATAATTCCTTTTTCTATGTTTTCTCATTTCCTCCAGCTGCTGCTGCTGCTGCTGCTGCTGCTTCTTCTCCTGTAAGCTTGTTTGTCTCTCTAGGTTGGAAAGTTTCCTCATGTGTCACTGATTCCTGGCTGACAAATCATCCCTTAGATGGGGTGCACTAAAATTCCATGTGGAAGTTCTGCCCGCATGCGAGGGGTCTGTCGACTCTTGCGGTTCATAGTGGCATGGCAGGGCAGCATGCTAGCTTTGCATTGGAGTGCCTCCAAGTGTTAGTATCTGTAGGTCTTCATCCTGAGAAAAGTCCCCCCAATCTCTTAACTGAGGGAAACAGTGGCTGCCAGCTTTCTGGGGGGTGAGTGAGGGAAGGGAGCAGGTGGTTTGTCAGTTTAGGATGTAGACTTTCATTTAGCCCAATTTGGCTCCTTAGCCTTGACCTTTGCTGTGCTTGGCATCCTGAAGCCTCTCTTTTCTAGCCCCTCAGACAGCAGATTCTTCCTCTTCTGCTGGGTGGGATCTGGGTGTTGAGCTGCTCCTTTAAACCTTTCCATGAACTCCCGTTGTGTTAGTTGCTTGTCTCTACCTTCAGAGAGACTCTACCTCCTGGGCATTTCTAGGAGTTTGTGGTGCAAATTGACTTGCTTTTTTGCTGGCTTACTTTCTCTGGACTGTCACGACAGTGACTATTTTTCTATCAGCTTCCCAGCTTCCGAAATTTGTTGATACTTCTAATCTGCTATCATCTCATATTTCTCTTTGTTCCCTAAGTTTATGCATTAAAGCATTCCTTTACTCTTACGTAAATGAAGTTTTAAATGAAGAGAAGATAAACTCACAAGTTTCTTTTTTAATTTTTTTAAGACAGAGTCTCTCTCTGTTACCCAGGCTGGAGTGCAGTGGTGCGATCTCGGCTCACTGCAACCTCTGCCTCCTGGGTTCAAGCTATTCTCCTGCCTCAGCCTCCCGAGTGAGTAGCTGGGATTACAGGCATGTACCACCATGCCTGGGTAGGTTTTTAGTAGAGACGGTGTTTCACCAGGTTGGCCAGGCTGGTCTTGAACTCCTGACCTCTGGTTATCCACCCACCTTGGCCTGCAAAGTGCTGGGATTACAGGCTTGAGCCACTGTGCCCCACCTAAACTCAAAAGTTTCATCTTCCATCTTCATGTATACATAGAATCTCTACCAACTTTTAATTAGTTTCGTTCATATATTTTGTTTGCGTTTTCCCATGATTCTATTCTTGACGATGTGAATTAGCGTTTAAAATAGCTGTATGAATTATCTTTAATGCCATCAAAGTTTTTTCCATTTCTTTTCGTATGCATTTACTGATTTTGTTTTTATTACATTGCGTAGGAAACAAAAAAGTTCAAAAATATCCTTTCAGTTAGGGTAAGAATAAGCAAAACTATGGGGAAATTTGAAAACTTAATAAAGTTTTTACATACCCCGTGGCAAATAGGTAAACACCATAGTAAGAAGTACTTATAACCAGAAAACCCCCTTACATATCAAAGCCCAGTCATTGAATTGTGACTGTTGACAAATCTTTACAGGCCACAGATCTTTATAGTGTCCTATAAAGATTTCAAGAATAATAGAGGATGTGACTAGTACAAGAATAACTGCAGCCTGCAGGAAAAATAAAACAGAAAGAAAAGTCTGGGAAATTAGAAACACTGAGTTTCAAAAATGACAAAACTAAGCACAGTTTCAAATTTGTACCAAGTGCTTATTACTATGTGAGAATAAATATACTGTCAACTAAAAACCGATCTTGATTAGTAAGGAGAGACCATTCAAAATGATCAGAGCAAGTAGAGGACAGGAAATGTTGCAATGGGGAGAACTCTGGGAATACAAGATCTGTAAACTCTCAAGGATGAGGCAAAAAGGGTTTGCTTTTATTTTTAACTTTTATTTCAAGTTCAGGGCTACATGTGTAGGTTTGTTACCTAGGTAAACTTGTGTCATGGGGGTGTCAGATTATTTCATCACCCAGGTGTTAAGCCTAGTATCCATTTGTTATTTTTTTCTGATCCTCTCCCTCCTCCCAACCTCCACCCTTCAATAAGCCCCAGTGTGTGCTGTTCCCCTCCATGTGTCCATGTGTTCTCATCATTTAGCTCCCAAGTAAAAGTGAGAACATGTGGTGTTTGGTTTTCTGTTTGTGTTAGTTTGCTGAGGATAATGGCCTCCAGTTCCATCCATGTCCCTGCAAAGGACATGATCTTGTTCTTTTTATGTCTGCATAGTATTCCAGTGTATATGTACCACATTTTCTTTGTGCAGTCTATCACTGATGGGCATTTAGGTTGATTCAGGTTTTCTTATAGAGAGGAATCAATGAGGTTAGAAGAACCAGGTGTGGGAAGTGGGATGAGAGACCGGCATGATTGAATAGTAGCTCTGATGCCAGCAAGGGGCTGAGTAGGGGCCTAAGTTCAGGGGCCGGGCGGGGGCGGGGGGGCAGGGGTAAGGAGAGACTCTTAAACAAATTTGGTTAACAAGCATTTCTGACTGATCAGTGGGTATTGATCACTGGGGATGAGAAGTTCAGCTAACCATTTGTGAGGCAAAGAATGGAAATTTGGAGGGTCTGTGTCTGGCCTTGTCCTAGACAAGCAAGAGGGCCTCTACCTCTTCTCTAAGTCCTATGGGAAGAGGGATTCTTTGTAGTCAGCTAGGTCCTGGAACACAAAGGGCAGGGGATTTCTCCACCTTTGCTGTTTTCAGGATCATAGGAATCAGGTAAATTTAACACTGTCCATATGAATAAACAAGACAGCTATCCCAGGAAAGGAAAAAGGCTAATGCGAGAGAAAACTATTGAAGTGTTTCCCTACAATGTAGTAAGTGCTGGGACAAAAAAAATATGCAGGTTGCCATGGTGATACAGAGGAGAGGCACTTTCCACTGAGGGGAGGGGTGGGCAGCTGAGCTGGGTCTTAATGGGTGGCTGGGATCTGTCCAGGTGGGAACACATCATTTGGGCCAACCTGTAACTGCCCAAGGGGTTCACCTTGCCTGCTGCCTAGACAGAGCCGATTCATCAAGACAGGTGAATTGCAATAGAGAAAGAGTAATTCACACAGAGCTGGCTGTGCCAGAGACCAGAGTTTTATTATTATTCAATAATAATAATATATAAATCATTATTTATATATTGTTAATAAATATTTATTATTAATAAAATAATAATAATAATAATAATCAGTCTCTCTGATAATTTCTGAGGGGACCAGAGTTTTTAAGGATAATTTGGTAGGTAGGGGGAAACCAGTGAGCCAGGAGTGCCGATGGTCAGAGACGAAATCATAGGGAGTTGGAGCTGTCTTCATGGCTGAGTCAGTTCATGGGTTGGAGGCCAAGATTAGATGAGCCAGTTTATTGATCTGTATGATGCCAGCTGATCCATCAAGTGCAGAGTCTGCAAAATATCGGAAGCACTGATTTTAGGAGCAATTTAGGGAGAGTCAGAATCTTGCAGCCTCCAGCTGCATGACTCCCAAACCATAATTTCTAATCTTGTGGCAAATATTAGTTCTACAAAGGCAATCTAGTCCTCAGGCAAGAAGGAGGACTGCTTTGGGAAAAGGGCTGTTACCTTCTTTGTTTAAAGTATAAACTAAGTTTCTCCCAAAGTTATTTCAGCCTACACCCAGGAATGAACAAGGACAGCTTGGAGGTTAGAAGCAAGATGGAGTCATTTAAGTTAGATCTCTTTCACTGTCTGTCATAATTTTGCAAAGGCAGTTTCAAAACCAGAAAATATCACCGAAGATCATCAAGGCCAAGGTGCTCTGTAAGCATTGTGTACCCAAGCTTATGCACAAGTGGATGAGGGAGAAACAGCCTTTTCTGAGGAGTGATTTTCCTCCTTCTTAGGGCTGTTATGACAATTTTCTTCAGAGTAGGAGTCTACTTGTAAACATCTAGTAAAAATCTAGTCAACATATAAGAATTTATCTAGAGCATGTTTTCCAATTTAAGGCATATATTGTCTTCCAGCATCAAAAAGTGTCAAACTCCTGCTTTACTCTTTTTGAGAAGCAGACCACTGCAAAACCAATTTTTTCTCTTGCATTGCAAACAGAGTATAAAAGCTAGGGGAGCAGACTTCAAAGCATCCCGGATGGGGCGCGTGTTCCCTGAGCTTTGTGTTTATGCCTGAGTTCCTTGCTGGAGGAAAACCTACTTGTTCATCAGAATTTAATCAGCAGTGACAAAAAATGTGGTGGGTGAGGGACACTTTTGGGGGCTTACAGGTTGGGGGACAAGAGTCAGGGAAGAGAGGAATGTCTGCCTGAGGATAAAGGCACAGCCTCTGGGGGAATAGGATTCAGCGAGAAAAGCAAGAGGACAGGTCTCTGCTGAACCCTCATTCCTACTCTACACTGCTAACCCGGGTTGGGGAAACACAGGACCCACAGCAACCCCTAGGAGCCATTCAAATTTCCTTCAAGATAAAGTCTCATCATATATCCTCCTTGAGAATGTACAGGACTTAACCTAATTTGACACTCATATTTCCTTCTCAGGGGTAATGGGGGTCTGCTTTGTTATTTCTTTATCATTGTGGCTTTTATTTTTACTTCTAAAATGCTATAGCACTTGTAACAAGAGGAAAGCAAATGTCTTCTTCCAAATATAGAGGATAGTAAAACATAACATGTCCTAAACGCAGAGGCGGACTGAAGCCTGGCAGTGTTTCAGTGGCTTCGAGTTTGGCATCATGCCTCTTCCTGCACAAAGGGTCCTCACCACCAGAGAAACCTCTGCCGGGCACCCTGGCTGGTACAATAGAAGTGAGCAGAGCCCTCCCTGGTACTGGGAGGCACCTGTTATGGGGTCCACAGAGGTCTCTGTGAGAGGAAAGTCGTGCATAAAACGAGGAGGGAGGCCAAAGCAGAAAGAGGAGACTCACAGAAGTTAAAGTCAACAACAACAATAACAATAATAATCCAACAGAATGTTAAGGAAACGGAGCCAAATACCTTAAAAATAAAGAATAGCCTAGAAAAAAGTAAGGTAAAGATGGAAAAAGCCTATGCATGTGAAAATACATAAAGTTTGACTAAGGTAGGTGGTGCAAATATAGGTATTTAAGAAACGGCAAAAATGAGTGTCATCTGCCAGTAATAAATAAACAGGAACAAATAAAACAAACAAACAAAAAACCTCTTCTGTATCCAAAAATACAGAGGGAATAGGGGATGGTAAAAAGAGCCAGTTGGGAACCATAAGGTAAATTCAGTACTGGCTTTTGTGGGAAATTCATTGTTCCAGGGTAAAAATTATGGGGCTTTCTCAGCTTTCGTTTCTCAGACTGAAAGCTTGACTGTGATAACTGACAAAGATGATCAATTGCATCACCCAGATTTTCACATTGACTACAAGATCAGGGAAACCAAGCTCCTACTCCCTGTCTACGCCGATCCTTTTTTAGACCAAAGTAGTGAAAACTTTTTAAGGGCAGGTTCAGCCCTACCTATGTTTTGGGGCAATCCCAAGCAAGTCTGCTGATATTTCAGGTATCTCGTGCCACAGGTGGGTGAGTTGTGAAATAATTTCCTCGTGAGGTAGATCCAAGGGCCTTGTTTTTGCCCTCTTAGCCTCTGGGTTCTCTGTATACTTTCAGTTCATATTTACCCTATAATTGCCTGATGAACTTGGAGCCTAGTTCTTGTTTCCTGGTTCCTGGCTAAGGCTCTCACACTGCCCAGCACTGGACAATCCCTCTGCTTGACTTGCATGGCAGCTGAATGGCTTGCTTTAGAGCGACTGCCCCTCCAGGATTTCCACCCTTCCAAAAGCACCACCGAGATATCTGCCAAGTTTGAGAGATTTCCTCTGCTGTGTTCTGCCTTCTAAATCAGCCCCACCAGATCCAATCAATTGCAATCTGTGATGTGGGCTGTTTAAGTGTCTTCCCATACAACCATTTAATCTGCAAAGCAAATGTGTGAGGGTGGTTATCATGATGTTTATTTTCAAAAGGAGGAAACTGAACACCAGAATCATGAAGTAATTCCCCCAAGGTCAAACAGCTAAAGGAGTGTGACAGGGCGGGGCTCTAGATCCTGATTTGGGTGGCATCAGGAACTGATTTGTTCTACCACATCATGCAGAGGACTAGAAAACATCTCCTTTATAGACCTCATTCTAAAATGACAATAAATAAAATAAAGATTATAGAAAGTGGTTTGCCTAAGACTACACAAATGGCTAGTAGAAAAACTGAAAACTGACTTTTAAATGATCTCCTCACTTCCACATGATCTCCTCGCTTCCAGACAAGTAACCTGCAGAAGACCTTGAGACTTGGCACCCTAATAGGGAGCAGTTTCAATAATTTTCAGTCTTTATTTGCTCAGGAAAAGGTCTGGACCCTCAGTGTCACACTCGGAGCCCAGTGCAATCCGTCTTCTCTCACTTCACTTTGTGTCCCTACAATGTCAGTCACAGAGCCTCCGTTTCTGCAAATATTTCAATTAAACTGAATTGTTATAGGTTTGAGCAAATTTTTAAAACTCTATGCTTCTTTATTTCAGAATAGGGAAATGGAAAAAAAAAAAAAAAGAGGCTGTCATTTGCCAGGCATTTACCATTTCCGATATTGTAATAGGCACTTTTAAATTGACCAGTAATCTCTTAAACTTAAAGGTAGACCACGGTTACCTGAAAATCTCCTTAAAACCAAACATTGCTGGGCCTCACCCCCAGAGTTTCTGACTCTGTAGGCACAGGGTGGAGTCTGATAACTTGCATTTCTAATAAATTCCCAGGTGATGCTAACGCTGCCATGATCAAGAGACCACACTTTGAGGCTCACTAGCACAGACAATAGTCTGTACTTACGCAATAAGGGCATCAGGATCGTAGCACAAATTTTCAGGTTTCAAAACCATGTGCTCATTCCAAAAATCATGCTCCTCCATATACAGCAGATTCTCAAAGGAGCAGCTGGCCCGGTGTCTCTCCTTTCTGGTGTGGGAGCCACGCACAGTTCTCCTGCACTGAGGTCAGGGCTGGGAAACACACCAAGGGATCCCCCCACCTTCCCTGCTCCCCAGCCCTGACTCAGCTCTCATATTCTGCCCTGGGGAGGCTCTTCCTCTCAGCCTCTGCCCTGGGGAGGCCCTTCCTTGATTGCAGGGGAGCTCAGGCTCAGTGGCAACGCATGGACTAATTTACAACCCTTCCCTTCCTGGCTCTCTCAGGTCAATAGGCTTGGCCACCAAAGGGAACACTGTGTGTGTGTGTGTGTGTGTGTGTGTGCACGCGCGTGCACACGTGTGTGTGTTTCTTTTGAGGAGGCTGAGGATGCTTTGAGGATAGAGAGGAGAAGATGGGAGATGACTCATAAACACTGGTGGGCCAGGACACTGTGCCTGCTGCCTCTGGTGGTGTCAGGCGAGGCCAGCATGAGCTGCTATTGTGGGGCTCCTCTGCCCTTCCCTCATCCTTGTAAGAGGAAACAGGAGAAGCATGGTGGTTGAGTGAGAACACATCAGACCTCTCGTCTACCCCCTCTCATCCCCCATTCCCCAGCAATCCTAGCCCCTTGCATGGTGGACAGGGCCACATGGACAAAACCTCAGGGCAGAGGTGTAGAAGTCAGGCTCTAATGCACTTGGAATTTTGCTTAAGGTGGAAGAGATCTTTATATTCAAGCAATTAAGAACCAGGTGGAACCTGACTACCTATGGGCACTATGGGCATTTAGCAGCTGTGAGAGGCATGCAAATGGCCCAGCCCAGAGCTGGGCCTGTGACCTGTCCTGTGTTCTTGAAAGTCACCCATGTCCCTCGTGGGGCATTGACAGAACCAATTACTCACCTGTGCCCAAGGGGACCCCTGGACATAATTGAGAGGTACCCTACCAAATTGAAATGTTTGGCCTGTATCTCATCAGCAAGCAGGTATTCAGGAGAGTAACCATCAGGCAAGCTGATGAATTGAGAAAAGGAAAGAGAGAGAGAAAGAGAGAAGGAAGGAGGGAGGGAGAAAGGGAGGGAAGGAAAGAAAACGAGAAAGAGAAAAAAGAGAGAGGAGGGAAAGAAACAGAGAGAAAGAAAGGAAGGCAGGAAGAAAAAGAAATAGAAAAAAGAAACAGAGAAAGAGAAGGAGGGAGGGAGAAGGGGAGAGAGGGAAAGAGAATGAAAGAAAGAAAAAAGAAAGAGAGGGAGAAAGGGAGTGAGGGAAAGAAAGAAAGAGAAAGAAAGTGAAAAAGAGAAAATGAAAGAAAGAAAAAAGAAAGAAAGGAAAAGAAAGAAAGAAAAAGAAAGAAAGAAAGAAAGAAGGAAAGAAAGAGAGAGAGAGAAAGAGAAAAGAAAGAGGGAAAGAACACTGCATTGCCAGAAAGTTAGGAGAGGAGAAAGTTAACATAAACATTACCTCACACATTTAGTTTTTATGGTGAGAACTCTTAAAATCTACTTTCTTGGCAATTTTCGAGTATACAGTACATTGTTATTAACTATAGTCACCATCATCCACAATAGATCTCTTGAACTTACTCATCCTGCCTAACTGAAATTTTGTGTCCTTCGACCAACATCTCACCAGTCCTCCAGCCCCTGGTAGCTGCCCTTCTACTCTTCTGCTTCTGTGAGTTTCACTTCTTTAGGTTCCATATATAAGTGAGATCATGCGGCATTTGTCTTTCTGTGTCTGCTTATTTCACTTAACATAATGTCTTCCAGGTTCATCTATGTTGTTGCATATGACAGGATTTCCTTCTTTTTAAGGTTGAGTAGTATTCCTATCTATCTGTCTATCTATCTATCTATCTATCTATCTATCTATCTATCTGTCTGTCTGTCTGTCTGTCTGTCTGTCTGTCTGTCTATGTATGTATGTATGTATGTATGTATGTATGTATGTATCTATCTATCTATGTATCTATCTATCTATCTATCTATCTATCTATCTATCAGATTTTAAAAATTCATTCATCCATTGATGGATGCAAGTTGATTCCATGTATTGGCTATTGTGAATAATGCTGCAATGAACACAGAGTGCAGATATTTCAACATACTAATTGCATGTCTTTGGCTATATGCCCAGTAGTAGGATGGCTGGGTCATGTGGTAATTCTATTTTTAATTTTTTTGAGGATCCTCCATATTGTTTCCCATGATGGCTGTACCAGTGTTAGATACATTTCTTATTTGAATGAATTTCAATATTATATTGTTTGAAAGCAAAAGGAAATTTTGTTTCTGAATAATTCTTCCCTCTTTTTAATTGGTTCAATATTTTTTAACCCCTGGGGTGGGTGGAATGTTTTCAGATTGGCAGTTTTGGGAACGTGAAGACAATTTGTATTTCCTGGGTTTTGCTTTGTTTTGTTTTGTAACTCAGTGTCCATGCTGTCAGCTCAGTGCAAACCTCACGGGCAGGATACAAGCACTGAAGATAATAGCTTTCTCTTAAAAGTATTGTCTATAAAAACATACCTTTAATGCACTGAAAAGAATAAATTATGCCTTATAGGAAAACAATAGAAAATATCTCCTTTTTGGCTTCGTGATCATTTCAGTGTTTGTCATTTCCAGCCACCACGACAAAATGAATTCTATTTCACATGTTGATAAGTCCATCATTCTGTTTGGAGGGAACTGGGTCTGAAAATTGCACTGGGACTGAAATTGGATGGCAGCATGAAGCTGTTAAAGATAATAGACCTGTGTTAAAACCCACAAATGAATGGAGCCGTTCTCTGGCCTCAGAAGAGTGCTCATTGTCCTCTGTGGTCCATTTTCTACATGTACAATGTGTTCACAGCTGGCTGTTCATTCTCTTTTGCGGACACTTATGAATATGAATGCCCCAAATCATAGGCACAGCTTCCAGGCCGGGAACTCACGTCCATGTCCACTTCCTCAAACATCAGAGAACCCTAATCAGCTCGACACCCACCATCTGGTTTCCTCATTCTGGTGGGCCCTGTCTTCCCGGGAATGCACACCTCCGTGAACGGCAATCCAAGCTGATTTGTTTTGAGCAGTCACAAAGATGGACGTTTCCCCTGGGGTTGAGGATTTTGTTTCAGACAAAAAAGATACAAGTAGGAGACAGTCTCACAGTATTTTCTATCTTTTAAAGGTGGAGGTGAAAGCCAGGGTTGTACTAACAGATTGGGATAGAGCTACTGGAATCTAATTGATGACTTTTAAGGGAATTTTGCAAGGCTGAGGGTGTGAATGCCCCAGAATAAAAACAGCTGCTGTCTTCTTTTTGAATGGATGCTGAATTCACAGCCATTTCTTCCAGGGGCTTTTAGTGCTGAGCATTTTAAGAGTGGCAGGTTCAAAAAGTCATGAAAATGTGTTACTTGGCTTTCCAATGGAAAGTAATAGAATTTCTGAACTTTAGCTAGCCACCTCTGAACACCACGAATTCCTGAGGGGTGCTCACAAGGAAAACACTAGGAAGTTTGCCCAAATCTCTCTGGTAGGTGCACATGCGGTGAAGCAGGTGACACTTGCTCTTCTCCCTTCTTTGAAGTGTCCTCATGGGGATCTGCTTTTCAAGACCCTCTGCCTGCTCAGCCTCACCCTGACTCCATTCTGCCTCCTTTAGAGTATGAGAAACATCTCCCCAACCAGAGCCAGCTTAGGCTCCTTTTATTTGCATCATTGGCCTGGTGGGAAGATAGAGAGAAAGAAGAGCAGAGTAGGGCAGAACCCTGAAAAGGGGGAATGGTAATGGAAGGAGGAGAGGACTCTGAGCTCCTCAATGGCTAAAGCAAAGAAACGGAATTCTGACACTTGTTGCCTATATCCGCTCTACACAGAGCTCCCTGAGAAGCGCCTGTCTGCCTTGCTCTCCAGCTTGCGCACCATTCCACTTTTCTCACTACGTGTCCTCCTTGGTTTACTTCTTGGTCTCCCCAGTGGTGAGCTTGAAAGCAGCAGCTGTGCTCTCCGTGCTTGTGCTGGGCCTGCATCTGGCACAGCGATTGGCATACGGAATCCAGTTAACCTTTGGCGAAAAACATGAGCGATATTTATTGCCCTTTTTCAAAACTCAATTATAACAAATTGCAATTATGAGGCAGTTCGGAAAGGCTCCTGTGCACGTCACATGCAGCCATTTAGAAAAGAACTCTGGCATCCTAGAGCAGCAAATTTGGAAGGAGGACATTCTGAGGCCTTTAGCAGATCACTTGTGTGCTGAACAGACTTTTCAAGTCATAATGTAATTATAATGTGTTATAATTTAACTTTGAAAGGATAGAATAATATCCAAAAGAGGAGATGTGTTGGGCACCAAAATGATCAAAGGAAATCACAGTTGGGAGAAGAATGAAAAGCAGAGGGAGAAATATGGACCCAACATTTAAAAAGTCTGAATTTTAAAAATGCCACCTATTTTCAGATATTAACATTGGAGTGATCTGTACACTCGATGAAGACCTCACTGTTCCACTCAATTTAACAAAACAAATATGACTTCAACATAACTTTGGGTGTATTTTATTTAGCATTAGCTGGTACAGCATGATTCTGTTAAAATACATAAAAGCACTTTCTTCAAATTGCCCAGTCCTTACCCATTCTGATTTTCTGGTTATCGTTGGATTCACAGCAAAATGTTTGTTTTTCAAAAGATAAAAATATATGGGGATGTTAATTGGCTGAAGTTCTAGCTAAGTATTAGAATGCAAATTTTATTATGGTTGTAGGTGGCTAGTGGTGAGGTAGATCCACCTTTGGAACAAGTCTAAAGAATATAGATGATATAATAGTATGTAGAAAGATCAGTCATTTAAAAACCAGTGGGGCGTTGCTGCAATGGTCTGCGACAGTCTGACTCAGTTACTGCTGAGAGTTCCCAGGGATTTTCAGGATGGCATCTCTGGAGTTAAAGACAATGTACTTGTACTACATAATTTGGTGTCATGCTCTTTATGCAAATCTGAGTAATGAAGAGAAGCATCCAAAAACAAAGAGGAGGATTAGAAACCTAAGACACAGAAATTTCAGCCTAAAGTGAATAGTCTGGGCAACGAGGGCTCAGGACTGGGTCTTGGAGCCAATTGCAAAATTGATGTTGAATATGGAGGCTTTCACCACATTCCTCTGATTTTCCAAAGTGAAATCCTCTTAGATATAAAATTTTTCATTTTGGTGATATGTTTGAGGAAATATCAATACCGCGATAACATCCTAAAAAGAAAATGCTGTATAAAATAAAACATTTCTGCTGTTATCATCCTCAATCCACTTTAAATCTTAATGCTAGGCTAAGGGTATGAAGAAAAATAAAATCAATTTTCTGTCTTGAAGTAGTTTGTTGAACATGATATACATACACATATATACACACATTCTTAATCTAAAATAGAATATGGTCATATGCCAAAGGACCAGTATGTGCAATAATAATTGCTAATATTTATTGGGTGCGTAATGGTAGGCCCTGTTCTGAGTTCTCTTGAAGGCATCAATTTTTTCACAAAAATTGTATAGATTTGGCACCATCATTTCAATCATACAGGTGAGGAACTTGAGACACAGAGAAATTAAAAAAAAAAAAAAAGTAAAAAAAGAAAACTTGACCAAATCAGAGCTGATAAATTCATTTTACTTTTTGCGTATTAGTCAAGTTGGTCTTGAACTCCTGACCTCAGGTAATCCACCCACCTCAGCCTCCCAAAGTGCTGAGATTACAGGCACGAGCCACCTCGCTCGGCCTAGAGCTGATAAATTCAGATCCAACATTCAGGTGCCACTGTCTGGATCTAGAGTTCCCACACATCTCAAGGACTGTTGAGAGAACAATGCAAGATTAATACCTCTTTAATTCAGTAGGACCAGGCAGGGCAAGAGGCTTAACTCAAAATGGTAGGGTTAGACAGCTCCAGGGAATGGAGCAATCTGGTTCTACTGGATAACCTCTCCCTCTTCCATGACCCGTTAGCAATCTGCTCAGCCCTCAATTCTGGCATGTGGCTGTATAGACTGGAGTTTGTGCAGCTGTCCCTAATCTCAGCTGTTCAAGCATGGAGCAGAGGACCTGCATATAATGGGGTACTCCATAAATACATGAATAAATGAATATCCAACTAGGATCTGAGATTGTACTTTTTCCCTTGTTGAAGGAGCTAACTCTATTTTTTTTTCTTGGTTCCCATACTTGCCTTAACTTTAGCCATGGGACTTACTTCTTTGGCAAGTAGTAATATTAAAACCATTTTAGATTGAAGTTGTGCAGAAAGCATACTATTTGGTGACTGGCCAGAAAAAAAAAAATGCAATTCCAAAAAAAGTGGAAAAGTACCACATGGATTGGATAAAATGGAAAATTATATTTGTGTGACCTACTGTGTTACCAAAAGGCAAATGTGTATTTTGTTGGCTTGAATTTGCTCGTCTGCTGCTACAACTCCTTCTTGATGTCTCTTTGGTGGCAATTTTCTAAACTATCTTTAGGCTGAAGGTTTTAATAAAAGCAAATCCTCTGTTAACCTACATTTGATAGTGCATTTCTACTGAGGAGCAATGGCCCCTGATTGCTATCCATAAGAGCCAAGATGAGGCAAGTTCCATTTGGTTTCTAAAGGCAGGAGGCCCCATTCACTTACTACTCATTTTCCTTCATTATAATCTTTGGGACAATATTTTCCCATTATTGACAATAACACTTATGACAACTCCTTATAAAATCACATTTGCATTTTTATTTTCATTCTCAAAACAAAGGCTGGGCTGACATTTTCGATATTCAAGAATCCCGATACAACAAGTGCACTGTAGTAGGGTGCTCTGATAGGCTAAAGGGCACTTGGAAAGTTCATGGATGCAGAGCACGCCCTTTTCTAAAAGCAGATGGGTGCTCAGAAGCAGAAGCAACAATTAAAAGTCCTGGCTGAGAAAGAAATTCTTAATTACATTTGGATGACTTGATACTCCCTCGAATATGGTGCCTTCTCTTTTCTTTCTTCCTTGATTGGAGGCTCCTAGGGATGTGTGTGTGTGTGTGTGTGTGTGTGTGTTTAGTTTGAGAATGTGTGTTGCTATTACTCAGTTGTTACAGGGAAAGAATAGGTCTTTGAAAAGGGAAAAGATGGGGGAAAGAAAGAGGTAGAGAAGAGGAAAGGTGACTGAACAGCTCCTTTTCCTACCTGGGGAGGTCTGTAGATGGTGGCAGCAGGTGTCAGAGAAATGAGATCTTGTGGCTGGCAGGGTCCCCTGGGGTGAGGCTCAGGAGAAGGCTTAGCTTGACTTGTGGGGACAGATATTTCAGGAAACTCAGCCAGCTCAAGAGTGACGATGCTGCACTAAACCTATATCTGATTTTTAATTATTTTAATTGTTTACTTGAGAGAGTGCATTTATCTCTCTTCTGAGTAACTTTAAGAAGAAGTTTATTGGCCTAATGGACTAAAAGGTAAATCTTTGTCCATCAGTTCCAATAAATAAATAAATAAATAAATAAATAAATAAATAAATAACAAACTTCCAATTTCCCTGCATTGGGCATTTCCCTGAAGAGTTATTCACACATGGTATGGAATGTCAGTCAGTTTTTCTTAACCCAGGGTGCCTGCGACTCACTCCAAATGATTACATCAGAATTTCAGGGGGTAGAGCAAGGGCATTAGTGTCTTGGAAAAACTCCCCAGAGGTGAAGCCAGGGCTGAGAAACACTGCTCCAGACATTTGCACAGACTGTTCTCTCGGTCTGAAAGTCTCCTTGCTCTTTCAGACCAAGGAGATTTCACACAGAGAAGCAGAGGTCGCAGATGAGGAAACTAAATAGGGTGAGAAAATAACAGGGATGGGAGTCTTTTGGGGACCCTTAAAGCCTTATAGATATGTTGTGCTCACTACAATATAATAATAAAGACTCCCAGCCAGTCCTAATGATAACCTTTTACATGTCTCTAATTAAAAGGCAGCACACAATTAATTTCTGTTTGTTATCCCTTCTCACCAGGAAACCATCAATATTATCCTCCCCTGATGTTTCTTTGTAAACTAGTTTTGACCTCTTTCCCCCCACATAAAGTATTCATTTGACAAACACAGCCCCTCCCTGTGTAAGGCATGGTGCCAGGAGCATGGCAGATCATAGTCCTGCAATCATGGGTTTCCATCTAATGACAGAGACAGTCACACAAATAATGTCTCATCTAACTGTGTAAGCACAAATGTGATCAATGTTCAGAGAGAACAGGGTGCCAATGAATGGAAAGCAATTATTCCAGATCTACTCTGAGGCAGATAGTTAAGATCTCCATCTAAAAGAGCAAGGGTTATTCTGGACCAAGAGAAAACAGTCTGTGCAGATGACTGCAAGTGGTAAAAGACATTGTATTTTAAGAGAGCTTAAGAAGGGTAATGAAGCTAAAAACAAGAGTTTGGGTAGAGAATAACCCCCATGTTGTACAACCAACTCTAAGGAGCATGAATCCCAAGAGAGGGCTTTGGCAGCACCAAGAGGGGACCCCTAGTTGCCTGAGATGAAGGCACAGACATATTGAGCCTTGTAGGTCATCCTAAGAAAGAGCAGTGGCAGGCCATGGAGGCTTTCAGCCAAGGAGCATCTCAGTTTTGTCTCTGAAGAAATTATCTCTGCTTGTCGGACTGCAAGGATTGGAGGATTGCAAACCTGAATTCAGGAGAGACCAGTCCTGACACTACTTCCTGCAGAGATGAAGATGACTAAATTAGAGAGGTGATGGTGGAAAAGAGGCCTGACACATTGAAAGCTATTACTGCATAATCTCACTTACCTGTGAATTCTAAGAAATGGTACTCAAAGGAGCAGAGAGTGGAATGATGGTTACCAGGGGTTGGCAGAGGGGTTGGGGATATTAATATATATTGGTCAAAAGATATAGAATTTCAGCTAGATGAAAAGGCTAAGTTCAAGATGTCTGTTATACGACATGGTGTGCATGTTTGTTAGATGTTTATACATGTTTATTTTATTAGCTCAATTCAGCCATTCCATAATATATATATGTACCGAAGTATACATTGTGGAATGGCCAAATTGAGCTAATTAACATGGGACATGGGAGTGCAAGTATTTCTTTGACGTATTGATTTCATATCCTTTGGCTATATACTCAGAGGTGGAATTGCTGAATCATATGATAGTTCTATTTTTAATTTTTTAAGGACCCTACATACTGTTTTCCATAATGGCTGTACCAATTTACATTCCCACCCGCAATGTACAAGGGTTTCCTTTTCTCCATATTCTTTCCATTAATATATACATTGCCTCACCTACTTGTCTTTTTGGTGATTAGAACACAAAATTGACTCTCAACGATTTTCAAGTGTACAATACATTGTTATTAACTATAGTCACCATGTTGTATAATAGATTCTTGACTTTATTATTCCTATCTTACTGAAAATTTGAATCCTTTAACCAATATCTCCCCAAACCCAACCATTGTTCCCAAATCCCTAGTTTCCACTATATTACTCTCTGCTTCTATGAGTTTGGCTTTTTTATACATATAAGTGATATCTTATTTCTACATATAAGTGATATCTTTTCTTTCCTACATATAAGTGATATCATGCAATATTTGTCTTTCTGTGTCTGCTGATTTAACTTAGTGTAACGTCCTTCAGGGTCATTCGTATTGTTGCAAATGACAGGATTTCCTTCTTTTTATGGCTGAATAGTATTTCCTTGTGTGCATAGGCCTCATTTTCTTTATCAGTTTATCTACTGATGGACATTTAGGTTAATTTCATATTTTGGCTATTGTGAATATTGCTTCAATGAACATGAGAATGCAGGTATCTCTTTGACATACTGATTTCATGTCCTTTGACTATATACCCAGAGGTGGGATTGCTGGATCATGTGGTAGTTCCATTTTTAACTTTTTGAGGAACTTTTGTACTGTTTTTCATAATGGCTGTACTAATGTACATTCCCACCAACAGTATACAAGGGTTCGCTTTTCTCCATATCCTTGCCAACACTTGTCATTTTTCATATTTTTGATAATACTTGTCCTAACAGGTATAAGGTAATATTACATTGTGGTTTTAATTTTTGTTTCCCTGATGATTAGTGATGTTGAGCACCTTTTCACGTATTTGTCGGCCATTTGTATGTCTCCTTTTAAGAAATGTTTATTCAGGTCCTTTGCCTATTTAATTGGGTTGTTTTCTTTCTATTAAGTTGTTTGAGTTCCTTATATATTTTGGATTTTTGCCCTTTGTTAGATGTATGGTTTGCAAGTGTTTTCTCCCATTCTGTAAGTTGTCTTTTCACTCTGTTCATTGTTTCCTTGGCTGTGCAGAAGCTTTTTAGTTTAAGATAACAGCACTTGTGTATTTTCCCTTTTCTTGCCTGTGCTTTTGGAATTTCATTTAAAAAATTATTGCCCAGACTCATGTCATGGAACTTTTCCTCTATAATTTGTGGTTGTCAATTAAAAAATAATAATTTTTTAAAAGGAAAAAAATGAAAAGCTATCAGGAGATAAAACCAACAGAGTCGGGCCACTGATTGGATATGGGTGAGAGAGGAAGAGGGAAAAGAGGGTCAAGGACACCTCTCAGAGTTCTGCATGAAAACCTGTGTCTGGGGTGGTGCCATCCCCTGAGGTGGGGAACAGTGAAAGGACCAGGTTTGGGTGGGCAGATGGTACAGGACACATACCAAAAAGGTTTTTTTCGTTTTTGTATTTTAGGTTTTATTTTTTCGTTTTTCTGTTTGATCTTCCATCTTAATACTCAAAACTTTCTTAATTTTCTGTTTGGAGTCAATAAGAAACAATTTGAATTACTTTGCAATTCGAATGTTCTTGATGCCAAACCCCCATACTCCCCTGGTTTGGAAAAGCCAGAAGTAAAAAATAGAAATACAGAATAAGGCTTCATAAATGGAAGTTTCACACAGAAGTGATTGCTGGTTGGTAAAGGATTGCCTCCTGGCTCTCTAGCATGCCCCAAACACAGAGTAGGTGTGCACTAACTGCTTGAATCTTTTAAGTTCCATGCAAATAACCCCCGAACTGCATCACTAAGGCACATGCTGTCTTTGCCATGTAATAATTTTTTTCAGGAAGGTTTAATTTTATCTCTTGGATAGACTAATACAAGTATGGAGTATTAAATTAACTAAAAAGCATTAAACCATAGCTCCTTTCTATTTATCCTTCTCCTGAAGGTTTTTGACCACCGAAGAGAATCAAGTATCCCGTTTGGGTCATTGCTTACTTCTCTCACCAGAGGTCTGGTTAGTGTCTCTCACCCAATACATTTTCTTCACTTCTCTCTATTTCCCAAGTGAGCTATTTCTCTTACAAGTCTTTGTATTTGGCATTATTTGATTTGTATCACAACGTACTTTTCTCCTTATCATAAACTACTATGATAATGCATTGCAAGAGGGAACCATTTCAATAAACCATTAAGAGATTTTTGGATACTGAATGGCAGTTTTTATTACTCTGAAGATAAGCTAATTCTGTAATCTACCATCTTGTTAAATGTACACACACATTCAAACAATTGTCAGACTGCAGGCAGCTTAGAAAATACATCTTCTCTTTTCCCCTCTTACCCACCATTATGTCTTTGTGCATGTACACTGAATTCAAAGGTAAAGCACAAATGAATAGAACAATTATCATGTAGAGTGGAGGAAATTAAGCTGAGTAAAAGTTTTTAGTTAACTATGTGATTCCCAGTCACCTGCATGGCAGCGGCAGCAGAGAGCTCAGAGGCATCTGGTCATTTCCTGTGATGGCTTCCGCACCTCTCTCTGGCTGTGGAGTTGAATAGTGATTATATACTGCCACTCTGGTAGACAAGGTGGGCTGATAGCAGTTCCTAGGTAAGTCTGGGGTGTATGGAAGGTTGGTGAGGCATTGATACATGTCCTCATTTGTTCCAGGAAGATGTGATTGTAACCATGCTTGGTCAGAAACTTGTTTTCCCTTGCAGACCATTTTATGGGTATCCTCTGAATCTGGTCCCTACTCTCCACTTGCTCAGGTCTGGATTTTTTTCTCCAAAAGATCCCACATAGTAGGAGCATCCCGGATGGCTCTAAATGGGACCATATAAATGCTTTAGCAATTTATTACAAATTATCTGGAAACAAATAAAAAATTAGAAAATCTCAGTAAAGGGATATAAATTATAAAAAAGAACCAAGTGGAAATTATGGAACTGAAAAAATATAACAAAAGAAAAAATTTAAAGTGTTTTTTTAAACTTAAAATGATAGGTTTAATAATAGAGTGGAGACAAAAAAGGATAAAGCCAGTAGGTTTAAGGACAGATCAATGGAATTTACCCAACATGAACAGACAGAAAATATATTGGAAAAATAACTGAATAAAGACTGAGGCTCCTGTGGAACACTGTCATAAGATCCAACATTCATAGGATCAGTGTTCCCGAGGGAAAAGGGGGAGTGGAATGAAAGAGTATTTGAATAAATAATGGCTGAAAACTTCCCAAATTTGGTTAAAAGAAAAAAAAAAGAAAAAAGAAAAAACCTTACAGATCCCAAAATTTGAACAAATCCCAAACAGGGTAAAACAAATGAACACACATCATAATCACACACTTATAAACAAAAGACAAAGGAAATATCTAGAAGGCAGCCAGAGAGAAAGAACACGTCGCATGCAGAGGAACAGTAATTCAAGTGACACTGAATTTTCGTCTGAAACCATGGAAGCAGAGGGAGGAGGTACATTTTTCAATGGCTTAAAGAAAATAGCTGTCAACTGTGACTTCTATATCTGGTGAGACTATTCTTCAGAAATAAAGAAGAAATAAAGATATTCTTAGACAAGAAAAAACTAAAAGAATTTGTTCCTAGCAGACCTACCCTTAAAAACTGGCTAAAGAAATTTCTTTAAATGGAAAGTAAAAGATAGAAGAAAGAATCTTGAAATATCAGGATGAGGCCGGGCGCGGTGGCTCAAGCCTGTAATCCCAGCACTTTGGGAGGCCGAGACGGGTGGATCACAAGGTCAGGAGATCGAGACCATCCTGGCTAACATGGTGAAACCCCGTCTCTACTAAAACATACAAAAAACTAGCCGGGCGCGGTGGCGGGCGCCTGTAGTCCCAGCTACTCGGGAGGCTGAGGCAGGAGAATGGCGTGAACCCGGGAGGCGGAGCTTGCAGTGAGCTGAGATCCAGCCACTGCACTTCAGCCTGGGCGACAGAGCGAGACTCCGTCTCAAAAAAAAAAAAAAAAAAAAAAAGAAATATCAGGATGAAGGAACAAGAGGAAGAGTAGAAACATGTGCATATAATAAACTATTTTTTATCTCATGAGTTTTATAAATCATATTTGATGATTGAAACACAAATTCTAACACCATCTGCTATTCAAGACAGTAATATTTAAAAGAGGGAAAAGTACAGGACTTTAATGGTAATGAAGCTTCTATACTTCACTGGAAATGGTAAAATGTTGATACTGTACCTAGTATGTCTCTCATATATACTATAATGCCTACAGCAATCACTATGAATGTCATGTAAAGAGGTATACCCAAAAACACTATAAATAAATCAAGACAGAATCCTGAGATGTTTAAGTAACTCAAAGGAAAGAAAAAAAAAAAAAACAGAAACAGAGGAATGATCGTCAGAGGAAGTAAATAGAAAAGAATTAATAAAATAGTGGACTTAAGCACTAACATAAAAATAATTATGCCAAATACCAGTAGTCTAAATACATCAATCAATAGACAGAGATTAGCAGTGGATTAAGAAATCAAGCTTCAACAATATTTTACAAGAAAATCAGTTGAAATTCAATAACATAGACTGACAGTAAAAAGATATACCACGCAAAGATGGATTTAAAAAAATAGACATGGTTGTATTAGGACAAGGTAGACTTCAGAGGAAAGGAAACTACCATAGATAATGAAGGAAATTGCATAATGATAAATGAATCAATCCATTAAGAAGACATAAATAAGTCAGTCCTCCATGGGTTCTGCATCCACAGATTCAACAAATAGTGGATCAAAAATATTTGAACAAAAAAGCAATACAAAAATAACAATACAACAATAAAAAGTAATACAAACAAAAACACCAACAGAGCATAACATTCACAGAGCATTTACATTGCATTAAGTATTATAAGTAATCTAGAAATGATTTAAAGTGTACAGGAAAGTAGGTTATATGCAAATACTATACCGTTTCGTAAGAAACTTGAGCAGCCACAGATTCTGATATCCTCAGGAATCCTGAAACCAATTTCCTGTGGATATTGAGAGATGACTGTACCTTAAATGTGTGCTTACATAAAATGTCTCACAATACACAAAGCAAAAATTGATAGTGCTTAAAAGAGGAATAGATAAAACTGCAATTATAGTTGAGGACCTCAACCTCCCTACCCTCAGCAACTGATAGAACTGCTAGACAGAAGATCTGAACACCACAATCAACCAAGAGGATCTAATTGACATTTATAGAACATACCACACAACAACAGCAAGGTACACAGCACATTTTTTAAAGGGCCTATAGAACATTCATCAAGATAAACTGTACCTGAGATCATAAAGTAAACCTTAACAAATTAAAATAAATGTAATCATACTACGTGTTTTGTCTGACCATAATGGAATCAAACTATAAATCAATAACAGAAAGAAAACACAAAAATCTCAGAAGACATGGAAATTAAACAACACACTTCTAAATAATCTATAGATCAAAGAAGAAGCCTCAAAGGAAAATTTACTTCTAAATAACTTATAGATCAAAAAAGAAGCCTCAAAGGAAAATTTAAAAATTGTGTCCAACTAAATGAAATTGAAAATGCAACATATCCACATATATGAGATGCAGCTGAGACAGTGCTGAGAGGGAAACAATATGAGAATGAGGAAAGATCTCAAATCAAAAATCTGTGTCTACTTCAAGAAACTAAGTAAGAATAAAACAAAATAAACCCAAAGCAAGCAGAATAAAGAAACAATAAAGAAAGAACAAAAGTCCATGAAAGTGAAATTAGAAAAACATATAGAAAATCCATCTAAAAAGCTGGCCCTTTAAAAAAATCAATAAAATTGATAAACCTCTAGCAAGACTGACAATAATAAAAAGAGAGAAAACACAATTTAGCAATATTGGAAATGAAGTAGGTTATATCACTACAGATCCTACAGCCATGAAAAGGCAAATGAAGGAATACTATGAACAACTTTATCCTTATAAAGTCAATAACTTAGAAAATATGTAGCAGTTCCTCAAAAACCACACAATGTCAAAACTCAACCAAGGTGAAATAGATAATCTGACTAGCCCTATAGCCTTCAAATTCATTGCATTCATAAATTTAAAACTCTTGAGAAAGAAACTTCTGGGCCCACATGCTTCCACTGGAGAATTTTACAAATTATTTTAAGAAGAATCAACAACAATGTTGCTTGTTCAGAAAAAAAGAAAAGAAGGGAACGTCTTCTAACTCATTTGATGAAGCCTATTCAACATCACTAGTTATTAGGGAAATGTCAATCAAGACCACAATGAGATACATGCCTATCAGAATACCTAAAATAAAAATTATAATAGCAGCAACACCAACTGTTGTTGAGGATATAAGGAAACTGGATTACTCATCAAGATTGCCAGTGAAAATGTAAAATAGTGTCATCTTTCTGGAAAGCAATTTGGTAGTTTCTTTAAAAAACTGAAAAAAACTGTACGTGTGATTACCATACAGCCCAGAAATTACACTCTTGGGCATTTATCTCAGATAAATAAAGACCTGTAGTCACACAAAAGCCTATACACAAATGTTCACAGCACCTTTGTTTGTAATAGTCAAAACCTAAAATCAGCACAGATGTCTAACAACAGGTAAAATGGCTAAAAAAAAAAGCTGGTGCATCCATACCATTGACTACTATTCAACAATAAAAGGAATGAACTATTTATATATGTAACAACTTTGATGAATCTTCATGTAGTTACGTTGATTAAAAAAGCTAATCCCTAAACATTATATAACATTCAATTTTTATAACAGTTCTGAAATGACAAAAGTTTAGAAATGAAGGACAGATCAGTGATTACAGGTTTTAGGGGATGGGAGGTGAGAGTTATAAAAGGGCAATATGTAATGTCTTTATTGGGATGGATCTGTGTAGTATCTTGACTGGCTTGGTGAATACACCAATATATGTCAGATAAAATTGTGTAGAACTAAATAAACATATGCACACGTACACATATAAACTATTACAACTGTGTGTGAATCTACAGTTACCTCAATTTTAAAAGTATTCTGTTTTGCCCTGTTTCTCCTAATTATGAAGTTGGTTCACTCCCACCTACGCCCAAAACAAATTTATCTTGTCACCACTTTCTGCTGAGCTTTGATATAGCACTTGACTTTCTCAGCTAGAACTCTTGTAGCAACAATCAGTTGGTCAGAATTGGTACTGAATTCAACTCTATTGGCACATCATCTAGAAAACAATCTTCTAGAAATATTTAGCCTGAATCCAACCAAGCTCTTGGATCTCGCTCCAGTTTAAGAGGAAGAAGTTAAATGGCATCAAGAGAAAACAATAGGCTAAGTCAAAATTTAAGACATTCTACAGGGCACGTGGTGTGGAAATCATTTTTTTTAAAGTCATGATCTATGGAACTTTCTTTCAGCTTACTTTTAACTATACTTATATTGATGAATATATTTGCATAGAGGATAGATAAAACAACTATGCAAAATGTTGACAATTGTTGAATCAAATGGTAAGTATATCACTGCAGTACTTTTTCAACTTTTCTGTTTGCCAGGACATTTTTTTTCCTTCTTTTTCTTTTCTTTTTTCTTTCTTTCTTTCTTTTTTTTTTTTTTTTTTTAGAAATAGAGTTTTGCTCTTGTTGCCTAAGTTGGAGAGCAATGGCACAATCTTGGCTCACTGCAACCTCCCCCTCCTAGGTTCAAGAGATTCTTATGCCTCAGCCTCCCAAGTAGCTGGGATTACAGGCACCCGCCACCATGTCTGCCTAATTTTTTGTATTTTTGGAAGAGGCAGTGTTTCAGTATGTTGGCCAGGCTGGTCTTCAACTTCTGACATCAGGTGATCCACCCTCATTGGCCTCCCAAAGTGTTAGGATTACTGGCATGAGCCACTGAGCCTGGCCACCAGGACATTTTCTTAATAAAAAGTTGGTGGAAACAGATTCTGCTGTCCGACTGGGATTGATGATCTTTCAGATCCCTTCCCACTGTGATATTCAGACCTGAAGTTCAAAATTTTGGCTCTAATACTTATTAGCTGTGTCCTCTCAGTCTCAGTTTTTCTTATGTATAAAGATGAAGGATTTGGAACATCTCTAAAATTTTGGTTCTTAAAGTCACCAGAGAATTGATTCACAATCTTTCAGTAACCTACTGACACGATGAAGAACCCTCCATGCCAGCACATTTTTTTTCCAATCTGGATCTTTCAAACAGTAATTTAAAGACTTCTTCATCTTCTGGACCCAATAAAGTAGGAAGGAAGAAGATAAGAGAGATGTTGTATTAGTCCATCCTTGCACTTCTGTAAAGAAATACCTGAGACTAGGTAATTTATTTTTAAAAAAGAGGTTTAATTGGTTCATAGTTCTGCAGGCTGTACAGGAAACAGTGGCTGCTGCTTCTCCAGAGGCCTCAGGAAACTTACAATCATGGTGGAAGGTGAAGGGGGAGCAGGCATGTCTTACATGGCAGGTGCAGAAGGAAGAGAGAAAAGGGGGAGAGGGTGCTACGCACTTTTAAACAACCAGATCTCACTATAACTCACTCACTCTTTATCACCAGAACACCACCAAGGGGATGGTGCTAACCCATTAATGAGAACTCTGACCCCATGATACAATCATCTGCCACCAGGCCCCACCTCCAACACTGGGGATTATAATTCAACGTGAGATTTGGTGGGGACACAGATCCAAATCATATCAGATGTCTTCAAGCTTTCAATCATGAGTAATGTGTCAGGGAAGAATGCACAGATTAGTAGGAATGAATATATCCAGTAAACATGGAATAATAACTGAAAGGGTCTGCCCTACTCAATAGTATCCCAGCTTTCATTTTGTCCACATAATCCCAAGATGCTAGGTTGTCTCCTTTGTAAATTAAATACCTCAAAGGACATTCTCCAAGCCTTTTAGAGACTTACTTTTCCCTGTACCATAGGTTGACACAAATGTCTGCCTTGGCTGCAGAGAAAGCTCATTAGCACAAATGTATGCAATAAGTCTTCCCCAGAGCCCATCTCTGGCTGTACAGAGAGAGAGTTCTTCAGGGTCTTATTACAGAAGGAACAACCCAGTCTCCATTGCAGTCACCTTATTAGGAGTTCCTTTATCTCATCTACCACGTTTCTATCCCTACTTTCAGGCCAACTTTCCCATGTGGAAACAGCTATCCAGATAGCTCATGTTTGGAATATATCCATGTGATATATATTCATTTATTAATATTATAAAAGAAATGGTATACACTGGACACCTTAAAATGACAAAAAAAGACTTTGCTCAAGTGTATTGCAATAGGAGGTAAAGGCTACTGTAACAGGGTACAGAGATTGAACACAACTCCAAATACAACAGGAACAAATGAAAATTTATAGCCACAGGCAGGGTGAGGCTGTTGATGAAAAATTACTAGGAGGAACGTAGTCAGGTGTCAAGGACAGAGTGAGGAAAAAGAGGAGCTTGATTAATATCAAGGGTAAGGGGATTCTCAACAACTTGGCTTAGCAGAGTTCTTTGCTAAATCTGGACTTTGAAGGCTGAGAACATGGGCCAAGCATGAGGCCTACTCAGAAAAAGGGCTCAGAGTTTGGTCAAGATGGGAGTCATTGTCATTACTCTGTGACTTCCTGTGGTAGGAAGTTCTCCCTAAGAACGGGACAGTTGGCCAAGATCTGAAAGATGAGGAAGAGTCAGCCCAGTGAAGAGAAGGGAAAGAATGTTCTAGGTGGGGAAGAAGAGGAAATAACATTCCTCATTTCATCCATCGGTCAGTATCCCCTGACAGTCGTTTCTTTCTTTGAATGTTCTGTGAGTCTCACAGACATGTCAAGCACACTGGACCTAGGAGTCAGGAACCTTGTACCCACTATACACCTAACTGCTCATCTGGTTTCACTGAGCTCCTCCAGATCTGAGTTTCATTATACAACAGAAAGAGGTTACTACCATTTGGATGGGATCTTATTCTGGGGGTTATATTGCACATTGCAGGATATTTATAATTACTGCCCTCTGCCCAATAAATGCTGGTAGTGTTTCTAAATATTCTGAAAACCAGTAATAATGTCTCACTTACACACATTATCAGAGGTCCCCCAATTGGGAAGGAGGTGAATTTACCTGCAGTTGAAGATCACTATATAATTACAAAGATTCCTATTAACTCTCTGTTGCCTGATTCTATCTGAATTGTAAATTCATCTGGAAGAACCAGCCTCCATCTTAATTCACTGTCTCCCCAAGCTTCCCTGATACTTCAGCTTGCTGCAGACAGCAATTACTTACAATATTTATATGTTGCCTCAGGGTTCAAAGAATTATGTAGGTGGGTAAGTATGACTCCTGATTTCTGAATGTGGGTGAAAGAGACAGCTCTTTTCTCTGGGAAGGTTCTATATGAGCCAGAACTAGGAAAACCCTCCTTGTAACTTAGTTAATGGAAAAAGGATAGGTAATGGGTCATCAACTTGTCACAGGCAAGGATTAAAGTGGGAGGCAAAATTTCAGATAGAACTTTCCAGAGGCTGAGCATTCACATTTTTTCCTCTTTTCCCCTTTGGAAATTAAACTGCTGATCTTTCTAAGCAGTCTCCTTGAGGATTTCTCTATTGAGAACAATCTCTGAGATTTTGTTAAGATAAATATAGGCACTGACATCCTTCTCCAGCAAAATCCCAAATCCTAAAATGTTGTATTTTCTCCTTGTGTGAGAATTTAAAATATGTAAATTGTGTCTACATACATATTGAACACATTTTCCAAATTCTGTTTGCTATTCAGAGTGTAGGATATTTTGGACCCACTTTGAAGGGAATGTACGCTGATGTTTTACAGTATCTCCTGCAGTGTAGCTACTGTTAAGTGGCAGTGATAAATAATTACCACTGGCTCTGATTGCTTAGAGAATTGCCAAGTGATAATTTGTGATGTAATTAAGTAAAACAAACCAATGTTTTCTTTCACCACTTTCATAAAATAATTTCCCAGTGAGGCCTCAGAGCTTCTGTGGGTAATGTTACCTGGTAGAGTAAAATTAACTCTCCAAACACACAGCACTTTGGATAGGAAAAGTCAACCATTCCACTAGGTTTTGTTGTTGTTGTTGTTAAATGAACTATGTTGACCCCATGTTCCTACGTTTATTCTTTTGTAAACTTATTAAATGTTATCTTTTGTTTGTTTCTGATTCTTAGAATTAGGCTGGAGCCTATGTTCTGATCAGGGAACAAAAGTAGGTCCAATAGAGCTCTCAGCCCACTGGTTTATGAAGAGAGTGCAGGGAGAGGGTGAGGCCACTCTTCAGTCTCCGTGACCTGCCTGACTTGGGCTAGGCTGGGGCGCCATGGGTGTGTCTGTGGGCCCTTCTCTAGAAAAATCCTAAGAACTCCTACATCTCTATCCTGACACATCTGGTCCTGCCAATTAACTCTCATATTCACAGCGTTCTAGGCTCCAAATGACTTTGGAAACCTCCAAAGGGGACTCTTCTGCCCAAGTTAAGCACATACTCAGTTCTGGAAGAAGTATAGTAGCATTTGCGGAAAGCTTTTCCCCTCAGGGCCATGGGAATATATTTAACCTGGTTTTGAAGGATGATCAAGCCACCTATCATTATTGTTACTTGTTAGCCCCCACTGGGCATTACAGGAGTCGGTCAAGACCCAGAGTTCTTTCCATTAGCCTTGCGTTATTGGTGCCAAAACTCAGAAATAGTGCAGTCAATGGTCAGGGTGTTCCTGGGCCTCAGAGATGTGAAAGTCACAGCAGTCTTATATCCTGCTAGTTCCAAGAATCTAATAACCATGATGTGTCTTGAGGAAGATAAACAGTTGAAGGATGATACCCAGGTAGAAGAATACCAGCCTGCAAAACAGTCAACAAGCTGCATTTCTATCAAAGCTGCCTTGAGTGTATTACCTATGAAGATAAGACTTTTCTTTCAGTTGTGTAATAATTTCCTACAGCTCTCTCCTTCTAATCTTTCATGCATTTGATTGCCTGCCTCTGTTTAAGTTTCTTATGATTAAGAAGGCTAGAATTTGTAAAATGAGAAAGGATAAACCAACTTTGAAAACTTAAAATCAGACTACAGACTCTCTAAGTTCAATCCATTTCTATTAGGTGTGAATTACCCATATTTTTCAGGGTTGAGATTGCTCGTTGTAGGCAACTAATTTTAGAGCCTTGAGACTTCCCTTGGTTGTAAAATCTTGTTATCCTTTTAGAATGTATTGATCTCTTTATTAAATACGGAGGTTTGGAGTTTTCATTGGAGTAGGCAATTCCCTGAGTTAATTAAAATTACGAGATGCTGTACACTTCTAACTCAAGTTACAGGTGTGCTTTCCGTGAAAGGCAATACCTACAGAGTTGCTTTACTAATTCACTATTTAATTCAAGTTGCCTTGCACACTGTTATCAGAGTTTATGATTTCAGAAAGGTATCTCTTGATTGCAAGAGTGACTGCAGAATATTAACGAGAGGGAAGGAGCTCAGGAGTGTAAAATCATTCAAAGCAATGTAGTACCACAGGATAGATATTTTTCTTTAAAAAAACCCTCATCATATTGTCCAATTTCTTATTCCAAAAGTGATTTTGTAGTTATAAGAGTCAGATAGGTTCAGGAGAAAGAATATTCTATTTCAGGTAGTGACTAGCACATTTCCATGGACCCAGTGCAAGATCTGTAAATGTTGGCCAGGTGCGGTGGCTCACGCCTGTAATTCCAGCACTTTGGAAGCCTGAGGCGGGTGGATCACCTGGGTCGGGAATTCGAGATCAGCCTGGCCAACATGGTGAAACCCCGCCACTACCAAAAATATAAAAATTAGCTGTGTGTGGTGGCCGGCACCTGTAATCCCAGCTACTCGGGAGGCTGAGGCAGGAGAACAGCTTGAACTGGGGGGCGGGGGTGGGGGGTTGGGGAGAGGTTGCAGTAAGCCGGGATTGCACCACTGCACTCCAGCTTGGGTGACAAAAGCGAAACTCCATCTCAAAAAATACAATATATATATATTGATATTTCATTGGAAGTAAGAGTCAATTGAATTTCATTGGAAGTAAGAGTAACGTGACCATCTTACTTAATTCACTCATGTCGGGGGGAGATTTTGCTGTTTGTGGCTCTGAGTAGGCTGATATGATCCTAACTCCATGCCTAGTGCTCAAGAAATCTTCATGGAATAGTTAAAGAATAATCCCCAAAGTGATATTTTTGTGATTTTAGAAGATGCTTGTTTACAGGGTGTATATGTGTGTGTATGCTGTCCATCATGAATTGTGAAATCACTCTATGTCATTAGACAGGAAGGCTGAGACATCTGGTGACCCACTGCCTGCTTTTGGTTTATGGGTGTAGAAAAACCGTGGTGTAAACCTCAATTGAAAATAGAATGGCCCAAACGGAAGTGCTTAAACCAATGCTAATTTAGCTGTATTAAGCGCTTATTTGCATTCTTGAAACTCTTCCTAGTTTTTACTTTCCGGCAGATCCTCAGCCAAGGGATTTACTAGAATAGACAAGCATGAAATTAATTTTTTATACTTGTTTAGTAATAGATGGGAAGATCATAGCTCACTTCCATTGGGATGGTTTTTTGTTTTGTTTTTAATTTCTTCTGCTGCTGCTCTCTATGGGCCCTGGTGCAATCTCCATTCAGAGAGCTACATGAAATAAACCCTTCCCCATTTGTATTTTGGGCTGTCTTAAAGTGGTGTTTGAGGACCAGATCTTTCCCAGTGGCTGAGAGTCTCATGGTATACAAGCCTTCCTGTTTGTAACATTTGTTATTCACAGCTCTTGACTGCATTTTATCACTGACTGCATTCACAGTACATTAACCTTATGTGAATGCAGGCATGGCCCTCTCCTAAACTAGAATCAAATCTGCTTCCTTTCCTCCTCTTCGACCCAAGGTGCTCAGTAAAACATTGTTCTCTATGAGTCATAATAGAAAAAGTGCTTAAGGAAACACACCAGACATCAACAATGAGCATGAGAAACTTTGAAGAGTAAGGAAATTCAACCACTAGTGATCTCAGTGTTGGTCAAGGCAAGTTGGCACCATGCCTACCTTCATTCTTTCGCTAAGAAACACTTGCTGAGCATCTACTATGTGCAGGTACTGGTGATTGCCAGGGATTCAAAGGCAAATGCATCACACTCCCAGCTTGGGTGGAGCTGATGGTCTAGACTAGCAGGGCAAGCATTCCTTTGTTATAAATAAGAGAGGAAATATTCTCTCTTGCAGACATGACACCTGCTTGTGGTGGTATTTTATCACATTTGGTAGACCCCACCAGCCCATGTACTTCTGAGTAACCCTTGACAACCCTGATATCAAGTAATGTTAATATTAATATTGTGTGATACTGTGCTGGGTGCTGATTCTACTGTGTAAGAACTAGACACAACTACAGCACCTCTGACTCACCTCCTGCCTGACATAGTTCCTTCGGTCCTTGCTGTCTTCACACCCATATCTAATTGGTACCTAAATCCTGGCTACTAGCCTTCATGGTTCCTCCCACATCTCTATCATTTCCATTCAGCTCTCACCCAGTGTATTGCATCACTTCCCTCTAACTGAGCTGCTAGACTCCAGTCCCCTCCCTTTGATGCACCCACAGTTCCTGCTGCCAGTCCAAATCTCCCTGAGGCACAGAATCCATCATTTCCTTCATCCGCATAACAGTCAGCAGTTCTCCCACCAAGCAGAATGAGATGAATCACAATCACATTCTTGATCTTATTTTTACCTTCCTTTTCATTTGCCCCATGGCACAGGAAAACTTTGCATTCCTCCAATACATGGTGTCTACACGCTAAACTCTTACTGTTGCTTATGTGGCTCCTTCTGCCCTTTCCCTTCTATGTCCAGTGTCCAAACCTCCCCATTTCTCATGACCCAATGGAAGACTTTCCAAAACTCCCCAATCATAAGTGATCTCTCCTTCTTGTAATTCCCAAGCACTTTGCAACTCCTGTTATTTTCTCCTTCATGTCATATTTACTCAGGTAATAATGAAGACTACCATGACCATCAGCACTTGTTGTGCATTATCATGAGCTGCTAAGTCTTTATGTGCACTGCATATACCAGTGAGGTATAGGTGCTGTGATCCTTCTAGAGATGAGGGAATGAAACCACACAGAGATTAAGTTACTTGCTAAGCTTACATAGGACAGCTGGGATTTAAATCAGGCTCTGCCAAACTCTGAACCCTCATTGCCTCCCATGCACATATATTTTACTGTCTCCTACTGATTTCCACCTATTAACAGGAAAGTAAAATTACTTTTTTCTCTTTGTGTCTTCCGCAGTGTACAGAATCATTAAATCTTTGAACAAATGCCTCCTGACTCCTTATTGCAGTTGCAGGTACTTCAACATTTTTAAAAGAAGACATTGAATAGTAAGAAATTGCATTAAATTTTGAAGTGAAGAAATAGATGCATTTGACACTAATTTCATTCTCTTCAATTCTTGGGAGACTATAGAAACACCTGGACCAAATGTGATAAAATGTTGGTTTTTTATTTATTCAAACCACTGCTTTATTTAAACCAAAGAACTAGAGGACAGACAACATCTAGGGAAATTAACTGTAAATGATGAGTTATTGCACATGCACACACACAGTGATACATACTCTATTTCTCTGCAGAAACACAGATGAAAAAATATCCTGGCAGATTGGAATTTAAAAGCTTTAGTTTCAAGTGCCATTTTAAGTGGTGGATACGAATGCTTTGCACTCTGGTGTCTATATCCGGAGATGGATAGGCCTGCCAGGAGTGGTCTGGAGAAACACAGGCTCTTATTTCCATGCTGTCCTTGAGAGAATACTGTCTTCGCTGTTTTTGTCACAATATTCTCTATACTGTTTCAAAATCAGGGCCTTGTCCTTGGACAAGAACATTTCCCTTTGTGTTTTGTCCTCAGTAGCAATGGTCAGATAGGAATGGACTGCGGCTGAGGATGACTGTCTCCAAACTCTCCCTGTATATTGTTGCCATACTTGGTAGAGAGACACACATTTGCAATGACTCTAGCTGTTTTTATAAAATAAATACTATTCTTAGTCAAGTGTCTGTGAACTGAACTGAACCAAAAATTCAGAAGCAGTTTGAAACAATGTAGCTGACTCCCTATCTAAAATTCCACCTGTGTGTTATCAGATGTTTGAATATAATAGTATTCAATATATTATTTTAAAAAATCTGATGCTGAGGTTTTGAAGGCCAAGTATTCTTGAATTACAATTAATAATAAGTTAGAAAACTCATTATTCTGGTATTTCAGAGAATCATATTCTTATGCTAACACAAATCCAAAAGTTTCCAGTACTGATTGAAATAAGATAAAATTCAAAGAGATGAAAATTTGGTTGCAGGATTTTTCCTTTCCTTTCCTTTTGTTTCCTTTCCTTCCTTTCCTTTCCTTTCGTTTCATTCTTTTCTTCTCCCTATCCCTCCCTTCCCTCTTCTTTCTCTCCCGTTCTTTCTTCCTTTTTGCTTTTTTCTTCTTCCCTTCCATCTTTCCTTTTTCTTCTTGAGAATGTGAGCCTCATCAAATTATGTGAGATAGAGTTAAATCCAGGCTTCTGTTCTCTCTGTGACCAACTTTGCTGAGAAAAGTGATTATCTAATTTAAGTTTCCAGCTAAGATTCAGAGTAGTAAATTTAATACAACCTTTTGCTAACTTTAATTCTACTAGAGCAAAGCCAAACATTTTTCATTAGCACACTTCTTGAATCTCATATTTTCAGAACACATTTTTTTTCTTTCTCCTTGATTACCTCACTGAGAAATAAGGATTTATTTGCTTAGGAGCACGATGGCACACATTCAGCTAAAACCTGAATTATGTAAGAATTGTTAGAAACCATTTAGGAAAGTGTCTCACATGAATTCCCATTTTAGACAGTTTTTCAGAGACCCACAGGCCTAGAAGAGGAGAAAATAAGCTCACCTGGAAACAAAACAAAATTTGCATACTCCCTATTGTCCGGCTACCATCATCATCATGAAAACAGTGACTAAGAGGGATATCTCTATAATTCATGTAAATACAAATACTGCCTCCTGTTGGGATAGGAGGCTTCTTCACACATATTATTTTGGATAGTGCTAGCAATAACCCTACAAGTGTAAGGAACAGGAAATTGTCCATTGATGAACTTCAGTCTTGTATGGATGGTTGCATGTTTGGTGAGTGGCAGATCCACAGTGTTAAGCCCAATCACCTTTTACAAGTACAGGCCCTATTGCCAGTTTACCAAAGGAGGACTCTTCCCCAGTCTAGAGGCCAAAATACATCAGCAGACATACAGAAGGAGCATATTTGCCTCTCCACCTTGGCTTAGACATCATTATCAGAGGAAAGGCAAAGCACACTCTGTAACTGTAAGAACCACATCATGGTTATTTTAGTAAGTAATTTTGAAAGACGTTTCAAATGGGATGAAGAGAGGAAGACATGTGGTGGGATGCAATGTTTTTGCACCTATAACCAAGACACGAATATTTGGTGAAAATCCTCTGCAAAACCGCTTTGTAGTTTGTGGTGGACCTTTAATAATTTCAAAAAGCAAATCACCATATTAAGTGTGATGTCAAGAGGTTTAAAGACAGAACTGGCCAAAGAGATTTTTTTATAAAAAATTTTTATTTTTTGTTTTTATTTCAGCAGAGTTTTGGGGGAACAGGTGGTGTTTGGTTACAAGGATAAGTTCTTTAGTAGATTTTGGTGCACCCATCACCTGAGCAGTGTACACTGTACCCAGTGTGTACACTTTTATATCTCATTCACCCCCTCTCCTTCCCCCAAGTCTCCAAAGTCCATTGTGTCATTCTTTTTTTTTTTTTTTTTTTTTGAGATGAGGTCTCACTCTGTTGCCCAGGCTGGAGTGTAGTGGCGGGATCTCGGCTCACGGCAAGCTCTGCCTCCCGGGTTAATGCCATTCTCCTGCCTCAGCCTCCTGAGTAGCTGGCACTACAGGTGCCCACTGCCACACCCGGCTAATTTTTTGTATTTTTAGTAGAGACAGGGTTTCACCGTGTTAGCCAGGATGGTCTCAATCTCCTGACCTCGTGATCTGCCCGCCTCGGCCTCCCAAAGTGCTGGGATTACAGGCGTGAGCCACGCGCCTGGCCATTGTGTGGTTCTTATGCCTTTGCATCCTCATAGCTTAGTTGCCACTTCTAAGTGAGAAGATACGATGTTTGGTTTTCCATTCCCGGGTTACTTCACTTAGAATAATAGTCTCCAACTCCATTCAGGTTGCCGTGAATGCCATTATTTCATTTCTTTTTATGCTTGAGTGGTATTCCATGGCATACCACATTTTCTTTATTTACTCATTGATTGATGGGCATTTGGGCTGATTCCATATTTTTGTAATTGCAAATTATGCTGCTATAAACATGCATGAGCAAGTGTCTTTTTCTTATAATGACTTCTTTTCCTGTGAGTAGATATTCAGTGGGATTGCTGGATCAAATGGTAGATCTACTTTTATTTCTTTAAGGAAACTTCATGCTGTTTTTCATAGTGGTTGTACTAGTTTACATTCCCACCAGCAGTGTAAAAGTGTTCCCTTTTCACACATCCATGCCAACATCTATTATATTTTTATTATGGCCGTTCTTGCAGGAGTAAGGTTAGGTTTGTGGTTTTGATTTGCCTTTCCCTGATAATTAGTGACATTGAGCATTTTTTCATATGTTTGTTGGCCCTTTGTATATCTTCTTTTGAGAAGTGTCTATTCATGTCCTTAGCCCACATTTTGATGGGGTTGTTTGTCTTTTTCTTGCTTATTTGTTGGAGTTCCTTGTAGATTTTGAATATTAGTCCTTTGTCAGTTGCATAGTTTGCAAATGTTTTCTCTCACTTTGTGGGTTGTCTGTAATAGACTTCTTGCTGCAGCATGATAAATTAGTATAGGAATGTGCCCTGTGATTTCGGAATTGACTAAGAGGCTGCCTCTTGTTCTTTCTAAACAAAATGTCACCTTCAACCCCATCATATCTTTACATGGTTATCTGATCACTTATAGCCTCATTTTTCTTATGAGTCTAGCCCTGGGATCAAGTTCTGGAATCTCCACTAAAAACTCAACACACAAGTGGGCCATGTCTTGAAACTTGAATACTTTCTCATTGGTAAGAACTTACTAATTTTCACTATTTTGTATTTCGTTTGTATGTGCTGTTGACTTAGGTTTTTTTTTTATTATCATACTTTAAGTTCTAGGGTACATGTGCATAACGTGCAGGTTTGTTACATATGTATACTTGTGCCATGTTGGTGTGCTGCACCCATCAACTCGTCATTTACATCAGCTATAACTCCCAATGCAATCCCTCTCCCCTCCCCCCTCCCCATAATAGGCCCCGGTGTGTGATGTTCCCCTTCCCGAGTCCAAGTGATCTCATTGTTCAGTTCCCACCTATGAGTGAGAACATGCGGTGTTTGGTTTTCTGTTCTTGCGATAGTTTGCTGAGAATGATAGTTTCCAGCTGCATCCATGTCCCTACAAAGGACACAAACTCATCCTTTTTTATGGCTGCATAGTATTCCATGGTGTATAAGTGCCACATTTTCTTAATCCAGTCTGTCACTGATGGACATTTGGGTTGATTCCAAGTCTTTGCTATTGTGAATAGTGCTGCAGTGAACATACGTGTGCATGTGTCTTTATAGCAGCATGATTTATAATCCTTTGGGTATATATCCAGTAATGGGATGGCTGGTTTTAAAGCCTCAGGTGCTTAACTCGTATGTACAGCAGTAGAACCTAAAAATGACTCACTATTCATAATCTCTAACTGCTCACAGTATAATGATGAAAACCCTGTAGATAAACATTTACTAAGTCCTAATTTGTATAAAATCCTTTATGGGGAAAAAGTTTAAGTTTCCTATTTTCTGCTAGTAGAGTTCTTTACATTTCACTGGCAATTTGCAGTTCACACAGTCCTCTCACATACATTATCACATTTGAACTTATAATTAATTCAAAACTAATATCCATAACTGTATAAATGCTATGCAAATTATAGAAAAGGGTGGGAGAAATGTAAATATTCATTTGTCATGTTAGTTCATTTTGATACAAGTGCTAAAATACTCTGATAGAATTGTGATTGCAGGCAATAAAGTAAATCAAAAAAATTTTCCCCCTGAGTTTTTGGAGTTAAACCATATATAAATGTAAATGATTTGGTAGAATGAAGAAACCCTAGAAATGTCTTCTGTTCTCATTTCTGCCATTTGCATAAAGTAGCTGAACTGCTTATGTCCATTTTGGTTTGCTTAGAATTCTTGTTAGAATATTTATGAAGATTTATTATGGTAGATTATAAACTCCAGAAGGCATCTATTTTTAAAAAATAAACTTATTATTTACAATTTTGGATTTACACAATTACTGTGAAGACAGTACAGAGACTTCCCCTATGTCCTGCCTTCTAATTTCCTCTATTATTTTCACCTTACATTAGGACAGTGTTACTGTTATGACTAATGAACCATTATTAATACATTATTCATTAATGCCCATACTTTATTTGGATTAAGTTTTTACCTAATGTCCTTTTTCTGTCCCAGGATCTCACCCAAGATCCTACATTACCTTTAGTCTTTATGTTTCTTTAGGTTCCTCTTGGCTGTGACAGTTTCTAAAACTTTCATTGTTTTTTGATAAACTCGATCATTTTGAGCAGTACCAGTCAGGTATTTTGTAGAATGTCCCTCAATTGGAATTTGTCTAATGTTTTTCTTGTGATTACTCTTGGGTTATGTTTATTTTGGAGGAAGATCATAGAGGTCAAGTGCCATTTTCATCACCTTAGGAAGAATAAATACAGTCAACATGATGTATCCCTGGCTAGGTTGAACTGAATCACCTGGCTGAGGTAGCGTTTCTCCACTGTACAGTAACCTTTCTTCCTCTTTCTATATTGTACCCTTTGAAGGAAGCCACGATGCTCAGCTCACTTATGGAGGGGGAGTTATGCTCCACGTGTTTGAGGGTGGAGTATTTACATAAATTATTTGGTCTGATAGCCATTTTAAATTTTAAAAAGCTAGGATTCCAGAAGTCAGAGGATGTTGTAAAAAGTGAAGAGGAAAACAATAAGGAAATTCATACAAGGAAGCCAAGAACTAAGAAAATCAAGGTAATCACTGCAGCTAAGTTAAGAGGTAGGCTCACACTCCTCCACACTGGCGAAGCTTCATGACTTGCGACACAGACCATGCAACTCTTTCCTGCCTGCCCAGTTTCTCTGGAAAAGTAAAGCATTCAAACATTTGGAAACTGTAATGAAGTCCATAATCCTCTTACTTTTATCCTGGGATCATCCCAGGAATATAACATTTCCTTCACTGCCAGTGCCTGTCCTGCAATAAGGTTCTGGTCTCCAAAATGCATAGAATGGTTTCCAGGCAGAGCTCAGTATTTTCTCTTGGAGTGGATAAGTGTGGATATGTGATGAAAAGATGTGCCAGCTTGTAGTTAAAGGAGTAAAATGAAATAGAGATTAAGTAATTTGCTTAAGATCTTCAAAATTAATTATTTCTATCTTCACCATTCAACTAAAAGTGCTCTCCCACAAGCCCCCAAAGAGAACTTGTTGTCAAATGCAATGGTCCTGTCTCCTTTCTATTCTCCTTGATCTTTCCTTTCCATTTGACTTTGTTAACTACCTTTTGCTGTTGGATAGCTATTGCTATGTAACAAACCATCTCAAAACTCTGTGGCTTAAGAAAGCAATCATTTATTGCTGTTTATGCACCTGTGGGTAGCTGCAGTTTATCTAGGCTGGGTTCACCTAGGTGGCACTACTTCTAATGAAAACCTGCTAGTTGGCTGGGGAGTCACTGGTCTGTGTGTCTTTCACCCTTTTTCACAGTTCAGCATGCTGGCTATGGCATATTTTTTACTGTGGCAATGGCAGAAGGGCAAGAGAAAAGTGGTAACATCTGAAGTCTCTTAAGAGCTAGACTTGGAATTGGCATCCTGTCATGGTGCCAGTGGTTAAAGTTACTAATAATGTTTACTGTCAAATCAAATCACATGAACAAGAGACAAAAAATACACTGTATCCTCAATGAGGCCATAGCTAGTGTGGGGATGCAGGGATAAGTGAAGAATTGGTATCAGTAACACAGTAATGCAATCTATCATACCCTTGCTTCTTGAAACATTCTCTTCTTCTTTTTCTTTTTAAACACACCCTTGATCCTCTCCCCTTTTATTATTTAATTCTTCTACCTTCAACCGCAGTACTGTATGTAGGCTTTACCTTAGGCTTAACCTTTCCATCCTGACTTTCTCTGTGTTTACGCTCTTCCTAAGAAAGCTTATGTAGGCTCAGACTCCCTGATGCCCTAATGCTCATTTCCAGTTTACCAATTGGGCATTTCCATTTGGAATTGCCTAAACTCATAAACTTCGCTCCCTTGATCCTCTTAAATCAATGTTTGCTTCCAAAACAAAGCTGTATCTCTGAAAAAGACTTGGATCTTTGAATAATTGTTTTGATGTGAAAGGAAAAACAAAAGCATACAAAGTCCCAGTGAAAACCTGTTCCACAACAACAGGAATGGGACATCTCTAGAAATGAAAAGGGAATATATCTGAAAGGAAACCATAATGACAAAAAGAGTATTGAGAACAATTTTCTATGAGAAATGGTTAAAATTACAACTTTTTTTTTTAAGTCTAGAGATTATGTAGGGTATCATGACCACCATGCTTAGATAGTTGAAAGTGTGTGGTGTGGGGAGACTTGAGGGTTTTTTCCGTATGGCAGAACTACCCCCACTGGGTGGATTGAAGGAGGAAAATTGTGGCTTAATATAAGGAAATGATTTATAGTGAGAAGAACTATACAGAAACAGAATGGGCTAATATCTTTATTTTTCATCTGTGTCACTTCTCTCTCCTGAAAAAGTTTTGCTCCCCCTTTTCCCAATTATCCATAAAATTCCTATCCATTCTTCAAGATTATCTCAAGCCTTCATCCCTCCATAAACTCTTCCCTGACTACTCAAATTGTATTTATTCCTTTCATATTGCTAATCTACCACCCCACCCCAACTAAATTAAGAGTTCTTTGAAAGTAGAAATAGGACGTTCTAATTTATAACTTTAAGCATGAGGCATAACACTGAGTTTATACCAGGCATTCAATATATTCTTACTGGCATACTTTTTTTTTTTGAGACAGAGTCTCGCTGCAACTCCCATACTGGAGTGCAATGGCATGATCTCAGCTCACTGCAACCTCCATCTCCTGGGTTCAAGCGATTCTCCTGCCTCAGCCTCCCAAGTAGCTGGGATTACAGGCACCTGCCACCATGCCCAGCTAATTTTTGTGTGTTTAGTAGAGACGGGGTTTCACCTTGTTGGCCAGGCGGGTCTCAATCTCCTGACCTCAGGTGATCCACCCGCCTTGGCCTCCCAAAGTGCTGGGATTACAGGCGTGAGCCACCGCGCCCGGCCCTGGCTTACATTTTTATCACAGATTTCCTGATTTCTAATCTGGAGTTATTGGCATTTGAACCAGATTGGAATGCTTAAGAATCTGATTGTTTCACACTAATTTCACAAGAGGACTTGGCTTCGGATTTTAAGGAAAACTTGAAGGGAGTAGCAGATTTTGCCATCACTTGCCATCCAAGCTCATATTTTCCTGCTCACCAAAGAAAAACACTGAATCTAGAGATCCTCTAAGATCTTAGATTTATAGCTCAGATAATTTACTGAGAGAAACAGAGTGAATTTGCCATCACTTCTTCATGTCTGAAAATTATTTAAAACAAAAATCACCTGGTGAATGGGCATATGTGATGTGGAGGAATACACACAGCACTGGAGAGCTGTCACTCTAGTTTGTATTCAGGTCTGCCTGTTGTCATAGTTACTGATGTACTCAAAGCAAATTCCCTCCCAAATCACACTCTATAGACCTTCACTGAAAATAAGCTATTCTTCCTGTTTTATTTTTCTCTACCCAAGAATTAAAGCTAAAAAATAGCATCAATGGCATGAATATTTTTACACCCTTAGCAGGATTTTTTAAATACAGAGGAAATAAAAGAGGTTTCATCAAAATAAACACCTCTGATTGAGGTCTCACCTCATTTGTTCAGCAATGATTCATGGTACTGGGGAAACAACTATGATTATGACCCAATGCCTACCCTCAAGGACATCAGAGCTCTATGAGGGAGAGAGATGGGTAAGGGATGTATTTCAACAAAATGCAACTGGGGCTGTGGTGAAAGCCACGGGAACACAGAGGAGGGTCATCTCATTAAGTTTGGGGTGCAGATCCGAGGGAGGTGTCCAACCTGCAAGTCTTGAAGCATTATTGCTATGAAGTTTAGCAAATGTATTTTCAGTCCCTTTGGGTACAGGATGCCAATGTGACCCTGCAGACTGGGCTCATGGAGCAGTGGCATGCGGAGGCCAGTACTGTAGCACGCAATGTGCTATCACCTGCTTATATTCACACACAGCTCTCCTTTCTGCTCTGGCTGCAGGAACTCCTTCACAGACATCCTTCGTGCCATCTTGCTGTCGTTGGAAGTCCTAATCGAAGATCCGGAGCTTCAGATAAATGGCTTCATTTTAATTATAGACTGGAGTAATTTTTCCTTCAAACAAGCCTCCAAACTGACACCTTCAATCCTTAAACTGGCCATTGAAGGGTTGCAGGTATGTTCAATGAATGCACAATACAAGACCATGTGTGACAACATCATTTTTTTAAAATTATTGCAACCAAAGTAATATTTATCCTTTGGAGTGGAAAAAGGAAACTTGGATTAAATTCATGTGAGTACTCCATGTTTTTGTCTCAGCCAGAGTTTTAGATACTTTTAAAAATTATCTTTCATTTTCATTAATAACTCCAAATTACTGTTACCCCAGGCACAAATTATCCACTGTAGCAATAATGAATAAAGCTGCAAGATGTTTGGCTTAATCCATCAGAGAGTTCACAAAAATTAAAACTAGGAAACATCTGCTTTATGAGCATGTCATACACAGGGGTGACATGGGGCTTTTAGAAGCATTTTTGTGCCCCAGAAGTGCACCCTGCAGATCACCACTTCCAAGAGTGTAATGTAATACCAAGCTTGCGCTTAAGTGGATCATGTCGGTGCAAACAAAGGAAGCAGATGAAACCCCCTCCTGTTTGTATGACCAGCTATCAGGATTTTGGAGAAGAGGTTTTTGGGCTACATGGAGGGTAGAATGGTTAGTCTCTAGGGTTCTTTCTACTTTCTAAGGATCTGGGATTCTATGAGAAGTAACTCAGAAAGGCAATGCTGCTTAGCTTTCTGGTGACACATTATTACAAATTACAATTACTATACCAAATTAAGGGCATGGTTTGGAGACATTTCGAATCAGCATAGATGAAACTCATGTCCCTTCTTAATTTCATAGGCAGATTAACTCGATGGAGTGACTCTCCCTCCGTAGATGGCAGTTATAGGCAACTATGTATATAGCAAAATATGACATTCTCAGATCAAGTAGTCACTACTCATGCTCTTCAAAGTACAAGACTAAGACTCATTTCAATCATCCATTACACTCCACTGCAATAATTGGTGGGTCTGTTTCTTACATTACAGATTATTCCTATTTGGCCCCCAGCAAATATCTGGCACCTAGTGGGCTTCTGATAAGCATGTATATATTGAATAGATCTTATTTTATTGAAACGTATCCTATTTCCCAGAGGAGCAGAAGTAGGGCAGGCATTTCAGAAGAGAAACATCAAGTCCACATTGCTCCAGGGATGCCAAATTGTCCTGGGTGGCCACATCATACAGTGTATTTGGGGGACATTTGTAAAATTGCTTTTGAATGTACAGACTACATGGAGCATCCTGCCTTGCCTAATCATAGACTTCTGTGTTCTTTTCCATCAGTCACTTTCTCTTAGCTCTAACTCCTTTTCTCCAACCTCCTCTCACCTAAGCCTCTGAACATCTGATCTCTCTCTCTTTAGAACTTTTATCAAAGGAAGTTTTAAAGTAAGCTTCAGGGCTTAGATCATGTGCTTAAATTATGCTGACCATATTTCCAGGAATTTCTGTACAAGCTGCATGTAATCTTATCTTTTTTAAAAAAGATAATTTATTACATGTGCAAGTAGCTGTGATTCAAGTTCTAGCCTTTTATAAATTTTTTTTCTTAAATCAGTAAGGAAAATGTCCTTTATCCAACCCTATGTTCCAATTTTTCTTCCTGAAAATGTATGGATTACTTAATACGTCCCTTGAAAGGTTCAGTAGGTTGATGTGAACCTACTGAGGTCTTACTGAATTAATCCATGTGAATGTGTTTTAAAAGGTAATGCTGTACATAAATCAAAGCTATTCTTGTGGAAAATACTAGAGGACCTTCGGAGGTGCAACTTGGGTCCTATTTGGGCCTCCAGTTGTCATACGCCAGGGTCCAAGATGAATTTCATAATGTCCTACGATTTTGGTTAAGGAATAGCCCTCCTGTCATGGGGAGGAAGCCCGTGGTCCCTGGGGAGCTGAGCTGGGGTACAGTTCCTTCATCAAGGATAGGGGCTCCACCACCCCATGCTTTTAGCTTGCTGACTTGGCCATGCTGAAGAAGCACTCAGGGTCACTGAAGACAATTCTGCTCTTGCTCACAGTGGATGGTCAACTCTGCTCAGCTACTTAAAACGTCTCACTTCAGGCTATCTGCTCTCTGGTTCTGGGATATTCAGATGCCCTGGTCAATCTACTAATGGCTCTCCTAGCAACTTTTTTCAGGTAGCCATTAACCTCTCTGATGTCTTGGAAAAGCCATGAGTGGTACTAAGCAGAGTTCATTCCTTTGTGGTCAGCAGTATTGTGTAAGGAGGGCCCTATACAGGTGTCCATTTATTAGCCACAAAAATTCAAGATAAATTCCAACACTACTGGCAGACTTTAATAGGGAAAGGAAAACCCACATGCAGCCAGCATCAATGAGAGAAGAAAAACCACGTGCTTCCTTCCTCCCATGCGCCCTCAGAGAGACCTGAAGAAGCCAGGCATCCTTTGGACATGTGGGAGGTTGTGAGGGAGATCCTGTGTTCCAGTGCAGAGAACTTGCTCTCTCTGCTGTCCTGCCTTTTCTAGGGTAGGTGTGAGAACGTGGCCTTGTCAGGGGAATTAAGCAGTCCAATTTGGTGCTAGGCCATCTGGTTTGGGATTTCAGCTGTTTGTTTATAGCATTTGTCTAGGATTACCTGCTTCTCAACATCTGGAGAATTTTGGGCCTTGGGGTACGAAACACTCCCGCCTTCCCTACCCTCCCCCATCTCTACCACCAAATACGTAATACAATACCTCCTGCAGGGACAAGGTGGTTGGGCCCATCCCAGACAGCTCAATCTTTAGGCAGCGAGAATTCAAGGTCATTCTGGGTCAATCATGCACTTTGCATGGTTCCAGGATCCGGAGCTTTAGTACTATTACCATGGCCCCTAGTTCTCCATAAAGACAGTTGTTCAAGGAGAACTTTGATTAGTAATTGCTACATGTTTGGTTCTTTGATTACTAATTGTTACATTTTGAGTTCTCTGGGGAGCAGACTATGCTGTGACTAACATGCCAAAGATTTATTAGGGAGTGCTCTTTGGGTCAACACCTGTTGGGGAAGCTACCACAGAAGAAAGTTGGACAGTAGGAGAAGTTAAGCTGGGATTCAGTCGTCTTCAGAGATGCCTCAGACATTCTGAAGCCAGAACAAGCATTTACAGATGGACTTAACAGCCGGGGCCTTTATATGCACACAGCACTCAGTCACTGTGTGCTGGCTGTCCTAGGAAAAGGTAGTAAACTTGGGCAAAGTGGTTCTCTTCAGCCAGAGGTTCCAATAGGAGCTGTTATCTGAGAACTGTCTGGCAGCCCTCTCAGTGGCTGGGCAGCATATCAGAGCATCTGTAATAAGCAAAAGATGTTTGGAATCTCTTTTGGAAAAGCTATTACAATGTAACATCAAGGAGCTTCGTTTATTCTGAATCAGGATACATACTTGTGTTTTCTATTCCCAATAGACCCCAAAGTGGATGTGATTCTAGGTAATATAGAGGTGATGGGCACTGGGCTAGCAAGCAGGGGATAGTCTTCTATTTTGGTCTACCAGTTGTATTTCTGTGCTTTAAAAGGTAATTAATACTGCTTCTGACCATAATCATTAAAAAATGGTATGTGCATGGAGTTTGGTTATGCCCTTCATAGACTTATTAATGAGTTATTGTAATGATCATATCGAAGGCTTCTCTTTAGGGATTATTAGATTTTTACGTCAAAATTTATCCTGTATGAGTCAGTCATGAAATGCTAATAGTGTATGTACTATAAATTCCTCCTTTTAGAGCAATGCTTTGAAGAATTGTCATTGTTTAGAATATTAAGTTGCCCCAGTTACATAAATATTCTATAAATATTAGTTCAAAAGATCTTAGTCAAAATACTAATTTTGAGAATGCTTGAAAGTCATGTACTCCTGTTGGGCCGTTTGATCTTTAAATGTGGTCAATATAAAGTCTAAAAGAGCCGTTGTATCTGTTCATTACAATTTGTTTAAATTTTAATCAAACAAAGTAATATTTATGCTACTGTTTTAATACAGCTCAGCGTTATTCTCAGTTCTGCTGGGGATTTCTGGCAGAATGAAAAACATGCTGAAGTCCTGCTCTTGAGCTTTGTAATGTGTCCAAAATCAATTTTTGGAATTATTTTTTTATAAATCACTGCAGCCCAGTGATTACAATCAAGGTACTGTGTTTATCAATGTTCAGTCAACCCAGATACTTCAAGAGCTACCTTGCTCAAGTGTTTCACTTAAGAAGAGCTATAGTCTTGTGTCCTGTAGAATATTTTAAAATATTTGATTCCTTGAAGGACCCAGATATTTGTCACGGATTTAGAAAAGTGTGTTTTTCACTTTCCAGAAGAGATCCAGAAAGCGATCTACTTTTTGATTTTTCTCATTTTCATGCTCATGTCATTATGGTCTAGCCATTCTGAACACTTTATCCATTCATTAACTCTTCATTCAAGGTTTATTGTGTGACTTTTTTTTTTCTGTTAGAGTTTTTTTTATAACATTTATATCAACTTTGATTCAACTTCTTCCAACAGTTTTGAGCTACTTTAGTAGAAAAGGAGGTCCGTTGCTTTTCCAACTCTTTCCGTTTTTTGACCCTAAATTATGACTTTCTAACTTTTAGTCCAGGTAGGATGGAATGTGGAGCAATGCTCAGAGCCTTAGCCAACTGGAAATCACTTATCTCCCTAGTGTCCTTTATTTATTTAATTTTTTGTGTGTGTTATGAGAATTACGCTTTTTTCCTTTCAACTTTTATTTTAGGCTCAGGGGGTACATGTGCAGTTTTGTTACATGGGTAAACTGTATGTTGCTAGGGTTTGGTGTACAGATTATTTCATTACCCAGGTAGTGAGCATAATACTCAATAGGTAGGTTTTTGTTCCTTGCCCTCCTTCTACCCTCCAACCTTAAGTAGGGCCTGCTGTCTATTATTCTTTTCTTTGTGTCTATGTGTACTCAGCGTTTAGCTCCTACTTATAAGTGAGAATGTAAGGTATTTGATTTTTTGTTTCTACGTTAGTTTGCTTAAAATTATGGCCTCCATTTGCATCCATGTTGCTGCAAAGGACATGATTTCATTCTTGTTTTTACAGCTGCATACTAATCCATAGTGTATATTTATCACATTTTCTTCACCCAGTCCACTGTTGATGAACATCTAGGTTGATTCCATGTCTTTGCTATTATGAATAGGGCTGTGACTAACATATGCATGCATGTGCCTTTGTGGTAGAATGACTTATATTCTTTTGGGTATTTACCCAGTAATGGGATTGCTGGGTTGAATGGTAATTCTGTTTTTAGTTCTTTGGCATCTCTTTTTAATACTCCTCAAACCTTGGTTCATTCTCTCTGGCTTCCTTCCCACAGCCTGCCCCCTTTTCCAAAACATGATTTGTTCACTTCCCTTTGACAAATTCAAAGTGCCATATTCACTCAAAAGATTAGAACAATGAAAAATCTGTCACATCAATGGGCAATGGTAGTTCATGAGTATCAGTGATGGATCACATTGTGATTAGAAATTTTGACAGGTTGGGCAGATGCATTTCAAGTTAGCAGTATTAATATATTCACACCAATTCTGCAGTCCATACATCAGACATGCAGACATCCTGACTCATGGTGTATTCATCCAACATAAAACTTGGGTCAGCTAGTCTTCTAAACAGGAGTACAGCAAGGAACAAAGCCAACCTGGCTTCCAGGCGCTTACAGTCAGTCTAGGGCTTTACTTCTCCAGGTGTAGTCCACAAACCAGCACTACCAGCAGATTCTCAGGCTTTGCCCCATACCTACTGAATCAGAGCTGTATTTCGACAAGTCCTTCAGATGATTAGTATGCATGCTAAAATTTGAGAAGCCCTGCCCTAAAACTGGGTATTATACAAGAACGTGATGGATATCAACGTTAACCACTGCAGACGCCCCTGGAGGGTTAGTTACCACCCGAAGTACTGACCCCGCTCCCAGAGTTTCTGATTCCATAGATCTAGAGCACAGTCCAAGAATTTACACTTCATGCACACTTCCAGGTGATGCTGCTGCTGTTGGTACAAACCACACTTTGGTGTGTGTAAGAGTAGAGCCCACTGTCTGGGCTTCAATCTTGGCTCAGCTCCTCGAAGACCTCAGGCAAATCATTCACTTTCTGGGTCTCAGTTTCCTCGTCTGTGAAATGTGGTGTCAGTACCCTCCTCAGAGGTTTATAGTGAAAATCAAATAGTACATGCAGCATGCCTGACAGACAGCCAATGGCCACTCACTGTTAGAGTGTTGTTGAAAGAATGAAGAGGCCAACCCTTGTCTGTGGGCCCATGTGGCTCTAGTACACTTATTTAAATGAAATCACTCTCCATTGCCCCAGCTCTCTAATTCGGATCTCTGAAAATTAGACCTTACCAGCCTGTTCACTGGCCCTAAACAAAAGAGTTCCTTATTTCGGCTCACTATAGATAATGACTTAGGGCGAGATTGGTGTCACCTGCCCACGCAGTGGCCGTTGAGGCACTTTTTCTTTCTGTTCATGTTGTGTGATCATTTTAATTATCACCTGACAAATGAGGGATGAATCTTTTCCCAATGCCTTCGCAGTGTGGTGATTAATGAGGCTGAAACGCACCTCTTTCATCCTGTAGGACTCTCTTCAGCAGTAACATTTATAGCATCTTTTATTAATTTTTACAGTTTTCATGTATTAAAGAATATTAGAACAGATGGACGGAAAAGGATATTTGCATTTTGTCAAGAAGTTGCTTAATTCATGTTTTCTTAACACTCCGGGTATGCTTGAAGGACACTTTTTCTCTAGGCAAACTATGTTTTACCTCCTCAGGTCACAAAGCTGTAATTTTGAATTTGCAAGAGTGCATTATGTTATGATATGAATATTAGAGGAATAAATATCTCCTCTAATGCTCTACCTTGTTAAGTATCAATTAAATTCAGGAAGATAATTAGGGCTAATGACACTCTGGTGATTCTGATGGCAGGCTCAGTATGGCCCATTTAAAATAGTTCCATTTAAATGGGTTTATCTTTGGTGTACTTCCGATAAATGGTGTTTTCGGACTCCCATGCATTATAAACCTCACCAGCCCTCTGATTCATCCATTTAGGAAGCAGTCACTAAGCTGTTACTTCCAGTCAGTCACAAAGATAAATAGATGCAGTTCCTGTTCTCAGGAAGGTCACAGTTCAAAGCAGAGGCGGACTTACAAAGAAATGATTTCTTAAAAATATTTGGAAAAAGAGACATGTACCAAGCTAATAAAATCTCAGAGGAGGAATCCAGTCTAGCCATGTGGAGTCAGGAATGGCATCCTGGGCAAGGTCAGGCCTCAGCTGATACTTAGCAGGTAAGAGTGGAATAGTAAGTGAAGATACAGGAAGTGCTTACAGACGGTGGAGAGAACATGGACAAAGACAGAGAGACAGCTCAGTAGGAGAGAGAAACAGAATTAATTTATTTTTTCTGGAGTGCACAAGTGCCAGGCAAGGAGCTTGTGTGCCCCTGCACCATGCTAAGGAGTTTGTTCTCTTCCTGCAGACTTAGAGAGCCCCCGGACATACGGAAGCAAGATGGCAACACAGATTTTTATTTCACATGGGATTATTTTGGTGGCTATAAGCAGGGAGGGGTTAAAGGCAGGAGAACCAATTAAAAGGCAACTGCAATAATTGACGTAAGAAATGATAAGCATCTAAACTAGGATTCAATAACTAAATAGGAAGAAAGATAAGGCAGTGCTTGAGGGTTCACTGCGTGGGAAGTGGTGGAGGAGGAGTCAAAGATGAAGGTCAAGTGTGAAGCTAAGGTGAAGGGTGAATGGTGATGCTGACCAGTGAGATCGTGCAGACAGGAATGGGCAGGTGTGGGAGGTAATGAGCATTTTTAGGGGTTAGATATGCTGAATTTAAGATACTGTGGATATCTTCATCATTTACATTAAATCTGAGCTGAAGGAAGAGGAAGAGGTTTAGGATGGATCCATAGATTTGGTGGTACTTGAAATCAGAGGAAAGAAAAGATCATTCAGAAAAAACCTAGGGAGGGAGAAGCAGTGACTGAGAAAAGAACCCACGTGAAGAGCAACATATCATGAACAAGTTAGATGAGAAGCAGGAGAAAGGGGAGATCAGGACAGGAAACTGTGAGAAGAATAAGGACAGAAACTAAGGAACTGGAGCTTTGGAGAGAAACCATGGCAGTGCAGTGGTGGGGGTGTCATCTAGAGAGCTCTGGGTTGAGGGGAGGTGGAGGAAGGAAGATAACTCTGCTAAGAAATGTGTCCACAAACCAGAGGTGGTGGGGGCATAGAGGAAACTGGAGGAGACGGAGCAGGAGCATGGTGGTAGAAGAAGCATTCCATCTTACTTTCCGTCGGGCAAGATTTTCATGAGAAGAATGTATTAAGGGCCTTGACACAGCTGGGGGAGATTGATCTTGACAAAGGACTGGCCTCTGTGAATTGTTTAGTTCCCGGTTAATATTTCTCAGTGCCCCAAAGAAGAGATCTCTGCCTCTCATTATTGTAAAATGAAGTGTGGTATGGCTGTCCAGGGACTCTGTTCTGAACATGCTATGTAATATATTAGTAGAAATGGAGACTATTACAAGTTTCTAGTCCTGTCAGTGTTCTAGGGGAACTAGCATCAGAGTTAAAGCAGCATTTGGCGTTCTTGAAGGGACCCTGTTGGGAAGAAACTCGGTGGAGAACCTTGCCCTGCATAGCCCACCCTCTCTGGTGATTAAACTACAGGTGTTAAAAATAATGCCCTTGCAAAAGAATTAGTAAACACAAGAGAAGAGGAGGCCATTTGCGTAACAGACCAATTCACTGTATCTTCCAGGCTGAGCTAGACCAGAGTTGAGGTTGAAACAGTGTCATGAAAACTATCACTTTTTTCTGTCCATCTCTCACTCTCACTTTTCTCTGTACTGACTTTATTTTCAGTCAGGATTTTTTTCATAAGGTGACAATGAAGACTGAAAATTTCAGGTACGTGTGACCTCTAGTGTCTGCGTTCTTGGCAGGAATGAGGGGATTGAGAGATTCTCTGGCTAAATGAGATCTTGAGCCCATCCAAGGTTCTACACCTGAACCATAGAGACTAACATGTTGGGAGGTAGTCCCCAAAAGATGCCAGGCAATGACAAGCATTTCCAATTAGAAATTTAAGGAGGTAGAAATTTGAGGGACTTTTTTGTTGCATTTTTAAACTTACTGACCAATATATCACCTGGGAATTGGAAAGTTGGTTATTGTTTCTGTTAGGCAACTAATTCCATGGATAGGCTTGGGAAAATTGCTTGACACCTGGACACCTGAGATTCTTTATGAGCAAGAACTGAGGGGAATGGACTGCAGCAGTGGTTGTCATACTTTATAACTCCCAGAATCACTGGAGAATTTGTTAAAACCTTGATTCTAGAATCCCAACTTTGGAGTGTCTGATTCAGTAGTTTGGGGTGTGAGGGTAAGAATTTACATTTTCGAGAAATTCACAGATGATGCTGCAGGTGGCTGAAGGACCACACTTAATAAACCCTGGACTTCATAAATCTTTACAGCCCTTCTCATCTTCTAATGCTATAAATCTGTAATTTTACTTCTACAGAAATAGCCTTAGAGCCTAGGTCAGGATGGGAAATAGGTTTGCTCTCACATATCAAATTTAAACGATTAAAATGCAGTATTGAGAAGAATTCTGACGCAAATGCCATGCTCAGCTGTAAAAGATTACTGTGATTGATTCATGATTTTCCTTCAGTGTGGATGGCACCCAGGCAATCCTGCCACATACTGGCTCTCCCTGATGTGGGAATGTCTAGCTCAGGAGGCAGTCTAGTGTTCATGATATAAGAAATAAGCAAAATAACCACAAGGAATGACAAATATGTCAAGCTCATCTTTTCTAGTCTAGGGTAAATACAAGGATGCTGCTGATGATGGTAATGATGATCATGATGATGATAGCAGTGATGGTACCTATTCGTCTGGCACTTAAAATACTTTCACAAACATTTTTTTATTTGATCCTCCCTACATTCCTTTGACTAAGTGTAGCAGGAGAGCGACAAATCATCACTTCAAAATAAGAATATGAAAAACATTGATCGAAACAATCAAATATCAATTTCCAATAAAATTCTAATTGCCTTTGAGGCCAACTATAGACCTTAGACTTTTTGTTGTGTTCCACCATGGGAGAAAGTGTACTTTGTTAGAGTAAATAAGTGGTAACATATAGTCCAAATTCACCAAAGAAGAACATTTGTTGCTGAGAAGCAAATAAGGCCGGGCGCGGTGGCTCATGCCTATAATCCTAGCACTTTGGGAGACCCAGGTGGGCAGATCACCTGAGGTCAGGAGTTCAAGACCAGCCTGGCCAACATGGTGAAACTCTTTCTCTACTAAAGTACAAAAATTAGCTGGGCATGATGGAGGGTGCCTGTAATCCCAGCTACTCTGGAGGCTGAGATGGGAGAATTGCTTGAACCTGGGAGATGGTGGTTGCAGTGAGCCAAGATCACACCACTGTACTCCAGGCTGGGCGGCTGAGTGAGACTCCATCTCAAAAAGAAACAAACACACAAACAAAAACAAGAATTGTTAACCCTTTATAGCCCAAAGACAAAATTCCACTGTACAGTTCCTTTTTTAAAAAAAAATTTCAATAGGTTTTTGGGGAACAAGTTGAGTTTGGCTACATTAATAAGTTCTTTAGTGGTGATTTCTGATATTTTGGTACACTCATCACCTGAGCAGTGTACACTGTACCCTATGTGTAGTCTTTTATCACACAACCCCTTCCTAACCTTCCCCATGAGTCCCCAAAGTTCACCATATCATTCTTATGCCTTTGCATCCTGATAGCTTAGCTCACACTTATGAGTGAGAGCATACAGTGTGTGGTTTTCCATTCCTGAGTTAGTTCACTTAGAATAATGGTCTTTAATTCCAACCAGGTTGCTGCAAATGCCATTAGTTTGTTCCTTTCTATGGTTGAGCATTCCATGGTATACAAGTATCAAATTTTCTTTATCCACTTGTTGATTGAAGGACATTTGGGCTGATTCCATACTTTTGCAATTGCAAATTGTGCTACTATAAACATCAATGTGCAAATATCTTTTCCTTTTAATGACTTCTTTTCCTGTGGGTAGATACTGAGGAGGGGAATTGCTGGATTTTTATATTTGAAAGGACTTAATTTTTGTGTAAACTGCGTAAAATTGTGTAAATTGTGTAAAAACTCTTTTGACGAGTAAGGTACATTGAGAGAACTACCCAAATCATAAGTGTGTAGTCAGTGACTTTTCAGAAAGTAAAAGCATCTAGTAAACCAAATGCAGATCAAGAAAAAATAGTAACTGTGACCCAGAGATACTGTGTACCAGTGATTGACCCCAATGGTAGTCACTATCTTGACTTTCAAAACCATAGGTGAGCTTTGCTGCAGTTGAGTTTATACAAAAAGAAGTGACTGACCACTTATGTCATGGTGTTCCTATCTGAATCAATCATTTTTTTGCTTGATTCAAACAGGAACACCATGACATAAGTGGTCAGTATGACAACACCTTGGTATCATTTCTGTTTGTAACATTTTTATAAAAGATCTGAAACTATTAATGTCTATATTTGTAATTTATTAAATAAACTATTCTTGAAAATTTTAAGCCTAATAAATGCAGTAACACATTGTCTTTGTGGAACTGAATTATACAGCAATTGTATCTCCTAAAATAAAGGATATGCAGCATCAAATAAGTGTCACAAAATGGCTGCATTAAGCCTACACACTTCATTCTTTTTTTGTTATACCTTTTTTATTATTTATTTTTTAACTTGACACATAGTAACTGTACATATTTATGGGGTACATAGTGATGTCTCAATCCGTACAATGTGTAAGGATGAGTTCAGGCTAATTAGCATATCATTATCTCAAACATTTGTCATTTCTTTGTGTTGGGAACATTTAATATCCTCTCTTCTAACTATTTGAAAATACATACTATTTTTAGCTGTAGTGACCTTAACAGTGCTATAGAACCCTAGAACTTACTCCTCCTATCTGGTGATAAATTTTGTACCCTTGAACAAATTTCTCCCATTCCCCTGCTTCCCCATAACCCTCCCCAGCCTCTAACATCCTCTTCTACTTTTTCCTTCTATGATATCAACTTTTTTAAGCTTCTGCATATGAGTGAGAACATGTGGTGTTTTATTTTCTGTGCCTGGCTTATTTCACTTAACATAATGTATACACTTTATTCTTAAGAAAACACCTCAAACTTCCCTTAGAGACTGTTTATTCTCATTTTACACATAATTCTTGTTGATTTGGTCATGTAGTTTCCAATCTCACCACATACTAGAAGTCTCAATGAAGAATTTGGGTTAAGAGGCTAACCCACATTAGCATACAGACAACATCAAGAAATAACAGGGCCAAGCGCGGTGGCTCACTCCTGTAATCCCAGCACTTTGGGAGGCCCAGGTGGGTGGTCACAAGGTCTGGAGATCGAGACCATCCTGGCTAATACGGTAAATCCTAGTCTCTTCTAAAAATAAAAATAAAAAAAAAATTAGCTGGGTGTGGTGGCACATGCCTGCAGTCCCAGCTACTACTCGGGAGGCTGAGGCAGGAGGCTCTTGCTTGAACCTGGAAGGTGGAGGTTGCAGTGAGCCAAGATCGTGCCCCTGCACTCCAGCCTGGGCAACAGAGCAAGACTCGATCTCGAAAAAGGAAACAATAAATAAATAAAAATAAAAAAGAAATAACAGCTGAAAGCCAGGGAAGAAACACAAATAACATAAAATTTTACCATTGAAACTAGAAAGCACCATGACTGAGGCCATTTAGAGTCATGTATCTTAGTAGCCCTGAGAACACTGGCATATCATAGAATCAGATATGACGTGCACAGCCATAATCTTGAGCTATCTGGAAGAGTCTCGATCACATTCAACAAGCATTACTGAAGCCATCATGGAAGTGCATAAAATATTAGAGATGTTCATCTAAAATAGCTATCATGTGGTATAAAAATTTACAGCTTAAGAGGTAAACCTTTGGTCATTTGTGTACCTTGGAAGCTCCAGAAATTATTAATACTGATTTTTTGAGGATTTATGAAAGTAAAAAAGTTATTTTATAATAATAATAGTTTCCATATGACCAAGAAAGAGCGCTTTGAAGGTCTGCCTTTTAGATTTCCCAAAATGGAAGAATAATACATGCTCTAAATGCCTGGAGGTTGAAATCCATAATATTGTCTAAACTCAACTTCTGCCCCAAAAGTCCTACTCTTGGGAGTTCCTTACACATGCTCACTGCAAAAAGATTTTTTTCCTTTAAATACTGCTAATTCTGATAAATAAAAATGAGAAAATGCAAATTATACCCAATCCTACTCAGAAATAAACATTTTAAATCTGGGCATCTGCTCTTTTCATTTTACAGTAAACAACTTTCTAACCCTTTAAATATTTTACTGCATTGTTTACAATGACTTACATCGTTGTTAAGTTATATGATCATGTATTAATCGACTCCCAACTGCTGAATGTTTAGATTATTCCCAATGCTTTCAGTATTGTGTGAAATGATGACGTGAATAATTCTTTAGCTAAATTTTTGGCCACAGGAATTAACTCCTTAGGATAAGCTTCTAGAGGTGAAGAGCATCTTGAAACTGCTCTGCAGAAGGGCTTTTGATATTCACCAGCAATGTATGAGAGAGTCTGCTTCCTGAACCCACACTGGGTACCAAACACAAGTTTTGGTTATTTGTGGCCTCTCCACAATGCCTATACTGCGTAGCATCTTTTTGTTTCAGTTTGCTTTGATTACTAGTGAGGTAATTTGCCATATGCCTATGAAACATTTTTATTCCCTTTTCTGTGTTTTGCCTGTTAATGTACTTTAGCCATTTTTTGATTGGGGTTTTAAAACTCTGGTTTTATTACTAATTTGTAAGATTTTTTTGTTACTCAAGGAAATTAACATTTTATCTCATTGCAAATATTTTTCATAACTTAAATTAACAAGTGTTTATTTTTGCGGTTCTTTTTTTAAAGCAATTAAAAAGCTTATGTAATCAAGTCTGTTAAACTGCCTTTGCTATAGCAAATCTTTATCCCAAATGTTATATAAAACTCACTAGTATTTTCTTCTAGACTTAGATTTTTTTTGTAATTTAACATTTTAGTCTATCTGAAATTTATATTTGAAGAGATGTGAGGAAGAAATCTAAGTTAACTATTTCTCTATGTATTTTCATTTGTCCTAATACTGATTATTGGATAATGCGTCCTGAAATGCACTTTAAAAGGTGGATAAAATCAATGCTGAGGACCTATTAAGAAGGACAGTGATGCCACAGCTAGTTATTCATTGAACTCATTCTGTGAGAAATGTCAGCCAATCTTTGATAAGTATGAGTAATGTGAATTGGCAGAGGATAGAAAGATGAGACTTACTTCAATTCAGCAACTATTTATTCAACTTATCATGGGCCAGAATTTTTAGCAGGTATAGGTGGAGGAACCAGCTGATTGTACTCCCAGGACAAGATGAAGATTAACTTGATGTTTCTTTGGGACCACCTGGAAGAAAAGGAAAAATAAGATGGGTAAGCCAGACACAGGGGTAGTTATTGCAGGCTCAAAAGCTGGACTGAAGAGTTGGGAAAGTACCTTCACTACTGAGAATTCTAAGGTACGTAGTCATAAAAATGATTTTTTTCTGCTTTAATAATAGACTGGATTTTAGTAATTTAAAGATGTTTAATGGATAGTATTAACAATGTGAAATAACCAAGAAGATTAAGCTAATGCCAGCTCAACTGAAATGTCATTTGTTGAGAGGAGTAATCCTTAATGCCCTAATCTGTAGACTCATTAAGGATTTGGAAGAAACTATGAATGACTTTTTTCACTAACTGAATGAGGATTTAATTAAGATATTCCTTTAATAAAAAGAGTATAAGGGAGCATTAAAGTGGATTTCAAGACTTTGGAAGGGGAAAGTTTGTTCTAAAAGAGAATCTGTAGAGAAGACCCAGTTTTATAGCTTCAGAAGCTATAAGAGAAATGACATCTTGATAGAGCTAAAACATGAAACATTCTGGGATCCTTTTCTCAGGTCAGAGCATGTTATCATAGAGTACGTTGGTACAAAGTTCAATTTTTTGATTGTTCTGGTGGTTTTGTTCTATAACGCATGCATTTCTTTAAATTTATATAATAACTACATTAACCCAAGTATAATACACACATAGAGAAGATAATCAACTTTGAGCATAAATCTAACATTCGGTATTTGAGAGCTGTCTTAGCCTGGGCAAGATGGTGAGACTTCATCTTTACATAAAAAATTTTAAAAATTAGTTGAGCATGGTGGTGCAGGTTTATAGTCCCAGCTACACAGGAGGCTGAAGCAGGAGCATCTCTTGGGACAAGGAGTTGGAGGCTGCAGTGAGTTATGATTGCATCACTGCACTCCAGCCTGGGTGAGAAAGTGAGACTCCCACCTCAGAAAAACAAACAAACAACAATAACAAAAAAACCATTTTTCTAAGTTGGCCTACTCTACTCATCCAAGTTTGTTGATTAATGCTGACCAATGTTGCCCCCTTCCCTGCTCCAGTTGTCTGATTTCCTCTTATTACAAATAAACTATAAATTACAAAATTATAAGTCCCATTTCTGCATTCCCACTGGTACCTCAGCCTGTAGTGATGCCAATCCACCTACCCTTTTATCTCTTAAAAATCTTATCCCTCACTTATGATTAGAATGATAGCCTGGAGCAGTGGCTCACGCCTGTAATCCCAGCACTTTGGGAGACTGAAGCAGATCACTTGAGGTCAGGAGTTCCAGACCATCCTGGCCAACATGGTGAAACCCCGTTTCTACTAAAAATACAAAAAAACTAGCTGAGCTCGGTGCTGCATGCCTGTAATCCCAGCTACTCAGGAGGCTGAGACAGGAGAACTGCTTGAACCTGGGAACCAAGAACCACTGCACTCCAGCCTGGGTCTGTCTCCAAAAAGAAAATATATATTTTAAATCATTTTTTAATTTAATTTAATTTAATTTTATTTTATTTTTTGTTTTTGAGAAAGAGTTTTGCTCTTGTTGCCCAGGCTGGAGTGCAATGCTGCGATCTCAGCTGACTGCAACTTCTACCTCCCGGGTTCAAGCAATTCTCCTGCCTCAGCTTCCTGAGTAGCTGAGATTACAGGCAGATGCCACAATGCCCAGCTAATTTTGTGTTTTTAGTGGAGACGGGGTTTCTCCATGTTGGTCAGGCTGGTCTCGAACTCCTGACCTCAGGTGATCTGCCCGCCTTGACCTCCCAAAGTGTTGGGATTACAGTTGTGAGCCACAGCGCCCAGCTGAATTCTATTGTTGAAACTTTCCAGTGTATTTTGTATTTATCTAAGTATATCTTTCATTTCTAGAAGTTGTGATTTTCTTTTCTTTATGATATATATTTCTTTGAAGTTTTTTTGATTCATATCCTGTATTTTTAAAAAATCTCTTTAAGTTGGTTTTCACCTTTCTCTGGTACCTTCTTGAGTAGCTTAATAATCAACCTTCTGAATTCTTTATCTGGAAATTAAGATATTTCTTCTCTATCCACTGCTGGAGAGCTAGTGTGTCTTTTGGTAGTGTTATTGAACCTTGTTTTGTAATATTACCAGAGTTACTTTTCTGGTTTCTTCTCATTTGGGTAGACTGTTTCAGTGGAAAGATCTGGAACTCAAGGGCTGCTGTCCATATTCTTTTTTTCCCATGGGGTGATCCCTTGATGTGATCCCTTGATGTGCTCTTCCATTTCCCCTAGGGATGGGGCTTCCTGAGAGCCAGACGGCAATCATTGTTATTTTCCTTGTGTCTAGCCATCCATTGGGGCTACTAGGCTCCGGTCTGGTGCTGGAGAATGTCTGCAAAGAGTCCTGTGATATGATCCATCTTCAGGACTCCCAGCCATGAATACCAGCACCTGCTCCAGTGGAGGTGGCAGGGGAATGAAGTGGACTCTGTGGGAGTCCTTGGTTATAGTTTTGTTTAGTGTGCTGGTTTTCTCAAATGGTGGTTATGCTAGCAGGGAAGTTGTCACCTGCTCAGACTCAGAATCTCTGGTTAGCCAAGATGTTGCAGGCAATGGAATTGGCTGTTGTTTTCTCCCTCTTTGGAGCAGGATTGTTCTGTTATCAGTTGCTTGAGTTCGTTGGCCCTCCAGCCAGGAGGTGGCACTTTCAAGAGAGCACCAGCTGTGGTAGTAGAAGGGGAATGTAAGCTTGCCTTATGTTGACCGGGATAAGTATTCAGGTTTCTTAGGTGATGGGCCGGGCCATAGAACTCCTGAGTTTATGTCTTTTGTCTTTGGCTACCAGAGCAGGTAGAGAAAAACCGTCAGGTTGGGGCAGGGTTAGGTGGGTCTGAACTCAGACTATCCTTGGGTGGGGTTTGCTGCAGCCACTGTGGGGGATTGGTGGGGGGTTCTCAGGTTACCAGAGTTATGTTCCAGGGAAAATTATGGCTGCCCCTACTGTGCCATACAGGTCACCAGGGAAGTTGGGGAAAGCCAGCGGTGACAGGCCTCACCCAGCTCCCATGCAGCCAGCAAGGTCAGTTTCACTCCTGCCATGCCTTGCCAGCAGCACTGAGTTTATGTCCAGGCAGCCAGCATGCAGGACTCTCTTTTTAGTTTTTCTGAGGAACTGTCATATTCTTTTCCATAATGGCTGTACCAATTTACATTCCCACTAAAAATGTACAAGTATTCCCTTTTCTCCACATCTTCGCCAACACTTATCACTCATCATTTTGATAACCGACATTCTAACAGGTATGAGGTAATATCTCATTGTGGTTTTAATTTGTGTTTTCCTAATGAATAGAGATGTTGAGCATTTTGTCATATATCTATTGGCCATTCATATCTCTTCTTCTGAGAAACGTCTGTTTAAATCCTTTGCCCCACTTTTTAGCAATTGTTGTCTTGCTATACAGTTGCTTGAGTTCCTTATATATTTTAGATACTAGCCTCTTATCAGAAGTTTGGTATATGGACACAATGGAATACTATGCAGCCTTTAAAAAGAAGGAAATATTGTCATTTATGACAACATGGATGGAACTGAAGGGCATTATCTAAAGGAAATAAGCCAGGGACAGAAAGACAAATATCATATGAAGTCACATGTGGAAACTCAAAAAGTCAATTTCATAGATACAGAAACTAGAAAAGGGGTTACCAGAGACTGGGGGAGAGGGGAAGGAATGGCGAAAGGGGAAATGTTGACCAAAGGGTACAAAGTTTCAGTTAGACTGGAGGAATAAGTTTTAGTGATCTCTTGCACTGCATGGTGACCACAGTTAATAATAATGTATCATATATTTCAAAATTGCTAATAGGCATTTAACATTCCCATCACAAAAAAAAAAATGATAAATCATTGAGGCGATGGATGTGTTAATTAGCTTGATTGAATCTTTTTATAATTTATACATAGATCAAAACTAACATCGTTTCCCATAAATATACACAATTATTGCCAATTCATAACAAATGAATAAAAAATAAATATTAAAAGGAAAAGATTGCTGGGTCCACACACAGTTTCTGATTCTGTAGTGTTGGGGTGGGGCCTAAGAATCTACATCTTTATAAAATTCCCATGTGATGATGCTGATGTGGTTGGTCCAGGGACTACTCTTTTACACTCACTGTTTTAGAGCACCTTCTTGCGCAAATTCTCAATGAAGAACCAAAGTGTTTTGCTCAACATTGCAAAGCTAGTTAGTGACACAACTAGAAACGTCATCGTAAACTTCAGGAGTGGGTTTTCAAGGTAAGATATTTTGACTCTCAACCTGTGCTTAAGGACTATTGTCTCCTTAAATAAAAATTGATTTTGAAGTAATATATATATTTTCCCACATCGTGAGTTATTTCTAAGGTATTGATAAGTTCGACTATTCACCCACTTATCCCAAATTGAAACTCTGACTGAATTCATGAATTTATTCTTTTTGTGTACATAATTGGTGATTTTACTTAATATTTTTGAAAGTTCCATCCTTTTCACTTTATCCCTAGAGCCACTGCTTTGATTTGGGGCTTCATTAGTTGTTTCCCAGAGGACACAACAGTTTCCTAACTTTTCTTTCTGCCTTGGCTAGATTTGCTTTAATTCATTCAAAAGTTTTCATATTCCTCTTTCTAAAAATCAAATCTGTCTTTTAGTATACACCATTTCCTTTTACTGTAATTTGAATACATATTTTAAATTGTAAGTTTAAAAAATAAAAAGTAATAAAAAATTGTTGTAGCATTTTGCAAAATTCCAAAAAGTATGAAGAAAAAAATAAAAATCAACCATAATTCCTCAGCACAGAGAGAACCATAGTTCATCTTTTGGTGTATTTTCCTTTCATCTTTCTGTTGGTCACAAAATTATATTTTTAAAATTTAATTTGCTTTGGATTAAACAGCTTGAGATATAATTCGTATGCCATCTAAGACACTCATGTAGGGTGCACAGTTAGTGCTTTTTGGTATATTCAGAGTTGTGTAACCATCATCACAATTTAATTTAGAACATTTTCATTACCCCCCAAAACACCTCATACCCACTAACAATCATTCTCTGTTTATTATTCTCTGCTTTTACAGGTCTGCTTTTACAACCACTAGTCTACTTTCTGTTTCTATAGATTTGCTGATTCTGTACATTTCACGTAAATGGAATCATACAATATACGGTCCTTTGTAACTGGCTTCTTTCTCTCAGCATAATGTTTTCGAGGTGATTTCAGGTTATAGCATGTGCCACAACACCATTCCTTTTCATTGCCGAATATTTCATTGCATATCTATACCAAACTTCTTTATTCATTTGTCAGTTAATGGCTATTTTGGTTGTTTCCACTGTAGGCTATCATGAATAATCCTGCTATGTACATCCCTGTACATATTTTTGTATAGATATTTGTTTTCATTTCGCTTGGTTATGTATCTAGGAATAAAATTCCTGGATCATATAACTCTATGTTTAACATTTTGAGAAACTATCAAACCATTTTCCAAAGTGACTGTGCTATTTTATATTTCCACCAACCACGCGGGAGAGCTCCAATTTCTCTACATCTTCGCCAGCCCTGGTTATTGTCCATTTTTGTTCTTGCTGTTTTTTAAATTACAGCCATATTTGTTGATATGAAACAGTATCTCATTGTGGTTTTGCTTTGCACTTTCCTAATGACACTGAAGATCTTTTCATGTGCTTCTTGGCCATTTTAATATATTCTTTGGAGAATTGTTTGTTCAAATTTTGTGCCAACTTTTACTTTTTTTTAATTTTGGAGTTATAAGAGACACATGTCTACATATAATTCCCTGGTCAGATCAAATATTTACTCTCATTCTGTAGGTTATCTTTTTACTTTATTAACAGAATCTCTTAAGGCATAAAGGTTTCAATTTTGATGAAGTTCAATTTATTTATTTTGTTGTTGCTAGTGCTTATTGGTGTCATATCCAAGAAACCATTGCCTACCCCAAAGTCAAGATGATTGACTCCTATGTTTTTTCTAAGAGTTTTGCATTTAGATCTATAATCTATTTTGAGTTGGCTTTTGTGTATGGTGTAAAGCAGGGCTCCAACTTTATTCTTTTGCATGAAGATGTCCACTTCTCCCATCATCATTTTTTGAAGACTATTCATTTCTCATTGAATAGTTTTGTTTTCTTTGTTGGAAATCAACTGACCATAAATGTAAGGGCTTATTTCTGGTCCCTCAATTTTATCCCATCAGTCTATATGTCTGTTGTGTGTTAGGACAACACTGTCTTGGTTATTATAGCTTTGCAATAAGTTTCAAATCAGAAAATGTGAGTCACCCAGCTTTATTTTTATATTTCAAGACTGTTTGGGCTATCCAGTCCCTAGCATTTTCATATGAATTTAAGGATCAGCTTGTCAATTTTTGCACAAAAAAGGAGCTTGGATTTTGACAGAGACTGCATTGACTCTCTTGACCTACCTGGGGAGTGCTGCCATCTTGACTTTAAGCCTTTCCATGTATTTAGATCTTTAATTTCATTTAATAATGTTTTATACTGTTTGTTTTATAAGTCTTATTTTTTGTTTGTTTGTTTTTGAGACAGAGTCTTGCTTTGTCACCTAGGGTGGAGTGTAGTGGTGTGATCATGGCTCACTGCAGCCTTGACTTCTCAGGTTCCAGCCATCCTTTCACCTCAGGCTCCCAAGTAGCTGGAACCACAGGTGTGCACCACAATGCCTGGTAAATTTTTGCATTTTTGGTAGAGACGGGGTTTCACCATATTGCTCAGGCTGGTCATTAACTCCTGAGCTCATGTTATCCACCTGCCTCAGCCTCCCAAAGTGCTGGGATTGCAGACATGAGCCACCATGCCCAGCCTAAGTCTTGCATTTCTGTTGTCAAATTAATTTGTAGGTATTTTATTGTTTTTGATATTTTATTTTTTGTTTCCAACTTTTATTTTTAGTTCAGGGGTACATATGCAGGATGGGTAGACTTGTTACATAGATAAAGGTGTGCCATGGTGGTTTGCTGTACAGATCATCCGATCACCTAGGTATTAAATCCAGCATCTATTAGCTATTCTTCCAAATGCTCTCCCTCCTCCCCTAACCAACTCTCCAACAGGCCCCAGTGTGTTGTTCTCCCCTTGTGTTCATATGTTCTCATTATTCAGCTCCCACTGAGAACATGTGGTATATGGTTTTCTGTTCTTGTGTTAGTTTGCTGAGGATAATGGCTTCCAGCTCCATCCATGTCCCTACAAAGAACAAGATCTCATTCCTTTTGATGGCTGCATAATATTCCATGGTGCATATGTACTACATTTTCTTTGTCCAGTCTATCACTGATGGGCATTTAGGTTAATTCCACGTCTTTGCTATTGTGAATAGTGCTGCAGTGAACATACACATGAATGTGTCTTTATGATATAATGATTTACATTCTTTTGGGTATATACCCAGTAACCTAGGTCTTTGAGGAATCTCTAAACTCTCTTCCACAGTGGCTGAACTAATTTACACTCCCACTAGCAGTGTAAAACTGTTCCTTTTTCTCTACAACCTCGCCAGCTTCTCTCGTTTCTTGACTTTTTAATAATAGCCATTCTGACTGGTGTAAGATGCTATCTCATTGTGGTTTTGATTTGCACTTCTCTAATGATCAGTGATGTTAAGCTGTTTTTCATGTGTTTGTTGGCCACATGTACGTCTTCTTTTGAGAAGTCTCTGTGCATGTCCTTTGCTGACTTTTTAATGGGGTTGTTTTCTTTTTTCTTGTAAATTTGTTTAAGTTCCTTCTAGATGCTGGACCTTTGTCAGATGGATAGATTACGAATATTTTATCCCATTCTGTATGTTGTCTGTTTACTCTGATGATAATTTCTTTTGCTGTGTAGAAGCTTTTTAATTAGATCCCATTTGTCAATTTTTGCTTTTGTTGCAATTGCATCTGGCATCTTCATCATGAAATCTTTGCCTGTGCCTATGTCCTGAATGGTATTGTCTAGATTTTCTTCTAGGGTTTTTATAGTTTTAGGTTTTACATTTAAGTCTTCAGTGCATGCTGAGTTGATTTTTGTATATGGTGTAAGAAACGGGTTCAGTTTTCATTTTCTGCATATGGCTAGCCAGTTCTCCCATCACCATTTATTAAATAGGGAATCCTTTCCCCATTGCTTGTCTTTGTCAAGTTTGTCGAAGATCAGATGGTTGTAGGTGTGCAGTCATATTTCTAGGATGTCTATTCTGTTCCGTTGCTCTATGTGTCTATTCTTGTACCACTACAGTGTTGTTTTGGTTACTGCAGCCTTGTAGTATAGTTTGAAATTGGGTAGCATGATGCCTCCAGCTTTGCTCTCTTTGCTTAAGATTGTCTTGGCTATTTGGGCTCTTTTTGATTCCATATGAATTTTAAAATAATTTTTTCAAATTCTGTGAAGAATGTCAATGGTAGTTTCATGGGAATAGTATTGAATCTATAAATTGCTTTGGGCAGTATGGCTATTTTCACAATATTGATTCTTTCTATCCATGAGCGTGGAATGTTTTTCCATTTGTTTGAGTAACCTCTGATTTCTTCGAGCAGTGATTTGTACTTGTACTTGAAGAGGTCCTTCACTTCCCTTGTTAGCTGTATTCTTGGCATTTTATTCTTTTTGCGGCAATTGTGAATAGAGTTCATTTATGATGTGGCTCTCTGTTTGTCTATTATTGGTGTACAGGAATGTTAGTGATTTTTGCACATTGATTTTGTATCCTGAGATTTTGCTGAAGATCCTTATCAGCTTAAGAATCTTCTGAGCTGAGATGATGGGGTTTTCTGGATATAGGATTATGTCATCTGCAAACAAAGATAGTTTGGCTTCCTATCTTTCTATCTGAATACGCTTTATTTCTTTCTCTTTCCTGATTGCCCTGTCTTGAACTTTCAATTCAGTGTTGACGAGGAGTGATGAGAGAGTGCATCCTTGTCTTGTGCCGACTTTCAAGGGGTATGCTTCCAGCTTTTGCCCATTCACTATGATATTGGCTGTGACTTTGTCATATATGGCTCTTATTATTTTGAGGGATATTTCTTCAATACCTAGTTTACTGAGAGTTGTTAACATGAAAGGATGTTGAATTTTATGGAAGGCCTTTTCTGAATCGATTGAGATCATCATGTGGTTTTGTCTTTAGTTCTGTTTATGTGATGAATCACATTTATTGATTTGCATATGTTGAACCAACCTTCCATCCAGAGATGAAGCCTACTTGATTGTGGTAGACAAGCTTTTTAATGCGCTGTGGGATTCAGTTTGCCAGTATTTTGTTGAGGATTTTTGCAATGATGTTTATCAAGGATATTGGCCTGAAGTTTTCTTTTTTTGTTTTTCTCTGTCAGGTTTTGGTATCTTTTTGATATTTTAGATAAAATTAATTTGTTAATTTTATTTTTGGATTCTTCATTGCTAGTGTCTTGAACTACACTTGATTTTTATATACTAATATTTTATCCTGAAACCTTGCTGAACTGACTTATTAGCACTAATCATTTTTAAAATTGGATTCCTGAGGGTTTTATAAATACTAGATCGTGTCAACTGAAAACAATTAATTTTACTTTTTCTTTTCCCATCTGGATACATTTTACTTTTTAATTTTTTCTTGCTTAAATGCCCTGGCTAGAACAATGTTGAATAGAGATAGTGAGAATAGACATTCTTGTCTTGCTCCTGATTTTATGTGAAAAGCCTTCAATCTTTCATAATTAAGGGCGAGGCTAGTTGCAGGTTTTTTCATAGATGTCCTGTATCATTTTGAAGAAGTTGCCTTCTATTTGTTCAGTTAATCACCACCACCTTATTTTAAAGTCTTTAAATAGGGAAATGAAGGACTTCTTCAAGGTGAACTACAAACCACTGCTCAAAGAAATCAGAGGCGACACAAACAAATGGAAAAACGTTCCATGCTCATGGATAGGAAGAATCAATATTATGTAGATGGCCATACTGCCCAAAGCAATTTATAGATTCAATACTATTCCCATGAAACTACCATTGACATTCTTCATAGAAATAGAAAAAAACTATTTTAAAATTCATGTGGAACCAAAAAAGAACCCAAATAGCCAACCATGACAATCCTAAGCAAAAAGAACAAAGCTGCTGGAGGCTCCTTCTGTTTTATCCCTACTCTTCAGCTCCTGATTGTACTTCAAGACACAGCTCAAGTGCTGGTAATTTCAAAAAGTATGTAAATGCACTAGATCTTGCTTAAGCTCCCCTCTTACGTATTCTCATAAGATGATGCACATATTTTCATGCCAGGATTCAACTTACTGCTCTGCATTGTTGATTTAAGTTTTTGCCTCTTCAAGTAGAGTATCTTTTATTCACAAGGCCTGGAACCCACTCAGTAAATTGATGGATGGACAGACAGATGTATGTATGCTGAGATTTATGCCATGTTTTAATTAAGCATACATAAATTAATAAAAATACTGACACAATTCTAAAATTCTTAGCAGCCATAAAAAACAGGAGACCCTAAAGGCAAATGGAGTTGTTCTAGGGCCTCTGGAATGTAAATTGGGGGAAAACGATTGACAAATAAAAAGGCATGTCAAGCAAAAAAAAAAAAAAAAAAGATGTTGGAAGCTAGAGTTCTCCCAGAACTTGTTTGTCTCTATTCCTGGAAATAATGCTCTATGACATCCTTATACCCCTCACCCACAATCCCACAATCCCCAATACCAGTTATTATATACTCGATTCAACTCAGAAAATATGGCAGGATATGTTAAGTAATCAACCAGGTTCATATACAAAACAAGTAAGAGCTGTGGCCCGTGATCACAATAAACCAAGTTTCACCAACTGGTTAATGTACACACACAATTCAATGAGATATTAAAAACAGATAATTAAATACTAAAGTGAACAGTATAGACATTAGTTCAGTGGATGGAGTGACTCACTTGTTAACAATTATTGTGTGCTAACAATATTCCAGGTACTGGGCTAGATGGTGAGTATATAATGTTGAATGATTCAGAATCCTTGTGCTCAAGGAATTTGTGGTCTACTAAGGGAGTGGTGCAACTTAATGTATAACTTATTATTTATTCAGCAAATTCTTGTTGGAAACTACCACAGAATCTATCCTAGCAGTGCTATGAATATAGCTATGAATAAAAAAGACCAAAATATCTGTCCAGATAAAGCATACATTATGCGTACATACACTGGGGAGAGGCAGACAAAAAAACAAATGTAGTTTGTGTGAGTGTGTGTGCATGCAGACATGTGCGTATATAATGCTAAAACATGAAAAGTACTATTAAAAAACAGGTTAGAGTGATTGAAACTACTAAGGTGTGAATAAGAGTGGGTTGCAATTTAAAGTAAGATCATCGTGGTTGGCCTTATTGAGGTGACATTGGAGTCAAGATTTGGAAGAAGAGAGTTTATCGGCCACACAGCTATTGAGGGAAAAATGTTCCAGATAGAAAAAACAGTCAGGGAAATGCTTTGGGATGGAATCATGCATAGAGTATTCACAGAATAGCAAAGAAGCTCTAGTTCTAAAGTTAAGTGACTGGGAATAGTGGTATGGAATGGGTCAGAGAACGGGAGGTCCTGTCAGCCTTGGGAAGAGATCAGTTTTGGAAAAGTGGAAACAGTTGGAGGACTCGTGGCAGAGGGTCATGCAATTCATTTATGTTTTAAACAGATTACTCTGGCTGCTTGTAAAGAATAGACTTAGGTACAAGAGGAGATGCAGGGAACCCAGTTAGGAAACCATTGCAATAAGCTAGTTTTGAGATTATTCTAGTGGCTGAGATTGGGATGAAAACAGTGAAAGTGGTTGGAAGACAACAAATTCCGTATGTATTTAAAATTTGAGCCACTGGAATTGGATGTGTGATGTTTGAAAATGAGAAGAGCTGAAGATGCATTCAGAATTTTAGTGGGACTACTACTTAGGAGATCAGAAAAGGATGGGGAGGAGAGTGAAGACTTCAGGTGAAAATGACTGGGGATGGACCCAGGGAGATCAGGAGTTCAGTTTTGCAAGTTGTAAACGCGAAATCTTCCAAGTGGAAGACTTCAGCAGTTGGATTTGTAAATAGTAAACAGAGCTTGGCACAGGATTCCACGAAAACATGTAGAAAGGATATCTACCTAATGCTTTCCAAGGAAATGGGAAACGCTGATTCGAGAAAGGAGAAGAGTTGACTGTGTGGTCAAGAAGGTTGCAGGAAATGAAGCGGGCATTGAACAATAGGAGCTATTTGGCTACAGAGGGTGTTGTGAGAGAATTCCAGACACAGGGAATAATCAAAGCAAGACCCATAGAATGGGAATAAGCAGAGTGAGTTTGTGAGTATGAGCAGAACCCTGCCTGGAGTGAGGATTCTTATGGAGCTGCTGGCGGATAAACATGGATGGGTGACTTAGGGCCATATTTTGGGGGAACTTGAAGGTCAAGCTCCTCTAGAAAAGCATCCCTTGCCAATTGGTCAGGTTGGAGCTTCTTTCCAAGCCCTCTGCAGCCAGAGTTCACATTTCCATCTCAACACTGTCCAGAGTATTCTGTGAGTCTATTCATTTACTTTTCTCTCAGCCTCCTAGGATTGTATGTTTCTTAAGGGCAAATACTTTATATTTTTATTTTTATCTACCCCAAAGATCCATTAGTGAAAGCTGAATAAATGTTTGTTCAAAGAATAAATTATATTTGACACATACACCTCTTGATCATATTTTCATTTCAATACTCATGGGAACTTTTTTAAAAGAAAAATCTTTGTCTATAATGAATAGGTGAAAGATCCAGTACAATTATCTCACATTATAAGAGCTAACATTGCTGGAAAGATTGTAGAAAACAGTTTTTCAAAACAGTCACTACCGAGTGGCAGAGGCAAAGCCCCTTAAAACTGCTAAGGAGGAAACATTGGAAACTTGAAGGTAGATAAAAGACCAGGTTTTTAGGAATAAATCAAAGAGAGGGAAACGGCTGGTGGATTTGCAGGGAGGGAATTTGTCCAGACCAGTTGCATATTGTAGGAGGATGGGAGAGTGAAAGTGCTTACTGCATCTTAGGTATAAGAACCTTGGGAATTTGGTACTCATCCCTTCAGAGAACTGTCAGCAAAATGCTGGGCTCAGCATTCCCACAAGGGCCCCAAGATGAACACCATGGTTTACACAGGAGCAGATTCGATGTCAAACTCAATCCGCAGATCTGGCAAAGAGGATGGGAGGGACTGAGTGGCTGACAGTAACCAGTTACCACCGACTGAGGGCTGGCCACCAGAACCAACTGTGGCTCCGCTCAATGTGGGCTCAGGGGAAAATAGCTGCTGCTTGAGTCACCAACAATGCACTGCTGGGTATGTTTGAATGTTATGAAGAACTCTCTGGGGGGGTAGTGAATATATGCACTAATTCATTTAAAATAATTCTGTTAGCCACTATCCTAGTCTTGTCTCTAGTCCTAACTCCTCTGATTCATAGAGTCGTATGTTCATTAGCTCATTTTAAAACTCCATTACTTGTTTTCCATAAAGTAACGGGGTCAGTTTGTTCATTGGAGAAAACATCTGCCACAAACCCACGTCTGATTATCCTCAGTTTGCCCTTTAGTCATTCTTTCACATTGAAATGGTGTTTAAGTGAAAAAGCAGCTAGTTCAGCTCCCAACTCAAGCAATTACACAAGGGCATTTCCGCAAGACAACATTCATACTTGGTGTGCAGAATATTAAAAATATGTGTATTCTGGCCAGGTGCAGCAGCTCACGCCTGTAATCCCAGCACTTTGAGAGGCCAAGGCAGGAGGATCGCTTGAGCTCAGAGGTTCGAGACCTGCCTAAGTAACATAATAGGGCCCCTCTACAAAACATAATAAATAAAGATGTGTAGTCAAGGGTCAAAATTCAATAATGTTACTATTTTTTACTACTTTATCAAGTACACTGATAAGTGGAACCGATTTTTTTTTTTTTTTTTTTTTTGCTCCTGGGGCAAGGCACTGTGGAAGCTCAGTTCTAGTATAGTCAGATGCCACTGTCCTAATTTATACTGCACCACTGGTGCAAATGACCACACAGTGAAAATGGCAAATAACTCAATATCATTATGAAGATAGTTTTGACCTTGTAGCACCCCTAAAGTGGTCTTAGGGATCCCTACAGATGGCAGACCACAATTTAAGAATGACTGCTATACAGAAATTTCTTTGCATATACTAATTTTTGTGTACTTCAAATTCTCGAGTCAAAATCTATAAAAATACTTTAAGGTGCCTGACATGTATTAACAAATTGCCTTGCAGATAAGGTCCACCTAAATAATTCACACTTTCCTCTACAATGTATGACAGTCCATTTTATCAGCCAAACACTCTACGGCATTGGAGCTCCTAACTATTGTAAGTAAGATGGAGTCCAAATTGTATCTCATGGCTCAATTGTGTCTGAGCCAAAAGCAGTAATTTCTCTTCAATTTCCATTACTTCTCCCAGCTTAGATATTTCAACAATTCAATACATTCCTCCCATAAACTCCAAACTATTCTACAAAACAATACTTGTCACAACAGATCAGTAAATTTAAAGAAAAGAAATAGTGATAAAAATAAGTGCATGACCCATTGCTTTCTCTCCTCTGTACTTCAAGAAAACTCTTCTTTTTAAGCTAATTCACTACATATGCTAGCAATCAGTTGTGTTCCAGCTCCTTTAATCTAAAAAGTGATTTTTAAGCTATAATCATAATCATAAAATTCCAAGGCAAAAATATTTAATGTATAATCCTAGAAATGGAAGGAAGAAAATGTAAGCTAGTTTCTGATTAAGTCACGTGATTCCAGGAGGTTTGACATAACATTCTTTTTATTTTTTTTGGAGATGGAGTCTTGCTCTGTCACCCAAGCTGGAGTGCGTGACAGTCTCGGCTCACTGCAACCTCCTCCTCCCAGGTTCAAGCAATTCTCCTGCCTCAGCCTCCTGAGTAGCTGGGACTACAGACATATGCCACCACTCCTGGCTAATTCTGTGTATTTTTATAGAGATGGGGTTTCACCGTGTTGCCCAGGCTGGTCTCAAACTCCTGGGCTCAGGCAATCCACCCACCTCAGCCTCCCAAAGTGCTAGGATTACAGGTGTGAACCACCACACCCGGCCGACATAAAATTCTTTCTAGGTAAAATTGTATAATCAAAAATTCTCTGAAGGACAAGATTCTGTAGTTTTAAGGATTTTACTAGGTATATTGAAATTCATTATAATTAGTGATCATTTTAATAGGATAAGATTTATCTTAGACAAAGATCAAAGGAATTTAACTACCCAAAGGACCATCTCATGATGTACATTACATTGCACATAATAATCCCACAAGGGGAATTCCTCATAGGCTGAGTGCTGGGCAGAAAACTCCAGAGAACATTTGGTTGGTGCCTAACCTATGAAGAATACCCAGCACCATGGCTAGAACATATCTAGATACACCATAGGTATTTATTCATCCTTTCAAAGCCTGGTCCATCATCTGTAATTTCCCCTCATCGGAAAAGGACATGTGTTCAAGAGGGAAAGTGTTATTTCTAAAAAGGGATGTTAAGCCTCATTAAAAAGCACAGATATTAATAATTTCAAATGCAATTATGCCTAACAGACTATTAATATCGTAAATGTAATCTTGTGGTTAGGATTTGCTAAATCAACACATCAATAAACTCTAGTTGTTTGTACAATTAAAAAACCTATTTTCACACTTATAAAAATGACATTTGAAATTAGAATAAAGCAGGTAAAGAAACATTTCATTGTGGATGACAACAAATTTTGTGCAACTGATTTTTAAATCAATTATTGGAGGAAAAATAGATTCAGTTAATACAACTTCCATTCATCCTCAAGAAAGAAATTACATGTTCAATAAATAAGTAATCTGGTAATTAAATAAGCCTTTTAAGTTAAATATGCCTTATAGTGCATATTTAAGCTTTTAAACAAATACTAAAAATATGAGAGAATTCTTTTTTAATTCTGAATTTCAGGGATCTCAATAATTGTATTAAGTGTGGTAGAAAAGGGTGATCAGCAAGAAGTAAGGACCAAGCCAGAGCTTTTTCTTTGCCAGTTCAAGTGTTTCAAAAGACAATGTTCATGTCTAATGGAGAGACGACTTAAATGTACTTATTCACTGGATGAGGATTTGTTAAGTGTTTTTCATTTGCTAAGTTTTGTCTACAAAACCCAATCAGATCTGAGCCCTAATCTTCCACTTATTGATACTAGTATTTACAAAGGTCTTACTAGTATTTACAAAAGTCAGGCACTGGTCCAGGCACTTCAAATAGGTGGGAGGCAGGATAGACAGGTCCCTGCTCTTCTGTAGTTTACCGTCTATTGGGTGGTAGGAGAAAAGGGACAACAAATGATAAACAAGTAAGCAAATGAATGAACGAGACCATTTCAGAGAGTGATTAATGCTAGCAAGAAGACAAAACAAGAGGATGTAAGGAAGTCATAGAAGTACATTTCAAAAGGGAAAATTTGAGCTTAGCTCTAAATGACACAGGGAAGGCAGACATGCACAGAACCAGGGTGGAACTTCAAGACAGGGGAAACAGCAAGTGCAAAGGCCTTTAGAAAAAGAGTTGAAAGAGATTCAATTGAAAAGATAGGCAAGTGGAAGCTTCCTCCTTCCCCCAGCTGCCCACCTCATCTGCCCCAAATCTTTACTACATGATATTAGAATCTGATCTACTTCTTTTCTCCAGACCTGGAAATCAACCCACCTGGCCAGGGGACTGGGTTTTGTGAGCCTCTAGCAAATTAGACTTGATTTTATCTACTTAGTTGTATTTAGGAGTTTTTATATTTTACATGGAAGCAGTATTAAATCAAACAATTTATAAACCACTGTTTATAAGTGGAGAAAGTAAGCTCTAGCCTGTAAGAGCAATTTATAGTCGAGGCCAGGGTTAAAATACCTGGAACTCCCAGTGCTATTCATCTTGGGGAGACACATTGCCTTTTACTTTCAGTCACTCTTGGGCTGAAACATGACAGCTGTTGATCTACTTGAGCGTTGTTAGCAGGTTGAGAACAGTGATCTATAGAGTAAAACACTCAGTGCATTAAGAAAAGTTGGCATCTCAAAGATAGATACCCAGAGTTTATGGGGAGATGATGGTCTCCATATTGTTGACAGAACACCCCAAATTCTCAGGTCACTCATCAGCATGGTTATTAATCTTCTTCTCCAAGTCAAAGGAAGAAATATATCAGACCTAAAAACCCTAAGGGAAACAGAAAAAAAAAAAAAGAGACAGGGTAATTTATAAAAAAACATTTTGAGTTTTGTTTTGATTTTCTTAAAAAGGACAATTTGGTGAGACTATTAAAATCAGGCATATTTCAATATGACTGACACATATAATATATAAACATTTTTGAATAGGTAATCCATTCACAAGGCACATAAATCAAAACAATATAAAGAGGTAGTCAGCAAAATGTTTCTATTTCATTTCCACACTTATTTTCCACTAGGGTAACTTTTTACTAGTTTCTTTGTCTTTGTTTTTTGTGTGTGTTACAGAAACAGAAATACATATTGTTGTTTCTCCTCTTTTTTATATAAGATTTCATATTATATATAGTGCTGTACACTTTGCCTTATTATTTAAACAGTATGTCTTAAGGATCTCAGTATAGTATTTCAGAGAATGGAAATCTTTCCCCATCAGCCCACAGAGAACTCCGTCCTTTTTTCTTTTCCATGTGCATTGTATCCTATTAAATAAATGTACCACAATTTGTTAAACACAGTCCTTTATAAATGGATATTTAGTCTAATTCCACTCCTTTGCTACTACAACCAATGCAGCAATGAACGTTTGTTCATAACATCATTTTGCACATGTACAATTATCTACAAGATAAGTTCCCAGGAGAGGGATTTTTGTGTAAATTAAAATTATCCATTTGTAATTTGGGTAAGTCCATGGCGGGGGTGCGCTATCCACTACTGCCAATAATGTATGAGAATGTCTACTTACCCAATAGAATGTTTCCTGATACTCTTATATTTTTGACAACCTGATAGATGAAAAATGTCACAGTGAACTTTTATTTTGCATTTCTCTAGTTATGATAGAGATGGATCATTTTTTCATGTTTAAGTGGAATTTATATTTCTGTTTTGCTAATTTTTTGTCAATATCCCTTCGCCATATTTTTATTATGGTTTTCTTAATTTATATTAAAGAGAATCACTTTTTGTGGTATGAATTGCAAGTGTTTCTCAATTTTCTTTCATTTGTCTTGGCTTTACTTGCAGAGGTATTTTTGGTTTTTGGGTTTTTTTTTTTTTTTTTTGCTAGGTAAAAGGATATTTTGTTGTAGTATTTATCAATCTTATATAGCTTCTGGATTTTCTCCTAAAATTATATAGCTTCATTTTACACTTAAATTCTTTATCCATTTGCAGTTTATCATACTGTACAGTGTGAGGTGTTTTGTTTTTGTTTTTATTTTTTTTTTCCTAGAAGACTGCCTACTTGTTCCAACACAATTGGAGACCTTTATTTTCCCCCTTCTGATTATACTTATCATCTCCATCATATGCCATATATACTTGTGTTTATTCATGTAGAGATACCACATTGCTTTAATTATTGAGGTTTAAAAATAAGTTGTAACATCCAGTAGATCCACTTTCTTTACATAATTCTACATAATACAAATCCATCTGCTGTGAATAGAAATAGAGTTAATTATCCAAAGCCCATTGTGCAATTTCCTGGGTCAGAAGCCATTTGGCCTCCATCAGAACAGCCTTCTTCGCTCTACTTCTGTTCTCTGCACACCTGCCCCACTCTCCACTCCATCAGATTTCTTTCTTTCTTTCTTGTTCTTTTTCCTTTTCTTTTCTTTCTTTTTTTTTTTTTTTTTTTTGAGACAGAGTCTTGCTCTGTCACCCTGGCTGCAGTGCAGTGGCATAATCTTGGCTCACTACAGCCTCTGCTTCTTGGGTTCAAGCAATTCTCCTGCCTCCACCTCCCCAGTAGCGGGAACTACAGGCATGCACCACCACACTCAGCTAATTTTTGTATTTTTAGTACAGAGGGGATTTCACCATGCTGGCCAGGCTGGTCTCGAACTCCTGACCTCAAGTGATCCGCCCGCCTCAGCCTCCCAAAGTGCTGGGATTACAGGTGTGAGCCACCATATCCAGCCAGATTTGATTACTAAAACTGACATTTGTGGGCACCGAGAACCTTGTTCTCCTCCTGTCCTTGTGCTCTCCTCCTATTTGTCAGATGGACAAATGCAGTGCTTTTTAAAGCTTCCACATGTGGGGGACCTATATCTGTGTTCTAGGCTGTTGGATCCAAATCCTACAAGTTGTTCTGGAGACCAAATAATCGTTAAGTTTCTGTAGATTCACTATAGAAATATATGCTTCCAAGAATGTGTGTAGGAGAAATAAACATAAAGGACATAAGGAAAAAGAAAAAATAAAAAAGTTGTTTCTCAGGTTCCAGAGGTTGTTGCTTGGCTTTGAGCAAAGCACTGAATTCCTCCTGTCTGCAAGGCAGCCTCCGCCCACCCCGCCCCAGTGATGTGAAGTGACAGGTAAGCCCCTGACAGCTAGAGAAATTAATACAGAAGCAAACCTTTATGTCTCCTCCCCTTTCTGAGCAATGGAGACAGAGGGTGGGTGGGATCGAGAGAAGGAGAGAGAGAAGATAGAGAAGAGACTGCAGGAGCAGAGAGAGAGAAGGGGGATAAGATAAAGAAATTAAACAGGCAAGAAGAAAACTTCAAAAACCCTATGCGGAGGCAGCAGCTCTCCAGGACTAGCAACATTGTAGTCATATTTAAGAACCTCAGGCACTGACAGCATTTTCTCTGTGGGTATTTCTGAAGAGGGATCGTCCTGTCACATTTGTGGTCGCAGGTCACAGGAGTGGGAGTCCTGGCAAACCTCCTTTACTGAATGGGCCCTGGCCTTTCCTCCTGAGCCCTCCCATGGTGAGGCACCTTCCTTCTCAGTCCCTAGTTCAGGGCTGTCATGCAGCAGAGATGTCGCCCCATGTGGTGCTTCAGAGTCTGGGAATGGCCTGGGCATTTGAATCAGGAGATGCAAATCCAACGCCTGCCGCAACCCACCTTGGGCATTTTGGGTATCTGAGGGTCACCCTCATCCCTTCCTATAACATACTGTGAGGGTGGAGGTGGGCCAAGTACTCCGTGCTGGAAACCAGGAAAAAGGCCCAAGGGGCAGGGAAGCCTTTACCGAGACAGGGTGAACGCCAGGGCTGGCCAGTGGAAAGAGGCCAGGCCTCTTCCTAGCAGTGATCATCTCAGCATTCATTAGCAAATATTTCCTTAGCATTCACACCACACTAGGTCCTGGGGATAAAACGATGGGAAAGGAAAAGTTCCATCATTATAGAAAGTGATGATTTGGTGGAGGATGTGAATATATATACCAGTAATTAAGACATACATTTTTCATTATTTCTAATAAAAATGTTAAATGTTAAAAAAGAGCACACATACTATGAGATATGTACTGACAACCACAGAAACACAGGGACAGGACCAAATCAAAGAAAAAGCAAAAACAAAATACTGTGAAGGTTTGAAAAAAAAAATGGCCACGTTGTGGAGGTCTCAGTGGAGACTTTGGGAGGAGGAGGATTTGACTCAGGCTTGCACTCAGATCTCAGAAAATAGGTTAAATTATTACAGAAGCTCTGTATAGGTATCACTGTGGCTATAAGAAGGGATTACTGGTAGGGATGGGGCTGGGAGGCATTCCATGGTATTCATGAATCTTCCTTACTTGTGCACAGCCCACGTGCTCTCAGGTATGCTGGCAGTGCATCTTGTAACAACCAGAGATGGTGCAGCCTTCTGCTTTTCTGCTATTGCACCTCCGCTGGTCATGGAACAACAGTCCTGGTAGACACACGTGTTCCAGGAACAACAGGAGCCAATTTAGCTAAGACTAAACCACACATAAGGGGAGGTAGTGAGAAATTAGGCTAAGACCTGGGTTTGAGTTACTTTTTTAGAGGACCTTGAATGTCAGCTAATGAGTCAAGAGCTGGTATTAAGAAGCTCTAAATTCGTTAGCTTTTCCTAAACCTTCCTATCAGAATCGCCATAGAGATCACTAAATTGCAAATCTTCATTCTCCTTTGATTATACTAGTTTTTCCCCCACACTAATAATGGATGCTTATTTCCTCTTCAATTTTTGCTTTCCTGACTTATGTTTAGAAGCTTTGACGTATTTTTGGATTTAATCTTTTGATTTAATCTATGTATGAATGATCCCTAAGTGCTGTTTTGTAAACAGCTTGTTATTTTGTTGAGGCCTTTGAAATTGGTGAGTCTGGAGAAGTAGCATTTCACTTAGTACTGAGAGGGTGGAGCCCAGCCCAAGATCTGTATCCCAATCCCATTTGAGTTCTATTTGAAACCCCTGGTAGAAGATTTATTTTATGGGCAACTCATATGCTACAGTAATATTCACAAAATACAAGGGATATATCATATTCCAGTAGTATTGCAATACAGTTGGTTTTGGTTATTCATGGCTGTTGTCGTAAACCCCTACTAACTTCAACAGGAAAGGTACCAGATTCAAGATGCCAAAGAAGAGACCCAGAGCCAGCTAATGAGACATGGGGTTTTATTTGAGGCTTACATACAGGAGAAAGAGTCCAGTAATGGTGGGCTGGACAGGAGAACTGCATTAATTACAGAAATGATCCAGTGGTAGTACGATGGACGCAATCATCTGCTTACCTACAGTCCAGTGGTGGCAGGCCGAACACAAAAACTGCAACTGCTTACCAACAGCATGCTGTTTATACAGTATTTTCACTTAACACCCTCCCCTTAACAACCTCCATCTGGTAACCTTCATGTAACCCAAAACTCAAGGCTTTAATCCCCTGTATGGCTTGTGTTTCAGAGGATGGACTGGGGGCTCAGGTGTTCCTCATAGACAAGGAACAAATCTCTGGGTTGGCTACTCCCAGATTCCCTAGCTTGGACCAACATTCAGGTGTGTCTGCCATGCAGGGCTATTCTAAGGGTGTGTCCAAGGTACTGCTGCCAGAGGTGTTTACCCTGCAATGGCTAATGCACAGGGTGCTCCTTAATCTCATATATATATATTTGCAGGGAGTTACTGATGATTCCAGAAATGTGATTACTATTCTGGGCATTGAACTTACAGGGAACTGCATTTCTAGTTTCAGACAACTGATTAATAAATTAGCCTGGAGGACCTAGTCAATCAACAGATATTGTGATGTGAGTATGGTATGTGCCCACCAATGGTAATAAGAACAACATGAAATAAAATTAAATGAGGGGAGGGAAAAATAAATCTGGCTTCCTGCCCCAAAGTGGCTCACACCATTGTAAGAAAGATAGATATGTGAACAAATAATTATAAAGAAAACTGAGCGTACGATAATAAAGGCATTCCCAAGATGCTATGAAACTCTGAGAATGGAATGCATTACGTGGGAGTTGATGTGATTAGAATTAAGAAAGGCTCTGTGGCTGAAGTTGGATATGCCAGGGGATTTTCAACAATAAATAGGTTATTAAAGATGAAGAAGACAAAAAGGGCACTGCAGCTTCACTTGGAATTTACCGAAAATGTTTTCTTTTCTTATTTTTCCATTCTTTTTTTCTACTTATATTGAGCTGAGATTTTTTTAATGGCACGAAGTGGGGACAGAATGAAGTATCTCTGATAAACAAAGATGTATTGTGACCTGCCAGGTCTCTGAGTTGTTTCTCCAAGAGACTGAGAAATGCCCTCTGTGTTGACTGGGGCTGTGAGTAGGTCAGAGTCTCCCAGACTGGTATAAGGGACCAGCTCATCTTACTTTCATCTTTACTGTTACCAGCCTGTAATCAACTGAGGAAAGCTGAAGTCCACAGATGAAGAGAAAGAGAAACACCCTTAAGGTGTTGAGAGTTAATATGATTAAAATGAGCCCATCAGTGCAGGCACAAACCTTCACTGATCCTCTCAGTCAGGTAGCTTCCCCCAGGCCTGCTTGGACAGATGAGATGTCAAATGTGCTTCTCATCCTCACAGCACCTGCCTCTGCTCTAGGTTTTCCAGCCAGGGACAATCCACCTACTTATCAGGCAATTTATTAACATATTTTATAGATTCATAAAGTTTAACTTGTTCTCCTTACTTCATTGTAAGCCACAAAGAGGCAGTAGTTAGGAGCCATTTGGGGTTGGGAAATGGGAATAGTTAACCAAGGTTTCCCAGTCCAAAAAACCGAGCAATTGCAATGCTGCTCTGGGCAAAGGCCCAAGGCTTTTGGCTTAATTATGCTCACTGGCTCTTGCCTCATCTGTATTCTGAGACCTTTTCCCCTCAAAACACTTCTCTCTGCATTTCTCTACTCTCACAGGCTTTGTTATTTCACATTGGGCCCACATTTTGTGTTATTCATTTCTGCCTAACAGTTTCCTGAGGGCAGAAGCAAAGGGGGGGGGGGCTCTGAGTGGTGGCCCAGGTGGTCACCCAGCATAGCCCCATGCTAGAAGCTGGGGCACCTGCCCTGTTGGTCACAGCATCTAGGGCTGCACTGCTATCACCATCCCAATCTCTTCATTTTTCAGTAATCAATTTGTGGTGGGATATTATCTAGTAAAATGGGGTAAAATCTATAAGAAGAAAAAATGACACAAGGACATTCTCAATTGTCTTTCAAATGATCATGGCTAAGCCATCTTAAGGTAAAAAACTTTATTCAAACACATCAAAATAATCAGCTGTTCCATAGATTCTCCACTCCTGGTCATCAAAAATGCCTGGGCGACTGCTCATGGGATCACAGACCTTCCAGAATGTTAGCAGAACTGTAGAATTCCAGGGGCCTTAGAGCGGCATCTTCCACGGGTGCCAGTAAATGCTCCATGCTGTTTGCTTTCAGACATGCACAATGTTTCCAATGATTGGCTACCTACCCTCTTCATTGAAGTGATGAAGTTGACTGCATGTGTGTGATTAACAAGGGAGCAGACTAGTGATCCCAAATGGTGTACGAGATGATCCACTGATGGATAGGAAGAAAAATTTTATTTTCTATCTTAGTTGATTTTTATCCATACATTAATTCATGCATGAATATACACTACCAAAAAGTTTGGAGACCCTTAAACTAGAACCTGACCAGCAGGAAACAAAGCGTAGTGAATCCTCTGGAACACTCATCCAAAGCATACATGCAGGGATGCTTTCTTGCTGTGTGTGGGCTGACAGGGGGTTCCCAGACAACACTTGGACTAGAGCTAAGAGGAATCCTAGCAACCTGCAGATGTGGAGACATGTGCTTGCATGACAAGGTTATGGGACTTGTAAAAGAAGGAAATAACAATCTTCCTATTTTGCTTAATTTATGGAATTTGAGAATTATGCATTTATTTGTAGTAGTGATATTTTTCTATTACCATTTTTTCCCTAGATTTCAACAATGGTTTCCTAAAAAGCATTAGTTGAACAAGATAGATAGATAGATAGATAGATAGATAGATAGATACATACATACATACATACATACATACATACATACATATATACATACATACATACATATTCCCATGCCTAGAATAAATACTAGAAACATTAGGTGGGGAAAATAATGAATTTTGTATTGGTTCATCCCATGATGATCTGTCACTTGTGTTCAAGGCCTTCATTCTTCTCCATTTTTGCTATCTTGCAAAATATGAAACATTGATGTAAAACACCATATTGAGTCTCACATCTCTGCATAATGGGCATTAGCTCCATCAAAAAGAGAAAGAGAAACACCCTTAAAGTGCTGAGAGTTAATATGATTGCAATGAGCCCATCTGTACAGGAACAAACCTTCACTGATCCCCTCAGGCAAGTAGCTTCCCCCAGGCCTGCTTGGACAAAACATGTGCCAGCAATGGACAGAGCTTCCGCCTAGTAATGCAAAAATGGAAAAGGGGTAACCTGAGCAACCATGGAAACCTTCCTTGATGCAGTTCCCAGCTGAAGCAGCTCCACTTTTCTTTGATTATTTATGGTTCTATACCTTGGGCTTTAAAGATGAAATTTAGTCTTGTGAGATGAAAAGTTCCATCAGCCAGAATTCTGGAGAGTTTGAGAGGGTGGAAGGGGGATTTGGCCAAGGCAGCATGAGACTGATTCTTAAGAGAATAGCAAGCACAGTGGAAGCCACTTCTCGCTGTGTAGCAGGGGAGGTAATTGACAGCAGTGGTAACACAGGGATGGAGAAGGAGAAAATGATCTGAGGGCATACCTGGCATAAGGAGACAGAGAATGACAAGAGAGATGGGGAAGACAGGCAGGATGAGTGTCAAGGGGAGACTGTGGGCTGGAGAGAGAAGAGAAACCCTGTTGGGGAGTTGCTGCAGGGCATGGAATGAGGAGGAGAAAGACAATGATCTCTAAACATAAAATTAAGAAATTCAGCTTAACATTAAGAAAGCACCTCCATCCTCCACTCCAGCCACTTGTGAAAAGCACTAAATACAACACTGTATTTGAGAAACATGAAATACATCTGAATCTATGCTATATTTTTTCTTCCAGACGTTTGTTTCTTTGAATGTGATACAAAGCAGAAATGGAACCAAGTAAAAGTTTAATTTTGCTCTGCTTGTTGGACTTTCTGGTGTTCTGGCACTCAAAACAGAGAATCAGGTCAGAAAATATCCTATGGCATCTCCCAACTAGGTACTCACAATGCAAAACTATAAAGACCTTGGTGTTGTCCACCTGGTGGCTGTCCTCACTCTCAGAGCCAACTGGTCCACAGTCAGTCCTTTCAGTCCAAATGTCTTATCCCCCGGTTCCAGAGCACTTCATGTTGCTTTGGTACACTGCTCTAAATCCTAACAAGTTGCAATGTGCTTGTTCTACAGAAAGGATATAGCTGCCAGGAGCAGAAATCTCACTCTCAACCAGAATATCTGGAAGGGAGCCTGGCTCTGCCTGCTACAGCCCCTGTCACCTAAGCAGATCCTAGCTTTCCCCCAGGCTATAAAAATGAGGAATTGCTGGTCTCAACCTCATAGGATTATTACTTTTTTAATGTAAAATTTATATTAGAGCCAGGCATGTTGGTTTGCAACTGTAATCCTAGCTGAGAAGGCTGAGGCAGGGGGATCGCTTGAGCCCAGGAGTTTGTGACCAGCCTGGGCAACATAATGAGACCCCAACTCAAAAAACCCCAACTATTTGTTATTTCTTAAATTGCAGAAATAATGCATACTTATTTTACCCAATGAATCAGGTGCTAACACCTGTTACCTAAGAAAGCTGAATAAAAGCAAAGACAGTTTTCTCCCTTACCCCCTCCATTACCACTCTTCTGCTATAGGCAATACACATTCTATTACTAACGTATATTCTTCTACCCTTTCTCCATACTCATACAAACATAGATAAATAAATATGGTGGAATTTCATTTTTACCAAGTAGTACCCACAATATATACTTTATTCTGAAATTAGATTTTTTTTCCCACTCAATATATTGTTGTTTTGAGGAGCAAATGAAATGAGATTCATGAAAGAGCTTGGTAAACTGTAGTCACCACTCTGTGAAGCTTACAAGATGATCAGGTAGCTTGGAATTAGGTCACTCAACCTACTCTCCCTAACATCAACAATAGAGCAGCTGAGTGAAGGAATGAGTGAGAGTTGACTGAACACAAGTAAGTCAGTAATGCTGTTGCAGAGAATGTGAAATTGCCACATCTGCCTGCTCTGGATGGAGGCTGCATCAGTGCCAACAATATGAGGATCCAGGGGCTGGGGAAGAAGAGGGCCAGGAACACATTGTCCATGTTTGGCCCTAGAACCAAGTACACTGCCTGGCACAAGTGGTCAATAAATATGGGATGATATGGGAGAGGTGTTGGATGAAATAATGAATAAATCAGTGAACTTTAAAAGGAACAAATGAAGGCACAAACAAGGCCACAAATAAAAATCATTTATTGGCCGGGCGCGGTGGCTCAAGCCTGTAATCCCAGCACTTTGGGAGGCCGAGACAGGCGGATCACGAGGTCAGGAGATCGAGACCATCCTGGCTAACACGGTGAAACCCCGTCTCTACTAAAAAAAAGTACAAAAAAATAGCCGGGCGAGGTGGCGGGTGCCTGTAGTCCCAGCTACTCGGGAGGCTGAGGCAGAAGAATGGCGTAAACCCGGGAGGCGGAGCTTGCAGTGAGTTGAGATCCGGCCACTGCACTGCGGCCTGGGCGACAGAGCGAGACTCCGTCTCAAATAAAATAAAATAAAATAAAAAAATCATTTATTGGCTGGGTGCGGTGGCTCATGCCTGTAATCCCAGCACTGTAGTAGGCTGAGGCGGGTGGATCATGAGGTCAGGAGTTCAAGACCAGCCTGACTAACATGGTGAAACCCCATCTCTATTAAAAATACAAAAATTAGCCAGGCATGTTGGCAGGTGCCTATAATCCCAGCTACTCGGGAGGCTGAGGCAGGAGAATCGCTTGAACCCAGGAGGCAAAGGTTGCAGTGAGCCGAGATCGTGCCACTGCACTCCAGCCTGGGTGACAGAGTGAGACTCAGTCTCAAATATATATATATATATATATATATTTATTTAAAAGGTGTTGTGGTGAAAATAAGAAAGAAAATAATGAGGGAAAATGGGGAATTTTTTCCCAAGAGAGTTGAAGATGCATTTGAATAAGCAATGCAAAAAATTGCTGACATGCTGACGGCTGATGGCAGGGGACCTGTACTTGTTTCACTAGCCAAGGGAACTCCAGAGCTGAACTGGAAACCAGGCTTCTCCTTTACCTTTTTACATTAATACAGTTTAACATAATTCTTTGGAAACCTCCTCAGGGAATACTACCTCTGAAAGCAGCTGACTGTAGGAGCTGAATGCCTTAGTTATTCTCTTTTTCTTTCTTTAGGTCTCTGTAGGCTCTCAGGTTTCTCTGGCATAGCATCCTGATTCCAGATGCTTCTGCTCTGCTCCTGTTAAACTTAACTGTGTATCTGCAAACTGCCTGTCAAAGACATGACATCCAAAGGGCCCAAGACTGACTTCTAAACTAGAGTTTCTAAGAATAATTTCCTAACCCCTTGATATTTGCTGTTCACCTATTAGCATTATTAAATAAGCTTGTGAATATTGGCTTGATGGTAAAGGGCAAGTAACCTACCTGTTATTTATACAAGTCTGGAGCCTTTAAAACTAATTATTATTATCTAACATCTTTCAATAACTTTCCTCCCTTTTATTTCATGGAACTCATACTTAACATAGGAATTCCTGAGTCAGACTGCCTGCATGCAAATTCTGACTCCAAAGGTTGTAGGTCTTAGGGTAAGTTAGTTAACTTTTCTGGGACTCAATTTTCTCACTCATACAGTGGAACTGATAATATATTGCCTTTCATAGGGTTGTTACAAAAAGCATGTGACAGAGGGTCTGACACATTAAATACCCAATAAAGGTTGAAAAACAAGCTTTTAAAAAAACATTGTCGGCCAGGTGCGGTGGCTCACACCCGTAATCCCACCACTTTGGGAGCCTGAAGCAGGCAGATCACAAGGTCAGGAGTTCGAGACCAGACTGCCTGGCCAACATGGTGAAACCCTGTCTGTACTAAAAATACAAAAATTAGCCAGGCATGGTGGCTCCTGCCTGTATGTAGTCCGAGCTACTCAGGAGGCTGAGGCAGAAGAATCGCTTGAACCCAGGAGATAGAGGTTTCTGTGAGCCGAGATTGCACCACTGCACTGCAGCATGCTGAGATCACACCATTGCACTCCAGCCTGGGCGACAGAGCGAGATTCCATCTCAAAAATAGAAAAAAAAAAAAGTCATTATTTTAGGAATGATGTCTATTAATCATTAATTTATTTTTATATTGATTACTCAAAAACATATGCGGCCAGGTGCGGTGGCTTACGCCTGTAATTCCAGCACTTTGGTAGGCTGAGGCAGGCGGATCACCTGAAGTCAGGAGTTTGAGACCAGCCTGGCCAACATGATGAAACCCCATCTCTATTGAAAATACAAAAATTAGCTGGGCATGGTGGCAGGCACCTGTAATCCCAGCTACCCTCGGGAGGCTGAGGTAGGAAAATCACTTGAACCCAGGAGGCAGAGGTGTACATTAAGACCTAATGTATACCTAGAGCCGAGATTGCGCCACTGCACTCCAGCCTGGGCAACAAGAACAAACTCCGTCTCAAAAACAAAGAAAGAAACAAACAAAAATCAAAAACAAACAAAAATATGCAACTGAGTATGCAAGTTGAGAGTAATAGAAATGTAAAACTAGCATCAAATATAAGGTTGTTTTTGCTTTTGAGGTGCATTTGAGGTGGTTGGTGCTTTGGTTGGGATGTAAATTCCATTCTGAGGCAGACTCTTTGAAACATTGAAAGTAGATGCCTAGAACCGAACCCCTCAGGGTACTCCAGCTGGATGCCACCACTCAAACCATGGACTGAGGGGCTATAAATGCACAGCTGAACCACCACAAGTATCACCCAGCAAACGATGATTGTCATGGTGCAGCAAAGTGGGCCTGGTGAGGAGTATATAAAGAAATGCTCTGTAGAACAAAGACAGAAATAAAGCAGTGATACACCAGAGCTATAAGTCCACTCGGGTCCTCTCAGAGGGTGGTACATGCATGGGGTGTTTCTCCAGCAATAGAGCCATCCTCCACCTGCAGAGTAGCCCATAGCCCTGGCTGATTCTGATGAAATCTATCCCTATCACTCCGGAGCTGAACTCAGGGTATTTCCAGTCTAAGCTAACTGTAATGCCCTAGCACTATGAAAGGAACTAACCTTTTTCAATTTGTGATTAACCCAGCTATACCATTCCTAAGGGCAGGCAGGCTCAACTCTGCTGGATGTGGTGTCCAGCTGAACAGGTTGCTGTATGTGTTCCACTTCGTTATAGGACCAACTTCACAGCCCCTCAATCAATTTCCATCTCCTTGTCTGGAAACAAAACAATGACATGCTGTTGCTACCTCTTCATGTTGGAAGCCAGTGCTTGTAGTGAAATGTCAGAGAGAGCCAATTGCTACTTCATCCCTCTGTGGTCATGCTAGGAACCTTCATTCTGGAGTAAAATGGAAAGATTCAGCTAGGGCAGACTGCTTCACAGGATGAGGATGTTACAGTGCTACTTCCTGCTGTGAACACATGAATTGAAACATCAGACCCACTTCTGAAAGTATTGGGCTTTAGTCAGGAAACTGTGTTCAAATAATCAAAGAGTATTTTCTTGCTTGGAAATAGTGTGAACTGGATGATTCTACCTCAGTTCTGAGTGTGATTCCTTTTGCAAGGTTGATTTTTTTTTTAAGAACATTTTTTCCCCAGCTTTGAAGACCCTCAAAAGTAGAGTGGATTACATTCAACTTTCTAATTAGAAGCAAGGAAGAAAACTTCAAGGATCTCTGAATAATCTGACCTAATGTCAATGGACATATACATACATGTGTGAAACTGGAGATGACACATCTGCTAACATAACGTGAACTCAGTCATGTAGTGACTATTTACCAAGTCCCCTGCAGTTCCTAATGTTGAGTTGAGTGCTGGGTCTGCAGCACGTGAAGCACGTGTGATCTCTCCATCATGGGGAATGGGATCCAGAGGACAGGAAAACAGGACAAATAAATAACTAATTAAAGATCATGGTCCCTGCAGGAAGAAGAGAAAACGAATCAATGCTATTTTCCTTGGTAAAAAAATTATTCTTAATTAAGCTTTCCTCCTATTAGTCTCCATCTGTTTGTCCAATTGCTTCAACTGTTTTCTTTTAAGGCCTAATGTATACCTAGTGCTTAGCTTTCCACCTGAAAACACAAACTGTAGAAGTTCCAGCGAGGAACCATATAGTATTTGAATAGGGTTACCTAGAATATGGAGGAAAACAAGTGATGGAATAAAATACAACCTGAAATAATCATATAGGGAAAAGTTCTTAACTGAACAGACTCTTTAAACCCCAGGATCTGCTGTCTGTGCTCTGGAAGACTAGCTGAAAAAGCAGAGGAAACATGCTACTCAGCAGTGTTCCCTGGTCTACCCTCATGAGTTAGTGAAACAACAGGAGGCACCTGAGAAAGGAGAAAAGAGATAAGCCCCATCCCTGGTGGACTGTGCTCCAGGTGGGAAATCTCCTCTACAGAGAGTTGAGCGACCAGGAGGGAGTCCTTTTGGAAGGTGAACTGACTGCTGTTAGCCTTCGGAGTCCACTGATTGTTCTTAATGGGAAGGTACAAGGATCAAAGTGCATCTCAAAGCATTGTCAGAATGAGCCCAATGCACCTTGCACTGTCCCACCCCTCCTCCTCTGACCCTTCCTGCAGGGGTCACCACTAGTCAACTGCCCCCACCTCAACCCCTGGGCTCTTTCCCAGTCTGTGGCATCAGAACTATGTACTTATTTCTTTAATGCCTCATGTAATCCTGATATTCGTATGAAGTTTCCACTGCTTTAACATTAGCAGAGTTTAGTGACACTAAAAATTAAAGCATTCCTTAAGCCAGGCCATGTAGAGAATTATCTAATTCACAGAACACTTTCAACTAATGATGCTCATTAGCTTACACAAAACAAATCATTATGACTTTCACCTCTTTTCTAGGGTAGGACAAGCATAGAAATATTATATAGGGAATTTTTTCTACAGGGGACACTTGCTTTCCTTTTCTCACCTAGTTAGAAAATTTATTTCCAAGTGTAATCTTGGCGGTGTTATATAATTGTGCTTAAACACGTTTATTCAATAAGAGAATGCCTGGTAATGAAGAGCACCCTAAATCTCACCAAGAATGTGTCAAAAAATAAGTGTACAACTATAAACCTGTATGAAAAATTTGAAAATATTTTTTCTATGCTCCAAATTCTATAAAATGGGCATATGGGTACTGCCTACATAGATTCTATGCAGATTCTTAGTATATTATAAAGTCCACTTATTGGCCACCAGTGCACACACATACCCTGGTGTCTTTCAGGTGTGCATGGACTGAACTAAGGTGGAAATGTAACTTGAGTGATATTAAAGAATGAAAATGGTTAATTTGCAGATATGGGAATAATAATTCTCTGTGTGTGGCAAAGGTATCTAATTTACAAATAGTGATTTGCAGAGACATGGAAACATATATCAACATTTTATGAGATTATTATTTAAGGCTTCAGAACACAATTTATACACTCTATCCTCATCTCTCCTCCCTTGCACATGCACACAAACATGCATGCACCCACACACAGTATAGGGCCACTTGTGACATTGCACTATACACAGATAAACCCGTTGAACTCTCTACTGTAATGAGGAAGACTCATTAGCAAGTTCACTCATTAGCTACTGCATTTTTTCCCAAAGTTGTCCACTATAATCATTCACCTGTTTTCTCAAGTTATCTGCCATTATTTTCTTCATTAGTAGCTCTCAGTGAATGCCTGGATTTCACAAAGGTCTTACACTTTCCATGGAGCAAAGCCTTCAGAGTACTGAGGGTTATGAGAAAAGCATAGAATTTTCCTCAATAAATGGCTACTCTTCAGCACAGAGCATTACAATGAAAGACTAATTCCTAATTTGTTCGTTCTACATGTTCAGCAGCAAAGAACCATAAACACAAACACATAGATGTCACACTAGCTTAGACTAACTTCTATAAATGTTATAATTTGCAGATAATTTATTGTCATGTAACAGTAGAAGCTTCATTAACTAAGTAGTAGTCAATGTAGACTTGCCTTTATTACTTATAAAATTGTACTTCTAAATTTACTAGTACACAAATACCACAATTATAGTATGTAAAATCTTGCTTTAGTTCTTTTTTTCTGATGTCTTTCCCCCACCAAATAGTATCCTGCTCAAGGGAGGCTACACAGTTATTTTATCTTTTTATCTCCAATATTCCCAGGTACAATGGGTCTTATTAGATAAAGGCAGCTAAAAACTTAATGTGCATACCAGCTATTCTTCAAAATATGGGTTTTCTGAAGTTGGGACTATTCACAAAAAGGAAATGTACATAGAAGATTATAATAATGAATCTTGAAGATTACATCCCTACCTTTTGTGTGATACAAATATAATTATCTCTTTCTGCCGAGACCAGCTTGGTCGGGGAGACCCTAACCCAGCGGCCCTAGAGGAATTAAAAGTACACACACAGAAATGTAGAGATGTGAAGTGGGAAATCAGGGATCTAACAGCCTTCAGAGCTGAGAGCCCCAAACAGAGATTTACCCACATATTTATTAACAGCAAACCAGTCATTAGCATCGTTTCTATAGATATTAAATTAACTAAAAGTGTCCCTTATGGGAAATGAAGGGATGGGCCGAATTAATTGCAGCAGGAACACACCCTTAAGACACAGATTGCTCATGCTTTTGTTTGTGGCTTAAGAATGCCTTTAAGTGGTTTTCCGCCCTGGGTGGGCTGGGTGTTCCTTGCCCTCATTCCTGTAAACCCACAACCTTCCAGCTTGGGCTTTAGGGCCATTATGGACGTATCACAGTGCTGCAGAGATTTTGTTTATGGCCAGTTTTGGGGTCATCAGTTTATGGCCGGATTTTGGGGGACTTGCTCTCAACATCTTTCTCCTTTCTATGAGTTCTTTATCCATACAGATATTAAGAATAGAGCACTGACATGATGCTCAAAGCGTATGCTCTTTGGAGCATTTAGGATTTTGGATTTCCAGATTAGGAATGCTGAACCAGTATGTAATGTAAATATTTCAAAATTTGAAAAGATTTGAAATCTGCAACACTTCTGGTCCCAAGCATTTTGGCTGAGGAATACTCAACATGTACTACTACTCAAATTTATCAATAATTGCTTGTTGGATGAAAGACCAAACGAACCAGTAGCCCATCTACCAATCCTCTGATAAACAAACAAAATATTTTAAGCTCTAGGTTAATAAGCCCATGCTCATTTGCATTCAGGTCTTCTGTTTAAGGTACTTTGCATTTCAAAAGAATAATTTTTTTCTCTATTCTAAGATTATTATTTTCATTGGGTAGGATGTTAATCCCCTTATTTTCAAGAATAAACCTAATTCATTATACTATGCACAATGACCTGTATTTTGGATTCTCGAGTTCTAATGTATCTCGTCAATATGTATTTCAACAGTGATTTTTTTTTCAAAAAGTAAGTTTTATTAAGATATAACTCACATACCACAAAATTCACCCATTTAAAGTGCACAATTCAACAGCTTTGAGTATATTTACAGAGTTACGCAACCGTTACCACTATCTAATTCCAGATTGTTTCATCACCCCAGTAAGAAACCCTGTGACCAATAGCAGTCACCCCCTAGTACTCCCCTCCTCTAGCCCCATTTAGCTATATCCCAATTGGGAAAATTATCTTAAAGGCTTAGTTTAACATTTTTTTGTAATTAGAATAAGCAGTGGACTTTTCTGGTGTGGTTGTTTATCACTCCTATGCCATTCACTTATTCAGTAGCTCTACAGATATTGACTGAATAGTGTCTGGGGCATAAAAGTGAGGGAGAGTAGACAGTTCCACATGTCACATGCTGTTCTTTCTTGAGGTAAGCTCAGACTACAGGGACTGTGTCTCATTTCTGTGCTTGATTGCTGTAAGATCAGACACAACACCATTTTGCATGAAGTTAGAGCATTAAGTTACTAGAATACCATCATCTGATGTATCTCACCCTTTAGAGCTGTGATTACATGCTTCTAGGGATGCAGATTATGCCTGTGACCTACAAATTTATTCAGAGTTAGAACCTGGTTCCAATCAGAAGAGACCACAAGGAATATAAGTGAAGAAGCCTGGCATGCTTCCATCTCAAACTCCGCCCCTATTCTAATCCCTTTCATGGGAAACTGACTGGGGTGTGGCCAGTAAGCACCAATTCCTCATTCCTGTGCACATGTGCCTCCCACTGGGTGGTCCATAGATATACCTTAACATACTCAAATCATTATTTTGAGTATTTACTTCTGTTGCACAAATTCTTTGATGTGGGAAAGACTTACCTAACAGACAATTCCTGTAGTACCTTGTTACTTCTAGCTCTCGATTGTGTGCATCACTGCATATAAACTTGTAATATTTGCTAATTGTATCCTGTATTTGTCTTATTTTCCCAAATAGATAGATTTCTGTGTTTCTGCTCCATTCCAGCACCATCACCTAGTGGTGTGTCCTCATGCCATTTATATATGATAATTGATGGGAATTGGTTTAGTTGTCAGTAGAAAGCCATGGGTTGAATCGCCTTTTCTACTGACTCCCATTTTCTAGTAGTATTCAGTGGAGGATTGGTCCCCTGCCAACTGGTATTGCTGAATGCCTACTTTTGGTCTGCAGTCCTAGTACCCTCTACTACTGGATTTGCCTGGTGTTTGAGGACCTGTTATATGCGTGGCTCTGTGCTAGGTGTTTGAAGACAGCAATCTTCTTCTGTGCTTATCCTGTATCTTCATTTGTATCACTGCGTTGACCACATGGGGTGAAGGATGTTGAGTTTTCTGTCTTTTTTCCATAGGCTGTGAGCTCCTCATGGGCAGCATAGAGTCTTACACAGAGCCTGGCATACAGGCCCTTAGTACTTGTCATGTGAATAAGTAAATTAAAAGGCAGTTGTTAGCAGCTTTCTGACTAGCTAAAAAGGCAGCACACATACATTTGAAACAATGAGAGAGCAAAATAGTATCATTTAAAGTGCTAATTATGTAAACCAGACAATTCATAATCCAAATGCACTTAGATACCCATGGAGTATGGTGTTCACAAAACATTTCAAGTACAATCCAACCACTAAAACTCATTTAAAAGTCGATTAGAGTTCTGTTTGCATCTCTTAAAGAACTTTAAAGGAGATGTAACTCACTCAACAGCCACACTTCATATAAACAATCACCTTCCTTTGTCCTCTCAACTTCTTATACCCCTTTCTACTCTGCAGCCTCTCTCTCCAGTTCCCACATCTCTCTCCATACCCTCCACCACCTGCTTTCTGGGTATCTCCTCCTTCCCTTTTTCTCAGTGGCAGACTGAGTTAGCCTTGCTGGCTTCCTTTATTCCCTCGTTCAGTCATTATCCCAAGTTCGTGCCGCAAAATCAAGTCTAGATCCAACCCGATGAGCAAGAGAATATCTCCCCTTTACAAAGTGAGAAGATGAGGAGGGGAAACAGTAAACAGCAGTTGTATAGGGAAAGATGATCAATACTGCTGTATTGGAATATGAATGTTTGTCCTTATGACAAGTGTAATAAGATTGGGAAATGGGGAGACTCTGCCAGGGCTGGTAAGAAGTCTTCCTCTCCATTTTGGGGGTGCTGTAGATTATATACATTCATCCATTGAATCCTCACAGTCACCTCCAGAATCCTACCAGGAGGAAACTAGGCTCAGAGAGGTTAAGTTACTTGCCCCAAAACACTTATAAGTAGCAGCAAAAATGTTTGTGCCTGCAATGTGATGTCACATTATCAAAGATTTCCATAAATATATCCTTTTTGGTAACACTGTTAGGATGGAGCTAGTTGAAATTGTGAAGCAGGAAACGCTTGCAGTTGACAACTTTGTGCCTTCCATTGCAGGCCTCCTTCTCAGGAGAGCCCTACAAACACTCATCAATATTCCTTCCTCCACCCCTGGCACACAGACATGCACACAATATGCACCAATAACACAAAACCCAAAACATACTCCAAATCTGCTCCTAGGAAATAGTTAAATTAAAACAATTGGAGTGTTACCCTGATAATGCTGTCTTTATTTTAACAGGAGATAAAGCTCTATGGCAAAGGGATGAATGTTTCATGATGCATTTTCCAGTTTCAGAAGAGGTGGAGATTTGTAGTCATCCATAGGATAACACTCCATAAGTCACAGCTGAGTCCACCTGCTGAGAAGGTGGCTTTTGCATTATTTTCTTTTGTAAATTTGAAAGCATTTAGCCCTGAATTTAGGATGCCAATTGATAACTAAGAAAGAAAATATAAAAAATATTGACATGTGTCAATTGTGTGCTGAAGTCTGTGAAATGTTTGTGCGTGTGTGTGTGTAAAGAAAGGAGAGAAAGAGCAAAATGAAACTTTTATCTTGAGCAAATATTCAATCACAATACAATGGCTAATAATAAAATGGTTGCACAAAACTAAGTAAGAAAGGATGATGGCATTACAACCTCCGGAATAAGAGCCTAGGAAATGGGTACCTTCTGAGAATTGCTCCCTTTAAGTACTGGATTTCTCATTTCTTAAGAAAATACTTCATGGAGGGCATGTGGCTAGGATAGCAGATTTGAATTGTGCTGATAGAAAAAGGCACATTCCTCCCCTTAGAGTGGATTGAGGTGCTCCCTGATGATGTTATCCTGCAGAGAAATATAGTCAGCCCCCATTATATGCCAGGGATTGGTTCCAGGACCTCCACATATACCTAAATCTGTTCATACTCAAATCCCACACTGGGCCCTGCAGAACCTTTGTACAAGAAACGTTGGTCCTCCCCATAAGTGGATTTTGCATCCCACAGATATTGGTTGAAAAGAATCTGTGTCTAAAGGACCCCCACAATTAAAACCTGTGTTGTTCAAGGGTCACTCATGCACACATACATACATATATTAAGTATACAAACATGTAAGTATGTGTATGTGTGTCTTAGTTTGTTCATGCTGTTATAACAGAATACCTGAGACTGGGTAATTTACACACAATAGAAATTTATTTGGTTTACAGTTCCAGAGGTTGAGAAGTCCAATGTCAGGGCGCTGGCATCTGGCAAGGATCCTCTTGATGTGTCATTCCGTGATGGAAGGGCAAAAAAGCCTGCCTGTGGCTGGGTGCGGTGGCTCATGCCTGTAGTCCCAGCACTTTGGGAGGCTGAGGTAGGTGGATCACGAGGTCAGGAGATCAAGACCAGCCTGGCCAACATGGTGAAACACTGTCTCTACTAAAAATACAAAAATTAGCTAGTGGTGGCTCATGGAGGCAGGAGAATCACTTGAACCTGGGAGGTAGAGGTTGCTGTGAGCTGAGATTGTGCCACTGCACTCTAGCCTAGGTGACAGAGTGAGACTCTGTCTCAAAAAGAAAAAAAAGAAAGAAAGAAAGAAAGAAAGAAAGAAAGAAAGAAAGAAAGAAAGAAAGAAAGAAAGAAAGAAAGAAAGAAAGAAAGAAAGAAAAAGCCTGCAAGAGAAAGGAAAGGGTAAAAATTGTAAAATACATCTTTTTATCATGAGTGCACTCCTGCAATGTTGGCATTAATTCATTCATGATGGCAGAGTCCTCCAGATCTAATCACCTCTTAAAGTTCCCCCCCTCAACATCATTGTATTGGGGATTAAGTTTCTAACACATTAATTTTAGGAGACACGTTGAGACCATAGCAATGTGTATGTTTGGAATCATTATATCCAAAAGCATTTCTTAAAGATCATAGCTAATACTTAAAGCCTCTAATCTGAAATAGAATAGCTTAATGGTATAATTTTCAACAAATGTTATGGCTTTTGGTGGTATAAAATACTTATAAGAAGTTGTGTTACTGCGTGTGTTTATTGTGGCACTATTCACAATAGCAAAGACTTGGAACGAACCCAAATGCCCATCAATGATAGACTGGATTAAGAAAATGCGGCATGTATACAGCATGGAATACTATGCCACCACAAAAAAGGATGAGTTCATGTCCTTTGTAGGGACATGGATGAATCTGGAAACCATCATTCTGAGCAAACTATTGCAAGGACAGAAAACTAAACACTGCATGTTCTCACTCATAGGTGGGAATTGAACAATGAGAACACTGGGACACAGGAAGGGGAACATCACACACCAGGGCCTGTCGTGGGCTGAGGGGAGAGGGGAGGGATAGCATTAGGAGATATACCTAATGTAAATGACGAGTTAGTGGGTGCAGCAAACCAACATGGCACATGTATACCTATGTAACAAACCTGCACATTGTGCACATGTACCCTAGAACTTAAAGTATAATAATAATAAAAAAAGAATTTGTGTTACTAATAAAAAGCAGGAAAGCCACTTTTCCCGAGGTGTAATATAATAATGGTGGTAAATTTTCTCTAGTCAAAAAGATCTGATTTTATTGGTAATAATTTTCCCTCTTTTGGCCCTTAAATTTCCAAAGCTTCTTATAGCTAAGTTAAAAGCACAAACAGTAGAATTTTAGCATGAGCTGTTGTTTTCTCTGCAATCATTTCTAACATATTTTCTTTCCTTTGTTTTTAACTATCAATGTAAGCTTCCGTTTTCTTAACAGAAATTACTCAAATACTTGTACTGATTTACATTTACTAGGGAGTCAATGTTCTTTTCTAAGTTGTGCCCTTAAAACAACACTCAGACCAATGAAATACACAAATAAGTGTGTCAAGACTGTTGCAAAGTCTATATACCTGTCAAAAATCTTTTGCAGACACCTTTATGAATCACAGATTACAGATGCATCAGTTCTCTAGAGTTGCTTAGGTCAAAGTTTAAATTTTATGGAACCATGTGGTAGTTGTATGATTTAGCAAGCATTTTCTTTAGCTAGTGGAGAAAGTGGTTACAAAGCACTCTGGGCCCATCCAGCATGGTGGACAGTGGAGCAGAAAGAGGTATATGAGATAAGTTTTCAGAACAGAGGGGGAAATAAAATTCCCCCCAAGGGCACTTATTTGTCTTCCATGTCCAAGGCATCTTTTCCCCTCCAGCAAAGCAGCAAACTCAAGTCTGGGCAGTGAAAGCAATATTTTCTGCGAGTGTGAAATGACTCCTGACTCCATTAGGGGCCTTGCTTACGGTCAGAGGAACCCAGCCTGGCTCTTCTCTGGGGTCCCAGTTTCCAGTGATTTACAAGCTATCTTTATGAGCTCTGCTACTCAGGACAATATCAAATTAGTGCTCAGTGGCTCAGTGTGTGCCAATGTGTTATGCTCTATCTTAATCTCAGCTAAATATGGGCACCACTGAAACTCTAATGGACAGTGCAGTTGTTTTGCAAGATCTGAGATCAAGGAGAATTGGAGTGGAATACAGACTGACTCCTCAGGTGGTTCAGTTCTTCTGTTCTTATTTTCTTCTAGCAAGAAATCAGTAGACTTCTCTTTCAGGACATAAAGATCATGGCAAGCTGGGTGAAATGTGAATAATAGAGATTTCAAATGACTAAAATGTAGTTCTAATTTTAAAAAGGAGACAAAATAACTACTAAACTCACATGCTTGCTCCCTAGAACTGTATGACTTTCATAATAGATTTGCTTAAAATAGTATTTAACAATATTTAAACTGTCACATCACCATCTCAAGTCTGATCGATCTGATACCTGAAATACATTCTTTTCTCACTTACACAGAGAAGTCAGTAAGTATAAAACTTCCTCATGTGGATTTTCTAGAACTTTTTTTTTTCTGTCTAATAGATAACCTCCCCAAAATGGGTCTCATGGTGGGAAACACTTGGGAAACAATGTGTTAAACAACCTTCAACAGATTTCTTGTGTAAGAGACTTTCTTAAAGGTATTACTTAAGTACACAGATACACCCCTTTGTCTCCCAAGAGGAGGCCATGCATGTACTGTTTAACCTGGAATTCTTTTTTGTATGTGGAAACCCTTCAGCATCAATACTGTGCAACATTTACTATGGGAAATACTAGTTTAGTCTCTCCTTTCTTCAATCATGGTGGCATGGCTGACTTCACACATAACTACCTGCTACCTGGCCAGCTTTTAAAATTAAAGTCCCTTCCCCAACCTCTAGCCTTCTACCTTGTTCATTTTCCAGGGTAGCATGTTCTGGCATTTTCTTCTTTTCTTTCATTCTTTTTTATTCTACTTTTTTATTTGTTTATTATCTCTCTCTTCTCTCTCTTCAAACTAGAGTATAAGCTCCTTGAAGGCAGTGACTTTTTAATCTCTTTTGCTCTTTGATGTATCCCCAGGTCCTGGAATTTTAGGAGTCTACCTGGCTAGAGTAGGCAGTCAATATATATGTTACATAAAGAGATGATAAATTTAAACTATCCATGCCAGAAAATTTCTGTGTTTTCCCACATGGTTAGTTTCTTCATTTAAATAATTATTGAGTACCTACTGTGTTGCAGGTTCTGTATTCATTGCCAGGGCATCCTTTTTAGTGAAATGTAGAAAATGTTTCACCAATATCTTTTTGTCCCATGCTGTCTATCTTCAAAGGCAGGTATTTGATTGCCTCTGTGCTTCCAGCTCTGGGTTTGGCCAATGCATATCTTTCAGCTGAGTCTTGTAGGTTTTGTTTTCAAAGCACAATGCTCATCTATGTTATAAAAAAGTATGCTTTAGAATGGATGAAAACAGCTATATAAAGTATGAGACAACCAAATTAGAATGAGAAAGTGTGAGGTCTTTTTCAAATAATTTGAGTTAGCATTAGAACTAAATTCTTGGACTAGACCTCACCTAGTATCAAAGGGTAAAAACTTTACTGGATCCCATGAAATCATCATCCACTTAACACTGTTATGGGATTAATTGTGACCCCCCAAATTCACTTATTGAAGCCGTAACCTTCAGTACCTTAGAATGTGACTATATGTGGAGATAGGGTCTTTAAAGAGGTAATTAAGGTAAAATGAAGTCATTAGGATGAACCCTAATTCAACATGATTGGTGTCCTTATAACAAGAGGAGATTAGGACACAGACATGTACAGAGGGAAGGTCACATGAAGATGCCGGAAACAGACGGCCATTTGCAAGCAAAGGAGAGAGGCCTTGGAAGAAACCAGCCCTGCCTCTGCCTTGGTCTCAAACTTCCAGCCTCCACAGCTGTGGAAAGAGAAATTTCCCTTGTTTAAATCATCGAGTCTCTGGTACTTTCTTATGATAACCCCAGCAAACGAATATAAATATCTGTTATATAAATAGATATAGCAATAAAATATTATTCTTGACTTAGTAGTTTGAGGCAACAGAGTGTAAACCAAAAAGGGACCAAGGCAGATCTCAGTCAATTCAGAGGTTTATTCTGCTCAGTTTGAGGATGTAGGTTGAGGAAAAAGAAACACAAGTCACAGTAGGATCTGTGTCCTGTGCTTTTTCGAAAGAGGGTTTTGAGGACTTCAATGTTTAAAGAGGAAAGAGCGAGTAGGAAGGGAAAGAGAAAAGGAAAAGTGGGCAGGAGGGTAGGCAGTGAGGCCAGTGCTCACTCTCTCACCCAGGCTGGAGTGCAGTGGCACAGTCACAGTTCACCACAGCCTCAGTCTCCCAGGTTCACATGATCCTCTCACTTCAGCCTCTTGAGTAACTAGGACTACAGGCACCCACCACCACACCTGGCTAATTTTTGTATTTTTTGTAAAGAAGGGGTTTCACCCTGTTGCCCAGATTGGTCTCAAACTCCTGGGTCCAAGTGATCCGCCCACGTTGGCCTCCCAAAGTGTTAGGATAACAGGCTTGAGCCATCGGGCCAGACCAGTGGTTGCATTCTTGTAAGGCTTTTTATTAGTGTTCAGTGAATCTGTATTTTACACATGAAAAGAGTAGGTGGAGAAGTCAATTATGTGTTGTCTCAGGCTCTCAGTAAATCTACATTTTACATACAATAAAGTAAACATGTGAAATTACAGCTACCTGTTTGTGAACAAAAGGAAGTCAGTTTTTGTTGTTGTTGCTTGTTTGCATGACTCAGTGCCCAAGCTTAACTTTTCCTTTGGAACGGTGAGTTTGGGAGTCCTGAGATTCTATTCATTTCTTTCTCAAGAGAACTAAATAGATAATTATAATTCTCTTTGATAACTCCTCTGATGGAGATGCTTACACAATGCCCTGGAGCGGACATGCCAGGAGCATCTGACTCCATGGGCTTCAAGTCAGGTGGGCAAGCTGGGAGGATGTCGCCCCTGGACCAGTTTTGAAGGGCAAGTAGAAGTTGGAGATGGGATGAGCCTGGCCAACATGGTGAAACCCCATCTCTACTACAAATACAAAAATTAGCTAGGTGTAGTGGCGAGTGCCTGTAGTCCTGGCTACTTGGGAGGCCGAGGCAGGAAAATTGCTTGAACCCAGGAGGTGGAAGTTGCAGTCAGCCAAGATTGTGCCACTGCACTCCAGCCTGGGTAACAGAGCAAGACACTGTCTCAAAAAAATAAATAAAACACATCATTCATTTAATAAAAAAAGAAGTTGTAGATGGGCTAGAGGAGGGGGCTTGCAGGCAAAGCAAGAGGCACAAAGCAGTCAGAATTGGGAGAAGTCTGGTAGGAGCCTGGAGGGCTACTGTGTGGCTGCAGGACACAAAGCTGAAGTAAACAGAAGTCAGATTATCAGGGCTTTTAATCTCTTCCAGGGAATTACAAGTTTTACCTAAAGTAAAGTGATGGAAAGTCACTGGAGGGTTTTCATCAAGGTCACCAGATCCAAATTTTAGGAACATTTCTTGGGAAGTGGAGGGGGATAAAGAGACCAGTAATGATACTGGTATCGAAATTCAGACACAGAATTTAGAAGGCCACATCTAAAGTTGCATGTAAAGCAAAAGCATTTAAAAGACAGTAATGGGAATGAACATGGCTTGAGAATAAACAGTGAGCATCAACTATCAATGAAAAGAGTCACACTCTGTAAAATATTTGAAGAGATTTATTCCGAGCCAAATATGAGTGACCGTGGCCTGTGACACAGCCCTCAGGAGGTCCTAAGAACATGTGTCCGAGGTGGTCGGGCTATAGCTTGGTTTTATATATTTTAGGGAGGAGGCATGAGACATCAATCAAATACATTTAAGAAATACATTGATTTGGCTCAGAAAACTGGGACAACTCAAAGAGGGGGGCTTCCAGGCTATAAATTTGAACATTTTCTGGTTGGCAATTGGTTGAGTTTATCTGAAGACCTGTATTAATGGAAAGGAATGTTCGGGCTAAGATAAAGGATTGTGGGGACCAAGTTTTATTATGCAGAGGAATCTCTCAGCAGACTTCACAGAGAGCACAGGTTGTAAACTGTTTCTTATCATAGGACCTAAAAGGGTGCCTGGCTCTTAGTTGATTATCTTCTGGGTCTAGAGAGAAAGGAAGGAAAACAAAGGGGGAAAGGGATTCTCTATAGACTGTGGATTTTTCCCACAAGAGACTTTGCAGGGCAATGTCAAGATATGGCAAGGAAATATATTTTGGGTTCAAATATTTTTTCCTTGTCTCACAATGCTATGACAGAGTCAGACTCAAAAGTAAGTTACAATATATATGGTCAAATAAAATCTATCTGATGGGAATGTATGGTTTGTAGGGCATGACTCCCTAGACCCCTTAGGTAGGAATTCGGGCAAGATAAAAAATCAGAGCTCAGTCCTTAATACGAAATACTCCCATGAGAAGGTTGGTGGGAAGCAGAAGAGACAGAGACTTGAAATATGGATCCTAGGTTTAGCAATTGTGCAGCAGAGTGAGGCCCCAGGCCCTGAAAGGGAAAAACAATCAAAAGCTGCAGAAAATAAGGAGTCAGTCCTCAGGAGGTTTTTGTTTTGTTTTGTTTTGTTTTACTTTAATTTTAGGAAGCACTTCTGCTTCCTTCTCTTTGGAGACTTGCATTCTTAAAATATATTAGCCATTTGTAGTGAGTTAGAATTTTGCCTTTAAAAAATCTCCTTAGGGCCATAGTCAGTGTGATTTCATGAATATTTTCATTCTTTGGCACAATTCAATTCAATTCCATAAACATTTGAAATTCTATTACAAGGTAGGCAGTTACTAGAGCGTGGTTCTTCTATTAAGTTCATTTTAATGGTCTCAAGATTTAGGTGGCTTAAAAGGGGTAGCACATTAGTTAATAGTGAAATGATTGTGATGAAAAAAAAAAAAGAAAAAGCTTCACATACGTATGTACTTTCTGATGCATCACCATAAAGCATTTATCATTTGCAATTCAGAGCAACACTGTGAAATAATTGAGGACTACTGTCTTGTACAGATAAAGACGTAAGGAATATAAAATAAAGGTAGAAAATTTTATTTTTATTAATGTCATTTTACAGTCAATTTTTGAGAAGGAGATCAAAACCATTAATAATTACTCAGGATTGGCAAGTTTTGTAAATTCCTAAATTCATTTTTCCCCTGATTGTAAGAGTAACAATTGTTCATTGTAGAAAAAAAAATTAGAAGATAAGGTCACCCTATTTGTAACACCCACAAATAAACACTATTAATATTTTAGTGTGTATTTTCAAGGTTTCAAATATTTTTACATGTTTTCACAAGTGTATAATTATCTACACATTTTGCAGCCTGCTTTCTCATATAATGTCAGCTCATAATTTAAACAGCTGACAAAATAGCCTGCACTAGAGCCTAGTCCACTTCCTGATTCAAGGACTTTATCCTTGAAAAAAGTCAGTCCTCTCACTTGCATAATCAATTATTTCCTCTCTACTGGGTCATTCCTACCAGTTCACAAATGCACTGCAATGTATCTCATCTTAAAGCAAAACAAAATAAGAACAACTTCTCTCTGAATACCACATGCTTCTTGAGTTTCTACCTTCCCTTTCACTGTAAAAGTCCTCAAAATATTTAGCTGCACTTGCCATCTTGTATTCTCTCTTCGGCACATTCCAGTCAGGCTTTTGCTCCAACTACATCACTGCAACTGCTCTTGTCAATGTCAATGACCATCACATGGCCATATTCTAAGGACACTTCTCAGCCTGCATCTTATTCAGCCTCTCAGGAGCATTCGACAATATTGATCACTGTGTCCATTGCAAAAATCCTGAGATACTCTGAAAATGCTCCCTTCCCTTGGCCTCCAGTACACCACATTTGTTCCTCCATGAGTCACCACTCCTCAGACATCTGTCCTGGATTCTTTTCATATTTCTGCCCTTAAAACACTGGCAAGGCCAAGGGCTCAGTCCTCAGATCTCCTCTCTTCTCGATGTCCACTAATTTCCTGGGAGACATCACCCAACTTAGGGCATTCAATATCATCTACAAGCTAATAACTCCTGTAGGGGTGCAGGGAAAGCTTCCCTTCTCTCTTTGAAGGTTGGCTAGAATGAACTGACGGTAGATAGACTAATAGGAGAAAAGGCATACAAATTTACTAACATGCACCAGGGTCATATAAAATATGAGACTCAAAGAAAGGCCAGATGCTTGAGGTTTAAATACCCTCTTCACAGGGGGAAGGGAGGTGGGGAAAACTTCACAGGGGTAGTAAATGATTTTCAGGGGAAATGAATGAGCCCCAAAACAGACAATAGTTTACAAAAGTTTATAAATGAATAGTAGGGAGGAGTCTATCAAGACAAATTTAGACAAAATCATTAAATTCATTTGTGGTACTGCTCCTTTTCCTTTGCAATAAGGTCGTGCAATTCACCAACACCTGTTGGCTCTTCCCAGGAGCATGGCTAAGCTGTCTGGGTGTGGTGACAACTTGTAATCCCTTCATTTGTAAATGATTATCTTTGGAAGTCGAATGGGATGAAAAAGTCACTGGAAAGGTAAGGGGTGGAACTGTACTGTGAACACGAGTTATTTTATTATGCAAATAAAGTTTTCAGGTAATCTCTTGAAGCTACCTTCAGAAGAAACCACAAACAAATTTAATGACTTTGTCTAACTCTGTCTTAATAGAATCCTCCCTACTGTTTATTTTGCAGATAGGTTACTGACAGCATTTAGTATGAAGAAGCAGTGTATACTTAGCAATTAGGGGAGGAAATGTATGCAAATAGAAGACAATTTATAGCTGACTAAAATCTCCTGCACGATAAGGCAATTTATAATAAGTACAATGCTTCCTAATAAGGCAGGACCAATATGGAGATATGCAAGTTCTTTTTTTATACTTTCAGAGTGCTTACTAAGAATATGTGTTCATTCTGTTCCAATAACAACTTTAACTTTCTTTAAATGACAACATTTTCAAATCATGGTTCTCTTGTCAAAGTCAAGTCAAACACGTGCAGCTGAAACAAGAATAGGAATTTTAACTTGGATTTGAGATGTGTGTTTATGAAATATTTATTGCTTTGTTTGAATTAGTAGGCATATGCATCCTTAAAGTCTCACATGAAGATGGTCAACAGTTCAAATTTTACTGATATGTAGAATTTAAATAAGCCAATAGTACAGAAATGTAGTAGAGGAAATAAGACCTTGAACTGTAAGATCTGACAGGCCTGGGTTCAAATTCTACTCGGCCTTTGAATTGATGTGTGAACTTGGACAAGTTTTAAATTAAATTTAATTTTGTTTAATTTTAAGTTCTGGGGTACATGTGCAGGATTTTCAGGTTTCTTACATAGGTACGTGTGTGCCATAGTGGTTTGCTGCACCTATCAACCCATCACCTAGTATTAAGCCCAGCATGCATTAGCTATTTTTCCAAATGCTCTCTGCTTGCATCCCCAACCTCCCCTAACAGGCACCAATGTGTATTGTTTTGCTCCCTGTTTCTATGTGTTCTCATTGTTCAGCTCCCACTTACAAGTGAGAACATGTGGTGTTTGGTTTCCCATTCCTGGGTTAGTTTGTTGAGGATAATGACTTCCACCTCCATCCATGTCCCTGCAAAGGACATGATCTCATGCCCTTTTGCTGCATAATATTCCATCGTGTATATGTACCACATTTTCTTTATCCAGTCTATCATTGATGGGCATTTGGGTTGATTCCATGTCTTTGCTATTGTGAATAGTGCTGCAGTGAGAATACATGTGCATGTATCTTTATAATGGAATAATATATATTCCTTTGGGTATATACCCAGTAATGGGATTACTGAGTCAAATGGTATTTCTGGTTCTAAATCTTTGAGAAATCACCACACTGTTTTCCACAATGGTTGAACTAATTTACATTCCCACCAACCGGGTAAAATTCCTATTTCTCTACAACCTCGCCAGCATCTGCTGTTTCTTGAATTTGTAATAATCGACATTCTGACTGACATGAGATGGTATTTGGACAAGTTTTTAATCATTCTAAGTAAGGTTATGTTTCCTCATCAGTAAAATGGGGATAATATAGATAGTATAATATTGCAACCTTTATAATATTGTTAAGAGTGTTGCATGAGACAATATGTATAAAAGTGCTTAACATAGTTCCTGATGCATACTAAGTGACCAGTAGTTCTTAGCTATTAAATTATCTATACTGCTTTTAAGGTTTTTTCTTAAATTATATCTGTTAAGACTTTAAAATGTTATTATACTTGCTTATTGCAAACTTCGTTACACACTAAAGATACTTGTGTAGTTCAAATTTACCACTTGCCAAAGATGTTGCTTTGAGTGACCCGTGTTCCTTCCATCATGCTTCCTTCTCCAAGAGACACCATGATCTTACGAGTTTAAGCACTAACTGGCAGCTTGCATCATATGAAGCATACTGTCACTTCTGGCATCGATTTCCTCTGCAAATCAGCAATTCCAGCGATCTGAGTTTCTCCAGGAACTGGCTTTTAAATAATGAGCAATCATCATCTGTTAACCACTTAGGGGCCCTCAGGGAAGCTTGAATGAAGATGAAGTATTTTGTACTAACCATAATGTATTTGGTATTTAATAGTCAAACATAAACCCTTTTTAAGGTCACTGTGGTTAGAGAAGCTGGAAGTGATTTTTATGGCAAATTAAGTTTCCATTGCTTGAACTCAATTCTGCTGATTCAGAATGCAGGTTGGGTGGATTTGCATTTCACTCCTTCCCTGCTCCCAGCTCTAGTAGTGGTTTACCTCCACACTCATCTCACCTGGGCAGCAATAGGATTGCCAAAATAAGGAAATGATACAATTATCCCACTTGAGCTCTATTAAGCAGAAAGTAAAAGAAGAAATTGAGATTATCTTGGTTTCTTCATACTAAAGGATTTCCTACCAGGAGTGAGGCAGATAACTGTAATCAGTATGCTCTTTAAATGTATAGTCACATTGTCTGTAGCCTTAGCAGAAATTTGACAGGTTTGTACCATGAGATAATTTTTCATCTATCACTTCCCTCTCTCCTTTCACCCCTGCTTCTTTTGCATTTTTTTAAGTAGAGATTATCTATAAATTTATGATTAGAAAAAAATGGGACTAAGAAAAATGTAGGGACTCCTGGTAGCAGACCAACTCTTAAAGACTCTCAAACATAGTCAAATATATTTCTTCGACACCAATCTTTTCCTAGCTCTTTCACATAAGGCTTTTTTATCTGCCCTCTGCAGGACATTCAGCCTTCCCTTTGTCTTCATATCTGGTTATCTAAGCAATTTATTAGCTCTTCCCTAAGGAACTACCATAAATAACAGAATCTAAACTCTGCATCTTCTCTTTCCTTCAAATAAAGCATTGTCTTTCTCCATCTCTCTCACTGGCAGATGAACTAACTGAAGACAAGGAATGTGTCTTGTATATCCCTGCACCTCCTGCATTTCACTCACAAGAGCTCAATAACTGCTTGTTGAATTATTGAATATAGATAATATAATAATAGAACCCCCATAATATTATCAAGAGTGTTACATGAGACAACACATGTAAAAACGCTTAGCACAGTTCCTGATGCGTACTAAGTGTCCAGTAATTCTTAGCTGTTAAATTATCTAAACTGCTTTTAAGGTTTTCTCTTAAATTATATCTGCCAAGACTTTAAAATGTTATTATACTTGTTTGTTGCAAACTTCCTTACAGAGTAAAGATATTTGTGTGGTTCAAATTTATCATTTGCCAGAGATGTTTGCTTCTAATGACTTTCATGTTCCTTCCGTCATTCTTCCTTCTCCAAGAGACACCATGTTCTTATTTGAATTGTTGAATATAAAAGGGACAATTAGGAAACATTGTTTAGGTTGCAGCCAGGAAAGCTTCCGTGCTTGATCTGCTGATCTGGGCTAGTTTGGCAGATGCCAGTTTTGCTTAATATTGCTAGGAAAATTGCCAAAGAGTTAGAACTGCTCTAAGATCTGCTCAGAAAACTTTATCTTCTAGTATGCTCTGATACGAATCTGCAGAAAAAACCTAGACCCCTCCTAACTTCAAGGGAACACTGGGTTGGTACAGCTTCTTGGACATCAACAGTGGCTTCTAGGACATATACTCTAAGAAAATCCATTGCTTATTATGATATGGAGTGGTTGTCCAGTTTCCTTTCTAATGAGTGCATTCTCTTTTCTCTGTTTGCTCTCTTATGTTAATATAACAAAAAGAGCATTTGGTATGTAACTGCTATTGCATGAGCTCTTCATTTTATTGCAGATATGTGGATATGTGACTTCCTCACTAATGACTGTCACATGGTATAAGAGAAACCCATCATCAAAAAATATAGCATTCTAAGACTCTTTCACATCAACAAAACCCACTTATGCTGCCGAAAATGTTTTTAACCTGTCTGCTTCGATGTGGGAAATGGATGTCATTGGTAGGACATGCATGAACTGAATAGATAAAGCCTAACTTCATGCTGTGTGCTTTTACCACCTGCAGATCTGCATGCATGCAGGTATGTGACTGAAGGGCTGCCTCCACCCAACCCTGAAAGACAGTCCTCCCTTACACTAAAGAGAAGGAGACAGAAGATTTCAAAGTCAGCTCCTGTGTCATCTTCTCCCTTTTCTTCTCCACATTTGTTTTTCAGAGGAATCTTATTAGATAGAGGGAGTTCATTGTGTTTGCAACTTGGAGGGGTCTCATTTTAGTTTTCGCATAAGAGCAGTAAGAAGAGATAAGGACAGATGAGAGTTATAAAGGGCAGCCAATGTGAAAGAAGCTTCCTAAGCTTCCCAAGGCAAGGTGATATTGAGTTCACATATGTTTTGAACCTTGTTGTGAAGTATGTTAGCCTGCAAGCATCACGAATCTTAGCAAATGGCACTAGTAAGTGCTTCATTATCCAGCAGAAACTGAGCCAATGGCCACCAGTGACATCTGTATCTGATTTTTGAAGAGAGAGAGGGAATACTTTTGCCTATATTATGTTGCTCCTAAATTCTGATCAAACACAAAACAAGGCAGTTGAGTGATGCTTGCACAGTGCCAGTGTGAAAATGAAGTGCAAACGAAGTGCCCATTAAAAAATGAAGTGCATTTCTAATGGACTGCAAGAATCACTTAACACTGTCTGAGACTCCCAAAGAAAATCAAGAGATTCTAAGATAGAATGTACTGAAGTGTATCTTGTGCCTTGCAATTTATCATGGCACTTTTTGGTTTCTTTTTTAACATCCCATGTAAGGCAGAAAAGACCATCCTTCTTTTGTATATCAAGGTACAGAACATTCCATCATCACAAGGATGGCCCACATTACCCTTTTATAGCCACACTCACTTCCCTCAACCCCACCTACTCAGCCCCTGGCAATCACTAATCTGTTGTGTTTCTATAATTTCATCATTTCAATAATGATTTCAGCATTTCAATAATGTCATATAAATGGAATCACAGAGTATGTAATTTTTGGGGGATTTCCCTTTTCACTCAGCAAAATTCTCCAGAGATTCACCCAGGTTGTTGTAGATATCAACAGCTTGTTTTTTTTCATTGCTGAGCAGTGTTCAATGGTCTGGCTGTACCAGTTTGCTTAATCATTTTTTTACTGAAGGACATGTGAGTTGTTTCCACTTTTTATTACAAATAGAGCTGCTGTGAACATCTTTGAAACAGTTTTTGTGTGAACGTAAGTTTTTATTTCTCTGAAATAAATGCTCAGGAGTACAATTGCTGGGTCATATGGTCATTGTATGTTCTGTTTTCTAGAAAAATGCCATATTATCTTCCCGAGTGGCTATACCATATTACACTTCCAGCATTGTATGAGCAATCCAGCTTGTCCACATCCTCACCAGCATTTGGAGGTGTCACTTTTTTTTTTTTTTTTTTTTTGAGATGGAGTCTTGCTCGGTCACCCAGGCTGGAGTGCAGTGGTGTGATCTCAGCTCACTGCAACCTCCACCTCCTGGGTTCAAGTGATTCTCCTGCCTCAGCCTCCTGAGTAGCTGGGATTGCAGGCATGCACCACCACGCCTGGCTAGCTTTGTATTTTTAGTATAGACAGGGTTTAACCATGTTGGCCAGGCTGGTCTCGAACTCCTGACCTTGTGATCTGCCCACCTTGGCCTCCCGAAGTGCTGGAATTATAAAGCATGAGCCACTGTGCCCGGTCAGAGGTGTCACTATTTTTTTAAGCCGTTCTGATGGATTTGTAGTGTGATAGCTCATTGTGGTTTTAATTTGCCTTTCACATGGTTAATGATGTGAAATATCTTCTCATGTACTTATTTGACATCTTATATTTTCTTTTGCAAAACTTTCTGGCATGTTTTTACTCGTATTCTCATTGGATTTCTTGTTTCAATACTGTTATATTTGAGAGCTTATTATATATCCTAGATACTTGTCCTTTGTTGGAGTGTAATTTGCAAATATTTTATCTCAGTCTACAGTTTTTGCTTTCATCTACTTCACATGAGCTTTCACAGAGCAAGTTTTTAATTTTTGCAGTAACCAACTTATTGTCTTTTTACTTGTTTTATGTATCACGCTTTTGGAGACAAGTCCCTCTTGCCAGTCCTAGATCTTGAAGATCATTTCTTATGTTTCTTTCTTTCTAAAAGTTTTGTGATTTTATTGCATTTAAATTCATGAGTTAATTTTTAAATCAATTTTGTATGAGGTATGAAGGTTAAGTCAGGTGTTTTTTTGTTTTGTTTTTTGTTTTCTCTATGGATGTTCTATTGCTCCAGCACCATTTGTTGAAAAGCTATCTTTACGCCACTGGAATGCTTTTATACCTTATATATAAGGTATATATGTAAGGTATAAAATGTACTATTATATAATGCTTTTGTACCTTAGCATAAAAACCGCTTCTGCATTTGTGTGGTTCGATTCCTGGGTTCTCTATTCTGTTCCCTTAATCTATATATCTTTTCCTCCACCAATACCAGCCAGTCTTGGTTACTATAACTACATGATGAACCTTGAAATTTGGTAGAATAATTCCTTCCACTTTGTTCTTTTTCAAAATTATTTTAACTATTCCAGGGCCTATGCTTTTCCATAAAAATTTTAAAATAATTCTATCAATATCTGCAAAAATAAAATTCTTACTTGGATTTTGATGGATGTCACATTAAACCTGTTTACCAATTTGAGGGGAATTAATATAAATATCATCTTAAAATCTACAAATATATGTCTTCCATTCAGTTGGATTTTTTTTACTTCTTTCACCAGAAATGTGTAATTTTCAGCATACAAATTACAAATATGTCTTGTTAGATTTACACTTAAGTATTTAATATTTTGAGCAATTATATATAGTTATGTATTTTTAATTTTGGTGTCTTCATATTTATTGTTGGTATAGAGAAATATAATTTTTTATGTTTATCTTAAATCCTGCAAAACTGATAAACTTATTAATTAGCTATAGGAAAGGTACTTTTATAGATTCCTTGGGATTTTTTAATGTAGACAGTCATGTTATCTGCAAATCGAGACAGCTATATTTTTTCCTTTTTAATCTGTAAGCATTTTAGTTTCTTTTCTTAATGCTGTAGCTGGAGCTTCCAGCATGTATTGAATAAGAGTGATGAGATCAGATACGCTTGTCTTGTTCCTGTTCTTAGGGGAAACACGTTCAGTTTTCCACCATAAAGTAAAGCATTAGATGTAGGTTTTTGCCAGATGTTTTAAAATCACGTTTAGAAAGTTCCTCTCTAATTCTATTTTTCTGAGCATTTTTAACATGAATCAGTGTTGAATTTTGTCAAAGTCTTTTTATGTATCAGTAGATATGATCATGTGATTTTTCTTCTTCGGCTTTGTAATATGATGAGTTACTATTGTGAAAGTACCAGGGATTTGTTTTAATCAGATACAGTAAGACAGGCAGACATGGAGTAACTGCTATAAGTTTGTTAGACTCACAGATCCCTAGAAACAAGGAGCATTCCGTACTACAGAATGGAGTCACATGGGAAAGCCCCAAGGTTAGTCAGGAGGCAGCGAGTGAGTAGAGAACTTGGGCAAGAGGCTTTATTGTGATTTTCGTGGGAAAGAATGGGTAAGGCTGGGAATGAAGTCTCAGCAAGTTTAGGATTGATTGGCTAGTCTGAATCATTTTAGTGGACTCTTGGGTGTAGGTGTTGTTGCTAATTGTCTAGTAACTGAGCCTGGGGTGATTAGGGTAAGGGAATAGTGGCCCAGAGCATAGGAGCCCAAAGGAGGTGGTTAGAAGTATGGGTGCTAGATTGGTCAGTTTGCATATGAAAGGGGAGCTCCCAGGTTAGTCATTTGTTATCTCTAGGAATCAACTAGTTGGGGCAGCTCGCCCCTGGTCCAGAAGACCGCAGATGTCAAAGCATCAAGTATAGAAACTAGAAAACATGATTAACACAATTACATTGATTTCTATAATATAAGCTAGCCTTGCATCTCTGGAATAAACTCAATTTGATCATAGTGTATAATTCTTTGTATATATTGCTAAATTCTACATGCTAATATTTCATTAAGAATTTTTGCACCTGTATTCATGAGTGACATTGATCTGCAATTTTATTGTTTCATTCTGTTTTCATCTTGTTTGGGTACATAAGAACTGTTATAGTTAGGATGTTTGTCCACTCCAAATTGTTGGAGGCAGAGCCTAGTGGGTTATGGGGGTGGATCCTTCATGAACTGCTTGGTCTTCATGGTAATGACTTCTCACTTTAGTTCCTGGGAAATCTGATTCTTCTAAAGAGCCTGGCACCTCCCTCCCCACTCTCTCTCACTTCCTGCCATGTGATCTCTACACACCTGCTCCCCTTCACCTTTAGCCATGAGTGGAAGCTCCCTGAAGCCCTCACCAGAAGCAGATGCTGGCACCATGTTTCTTATGTAGCTTGCAGAACCATCAGCCAAATAAACCTCCTTTTTTTATAATTTGCTAATTCTCACGTATTTCTAGCAAAACAGACTGAGACAAAGGTAATACTAGCTTCATAAATCAACTGGAAAGTGTTACCTTCACTTCTATTTTCTGAAAGAGACTCTGTAAAATTAGTGTTAATTCTTCTGTAGAAGTTCGGTAGAATCTCCTAGTAAAATCATTTGAGCCTGAACATTTATTCTTGGTAGCTTTATAAGTCACGCAGTTAATATTCTTAACAGTTATAGGGCTATTAAATTACCTATTTCATATTGGGGAAGTAGTCTGTATTTTATGAGAAATTGATCTGTTTCCTCTAAGTTGTTAAATATATGCATGTAGAGTTCTTTATAATATTCCCTGCTTATCCTTTGGGTGTCTGCAGTGTCCATAGTAGTATGCCCTATTTCATTCCCAATGTTGGTAATTTGTGACATCTTTTTGTTCCCTTGTCAAACTTGCTAATGGTTTGTTAATTTTATTGATCTTTTCAATGAATCAGCTCTTCGTTTCATTGATTTTATTATTTTTCTATTTTTAATTTTATCAGTTTCTGCTCTTACATTTATTATTTTCTTTTTATGCTTACTTTGGCTTTATTTTGCTCCTCTCTAAGTTCTTGGGGTAGGGGATTAGATTATTGATTCAATACTTTTCTGTTTAAGTACATAAAGAAATATATATTTAATGCTACAAATTTCGCTGTCAACACTGCCTTAGCTGTGCCCCACAAATTTTGATATGTCCTATGTCTTGGTCTGTTTTCTGTTGTTATAACAATATACCTGAAACTAGGTAATTTATAAAGAAAAGAAATGTATTTCTTACCATTATGGAAGTGGAGAAGTCCACAAAGTTGAGAGGTTATATCTGTTGAGGGCCTTCTTGCTGGTGGGGACTATGTAATATCCCGGAGTGGCATAGGGCAGTTCATGTTGAGTGGTCTGAGCATAGTAGTTCAAGTCTCTCTTCCTCTTCTTAGAAAGCCACCGGTCCTGCTTCCTTGATCCATTGATCTACAAATGGATTTATTCATTCATGAGAACCGAGCTCTCATGGCCCAATCACTTCTCAGTACTGTCCCCACCTCTCAGTACTGCCACATTAAGGAGTAAGTTTCAACATGAGTTTCAAGGAAGAAAAAACATTCAAACCATAGTGCGTTTTCATTTTCCTTCAGTTCCATGTATTTTAAAATATCTTTTGAAGGATTTTTTTTCTTTTTGGCCCATCTGTGGGTTATTTAGAACTGTGTTGTGTAGTTTCCAAATGATCAAAGATTTTCCTCTTATCTATTAATGATTTCTAGTTTGATTCCATTATAAACAGAATAATCTGTATTATTTCACTGGTTTTAAATTTGTTGAGATTTGTTTCATGATTTAGATATGGTTTATTTTGGTGCATGTTCTATGTGCACTTGAAAAACAAAGTATATTCTTCTGTTTTGGGGTTAAGTATTTTAGAAATATCAATTGACTTCTGCTGATTAATGATGTTGAGTTCTTCTATACCCTTGCTGATTTCCTGTCTAAAAGATTATCAGTTGTTGAGAGAGTGATATTCAAATCCCCAACAGTAATTATGGATTTGTCTATTTCTTTTTCCAGTTCTACTAGCTTTTGCTTTGCATGTGTTGCAGTCTATATATTTATATTTGGAGTCAGTTTCTTATATACAGCATATATAGCATATAGCAAATAATATTTTTTTAATTGACTGTGCTAATATCTGTCTTTTAATTGGCATATTTAGATCATTTATATTTAAATTAATTATTGTTATGTTAGGGCATAAGTATGCCATTCTAATTTTTTTTTCTGTTTGTTCTTTCTGTTCTGCATTTCTCTATTTTCTTTTTCCTGCCTTCTGCTGGGTTACTTATACTTCTTTTTCAAATTCTATTTTTATTTATCTATAGTATTATTAAATATATCTTTTCTTGTAGTTTTTTTAGTGATCGTTCTAGGTATTATGTTATGCATTCATAACTTAGAGTCTTTTATGCTGTCATTTCAACAGTTCAAGTGAAGTACAAAAACCTTACCATCCTTTTTCCTCCCTAATTTATAATATAATTGTCTGAAATATTTCCTCCCCTACATACATCTTTGAACCATATCAGAGTATCATAATTTTTACTTCAACTATCAAAGATAATTTAGAAAACTCAAGAGTAAAAGAAAAGCCCATAGTGCTTACTTATAGTTTTCTTACCGTGTTCTTCCTTCCTGATGATTCGAGAATTCTCTTACCATTTTTCCTTTCTGTTTGAGGGAAGGTAATTTTATGGTTTCCTTCATGTTTAGGAGAACTTCACTGAGCTATGATTTCATTAAATAAGTCTATTGGCAACAAATGTGCTTAGTTTTCCTTAACCTGAGAATTTCGTGATTTCTCTCGATTCTTGAAGAGCATTTTTAGTAGGTATAGAATTCTGGGTTGACAGTTCCTTGTTTTCAGTACCTGAAAAATATTTTGCGACTTCCTTCTGACCTCCATGGTGTCTAATGAGAAATCTGTTGTCATTCCATTTGTTTTCCTCAAGAGTCAAGATGTTGTTTTTTTGTTGTTGTTGTTGTTGTTTTCTGTATACCTTCAATATTCTGTCTTGAGCTTTCAGAAATACAGTTATGATATGACTTGGCATCAATTTATTTGAGTTCATACTGTTTGGTGTTCACTCAGCTTGTCGAATCTGTAGGTTTATGTCTCTTTCTAAATTATGGAAGTTTTCAGCCGTTATTTTCTAAAGTACTTTTCCAGCCTCGATCTGTCTCCTTCCTTTTAAGGACCCCAATGACAAGAATTTTAGTTTTTTTTGTTATAGACCCCCAAAAGGAAGATTTCTTCATTTAGTCTATTTTCTCTCTGTAGTTCAGGTTAAGTAATTCCCATTTTTTCTGTCATCCAGTTCACTGATTCTTTCTTCTGTCACTTCTTTTCTGATGTTCGGCCCATCTGCTAAGGTTTTTATTTGACTTTTTTGGTTATTTTTCAGTTTGAGATTTCCAAATAAGCCAGGCACAGTGCCTCATGCCTGTAATCCCAGGACTTTGGGAGGCTGAGGCAAAAGGATCACGTGAGGCCAGGAGTCTGAGACTAGCCTGGGCAACATAGTGAGACCCTCTCTCAAAAAAAAAAAAAAATCCAGATGCTTCTTTTTTCTATTTCACATTTATTTGCTATAAATTTCTATTTCTTTTCTAAAACTACTTTTTCTTTTATTTATTTATTTATTTATTTTTTATTATTATTATACTTTAAGTTCTAGGGTACATGTGCATAACGTGCAGGTTTGTTACATATGTATACTTGTGCCATGTTGCTGTGCTGCACAAACCTGAGAGAAACAAGAAATGGGGAAAGGATTCCCTATTTAATAAATGGTGCTGGGAAAATTGGCTAGCCATAAGTAGAAAGCTGAAACTGGATCCTTTCCTTATTCCTTATACGAAAATTAATTCAAGATGGATTAGAGACTTAAATGTTAGACCTAATACCATAAAAACCCTAGAGGAAAACCTAGGTAGTACCATTCAGGACATAGGCATGGGCAAAGACTTCATGTCTAAAACATCAAAAGCAACGGCAGCAAAAGCCAAAATTGACAAATGGGATCTAATTAAACTAAAGAGCTTCTGCACAGCAAAAGAAACTACCATCAGAGTGAACAGGCAACCTACAGAATGGGAGAAAATTTTTGCAACCTACTCATCTGACAAAGGGCTAATATCCAGAACCTACAAAGAACTCAAACAAATTTACAAGAAAAAAACAAACAACCCCATCAAAAAGTGGGCAAAGGATATGAACAGACATTTCTCAAAAGAAGACATTCATACAGCCAACAGACACACGAAAAAATGCTCATCATCACTGGCCATCAGAGAAAAGGAAATCAAAACCACAATGAGATACCATCTCACACCAGTTAGAATGGCAATCATTAAAAAGTCAGGAAACAACAGGTGCTGGAGAGGATGTGGAGAAATAGGAACACTTTTACACTGTTGGTGGGATTGTAAACTAGTTCAACCATTATGGAAAACAGTATGGCGATTCCTCAAGGATCTAGAACTAGATGTACCATATGACCCAGCCATCCCATTACTGGGTATATACCCAAAGGATTATAAGTCATGCTGCTATAAAGACACATGCACACGTAAAACTACTTTTTCATCTGCATCATACATGTCCATAATTGCTATTGAAACATTGTTCATGATGGCTAAATTAAAATCTTTGTCAGATAATGCTAACACCTCTGTCATCTGGTGTTGTCCTCTATTGACTGTCATTTTTTATTTAATTTGAGATATTCCTGGTTGTTGGTATAAAGAATGATTTTTTGAAATCTGGACATTTCTGTATTATGTCCTGAAACTCTGGATCTAATGTAAACCTTTGTTTTAGCTGCCTTTTTTTGATACCACTCTGGCAGTGAAAGTGGGGTGTGCTGCCTCATCATTAACATGTTCCTCACTCAGCCTCTGTTGACACCCAAGAAGGGAGGGCCTCCTCATTACTGCTGGACAGGGGTGGGAGTTCTGGCTCCCCACGTGATCTCTACTGACACTGTGGTGGTAGTGGCTTCATTAACACTGGACAACGATTAAAGTCTTGACTGTCTATTAGTCCCCTTCCAACACCATCAGTGGAGAAAGGGAAGGGATTCTCATTACTGACAGGTGGGGAGGAAGTCCAGTTTACCCACATGGTCTCCACTGACACTGACAGAGTGAAATAGGGTCTCATTATTGACTAGGAAGAATAAAAATTCTGGCTCTCCACTCGGCCTTCTATAACATTATTCTGGCAGGGATGTTATGCATCTTGTTACAGCCTTGCTAAGGTGAAGATCAGACTGCCCACTCAGACTTTGCTAGCATGGTTAGAAAGGGACCACAGTTTTTCCTGTGGCATTTGACTGGCATAGAGCAGCTATTATCTAAATATTGTCTATTTTGCTAGACTGCCTGTTACCTAGTCATTTCGTTAAAGAGCAGCCTTTTATAGTTGTTATTTATTTATTTATTTGTTGTCTGCACCAGTTGATTTTTCCAGGTGCTGCCTTCTTCTGTCCCAAGTCTTTGACATATAGAGCTAAAAAAAAAAAAAAAAGGAAACCTGGGGAACTCTCTATCATGTCCTTCCTTGGTCTCAGAGTCCTTAGCTGATTTGACTTCTTCTCTCCACCTTTGAAGTCTTCATATGGTTATCTTATATACTCTATCCAGGGCTTAGTAGTACTTAGCCAACGAAATAGGGGAAAGTATGACTACTTCATCTTTGCACAAGGAGGAATTCAATAATCATATTTTATGAGAAAATCTTGAAATACACTTGGGACCTTCAGTTACCACTGTACACGCAGAACTCCATTGTTACAGCAGAAGAGTGCCTGTGAGATCCCTCAAGGGGACACCTTTTTGCTAGACCATGGCATCGTTCTCTCATCTCAGAGGCTCTATAGGGAGAGTGATGTATTTTAAATTTAAAAACATAAAACATTAGAAGAAGAGAATGAAGCAGCCTTAAATGGAGTCTACAAATTGAGTAAAGTTCGGCTGCACCACCTAACTAAGGGTAAACTTACCACAACTCTTCCTTTGCTGTGGCATTTGAGACTATGAATTAAATGGAACTTTGAAGAAAATAATACGTTTTTTATTATACTTTAAGTTCTAGGGTACGTGTGCACAAGCGCAGGTTTGTTACATATATATACATGTGCCATGCTGGTGTGCTGCACGCATTAACTAGTCATTTACATTAGGTATATCTCCTAATGATATCCTTCCCCCCGTCCCCCACCCCACAACATGCCCTGGTGTGTGATGTTCCCCACCCTGTGTCCAAGTGTTCTCATTGTTCAATTCCCACCTATGAGTGAGAACATGCAGTATTTGGTTTTCTGTCCTTGAGAGTTTGCTCAGAATGATGGTTTCCAGCTTCATGTATGTCCCTACAAAGGACATGAACTCATCCTTTTTATGGTTGCATAGTATTCCATGGTGTATAAGTGCCACATTTTCTTAATCCAGTCTATCATTGATGGGCATTTGGGTTGGTTCCAAGTCTTTGCTATTGTGAATAGTGCCTCAATAAACATACGTGTGCATGTGTCTTTATAGCAGCATGATTTATAATCCTTTGAGCATATACCCAGTAATGGGATGGCTGGGTCATATGGTACTTCTAGTTCTAGATCCTTGAGCAATCGCCATACTGTCTTCCACAATGGTTGAACTAGTTTATAGTCCCACCAACAGTGTAAAAGCGTTCCTGTTTCTCCACATCCTCTTCAGCACCTGTTGTTTCCCAACTTTTTAATGATCACCCATTCTAACTGGTGTGAGATGGTATCTCATTATGGTTTTGATTTCCTTTTCTCTGATGGCCAGTGATGATGAGCATTTTTTCATGTGTCTGTTGGCTGCATAAATGTCTTCTTTTGAGAAGTGTCTGTTCATATCCTTCGCTCACTTTTTGATGGGGTTGTTTGATTTTTTTCTTGTAAATTTGTTTGAGTTCTTTGTAGATTCTGGATATTAGCCCTTTGTCAGATGGGTAGGTTGCAAAAATTTTCTCCCATTCAGTAGATTGCCTGTTCACTCTGATGGTAGTTTCTTTTGCTGTGCAGAAGCTCTTTAGTTTAATTAGATCCCATTTGTCAGTTTTGGCTTTTGTTGCTGTCGCTTTTGGTGTTTTAGTCATGAAGTCATTGCCCTTGACTATGTCCTGAATGGTATTGCCTAGGTTTTCTTTTACGGTTTTTATGGTTTAGGTCAAACATTTAAGTCTTTAATCCATGTTGAATTAATTTTTGTATAAGGTGTAAGGAAGGGATCCAGTTTCAGCTTTCTACATATGGCTAACCACTTTTCCCAGCATCATTTATTAAATAGGGAATCCTTTCCCCATTTCTTGTTTTTGACATGTTTGTCAAAGATCAGATGGTTGTAGATGTGTGGTATTATTTCTGAGGGCTCTATTCTGTTTCATTGGTTTATATCTCTGTTTTGGTACCAGTAGCATGCTGTTTTGGTTACTGTAGCTTTGTAGTATAGTTTGAAGTCAGGTAGTGTGATGCCTCCAGCTTTGTTCTTTTGGCTTAGGATTGTCTTGGCAATGTGGTCTCTTTTTTGGTTCCATAGGAACTTTAAAGTAGTTTTTTCCAATTCTGTGAAGAAAGTCATTGGTAACTTGATGGGGATGGCGTTGAATCTGTAAATTACCTTGGGCATTACAGCCATTTTTGTGATATTGATTCTTCGTGTCCGTGAATATGGAATGTTCTTCCATTTGTTTGTGTCCTCTTTTATTTCATTGAGCAATGGTTTGTAGTTCTTCTTGAAGAGGTCCTTCACATCCCTTGTAGGTTGGATTCCTAGATATTTTATTCTCTTTTAAGCAATTGTGAATGGGAGTTCACTCATTATTTGGCTCTCTGTTTGTCTGTTATTGGTGTATAGGAATGCTTGTGATTTTTGCACATTGATTTTGTACCTGAGACTTTGCTGAAGTTGCTTATCAGCTTAAGGAGTATTTGGACTGAGACTATGGAGTTTTCCCAATATAGAATCATGTCATCTGCAAACAGAGATAATTTGACTTCCTCTCTTCCTATTTGAATACTTTTTTTCTTTCTCTTGCCTAATTGCCATGGCCAGAACTTCCAACTTTTGCTTTAAAAAAGCAAAAAAAACTTATGCTTATCTAAGGTTTACAGGCTTCATTTTCTGAGAGGCTGCAATTTTACATAAAATGAAATTACCATGAAATAATATCACCATAAAATGAAAGCTACTGACCTCAGCAGTGTAGGATGTGAGTAGAGCACAAGTTACAGAAGGCAAGAAAGGGGATAAAAATCAGAGTCCCCTGGTCACTAAAGTACACTTTGGAGAATATGCCCACTGTTTGTCATGTAGTAGACACTCACAAATATGTGCTGAATGGAAGAGGTGCAAGGCATGAATTAACTGTTAAGGCAAGAATTGAATACACTAAATGTATCATTATATAATTGCTGTTTTGTTTTCCCCACTGCTCTGAAGACTCTTTATTTTTATTTTTCAATGCATTAAGTGAGATACACTGTAGGCCATCAAAAAATAGTTATTACGTTCAATTAAAAAATGATCACATTTAAGAAGGATAGAAAAAAAGATAAGTGAAGGGATGGCAGAGTTTGGGTAATTATTACTGCTATTTGCCAATACGTTTGGTCCTTTTCTTACTGGAAATACGGTAGATTTTACTTTCTGATCCCTGGAAGCCAGGCATGAGTCTGACCTTTAAAATACGGCAGATGAAGCATGTCACTTTTGGAGCCAGCTTTAAGAGCTAAGGTATGATTCTTCCACGTGGTTTTCCTGGACTATGTCAAGCAGCACTGCTCCATATGGAGGAGGCTGCATCTCTGGCTGCAGGCAAATCAAGCAGGGCAGGACATTTAGTGTGAGCAGGAAATTAATCAGGAAAGACAAAAATCAAGCAAGACATTTAATGTGAACAAAGAATCAATCTTTACTGCTTTAAATGATTTTTTAAAAGTAGGGGTTATTTGTTACTATAACATTACATAACCCATCCTGAATAATAGAAAATAGTAAGAGTGTGTCTTTGGCAGTGGGATTATAGAGGCCTTTTCTTTTCTTTTTTCTTATCTTCTTGTATCATCTAATTTTTCAAATAATGTTTTTATCTATTTTTTACTTTTGTAGAATGTGTATAATTTATAATAAGGAAACAAAATTAACTTAAACTGGGAGGCAGACACATTTTTATGATTCGAATTGTTTAAAATTTGAAATGACGTTATATTTTTATTGACAAACGTATAAAAGTACAGGATTTATGCCATTTTCTTGAACTTAGAGTATGTTGGTGTATGCTCTTTCGTCACCAAGAACACTGAAAAACAAAGTGTTACACTGTCATTGAACCAAGGCCTATGATCTTGAGATACAGCTGTTCTAGCCCCCTAAGAAATGCTCTTCCAGGAGGGTGGTAGGCCTCTTGGGGTTCTGGGAGACTTTTGTGTGACTGACAACTTCCCTTTGTCTGCAGTTGACTGATGTGATCAGGCAGAGGCAACCAATAATGATGTGTTGACCATGAGAAGGGTGTTTGCTGATTTTGCCTTTCCTCACCTTTCCCTCTGCACAACACACACACACACACACACACATACACACACACACACACACACACACACACTAGCATGGCTGGGCTCATTCAAGAAGACCCAGAACATGTGTACATTGCCTTTATCAGACAGGAGGGCCTTGCATGTGAATTGTATAGGAGGTACCTGAATAAAAGTCATTCTGTTTCTACTCTGGTGCAAACTCAGAACTTCAAGACACAGGGTTCACATGTGTTTGTCTGCACATATTCACTGGATGACTTGAGTGAGATGAATAAAAGCCCATGCCTTCAATCTGGCAGAATCCTCAACCAGGGATAACGTAGAGAGTAATTACAGAGTCTCAGCACTATAATTTTCTTTCAACCTCCCCTGTCACAATCAGAAGATAGTTTTTGATGTCTTTGATGATTGAGGCTTCATAAACTAAAACTTAGAATGTCTAGATATTTTTAAAAGGTTAATATTTTGCAACTTTGCCTACTCTCAATATTATTTAGAGTTTCCTTCCACTTTATTAACCTAGAACTATATAACACAATGGACCATCGATAGAAATAAACCTCTTATTGGTCCCACTAGAAAAGATAGTAAAGCCCTGGTTTTATAAATAAGTGCTTTACTCCTATTCTTCTTCTATGACCCCTAAGAACCACATTTAGTAAGTGAAATAATGAATTCTACTTCTGAATAAGAAGTTAAAAGGAGCCAAAAGATGGATGATAGTGAATAGCACTTATTATAAAGGAAACACTTTTGGGAATAGTCTCTTTTTTTAAGGAATCATAAAACTTTTAGATCCTAAACTATACCTAGAGGAAAAAAGACAACCTTATTAAGAACCTTTACATTTCTCAAATTAGTTTTGGAATAACAAGTTAGTATAAATGATGTCTCTAGCCCTATACTTGTTAAGTTTTTGAAAATAAAAGAAACAAAACAAAATATATATACATATTCTGAAAGCAAAGGCCTTTTATTGTTATTGTCCAGTTTAGCCTTCAAAATATTTAATTCCTTTCTACTCTAAAATGCCTAGGTAGAGGGAAAAATTATTTTTAAAGTTTTTCAAATGTCAACCCTAAGTGCAGTTCCATGCACTCATATTGGAAACTAGGTCTTAGCATGGAAGATGCCTAGGGATCCTGTAGACTCAAAGGGTTCTGAAAAAAATGTAATAACCTTTTTTCCTTGTTACTAAAAAAGACCCGGGTGAGGCATCTCATACACCCGCAGGGAACAGCTAGCTGCTGAACCATTTGCTCCACCAGCCAGACTCCCTCGGCTTTCATCTCATCTTGCTAACATTTTACAAAGATGTTTGTCGCAATGAAATTGATAGCAAACTTACAATTCATACAGCGTTTAGAGGTTCCTTCTTTTTTAATTCTATTAACTGAGATGAACCCAATCTACTGAAGTCATTCATCGGGAGATCTCAGGACCTGGTCTTATACGACTAGCTCAGACTTTCTGGCCATGGTCCCTTGTTCCATAGATCTAATTAGCACTGAGAGCAGCTTCCTAGCATCTAAAACATAAGCTGATCTGGGTTCTAATGCCCTGATCTGGATTCTAAATTTGGAATCATTTTTCTGAAAGGCTCTTCCTTCCTATTATTTACGAAATGGGTTGATCTGCAGAAAAGGGTGTTCATATTCCCTCAACTAGGAGAATCAACTAGCCCATTAATCAGCAAGTATTTTTTCCCTGGGACTTACTATGTGCCCCAGGGTGGACTGGAGCTAGTACTGCAATCTGTGAAAAAGTTGTTATAACCTTGTTAGAATTTGGTTGATTCCACATAGCTCCATCTCCTAAGAGCCTTTGAAATCCTTTTGCAACTACTTCCTGCACAGCCAGCACTCACCCACCCAGAAAGTACAGTTACTGTCATGATTAAGCCGGTGGAGAGGGTGGGAGCGGGAGAGTGGAAATGAGGGTAAAGAGAGAGATCTTGTGCTGGGAGCCTGGCAGACTTGGTTACCTAATGCAATGAAGAATTCAGATTCCCCCTACTCTCCAGGCTGCACGAGCTTCTGTGCCACGTAGAAGGTCATGTAATTGTGATTTGAAAAAGACAGGCCTGGAACCCATGCACAATTTTAAAGTTATGCATGGAGTCAAAGGGCGAGAAGGGAGGCAAGGGGAATAAAGACATCCTTAACAACTAGTGTGTTAAGTGAGTGTGTTTTCTTCCTCTCCTTATCCTGAAGCTAGAGCTTCTACCAGGCAGGAAAAACAGGTTGTTCTTTGGGGCATTGGTCCTGCTGGTGCAGTCTAACAAAGGGTGCTTACTAATTGATGTGCATTTCTCTCTTTCTGCCCCAGGACAGCTTTCCTGCCCGCTTTGGAGGAGTCCACTTTGTCAACCAGCCCTGGTACATTCATGCCCTCTACACACTCATCAAGCCATTTCTTAAAGACAAGACCAGGAAACGGGTAATGAAAACAAATACATGATGTAAATTTTAAACAGGGAATGCCTGGGACAATTATGCTGCTTCTGTTTTCTCTCTCCCCTCCTCCCTCCTTTCCCCGGATTTTTTTTCTCTCTCTCTCTTTCACTGTGGTTTTTCTACAGCCCCTAAGCATTTGAGCCTCAGCTGGAGATTGCAAATGGTCTGGGTTTAATTAATAATTCAGTAGAACTGGGTTATTTTTGGAGTCCCAGTGACAAACCAAAAGAAACTTTGAAGGCATGCAAATATCAGATGCCCATTTTACTGTAAATTCTTATGGGAGCTAAGAATTATGGGTCCAGCAGCTTTCCTGTTCATAAAATATTTTAGTACCTAGCATTTTGTTCTGCAAACGTATTAGTGTTATGAAGAATGATTACAATTTTTCTTCCCTTCCATGGCTTTGGGTGATAACTGCTAACTCCATCACCTGTAAAGTTGGAAAAGCATTCTTCTTTGGAAATAACAATGCTCTTATGAGGAAGGCTTTTACAGTCTTAATTATATCAGTTGATAACACTTGAGAAGCCAGCTTTTTCCATCAATCAGAGTTGGGCTTTTTCATGGCATTTTGATGAGCAGAGTAATTGAACTTTCCTTAACCACTCTGAATCTCAATTTTCTCATTTATAAATTGGGGAAACTAACACCCACATCACAGAGTTGTTGGGGAAATCTAATGGGACAGCTTATGAAAACATGTATCGTGATGCAGTTGGTACCTCATGAGACTTGGTGACTTTTATTTATCTTTATGATTTAGCTCTCTTTTCTTTTTTCCCCAATGTTATTGGGTATAATTGACAACTAAAAATTGGATATATTTAAGGTGTTCAATGTGATGTTTTTATATACCTATGCATTGTGAAATGATTACCACAATCAAGCTACTAACACATCTATCACCTCCTGTAGTTGTGATTTGTGTGTGTGTGTGTGTGTGTGTGGTGAGAATACTTAAGATCTACTCTCTCAGCCAATTTCAAATAAACAATATAATATTATTACTATTACAGTTTCCATACTGTACATTAGGTCTCCAGAATCTATTCTCATCCTATATAACTGAAACTTTGTCCTCTTTGTCCAACATCTCTCCATTTTCCCCTACTCTCAGCTCCTGGCAACCACCCTTCTACTCTATACTTCTATGATTTCAACTCATTTAGATTCCACATATAAGTGTGTGGTCATGCAGTATTTGTTTTTCTATGTCTGGCATATTTTTGTTAACATAATGTGCTTTAGGTTCATCCACATTGTTGAAAATGACAGGATTTCATTCTTCTTTAAGGCTGCATAGTATTCCACTGGGTATATATCCATTCATCTGTTAATGGGCACTTAGGTTGTACCCATTTCTTGTCTATTATGAATAATGCTACAGTCTTATCTTTGAGACTTTCTGATTTCAGCTACCTCCTGGGTCAGGAACACCATTCCTCATGGGAACCTGACTAGGGTAATCCTACAGCACCTTCTGACACCCATGGTACCTGACACTGGCGAAGAACTCTGAGTATTCAGGAGTGACTGATAATGTGAGGGATTCCCTGCCATCTCCCACACTTTGCTGGGTTTCTAACTCCTGGACCTCAGATGCTTCCAGGTTCTTAGCATTGCAGTGGGGTAGGGCAGGGGTAATTTCCCTGTTCTTAAACAAGTTTGAAACCAGGAATTAGAACTTACTGGAATAAGGAGGCAGAAAAGTTTTAAAACCCATCTGGGGCTCAGGACAGTGCTAAGAACAGAGAAGTGTTCTAGGACTGTTCTCAACATGGCTTCGGGCTTTCCAGCAACTATTCTTCTATTCAGGTTGGAACCAGAGAGAATTCCTCCCATGGTGGACACTTGCTGCCATGCCATAGGAGGGTATTTTTGGAGCTTTGGGCACAGGATAGATTCTAACAGGTAGAGGGTCCAGCCTCCTACTTCTGCGTTCCTCCATTCCAGAAGACCCCAAGAAGGGAGGGTCCCTTTTAATAGCACTCTTTGTCTTCCAAAAACTGGACATGTTGGGTGGAGGGGTGCAAATGTTTTCTCTAAACACCAGGGCTGATACTTTGCTCCAGCACGTTTCATATACAGCACCCTCTGAAAAGTTTTATAAAAGCCAGAAAAGTGACTTTCTTCAAAAGAAATAATTCTTATTAAAATTCAGTCATACTCAATGCAATATCAGAAATTTTAATGTTTTGATATGCTTTCTGAAGTGCTCCAGTAGTCTTCTGAAGAATTAGCACTTCTTGTCCCCTTCATCTTTAAATGATGTCATTACATCATAAGTTAAAATCAATACAATAGAACAAGGTAGCAAGTGTTTATTATTGAGGTCCTCTGTTTAAGTATTTTAAAAATCACTCACACACACACACACACACACACACACACACATACACACACACATATATATATATATATATTTTTTTTTTTTTTTCCAAGACGAAGTCTTGTTCTGTTGCCCAGGCTAGAGTGCAGTGGCGTGATCTCAGCTCACTGCAACCTCCACCTCCTGGGTTCAAGCGATTCTCCTTCCCCAGCCTCCCGAGTAGCTGGGATTACAGGCGTGCGCCACCATGCCCAGCTAAATTTGTATTTTTTGTAGAGACGGGGTTTCACCATGTTGGCCAGGCTGGTCTCGAACTCTTGACCTCAGGTGATCTGCCCACCTCAGCCTCTCAAAGTGCTGGGATTACAGGCATGAGCCACTGCGCCTGACCCACATTTATATTTCATCATGGTTATACTCTATGCGTATGTGCATGCATGTGTGTGTACTTGATGATCCTATACTTGGGTGTACCTTATGTGTTACACATAATGCCTTCATGCCTGCCACATGAAGAAGTGTGGGAACTGACATCAGTGCATGGATGCACTTTAAGTCACCTTTCAGAGTCAACTCCTAAATTTCAGTCAATGCTAATAATCTATTCATGGCTCATTCACTTTGTGGATTTATCTGGAAATAATTGTAACTTGGAGATGTGGATTCTCTCCTGGTTGAGGAATCCACAATTTTTATCACTATCTATTGTATGTTCAGAAGATGCAAACTTGTTTGGACTTTAGTCCCCAATCCAGACAAAAATGGAAATTGCTGCAAAAATATCTCACAATAAATTCTCAGGCTGTGGTTTTTGATTCCATTAAATAAGAATCGATTTTCTTCTACCTTGTGCCCACATCACCCTAGGAGCTAAGAAGCATTTTAAAGGAGTAAGAAAACACCAACTTTTTCTCTAGATACTTTCCCCCTGTGGGAAAAATAAAGATAAAATAAACAGAAGTCAGCAGTCAGCAGATACTGAAGAATTAATTGGAAGGTGGTTGGAAAGAAGCAGAATAGGCAGCTATAACCAGGATGAGTTAGGAAGAAGCTGCAACTTTGTCTAGGCCGGGGAACGGGGAAAGGATCTGGAGGACTGGGTGAGAGCACACAGATGGGAGAACAGAGCAGTCTGGAGATCCAGCAATAGCTGGGGTTTCAGGTGGTCTGCACCATCACTCCTTTAACCAACAGGGATAATTAGGAGATGACTATATGTATAAATTTGGCCCACGGCCAAGTAACACTCAATCTGTTCATAAACTTCATTTTTAATGACTATTAATTCAGCCTTTTTTCTAAGCAATACATTAACATTTTATGAAGACTAAGCTGCAGTCACAAAATCAATGCCTCTTTAAGCACCATGATCACCAGCAGTGCATCCAATTTGTCATTGCTAAATTGTGTATTAGATGAAATCCTTGGTTGTATGTTTTGGATTTTGTATTGCTAATTACTTTTTTTTTCTTTACAGATTTTCCTGCATGGAAACAATTTAAACAGCCTTCACCAGCTAATACACCCTGAATTTTTGCCCTCTGAGTTTGGAGGAACTCTTCCTCCTTATGACATGGGAACTTGGGCCCGGACGTTACTCGGTCCTGACTACAGCGATGAAAATGACTATACTCACACATCCTATAATGCAATGCACGTGAAGCATACATCCTCGAATCTGGAGAGAGAATGCTCACCCAAGCTGATGAAAAGGTAAGGCCTGGGTTATCAGAGTCCCCCGAGTCAGAGGTCAATGGAATTTTTTATTTGAACCTATTGTGAATTATTAATTAAAGACCTTTGTGGGCACAGAACTTGAATAAAATAAATTGCAATGCATTCTCAGCTGATTTCACCAAAATTGAAAACAAATGGGGCTTGGCTGGTTCAGAAATACAGTTGTCCCAGTTGTATCAAAGGAATAGTTAAAGGCTAGGACCTCACTCATGCCACAATTATAGCCCTGGTCTTTAGGGAGTTTGTTAATACACACAGAATAAAATGTTGGACCTTTGAGATACACTAGATGGAAAAACAAACTGCTAGAAAGTGTTCCTATCATTCATTTATTTGGAACCATTTATTGAGCATTTACTTGGCTGCAGCACCAATTAGGGACCAGGGGCACAAATGAGAATAAGATGTCAAAAGAACAGAGAAGTATGCCTCAGGGAATCTTCCAAGTAAGACTTTTGCAGCGTATTTATAAAGCAGGTGACATTCAGTCTGAGCTCTGGAGACCAGCAACCCAGGCTTGGGAAATGGCATAAAGCAATCCAGCAGAGAGGACAGACTGAGGCATATAGGCATTAGAATGATGGAATAATCTGGTGCGGTATAAAGGAGTGCAAGAGTGGGAGATGGGACTGGACATGAAATAAAGCTCCAAAAACAGTTGGATCCAGGTGGTGAAGACCATTGCATACTGTAGTCAATGGAGTGCCATGAAAGAGAGATTAAAAAAAAAAAGATAATGAGTATTTTCTCATTATAAAAATTAAAACCTGATTTTTAAAAAGAATTGATTTTATTTTTCCATAAGTTATTGGGGTACAGGTGGTATTTAGTTACATGGGTGAGTTCTTTAGTGGTGATTTGTGAGATCCTTGTGCACCCATCACCCAAGCAGTATACACTGCACCATATATGTTGTCTTTTATCCCTCACCCTCCTCCTACTCTTCCCCTCAGTCCCCAAAGTCCATTGCATTATTCTCATACCTTTGCATCCTCATAGCTTAGCTCACATATTGGTGAGAACATACGATGTAAAACCTGACTTTTAAGACTAAAATCCCCTTCAGCCACTATTTTCAATCTCAGTCTCAATTCCATTCCCTCCCAAATGGTAACCACTGTAGAGGTGGGCCCTTGTAATTCTGCTTTCCGTACATCACATGCATCTATACACATCCATAAAAAACATCTAACATTGTGTAATTTCTAGGGCTGCTGTAATAAAGTACTACAGACTGGGTGGTTTAAACAACAGAAATTTATTTTCTTACAGTTCTGGAGGTTGAAAGGGCAAGATCAAGGTGTTGCGAAGGCTGGTTTCTCCTGAGGCCTCTCTCCTTGGCTTGCACGTGACTGCCTTCTCCATGTGTCCTTACATGGTTTTCCTTCTGTGTGTGTCTGCCTCTGTCCTAACCTCCTTTTCTTAGAAGGACACCAGTCCTATTGAATTATGGCCAACCCATAGAACCTCATTTTGCCTTAATTGCTTCTTTAAAAGTCCTATGTCCAAATACAATCATATTCTGAGGTACTTCAACATATGAAATTGGAGATGAGGGAGACTTCAGCCCATAGCATATTGTTATGTAATGTTTTTCCATGTCAGTATATTTAGACATATGAAAAGACTTGAAAATATTTGTGGAAAAATAAAATTAAAAGATAAAAATTCAAAATACAAACTTATATGGCTCAAGGACATCAGTTCATGTATGTGTGTATATATATTAAGTATATATACAAACACCTTATTTTTTAGCCTAAGTTCCATCAAATTCAAGACACTTTTGTGAGTAACAATACCAACCATTTAGTTTATCCCTAAATAACTGGGGGTCCTAAGAACTTAGCCATGTCGAAGTGGTCTTTTTCACATTAGATGAACAAAAATGGATGCCCTTGAAATATTATTAAGATTAGAAAACAAAAAGAAGTCAGAAGGAGCCAAATCAGGACTGAAAGGTAGTTGCCTAATAATTTCCTATTGAAATTCTCATAAACTTGCCCAGGTTTGATGAGAGAAATGAGCAGGAACATTGTCATGGTGCAGAAGGACTCTCTGGGAAAGATTTCCCAGGAATTTTTCAGCTAAAGCTTTGGCTAACTTTCTCAAAACACTCTCATGATAAACAGATATTGTTGTTCTTTGGCCCTTCAGAAAGTCAACAAGCAAAATGCTTGGACCAGCCCAAAAAACTGTTGCCAAGACTTTTGCTCTTGACTGGCCCACTTTTACTTTGATGAGAGCACTGCCACTTTTGGTAACCATTGCTTTGCTTGTGCTTTGTCTTTAGGATTGCACTGGTAAAACCGTTTTTCATCTCCTATTACAGTTCTTCAAAGAAATGCTTCAGAATCTTGATCCCACATGTTTAAAATTTCCATTGAAAGCTCTGCTCTTGTCTGTTCCTGATTTGAGCACAATGGTTTTGGCACTCAAGTGGAAAGTTTGTTCAACTTTAATTTTGCAATCAGAATTGTGTAAGCTGAACCAGTTGAGTTGTTTGTGGTATTGGCTACTGTTTGTGCTGTTAGTGGTTGGTCCTTTTCAATTAGGGCATGAACAAGATAAAGTTTTTCCTGGCAAATTAATGTAAAATTGACATGAATTGATGTCTGCAACTGAGGGCTTCACCATCAACTTCGTCTTGTCTCTTCTTAAAATGAGTTATTGCAAACTGCTCATTTCTTTGGGATATTGTCCCCATTAGCTTTTTGTAAAGCATCAGTGATTTCACAATGTTTTTACCCAACCTTCACCATAAATTTGATGTTTGTTCTTGCTTTAATTTTAGCAGAACTCATGTTTCTCTGATAGAGGTGCTTGTCAAACCCGATGTCTCTGATGTCCTATCTTCTTAGTGCTTCAAACTAGATTCTGTTCAGGCATGTTATAACAAGTTAGCACAAGTTTATTTTCGTACAAAAATTTTTTGAGCTCCATGAATAATTTTGTTATAATATGCATTTTCCATGAACTTTGTGAAGACCCCTCATAGGCCATGTGTTTAATCTATTTCAGAACATGGATATACCACAGTTTAGCCATCTCCTTATTGTTTTGCATTTGGGTTTTTGTGGTTTTTCCTCTTCTAAATAAGGTTTAATAAATGTCTTTGGTATACCTCCTTCATTTTCCTAGGAAGGTTCCTCCGAGTAGATTCAGAACCCTGTAGTTGGTAGGTATGTGCCTTTAAAGTTTTAGTTCACATTGTTTAAAAGCCCTCCAAATGACACCAACTGATACTTCCAGCTATGTATGAGAACCTTCTTCCCCATACCCTGGAAAAATACTTGATATGATCAGACTTTAATTTTAATGATAATCCTGTGATGGGAAACACTATGTCATTTTGTTTTCATCTTTATTTCTTCAATATACATAGTTTAGCAGAGAAATGACATAATAAGATCTGGGTTTTATAAGTATCATGGGATTAGCAAGGAAATGGTTTGTGCATCAGAGACTAAAAGCCACTAGAAGGCTGATGCAGAGACTTAGTTGGGAAGATGAGAGCCAGAACTAATGCCAAATCAGAGGAAAGCTGGCTCTATTCTATAGATGTTTGGCTGTGGAAAAGGAGGAGTAACATTCATGAGGGTTGGGCTCAACTTCTTCCAAAGTCCTGTTAATGTGGATATTTTGACCTCCTCCCGTGAATCTTGAATGTTCTAGAATGGCATCCAGGATGGTGAATCCTTTCCAGGAAGTTTTCAGTTTACTTTGTCCAGATCCATCAAACAAATCACTATCTATGGCAGCTACAGTCTGATGAAATGTATTTATTTATTTATTTTTTGAGGCTGGAGTGTTGCTCTATCACCCAGGCTGGAGCGCAATGGCATGATCTCAGCTCAGCATGACCTCTGCCTCCCACGTTCAAAGAATTCTCATGCCTCAGCCTCCTGAACTGAAATGTATTTCTTAAGTAATAAGATGTGAAAGTCAAATTACTCCTTGATCCATGGACTGCAGAATGGATGTTGTGTTGGGCATGGAAACAACCTTCATCTCCTTGTACATTTCCACCAGAGCTCTTGGGTAACCAGGAGCACTGTCAATAAGTGGTAATATTTTGAAAGAGATCTTTTTTTCTGAGCAGTAGGTCTCATCAGTAGACTTAAAATACTCTCTAAACCATGCTATAAACAGATATACTGTCATTCAAGCTTCCTTGTTCTATTTATAATGCACAGGCAGAGTAGATTAATAATTCTTAAGGGCCCTAGGATGCTTAGAGTGGTAAATGAGCATTGGTTTCAACCTAAAGTCACCAGCTGCATTAGCCCCTAACAAGAGAGTCAGTCCGGACTTTGAGGCTTTGAATCCAGGCTTTGACTCTCCTTTCTAGCTATGAAAGTCCTAGATGGAAGAAGTCTATTCTTCCAATAGAAGGTTGTTTTGTCATTGAAAATCTGTTGTTTAGTGTAGCCACCTTCATCAATGATCTTTCATAGATCTTCTGGATAGCTTGCTTCAGCTTCTATATCATCACTTGCTGCTTTACTTTGCACTTTTATGTTGTGGGGACAATTTCTTTCCTTAAGCCTCATGAACCAACCTCTGCTAGCTTCCAATTTTCCTTCTATGGCTTCCTCACCTCTCTCAACCTTCATGAAATTGAAAAGAGTTAGGATCTTGCTCTGAATTAGGCTTTGGCTTAAGGAAATGTTGCGGCTGGTTTGATCATCTATTCGGACCACTAAAACTTTCTCCATATCAGCAATAAGGTTTTGACATTTGTGTGTTCACTGAAGTAGCACTTTTAATGCACCTTTGCATTCACAACTTGGTTAACTGTTTCATGCAGGAGGCCTAGCTTTCAGACTTTCTGAGCTTTCAGTGTGCCTTCCTCCCCAAGCTTAATCATGTCTAGCTTTTGGTTTAAAATGAGACATGCAACTCTTCCCTTCACTCAAACACTTAGAAGCCGTTGTAAGGTTATTAATTAACCTAGTTGCAATACTGTTTTGTCTCAAGGAATAGAGAGGCCCAAGGAGAAGGAAAGAGATGAGAGAACATTTGATCTGTGAAGCAGTCGGAACACACACACCATTTATCAATTAAGTGTATTGTCTTATATGAGCACGTTTCATGGTACCCCCAAAACAATTACAATAGTAACATCACAGACTTTTTTTTTTATTTATCACAGATCACCATAGCAGATATAATAATAATAAAGAAGTTTGGGCTGGGTGCAGTGGCTCAAGCCTGTAATCCTACCACTTTGGGAGACTGAGGCAGGTGAATTGTCTGAGCTCAGGAGTTCAAAATCATCCTGGGCAACATGGTGAAACCCCGTCTCTACTAAAAAAAAAAAAATTAGCCAGGTGTTGTGGTGGGTGCCTGTAGTCCTAGCTACTCAGGAGGCTGAGGTAGAATTGCTTGAACCTGGGAGGTAGAGGTTGTAGCCATGAGTCAAGATCGCGCCACTGACTGCACCCCAGCCTAGGCAACAAAGCGAGACTCCGTCTCTGGAAAAAAAAAAAAGAAAAGAAAGAAAAAAAAGTTTGAAATATTGTGAGAATTACCAAAATGTAATACAGAGACACAAAGTGAGTGCATGCTGTTGGAAAAATGGTGCCAATGGACTTGCTGAATGCAGCATTACCACAAGCCTTCACAGTGTACAAAGTACAATATCTGCAAAGGGCAATAAAGTGAAGCACAGTAAAACAAAGCATGTCTATATGAGAATGAATTAATGTTGAATGAATAGTATTATCTCTAAAACCCATCCTTGGTACACTTGTCTAATTGCTTCAAAACCGATTAGTTGGCTCTCAGATAGAAAGAGCCAATTCCTCCCCCTGCCCCTTTCTTTAACAAGGCTCTCATGGATCCTGCTTATAGCGTCTTACATCCTGGTAGGAAAGAGAAAATGTGCCCCAAATAACTATATTGTAGAATGTGAGAGGCACTGCAAAGGAGGAGCAAGAGGCTGCTACAGTGTTCTAAGGAAGCATCACTAATTTTGTCCGGGAAGACTCTCAGAGAAGCCTCCATGTGGAAGGTCTGGCTCACCCGGGGTTTGGAGGAGTACTGCATTTCAGTACCTATGGAGCCAAAATTCAAGACTAGCTAGCAGGAGAAGCTAGCAAGTGTGCACACATTTCATTTCCCCCCCCCCCACCATGGCCACAAGGATGTCCTGCCCACTGCTGCTGCCCTTTGTGATGACTTCCTTGAATGCTTGCCTGGAGATTTCAGGCAGTGGCAGGATGGGCAGAGACTGGAGAGGAGGGATCAACCCTGCTGTTGGCATATATCTTCTGTCAAGCACCTCACTGATGAGGAACAGAGCAGCCAGTATTCATTGTGTCTTTTTGACCCCTCAGAACCCACACGGATGTGGGCAAATTGGGAACAGAATTGGAAGAGACCTTACAGGTCATCTCTTCCAGTCTCTCACCTGATAGAGAGGTCTGTTCTCCAGCACAGACTGTCAGCTGGTCTCAGCTTGCACCGTTCAGAGACAGGCAGGCAGCTTTCTGGGCAGCATGTTCCCTGTGGTGTTGTGTTGTTAGAAAACACCTCCTTATTCTGAGTGAGATGACATAGGTATGCCCTCTGAACAGCACTGTAATCTCCAGTAGGTTCACATCATCTATTTTCGTAACCCCGTTACCCAACCCCCGGAGTTCCCAACATGCTTCATGTCCATTTGGAGTCAAGTGGGCTTTGTGCACTGACCTTGGGACCCAATCACTTTTTGTAATGTGGCTTTTGGGCACAGATGGCCACTGTGTTCCAAAGCGCTCTCAATCCATGCTTTCTGGTATCCATGTAGGGTAAAAGCCAAGATTCCCAGAACTCTCAGTGAATGAGTGGTTCTAATGAGCTCTTGTTTTGTTTTCTTTGGATAATTGTAGCTCAACCCTTAAGTAGAAAAAACAAAATAATGATTGGTTTAGCTGAAAATTCCTCCTAAATGAATTATTTCAATATTGTTCTGCTATTTAATACAATAATGCCATGGTGGGCTTTTGAGGTGTGTGGCATTCTCTGCTCTGGTACTAAATGACCCTGAGTTTTATATTTTTAACTTTTTATTCCTGTTTTTTCTTGTTGTTGTTGCTTGAGACAGAGTCTCGCTCTGCTGCCAGGCTGGAGTGCAGTGGTAAGATCTCGGCTCACTGCAACCTCTGACTCCCAGGTTCAACTGATTCTCCTGCCTCAGCCTCCCAAGTAGCTGAGACTACAGGTGTGCACCACCAAGCCCCGCTATTTTTTTTTGTATTTTTAGTAGAGACACGGTTTCACCATGTTGGCCAGGATGGTCTCGATCTCTTGACCCTCATGATCCACCCTCCACAGCCTCCCAAAGTGCTGGGATTACAGGCAGGAGACACTATGCCTGACTGTATTCCTGTTTCTTATTTTATTTTTCAGAAGTCCACTTCTTTGCTCCCACATCATCAGCTGTTTTCTGTTCCTAGGAGTATATGTGTGGAGCATTTTCTCCTAATTTACTCCTTGAATATGTTTCAGGCTTGGATAATAGGTAACCCAACATTAAAACTGTCCAACAAAGATTAGTAAATAAGCTTTGTATTAGTTATGATTATTTTCACTACAAGAAAGAAGAAAACCCAAATGAACTGCTTTAAACAATGAGGAAAATGCATTATTTCACAAGAGACATTTTTAAGGCAGGTGGCTGCAGGAGTGTTATTCTAGGGGCTCAGTAGTGGCCACAAGAACCAGGTTCTCTCTACTGTGTCCAGCACAACTGGAGACTTCTCAGGCAGCGGCTGATTTCTGACTCTTACAGGTCAACCAGTCACAGGAGATCACAATGCCTAAATGAAAGCAGCTTTTGTTGGAGAAAAAGGAAGAAAGAATGGCTTAGAGTTGGAAACCAACAATCCTGCTACACACAGGCTTATTCAGGGGTGCTGTCCAGAAATTTCTGCCAGGAAATTTCTGCATGATTTTTTTAGTCAGCATGTAGAGTTTGTGACCTTTAATTGTTAGGCCATATTAAGCCATTACTTTCTGGTTCTTGCCTTTATTGCTGATAAAGTAATTAAAATGGCTATAGATATTATTATTATTTTATTATTATTTTTTTGAGACAGAGTTTTGCTCTTGTTGCCCAGGCTGAAGTGCAGTGGCACGATCTCGGCTCACTGCAACCTCCACCTCCCGGGTTCAGGCGATCCTGCTGCCTCATCCTCCTGAGTAGCTGGGATTACAGGCGCCTGCCACCACGCCCAGCTAATTTTTTGTATTTTTAGTAGAGATGGGATTTCACCATGTTGGCCAAGCTGGTCTCGAACTCCTGATCTCAGGTGATCCACCTGCCTTGGCCTCCTAAAGTGCTGGGATTACAGGTATGAGCTACCGTGCCTGGCCTATAGATATTATTTAAAAGGCACATGTGCACACACAGAAACACTATCTTGATGTAACTACTGGTGAAGGATGAGCCACTTTGGGAGAGGTCCTCAAATACATGTATCTCTATCTATACACACAGATACACACACACACACACACACACACACACACACACACACATATATATGTAATTTTTAAAAGATTACTGGTGATACACCTCATGTAAATTTTGTCCTGTGATTTTGATTGAGGGTAAGAAACTTGAGTCATTCCCTGGAGTTGAAGCCATCGAAATGCAGATTGATCCAAAGGTAGAGAGTTCTGGGGACAGTGCTCATTAGATGCAACACGCAGAAGGAAAAGTGATGACAGGTGCCCTTGCAACAGGTTAGAGTCACAGTTGCTCTCAGACGCGTCCTTTCATTTGTTCATTTATTCTTAGCCAGTCCTGACGGCGGCTATTAACAATGGACTTGATGATCTCAAGGAAACAAAGAGCATCTTTCCTGGTATTTCTTGGCAAAAATAAAAGGGAGGACTCTGAAAAGCCAGGCTTTGTGCTGCCTCTGAACCCATCACCATGACCAGGGAGAGGGTGCGTTTGATTTCCAGGAATGAGATGTGTGTTCATTCTGGTGGCCGGGCACGGGTACAAATCCTGGACGAAACAGAATTATTATAGGAGGGACAGTGGTTTCCTAAAGAAGAGGTATGGACCATATCGAAACTGTCCCCACCATACAGGAATGGCAGGTAGTTCCTGCCACGGCCAGCAGGGGGAGAAAGTGGGGATTTTAGGCTGTCCTCTCATTGAGCTTGAATGGGTTCATCTTGGCTGTACCACAGCAGAAGCCTCTGTTTGCAGGATAAACATTCTCCATAAAAAGTTTATATAAAATACATTTTATTATTATTCTTCTTATTAGGGGCTTTTGAAAGTTTAGATCTGCAGGAAGTCCTTAGATGTCATCTTCCACCACTAAGGACCTCTTCCATCTCCCACATGGTATGTGTGTGCAGTGAAAGATGCTGGCTACGAAAAACATTGCATTTGTTAAACAATAACAAATTCAGTGTAATCAGTGTTAATTCACAGAATTATCCTAAGTATTGAATTTTAATAAACACAAACATATTTTAGGTTTAATTTAAATTTTATTCTCACAGAAGGTAAATGTGAAATTCCTATAAAGTTTTATGGAATATTAACAACAATGTAAAACAAACCTTTTGCTCATTACTGCTTATGTGAAATGGCTGGGATGAAAGCCCAAGGCCCCTAACTTTGAGTCTGGGGATTTTTCTGTGCTTGCTTTTCCAAAAGCATAGTGTCTTGCACGTAGCAGATGTTCCTTACATTGTTAATATTTTTGTTTAAAAAATATAAATATATGGGGCATAGATGTGTCCTTTTCACAGTGGTACTAATATTTTTAGAGTGCTTTTTTTTTTCTCTCTCTCTCTCTCTCATTATCATAGCTAAGGTACTGAAAAGTTCTACGAGGAAAAAAGCTGCATTGCCAAACCTATCTTGTCCTAGGATTCTTTCTGAGTAGAGCAACTGTTAGCATCTCACTGCACACTTGTCTCTCAGAGACTAGAGTATAGAAAATGCTGCTCCAGTGATTAAAACGGAAAGTTAGGAGCAATTTACATTCGTGGAAACCTAACTAAGCTGAATCTTGACTGACAATTTTCATCTTCTTTGTTTCCTGGAGACCCCTCCCTGGTGTTCTCAGAATCATCTGCATTTCAACCTGGGCTCAGTCTGCTATCCCAGCCATATAAGTAAAAGGAATAAAAAAATAAAAAAATAAAAAAGTAGTTACTATGTGCTATTTCAGCCTCATTCAGCTCATGGACTTACCAAATAAACATTTGTATCTCAGCGTTGAAAGAGAAACTCACAGTCTGACGACAGTGAAGCCACGGCTTCTCGGAATTCCAGAAACTACTGGGGCAGGAAAGCACATTTTAGCTTCCCTTTTCTGGTGAGTGAGCTGAATGGAGCCTGATAACTCCACCACACGAGGTGCTGCCCTCTGCCTGTGACACAGCAGCACCAGCCACCCAGGCCAACACAGTCAGTCTGAGGAAAAGCAGAGGCAGAGTGACCTCGAAGAATCATGCAGAGGTCTTCTAATGGGGACAGAATCCCAGGAGAGAGCAATGGCCAGCCTACCCTGGCCATGTCCACTCAACATATATTTACTGAGCATTTTCTCTGGGCTGAGATCACAGGCTCCTGTGTTTCATGGAATCAAAAGAACAGAGTCAGCAAAGCACCTCCATGCAAAAAGTGACAATATTACACCATTTGTGCAGATCACAAACATAACATTTTAGCTATTAATTCTGCACTGACTTCCTAAATTGGCACAACATATGCCATAGAAGACCTACTTCTGATTCTTACGGCCAAATACCTTCATCCTTATGTTCTGTAAATACCTCTCCTAGATCCTGCATGGAAGAAGTGAGATGTCATAATGACACTGTGAGCCATCTGATTTTGGGGGTGGGTGGCAGGCTGAGAATGCCCAGATTAAATTCAAATTTCTTAGCCAGAAGGAAATTTTAGGCCATGTTTTCCCCTCTTGGCCCTGCCTGGGTGGTAAAATCAGCTTAACTGTTTTCAGCTGTCAATAGAATTAGCTGTGACCTTGGTGATCTTTGAGAATGTAGTCCTCTTTTTATAGGATGAATTTGTGCATTTGCTGGATAACTACTAATTTCCGGCAGAGGTAATACATCATCATGAAATACCATCCATATGAAAAGAATAAGGGTGGCAGTGTAGGAACAGGAGGGCCGTTGTCTTCTGAGCAGCCAGGGCAAGGGGTCCATTTTACTGCATGGCTCGGGAACAGATGTTCCATATGGCTGTTCTGTTCAACAACACGATATAATGCATCATTTCTTAATGAATGATTCACAGTCTCCACTGTCCCCTAAATTGTATTTGTCTAATGTCCAACTTAAATGTGATTGAACTTAGTTTTGGGGTCTCACTGCTACTCAAGCAGCTAATGCCTGAGATGTGTCATCACTTCTAGAAGCAAATACTTCTCAGGTAAGCCATAAATTCCCAGTGTTTTATGCTGGTTATTGGATACTGGAGTGTTCCACAGACGCCAATAGGAATTTGTCAACATTTCTTAAAGAATGAAGAAAAAGAGCTGCATAGCCTCATTATTACTTGTACATCTGGTCGAGATGGATGTCCTGCTTACATGCAGCTTTCTTTTCTGTGGCATAAATGAAGGGACCATCTCCTTACAAGCACATCCTATATAGCTGTGTAACATTGGAGTGAAAGAAAATCTATACAATGAATTTAGTCAATAAGAGAATGAATGGGGATAGTTAAAATGTTGTGTACAGGGGCATGTTTTCTCTTCTTAAAGAATGACATGAAAAATTATTAAATAAAGAGTTGTAAGCTACTGACTAGCAAAAGAAATAGAGTTGAAATAGAGGGAAATGAACGGACGTGAGTGAACTTCCTGGTGTAATTTCAAAAACGAACTGTTTGATTGCTCACTGTGTAACGTTCTGAAAAACATGCCTGTTTGCTGAAGCACCATGCTCAGATGTGGTTACTTGGAAAGGGAGATATAGCCAAGGCAAGAATGACAAGGAATATTTATTTCTTGTGACATATTGCTGTTGGTAAACAAACATTCTGCCCAATTCCAATTAAGCTGATGCCGTTTGTGCCTAACATCTAGCCAGCAATGAATCTCTCTTAGGAGCCATAATGATCATATGAATGAAAACAAATATTTGACATAATATATGGTAGAAATCTCCGTGCAATATTTTCTTAAAAACACTGTGCAGCTTGCATACCGTGGTTGAGTTTCTTTTTAGGTTTAGGCAAACTTTGTTGTAGATATCAGCTGAGCTTAAGATGTTCAAATGGTGGTATTAGAGTTTTATGTCAAACCCATAAATGAGCATTGTGGAGCTTCAAGCACTTCATTGGAAACTCCTTCACAGCCGCACTTAGAACACATCTCTCAGGGTTCCTGTCGTCATGGTGATCAGCACCAGCAAGCACCCTCACTGTGCTCTGCGGCTGTTCATGATAGGCCCCCAGGGCTCCACGTACACAGCCCAACATCCTGATCTCGCAGGCTTGTTTCAGCCTTGTGACTTTGAGGCCATGATTACACTGGTCTTTTCCTCTCTATGTGTCTTCATTTTCCTGTCTGGTCATTTTCTTACACTGGTTATTTTATTTATGATACCTTGGGCAGGTCATGTAACCTTGCTGAGTCTCAGTTTCCTTGACTACAGAGTGGATGTAACATGTGCAAGATCTCCGGGCTTGCTGTTAGGGTCAGAAGGCAGCAGAGTGAGAAAGTCAACTGCAGAGCACCACAGAAAAACAGTATGATGGCTATTACCTTTCTTTCCTTCCCAGCGTTGTGTAGAGGGCTTGCCATTTTGTCATGGTTTTGATTTCTTTCCAAATAAAAGTTTTCTCACTAAAAATGAAAAATCCTAACTCTCTAGCAGAGAAGCAGACAATGATTACGCATGGTGACTTGAAAGGAGGGGCCTTGAGTTCCTGGTTAGAAGTCAGACTTATACTGCCTCTTTCCCTCTTCTTTGCCTTAGTATTTGCATAGAGTCAATATAAGGCTTTTGTACCCTTGGAGCCCTGCACCCAGAGCATGGGCAGGCACCGTGGGAGCGGGCCACAGAAAGCAAAACCAAGAAGAGGGAGGAATTAGCAACATAGCACCCTGGCCTCCCTTCCTCCTGGTCTGCCAAGGGCTTTACAGTTACAAGAGCCCTCATTCCCTACTTGTCAGTCCCCTCCCAGTCTGAGCCTGCCCCCTGGCCTGGAGGACAATTACATTTTTGTTGGGTCTTTATTCGTGTTACTCCTTTTTCTCCAGCCCTCAAATCTAAATTGTTATCCCTATGGTCTTGAGTGTAATTTTTGAAGTCAAGATGATGCTTCTCCTCCACCTAACTCCCTCCAAAGCCTTCCCCTGGCCTCCCGCGAGCCCCTCCCGGGCACACACAGCCCCCGCCACTCTGGTTTCCATCCACTCCTTCCACATCCTAGGGCTTGTACTCGCTCCAGGACAGCACTACTCCAGCATGCTCTTCCCCTTGCTCATGCCAGCTCCTCATTCATTGGGTGCGGTTTATACCTCTACTCCTCTCAAGGGCTCTCATCCCCTTCCCCATGCCCCTCTCTTCCCATCAGCTAGTCTCTATCACTGAATTCTGTTTCTGTCTTAATAGGGACCACGATTCTATAATTATGTATTTATTTGTTTACCTGTGTACTAAATCTCCTTTCTGTAGATCGTATGTTTTCCAAGGGTGGGGATGGTGCTGTTTTATTTACCACTGTGCCTCACTTATTCCCTAGTGTATAATAGGTGCTCATGACGTAGTTTCTGGAGAGGGGAGGGAAAGAGAGAAGGTAAAAAAAGACATGAGGGGAGGAGAAGGAGGGAAATAAAAAAAGAGAGAGGGAGGAAACAACAAAGGAAAGAGAGAAGACAGAAAGGAAAAATCATGTGACAGTAAATGCTGTGAGGAACACTCTATTTTGTAGAGTGATGAGGAAGATATCGTCGACCAACCATAAAGGAGTAAGACATGGTCTTTGTAATCAATGTTTCATTAGAGTTTGAAATTGTCTCTAAGGTTATCAATAACCAACTCCTTAGTCTCATTATTTCTCCCAGTTTTTGAATTTCCATTAACAATTAACATTTAAAATACTTTTTGAAAATTTTATTCATTCATTCAATAATCATTGAGTATACATTATACACAAGTAGGATAGAGGGCAGTTAAGATAACAGAATCTGTAATCAGATTTTATCCGTTCAAATTAATAGCTGTGTGACCTGAGTAGCTACCTCTCTGTGACCTACTTTTCCTCTCTATAAAGGAGATATTAATAGATCTACCTTATTATTGTGCTGTGAGGATTAAAGGAAGTCAGTGCAGGTGTTATCCGCTGAAGATAGAGTGGTTAACCCGGCAGACACTGCCCCTGCAGTGTCTCTGAGTCTGTGGTCTATGAAGGGGGACAGACTTTAAACACATTACCCATACAAACAGCTGTTTCACGGTCACCATGAATGCTTTGAAAAGTTAGAGTGTACCATGAGGGTACAGGTGTGTAAGCAGGATCTTAACCTAGTCTTGGGTGGGATTCTGGAAGCACTTTCCTGAGGAAGTCACACATAAGCTGAAAACTGGAATATGAGAAAAGTACACCAAGCAAAAAGGGAGGTGTGGGAGTGGGATTGGGAGCAAACACTCTGCATTTGGAAGAGCCAGTGTCAGGAACTACTGTGTTTTACAAATTAATTATAAGATGCATTTTCCATCACGTTAAAAATCCCCGGAATTAGGACATGTCCTACAATTGATGACATCTGAAATTCATGGAATTAAAAAAAAAAAGACCAGAAATGTTGGAGAGCAGAAAGCAAGAGGGAAAATGACTGGGGCAATGCACAGGGGCCCACCGTGCAGAGCTGCATAGGGCAGATATCAATATTGGACTTTGTCCTACAAGCAATGGACAGTTTCAGAAAGGTTTTTGCCCATAAGTGCAATGAATAGATATGTTTATTAAAATTTTCACTCTGTTGTGAGGAGAACAAATTGGAGATGGAAAGAATAGTAAAAGAAGGCTGTATGAGGCTACTGTAATGGTGCATGTAGGAGATCATTGTAGCTTGAAACAGAGTACTGAGCGTGGAGGTGCAGAGAAGAAGATGGACTCAAAAATATTTAGTGAATAGAATAAACAAGGCCTGATGATCAAGTGGATATTGGGATGAAGGTAAGATGCTTCAGTAATGACCAGGGGTCTTTTGCATATGTAAAAGATGCGATGCTGCTGGATAGAAAGCAGTCCCGTTTCCCAAGATAAGGAATTCTGGAAGAGGTGCTGACTGGGGAGATGATTGTGAATTCAGTGTTGGACATGATTAATGAGAAGGCTTGTGTGGTATCTGGCTAGAGTAGTCATGTAGGCTGTTGGATACCTGGTTCTAAAGCTCAGGAGAAAATTCTGGAATGGGCATATAAATCAGGAACTCAAAGGCATAAAGAAGCAAATGCAAGCCATGGGAATGGAGGAGAACTCTCAGAGAGAGCTTGTAGAAAGAAAAGATGAATGAGTGCCTAGGTTTGAGCTGAGAGGAAGTTCAGTATTCGAATGTCATACAGCACAAGACACCAAGGAACATGGAGAATGGTAGGAGGTAAACTAGATGTGGTGTTACAGAAGCCAAAGGAATAGAGTGAAGATTTCAGGAAGAGTGGAGTAATCCACCCTATTTACTGCTTCTGAAAAGCCAAGTAAGGCGAAGATTTAAAGGTATCCATTGGACATAATGACTTGAAAGACATAGGAAGTCTTCACAAGAGCTGTGGTGGAGTCACATGGGTGGTTATGAAGATGCAACGGGCTCAGAAGTAGGTAGGAGGTGAGCAGAGGGAGAGAGACTATAAGCATTTATTTTGTGAGGTTTGCCTGTGAAGATGGGGAAGATATTTGTATCTGCAGAGGCAGGTGAGGATCCAGAATACTTTTTTGTTGTTTTTCTATTTTCTTCTGTTTTCTGACTTTGTCTTCCTCTTCATCTTCTTCTTTTATTGAAAATGGGAATACGTTTTCAATGCTAATAGCAAAGATTCAGTAAAGAGGGAGAATTGGAAGGTGTAGGAGAGGGAACAATTGGTAACACCAAGCAGGTGAGATGGGTTAGGACCCCGAGCCTGAGTGGAGGAAGTTGTTGCTTTTCTAAGAGCAAGAAGTTCTCTTTATAGTAATCAGGCACCTGTGCCGGTGGTACCCCAAAGCTGAGAAGTTCCCGTGGGTTTTATTTTCCCAGTGAAGCAGGGCAAGTCTTAAGAGTGAGATTAGACTAGGGTACAGAAGAGTTTTTAGGTGAAATGATACAGACGTGCATGGGCTTGAAATTGCGTTGAGGGAAACATCGAATGGGAATGCTGTTTTAAGGGTTGGTAGGAGGGGTAATAATGAGTTTACAGTGACTTCTGTATTCTTGGGTAGTGTGATCTGTATTTCTCAGCTGCTCTGTAGCTGACATGGGAGAGGAATATTGTTGGAGTCATCCAGAGCTGGGATTTGATTAAAGGAGCTCAGTGAATGCCCAAGAGAAAGACTGAAGTGCCTGATCATACATTCTCGGTTTAGAAGAAAGGAAAGGAAGCTAGGATGGGCTTCACACATAAGGGGACATAGGTGTTGTTGACCTGTGAAGGCTGAGTAAGGAGGTAGACACATTACCAGTTACTGACTAACATGAGCTAATGGAAAATGTGCAGCAGTCCATCCCCCTAAACCCTAGCTCTGCAATTTGGTGTATAAAAAATAAAACAAATGGGGGAGCAATGCCTCCAATGGGGTCAGAGGGAATGGGAACAAGAACACAGAAAGGAAGCTCAGCTTCGGAAAGAGGTACCTCAATGGTACAGGTAGCATGTTTGCTTTTTGCTTAGTTTTTTTTCTCATGCCTTGCTCAGAGGCAGGCCAGAAATAAATGTCCAGTACATATTCCATTAATGAAGAATAAATGAAGGAATTAATGAGAAAAAAGGGACAATGCTGGTAGAACTATTCTCACAAGAACTCATCTAGTTAGTCTTTGGTGTTTGATTAAAATCATAGTTCAGGCTACTGATCTGGATGTATTACTGTAAAATCTGACTTTTACGTTATTTTGAAATTAACTTAATTTGAACTAACGTAAAACAATGATTCAAACTGAATCTCAATAATCCTTCGTGTACCTTATACTGCAGATAGAATACATCTTTGTGCTTGAATAAGGAATTGTAGTGTTGAAAATGGAGGAGTTGAGGAGGTCACTGTGGAGCAATAGTAGAAAGGAAGCATTGAATTCTTGCTCCAGGTGAAAAAATGAGGAGGAATAACTGGTCCCGCTACAGGTGCATCATATTGCTAGTGACTCTTCTTGCTGGAGGTGCATCCTCACTAAAGTATCATGACCCCTTTCCCTGCCACCCTCATTCATTTGCACTTACCCTTTCCAAAATTTCCCGTTTGCCTATGTGTTCGTTGTCTCTATCAGCCCCCACCAACTGTGTATGCTGAGGCTTATCTGATTAGTGCAGTCCTGCGACCCAGCACCTAAACTAATGCCTGGTGCTAATAAGGGATTGAGAAATATTTGTTGATTTGATTAAGATACTATTCCAATTCACTTGGGGTGTTTCCTACCTGTGTGTGAGCTGTTGCTAGCTCTAGAGCAAAGCTTTGAAACTTTTAATGAGCATACAAAGCAGCGAGATCTTGTTAAAATGCAGATTCTGATTTAGTAGGTCTGGGCTGGGTCTGAGAATCTGCATTTCTAACCAGGGCCCAGGGACCACAGTTTGAGTGCCACGACCCTAGAGTGTAGTCGTTTCCCACATGTCAGACTGCAATACGATGTTTCCTGGACTTGTTTTGAGGGTTCTTGAAAACTGAGTCTTTCAAGTTTTGAGAATTTAAACAAAAAATACAGATTTAAAAATACATTTAAACTAGGTAAGAATAGATAGGTTATTATGCCCATTTTATAGATGAAGTGGCTGAGGCGCAGAGCAGTTAAATGACTTACCTCAGATCATAGAGCTAGTAGGTGGCAAAATATTTTAAATTCAGTTCTTTTTACTCTAAGTAAAATGCTGTCTCCAACATCATGTTCTCACACTATTTGTGTATTCACTCATTCATTCTTCAGTAGTTTGTAGAGTACCTTTTTGGGGGATTTACTTTTGCTTTAACTACTGTTTTGGATGTATGTTCTCATTCCTGCCAGCCCAAATTCTATCCTGTCTTTAAGACAGTTGAAAAGCAAGTTCCTCCATCACAATTTTCGTGCACTGCACTGTTCCCCAAATCCCATCCCTAGTGGGGAGGATGCAGATATATAAGAAGAAAATTTATATTTAGGCTAATCTGGTAATGCCAAAGAAGATCCACTAATAAACTGTCATTTGACTCAAAAAACGTAACTATGAAACTTGTTTTTACCAGTAACACTAGCCATCCTTTTCAAACTCATCCTGCAGAGGGAGTGAGTCATCAACATTTCGTCAGCCATTAACAACTTCTGGCATTTCTCTATCTGCTTCGGAACACCATATTTTGTTCTACCAAAGTAACTGCACTGAGCATGTGCACCCAATTTCAGAGGGAGTGTGATAATTAGGGATGCTGTGAAACTGACTGGCAGCTCTTTGTGCCAGTCTAATTCTAATGGAAGATGACTGTTCAAAGCAGGTGGTGCAAGCACCTGTAGTCATTTTCTGTGTTGCTATTTTATGATTGGCAGTAGAAAAAAACCTTTCAGAAATATCCACATGATTGAAATGCATGGATTTAACACTCCTTCTGACCATCTCAGAACACCTGAACCCACACCAAAAATGTATGCAGTAGTGCATTCCACTCCTCAAAAGTCAATAAACCTCCACACATTGAATTTTGAACCTCTAAGGCTTCTATACATCTCATGCTGATACCTGGGGTTCCTATGAAGGATTTGGGCACAACACACACTAGTTATGACCTTGAATGCTCTCACACTTCAAACTATGATGGTGACTCTGTTTAATGGAATTTTCTTGGGGAATTGCTCAGTAAAATTAAGAGTAACTTTATAATGTAAATAATCCACTGCTCCATATCTATTTTCTCAGTCTTTTGTCTTTTCCTTGATTTTCTTCAAGTGGGTAAATATGGCTATCTCTGTTATCAGATATGGCAGAGTATCAGTAGTTTATGCTCAGAAATATGATACCCAAGGAAGTGTTATAAAATGATAAACACTTCTGATTTAAATAAATTCTCCTTCAAAGAGCTCCAAGCACTTTATTGTATCTTTTATCTTTCATGGCCCTGTGGAGAATATGGCAACCATTTATCCTTATTTTACAGAAGAAAAACTGAGACGAGTCAGCTAATATGGCAGGAATGCGTAGTTTCATAAAAAGCAATAAGCCCTTTTGTAGGTAAATTAAGCAGAATGTCCAGCTGCGGCTGCCAGTTTCCGTGGTGGCCTTCCCTGGCTCCCTTCTCCCATTCCTTCCTCCCCATCTCCAAGTTCCAGGACGGGTGTCCGAAACTTGGCATCTGAACTCTGTTCTCAGTTAAGTCTAATCCACTCCCTTTCTCGAGTCTCATTTACGTTCAGTGTTGATGGATTGCAGTTCTTTATAGATGCTGTCAGATATTTGGGTGAATGCAGTACATTTAGAAGACAGGATCTTGAAGTATTATTAAATAATACCCTGTTGATTATTAGAGATAAAGTATGATTCTATAACCTATGCATTCTTTTTTCTCAATGATGATCTATTTTTTTATTTCATTTGCTGTGCCTAAAACAAACTTTTTATAAATTAACAGCTGATTAATATAAACTATTGGATTCATTAACATCAATGAGAAAAATGGTTCTATGAGAACTTCAATATTAACATTTACTAATATGAATATACATGTTCATGTCCTTTGGTTTCTTACCAAGTTGTAGGTATTTTTTGTATAGTATAGTGCAAGAGATAGTGCTTAAGAATGGGGACTGTAGAATCAGATCTGGGTTCCCGTTCTAGTTCCACAACTTACTGTGGAAACTTGCACATATTCATTACCTTATTGGAGGCTCGGTTTCCTGATCTGCAAAATGGAATTAACAATACCCAGCTCAGATTATTGTGAATATTTATTTATTTATTGTATTTATTTTTATTTTTTACACTGCAACCATGACAGATAAAGATTATTGTGAAGATTAAACAAAGATAATGCAGACTAAATACTTAGTGCAGAACCTGGCATGTAGTAAGTGTTCAACAAATGGTTGTGGTTGTTGATGGTGATGATGAAGAACTGCTGTGGAGATATGAACACTCCTGTATCCAAATAAAGTGTATATTGAAATCTTCTTTTCCAAAATGGTATTAAACTGATTTCAGGTGTGTCAAACAAGAGTTACTGAGTGCTGCTTAGAATTGTGGTGCACATCTGGAATACCCTTGGTCATTACAGTTCAGACTTAAAAGAGCTTAGTGGGAGCTACTCTCTGCAGCAGGAAATTGCAACCTGAGGGCAGACCACTTGTAGCAATACAATACTTTAAAGAAACTAAAACATTTTTAACAAGGACACAGGCAAATAGCCATTAAGTAGCACCTGGCAGCTCTCAATTTAACATTTAGAAATTTATGGAAGTCGGGCTGGGCACAGTGGCTCACACCTGTAATCCCAGCACTTTGGGAGACCAAGGTGGGCAGATCACTTGAGATCGGGAGTTCAAGAGTAGCCTGGCTAACATGGTGAAACCCGTCTCTACTAAAAATAAAAAATTAGCTAGATGTGGTGATGTGCTCCTGTAGTCCCAGCTACTCAGGTGGCTGAGGCAGGAGAATGCTTTGATGCTTTGAATCTGAGAGGCAGAGGTTGCAGTGAGCCAAGATTGTGCCACTGCACTCCAGCCTGGGCAATAAGAGCAAAACTCTGGCAAAAACAAAAAACAAAAAACAAAAACAAAAACAAACAAACAAAAAAACCAAAGAAATTTATGGAAGTAAAAAAACATTTATAAAAGGTAAATCGGGCCTGGCTCTGTAGCTCACACCTGTAATCTCAGCACTTTGGGAGGCCGAGGCAGGTGGATCACCAGGTCAAGAGATTGAGAACATCCTGGCCAACCTGGTGAAACCCCATCTCTACTAAAAATACGAAAAATTAGCTGGGCATGGTGGCACATGCCTGTAGTCCCAGCTACTCGGGAAGCTGAGGCAGGAGAACTGCTTGAACTTGGGTGGTGGAGATTGCAGTGAGCCGAGATCATGCCACTGCACTCCAGCCTGGGTGACACAGCAAGACTCTGTCTCAAAAAATAAATAAATAAATAAATAAATAAATAAATAAATAAATAAAGTAGGTAAATCAGCTGGGCGCGGTGGCTCATGCCTGTAATCGTAGCACTTTGGGAGGCTGAGGTGGGCAGATCACTTGAGGTCGGGAGTTCAGGACGAGCCTGACCAACATGGTGAAACCCCGTCTCTACTAAAAATACAAAACTAGCCAGGCATGGTGGTGGGTGCCTGTAATCCCAGCTACTCTCCTTGAGGCTGAGACAGGAGAATCGCTTGAACCTGGAAGGCAGAGGTTGCAGTGAGCCAAGATCGCACCACTGCACTCCAGCCTGGGTGACAGAGCCAGACTCCATCTCAAAGAGAAAAAAAAAAAAAGGAAATCATTTTGACTCATGAAACCTAAATGTATTGGGCACATCCTAACTTTAGGAAAGGCCAAACTTGTGTAATTTTTAGACTTTCTAGGCTTTTCTAGAAGGAAGTTAAAGCAAATGTTGAGGTAGAGAAGTACTTAGACTATTTGAACAAATTAACATAAAGTGTGAATTGTAGAATTTTGAAAAATAAAATCTAATTATTTTCAAGAACAATTGGTGATTGTAGTCCAGTCTGGTAGTATTCACAGAAACTTGTGGCTACAAATGTGATCTTGTTGAAGATCATTGTTTTATGTGGGGTCAGAGTAGCTGTGTGAGCTGCTTCATAGTGGCACAGCAAGTTAGTGACATGAGTGACAAGAAGAGGTGCCCAAACCATAGCCCAGTGCTCTCACTTTATCTACCTCTCAGAGGGCCCTTATCATGAGCAGCCACAATCATCTGCAGTCATAAAGTTAATGTTAATTTTGCTATAACATCTTCAAAAAGAGCTTATTTTTTCAAGTGGTTTATATTATTTCCTGAAGATTTTTTAATAAGAAATGCATAATTTATTGAGAGATTAAATTTGAACTTTCTTTATATTGCACTACATGTTGCAATAGCAATTTCCCTGGATGCTGTAACCTCACAGAAGAGGGAAACTAATATTGAAGGGCTAAGAATGCTAACTGTTCTTCAGGTGTCCTTAAAACTAGGTGGTGTTAACCTGATCAAAAAAGCAGGAGAAATTATATTTTGGCTAAACAAAATAGCACGAACACATGCAAATGGAAAAAGCACAGACAACTGTTACTTCCTCGAGTTTTATTCATATTATTTATTTATTTTGAGATACAATTACAAGTACAATTTCACCTTTATCTAAATGATAACAGATGAATGGAGTCTAACCTAAAGTTTCTTTCCAGTTAGAATTTTAACGACAACAGTGATGCTAAGAACATGGCTCTCCTGTCACTGGGACAGGAGGGGCGCTTTGTGAGTGTCAGTTTGAGAACTAAATGAGCTAATACATGGGAAGCGTTTAGAACGGCGAGTGCTAGTGATGTCAGACACTGATGTTGTCACCGAAGCTCTTTAACATGACTACAGACTTCTAAATAAGGATTACTAGATTATTCTAGGTTCAGTCACAAGCATAATGGAGTAAATGAGGCTCCAGACCAATGCTATCCGATGGAAAAATGTGAGTCACATATGTAATTTTGAGTTGTCTAATAGACATGTTACAAAAATACAGAGAAACAGGTGAAATTAATTTTAATGTTTTCTTTAACCTAATGTATCCAAAATATTATAATTTCACTGTGTGATTTAAATAAATATTAATGAGATAGTTTACTTTTTTTTGGTACTAAGTCATTAAAATTTGGTGTGTACATTACCTTTTACAGTCCATCTCCATTCAACCTGGCCCAAGTTCAAGTCTTCAGTAGCCTCTTGTGGTCAGGGCTCTGTATCGGACAGTGCAGTTTTCATGAAACCCACCTGTTTCCATCCTTTCTGAAGGTGCACATGTTTTTTTCTTCTGGGGGGGTCTTTCTTCTTTTTTACAAGATGGGCAGACAATGTCCAAGCCCACCACATTTTGGTAGAAATACTTGATACATGAGTTAAAGTACATGTAGGCAAGTGCTGGGAATTGAATGTTTGGCTCACTCTAAAAATAGTTTGCTTCAAAAGTTACAGAACATTTATTTTTTTGGACTGTTTTCTTATATTTCCAGTTCAGTAAATTGTGGCAAATTGTATTGTCAAAGCAGAGAGAGGTTTATTTGTTATTTTGTTTACTTTGATAGGGAAAAGATTTGCTGCTTAGGCTTCTCTTAAAAAAATTATTTATCGGATTCAGTAAACATTAATTGTTCCCAGTGAGCACAATCATTTTGCCTGCTAGGATGATTCTGATTATGAAGAGTTTGGTAGCTGAACAGAAGAATACATGTCCTACAAATATTCCTTAAGTCTCCTTATCAAGGTTACTATTGAATGCATTATAGTAGAAAGAAATTTCATGGCTTTACACAGTTGAAAACAACCATAACTATATTGCGCTGAAGCTACAGAAATAATTATTAAGAAATTTCTGTGTTACTTCTAAAAACTTAAAGATATTAAGTAAGGTAATAAGGTTAGCTTTTATGTGGAATTATTTTATCAATTATTTTGATGTTTTAAAATACTAGACTTCATCCATTTTGAAACGTTAGTTTTTCATGTATTATCACATCACATAATGTGTCAGTACACACAATTCTCTCTTGTAAGTTTTTTAGTGGGGCCATGGCAATTTTGAGTTCAATTCATGCTTTGTGGCTAAATTCGTAAATGAATATCAATCGATATTCCTGGACCTTAATTTTCTTATCTGCAAATAGGGAAGAATAAGAAGAGCTAAAAAGAACAAATGTGTATACCCAGCTGACACTGAGCTAAATGCTTTCCACACCTTAATTTATCTAATCCTCATCATCCCCAGCACCCATGATGTGGCCACTATCCTATCTTCATTTTACACACGAGGAGACCGAATTCACCCAAGATCACAAAGCAAGCGACGGAGCCATCATTCTTCAAGCTCACACTGGAGCTTCTCTGGGGAATTTCCTTGACACTTAAAGTTATTTGGGGGAGAAAAACTGAGCAGAATTACTTAGAATTATTTGAAGATACCTTTCTAAAAACTTATTTCTTCCTATTTAGAAGTCTTTACATAGGCTCACTAAGATATTAGGCAATTCTGTGTTATTCCATAAAACCAAGTTTGTTGTTGACTTTAAGAAAGAAAGTTGGTACTGTGGCATAGTTCCTGAAGAAATGATGATGTTGATCCTGGAAAACAGATGGGTAGAACCTGATTCAAATGCAGGTTTGACTGAATCACCCCTGAGGTTCCTTGTAGCTGGGGTGCTCTATGACTCTTGGTGAATGCTGGGGTTGGAGAGCAGCATTCCTGTGCCTTTATTGGGGTCCACATAGCTCAAGAAGGCAATGCAGGGCATTAGTAAGAAGAAGAAAAAGTGAATGTTAGCTGTTGAGATAAGGTAACTAAATAAATTTTTGAACATAAAAGTAGACCTGAAAGCAGAACTGTCAGTCCAGTTGTAAGTCTGTGCAGAATGGACTGAATCATGGCCAACATTTTCCATTTTCATCTGGTTCTTCATAAGCATTGATCACTACTAGAATCAATAAAAATCCACAGCCATAGATCCTTAATGAAGTCAGGAAAGTTCCAATTTTGGGGAAGAAAGAGGAAAGAGAGAAAGGGAGATGGTGAAGTAAGGGAGGGTAGAGTAAAGAAGGGTAGAGAGAGAGAGAGAGAGAGAGAGAGAGAGAGAATAGCAAGAAAACAAAATATGGCTATCTAGGCTACAATGAAGCCTTGTTAGAGCTTCCTGCTCCACCACTGAGATAATGATGGCTGAAATAACTCAAATCACTCCCCTGCCTGCCCTTGGGGTTAAGCTGACTTTCAGTGTTGGAAAGAGAACCCTAGAGAAATGTTTGTTTTAGCAGATGTGTTAAGCTTCTTGTGAGAAGTCAAAGTCACTGAATGAAGAGATTACCACCAAGAGTGATCAGGACAACAAAGCCTCAAAGCAAGTGGCTTCTCCATAGTTAATGTACTAAGTGCAGAATTCCTAAGCACTCTGTTTAGAAGTGGTGGAGACATGTTGGTTAGTGAGCAGTTGATTGGTCTTCCCGGAGAGCATTTTGAATCAGCTGAATGTACTGAGGGCGAGATTTAAAAGGTTGTTTCTCTTGGCTTTATTTCTTTTTTTCTAGAGGTTTTGAAAAGCAACATTTACTTTCTATTTCTTTACAGTGAATTTAAAATACTTCATAACATAATGTGCTACTTATATCAAATGTTTATTGTGTGACCAGGTAACAAGAATTATGTCATGCTGAAAGTAAAAAGACTATATGGTCATCTTCTCACTCAGGAAAACGTAAACCAAAAAATAAAAAGTTATGTTTAGTTCCTCGGCCTCTGTGTCTCAGAGTTGTCCTATTGCTACTCACTATTCAACCACGGCACACAGTTTATTGGTGGAGGTAAGAGAGCCTGCATTCTGGGACTGTGCTGCCAGTAAATCTATTAGAAGAAATCATGTAGATCCCAATTTGACATCATGTGGAGGAGGAAGTGAAAGTTGGCTACCTGAACAAGAACTATGAATAATGTGTGAAAGACAATTTTTTTCTTCATTCCTTTCCTTTCATGTCTAACACCTTCCCCCAAAAAACTGCCTCTCCTCTGACTAGGTAATGAGGGTGCCTGTCACAGTGATTCTAAGTCTGTTAGTGGGTCTATGGCTGGATAACTGAAGCAGTATTTCCACAAAAGAATAAAGGTTTTGGCACATTGCTCATAGCCCGTTGCATATGGCAGATGTTCACGAATATTTCTTAGCATGAGTGTGTGAATAAGTGATTATTTAAAAACTCATTATTTGAGAATTTGATTTTCTTTTCATAGTGGCTCCCAAAACAGGGAAAGGGAAAGTTTTGAAACAGATCCAAAACACAAAAATCACAGATAATCGTTTGTATGGGTAACAAATTTCAAGATCCAAAAGGATGGAGATAGATTGGAAACATGAGGCAAATTCAAGAAAATGAAATTTAATACCCAACCATGTACCTTTGAGATGGGAGAGAAATGGTTAACAGCAGCATGGCAGGATGTGTAAATACAGTCAGATTTCCCTTTGGTTGTATTGTATCAGTGCCAGAAAGGCTAATGCAGTTCTAAAATACTTCAACAGAAGCAAACAGGGCAAAAAACAAACAAAAAATCAAGAAGGTGAAGCAATTATTTTACTCTATTCTGAGGTCACACCAGGAGTATGCAGGCAACCCAGCCAGTTGATGAAGAGATACAGGAGAGTGCTAAGGTGTCCAGTTTTAGAAACTTTGGCACAAGAGGAATCTGACTAGCCTTGGCTGGGCGGGTGTGGGAGGGCTAAAAGGTACTTGCATCTACTCTAGTGGCTCCAGGAGAAAGAACCAGAAATTGCACATAGAAGTGTAGAAAGGGCAGATCTGAGTTCAATGTAAGGAATGATTTCCTAGCTGAGTTGCCTCTTTAGGGGCATGGAGGAGCAGGTTTCTCAAGTTGGTTATGTTCGAGAAGAGGCTGCATGACTCCTTACTGAAGATTTCCTATTAGGTTGGTCTAGACGAGTTACTGTTTCCCTCTAACTCTGTGACTGTGGTTCACATGCCATGTTGTGAAATAAAGTGAAGTCATATGACAGAAGGTAAATGGAGTTTAAGGTCTGTAAAAGTAGATGGCCACCAATATTCTCCATCTCCACAGGGTCCATAGGTCAAACAGGTGGGCAGCTGTCCAAGGTGCTGGAGGGAGGTTGGCCTGTGTCGGTGGTTGTGGTCCCCTGGTTGTCTTCATGCTTGCTGTTTGTTTTAATGCCTCTGGATTTTCTGTTTTTCTGTTCCTCATACAAACCTACCCTTCTCCCTTCTCCACATGCACACTGGGCTTAAACAAAGAGAAAAATGCACTGGAAATGTGTTAGGGGGCTGGGGCTAAACTACAACCTAGGGTTTCCTTCCTTTGTCCCATCCTAGCAGTAAATGAGTTCATGAGTCCATTTCACTTTCAAAGGTCCAGATTGGTATATAAGATTGGACTGTTTGAATGAATTGATAGTTACAGTAGAAATAAATTTTTTTGAGACACTTGTACTGATTTGCTTCTTGAGTTCTTAACTTTATCCTTTCCACAGTACATACATATCTTGAAAGGAGACAGGAAACTTAAGCAAACCAACAATGATTTTTATGGTGAGGTGGAAGGAACACTAGATGGTTTAGTTAAACACCTCTGTGGCCTTTGGTATACCCAGGAGCTGTGTGTTGGTAATAAACCTGGCAACTTCTCTACCTTCTATTTGTGTTACCTTTTATACATCATTTGACTTCTCAGTCCCTTAGTTTTTTCCGTCTATAAAAACTAAGGGTTGTGAAAATGAAATGTTAATATATGTCAATGTAAATACATGTTAATACACAACTAAGGGTTGTGAAAATGAAATAAGCTAATATATGTCAAGAACTTCTTAGAACAATACCATGTGCAAACATAGTGTTTTAATACTTTGTGTTGAAGGGGTCATCAAGACCACCCTTTTCTGTATTTGATAATCTTAGTAATGTTTTCCTAACTTACTAGAAAGACCCACAGGACACAGAAAAGTTGTTAGACTGACAGTTGTGGTTTATTACAGAGAAGGATATAGGTTGTAATCAGGAATGGAAGGCCATGTGTAGGGAGGAGTCCAGGAAGGACCAGCTGTAAGCTTCCAGTTGTCCTTCCAGTAAAATCACATAAACAGAACTTAATTCTCTTAGCAAAGATGTGTGACAACATCTGCAAAGTGTTGTCAATGAAGGAGGTTCACCTGTGCCCTGGTGTCCAGGTTTTTATGGGGGGGGTCAGTCTCATGGGCATACAGTACCTTTGTGACTGATCTTAACTGCTCAGTCCTCAGCCTTCCCCCATCCCCTCTTGTTACCAGACCCCACCACTTACTTACCCAACGTTAGTCTTTGGTCAGGGGTTTCCTCAGTATCATCCCTTCGTGGTTTGCCAGAAAGATGTTATTGGAAAGTGGTCCCAATCCAGACCCCAAGAGAGGGTTCTTGGATCTCGTGCAAGAAAGAATTCAGGGTAAGTCCATAGAGTAAAGTGAAAGCAAGTTTATTAAGAAAGTAAAGGAATGAAAGAATGGCTACACCATAGAAAGAACAGCCCTGAGGGCTGCTGGTTGCCCATTCTTATGGTTATTTCTTGATTATATGCTAAGCAAGGGGTGGATTATTCATGCCTCCACTTTTTAGACCATATAGGTTAATTTGCTGATGTTGCTATGGCATGGTGCTGGTGCTGTCATGGTGCTGGTGGGAGTGTAGCAGTGAAGGTGACTGGAAATCACTCTCATCGCCATCTTGGTTTGGTGGGTTTTGTTTGGCTTTTTACTACAATCTGTTTTATCAGCAGGGCCTTTACGATCTGTATCTTTTGTTAACCTCCTATCTCATTCTGTGACTAAGAATGCCTTAACCTTCTGGGAATGATCTCAGCAGGTCTTAGCCTTATTTTACCCAGCCCCTATTTAAGATGGAGTTGCTCTGGTTCAAACACCTCTGACACTCTTACTGCCTTAAAAGGGTCAAACTGATACAGTGTGACCTAAAAGCCCAGACATACAAAAGTAAGCATGCACTATAAATCACACTGTTAGCATAAACTACTTGGCATGAACTAAGGTCTCAGATATACAAAGATCTTCTTATCAGGTAGGCTATTCTAAGGGCTTAGAGAAGCCAAAGGCCAGTCTTGAAAACTTGTAAGGTGTAGGGTTTGGGCACCCCAGGTCTACTGAGTTAACAATTTATTGCACATATATGTAAGTTTTACTTATTTGAACAATTTAACAATTTTCATAATAATGTTTTTAGTTGTGAACATTTATTAAATATCTGCTGCATAACTCTTTTTATAATCTTTTATCTGTAAGCTGAAAAATAATTTGGTTTAATTCATATTATAAACAGAAAAAATCATTATTACTTCAATATAAAAGGACACATCAAAAATTAATGATCATTACTAGTATTGCAATAGTGGTTGTTCATAAGAGTGCTTCATAAGTTTTAACTATAATTTCATACCAAATGCTCTATGCATATTATTAGTTGTAGTCCTTATCAACAACTGTGGGAAGTAGGTAATACTTGTAATATGCAGGTGAGAGAATCAAGGTCCAGAGAGTTTCAAGAACTCCCCTAGCTTCCCAGCCAGTAAGGGACAGAGTCTAACTTTACCATCTGATTCATAGTCTTAACATCATGCATGATAGTTTCCAGTGACTCTCAGAGACAAAAGGTTTAAAAGGTACACTAAAACATTAAAAATTCAACAAACTTTATATATCTCAAGGTACACAGGATATTTAGATGCTGGGGCAGAGTGTGGCTAGAATACATATGTCCCTTTTACCAAGAGAAGTGATCACTGCAAAGAATATTCCAATACTCCAAAATGCTTTTTTTGCCATAAAAATATGGTATAGCAAGCAAAAGTAAGAAAAACAGAGATATGAAAGGGAACACATTATGCAGTTATTTTGGGTGTCTTTATTTCTTATTTTTATTTTGGAGACAGGGTCTACCTCTGTCACCCAGGCTGGAGTGCAGTGTCACAATATGGATCACTGCAGCCTCAAACTCCTGGACTCAAGTGATCCTCTCACCTCAGCCTCCTGAGTAGCTGGGATTACTGGCATGTGCCACTGCACCTAGTTAATTTTTGAGTGTCTATTAAAAAGAGAAATATAAAATCCAGATGTCTTCAAAGGTTACAAAATTGTCACCATGAATTGTTTGTAATTCTGTCTTTTTCCCTCCCCTCTTGTTAGATCTCAGTCTGTGGTAGAAGCTGGGACCCTGAAACATGAGGAGAAGGGAGAGAATGAGAACACTCAGCCACTCCTGGCTCTGGACTGAACCCTGAGTCACACCAATGCTCCCGCACACTGGCCTTCAGTGGTATCAGCCACCCAGGAAGCACATGCGCAACTGACCCACACAGACACGTGTGTTCTGCTTGACACAAGGTCCTCCACTCCTGACCCCCTGCAGTGACTGTCACCAGCCATCGGTCTGAGCAGCCAAAGTTGGACAAAGACTTGAGATGTGCTTTTTTTTTTCCCCCCACCACAGTGAGGGGACTGGAGGATGATGCAAGGCATTTATGTAAAAAAGATTATCCTTCCTATTTATGGTAGTAAATAAATTGAAAAAATAAAAAACTAAATTTGATGCACACACTGCATTAGGACAAGAATTTTTCTGAGGTATCACACAAGGACCCTGTCCGGTTTTTGAAAATTAAGTGCATTTCCAAGTAAATGTATCAGAGTTAAACTGTGCAGACACCACTGTCAAGTTTCATGTAGTACAAAGCCCTGAGACAATAGCATCTCTGGTAATTTCCATTCTTACTGAATTATTTCCTTTGACCTCATCACCAGCATTGAATTGTTCAGCCTAAGAGCATGTTCTCATAGGTCTGGGTATTTGCAAAGTTTGCTTATTTTGATATCCTGCAAAAAAATTATTTTGATGTCACATCTCTTGTCAGGCCACTAGCTGACTGTCATGAGCTGACTTTAAAGGAAGACACATGCACATGAAATACAATTATTTCATCTGAGCAATGTGAGTTTCCAAAGGCAGTTCAAGAGCCCATTAGTGCAGCGTGTGTCTGCAGAGGAGCTGTCTCATTGAAAACACATGTCAGTGATTAATGAATCCATTCCAGTTGTCTCAACTGGGTCACTACAGCAAAGAAAAGTGCTATCAAACCATTTACCCCTTGTCCCCAACCCTCCTGCAACCATTAAAGATGTGGAGAAAGAACGTGGTTGTTGCTCCGAAGGTAAATATTCAATCATGGAGCAAGACCCATATGGATGGTTAAATATGCAAGTACTAAATAAGAGAAGACTAGAAATGCAAGATGAAATGTCAAAGGTCATTTTATTTACCTATTCTCCTTAGAAATGGAGTCCCTAACTATCCATTCAAAAGAAATCAGATATAAAATAAATGGACATCATATGATATGATATTCTTACTTGTGCCATGTTTTCCAAGACCGGTGCATATTTTTAGATATCTCTTATTTGCCCAGCCATCTGTATGACGTGGGTATTTATTAGTATGACCAGTTGGTGCTCAATGTCAAACAAAAATATTTTAGTTAATAATGGGCAGTAAAATATGATTTTACATTTTAAATATTTGGGAGAGTTAATTTGTTAGCTAAATAATTCAAGGGAAAGAGATTATTCAACTCATCAAAATCACCCCTGATAATGTTATTACTAATCTTAATTATTTATTACATCTCTTTCCCAATGGATCTAATATTTTAATTTTTTTTCCCTATTGGTAGAGAATAATAACAGAAGTAACTTTCATATTATACCCTTGGAGAAATAAAGTTGAAACAGAATTAAAAATACTTCTCAAACAGCTGTATCACAATATAAATTAAATTAATTCATTTTTGTGTAGACATTGGAAATCACAAAAATAATAACATTGAAATAATTCTACCAATGCAGTGACAGAAACACTTTTCTTATGTACCAAGACATAGGTAAGAGAAAGAAAGAATTAAGTGAATTAGAAAATCCATTTTATTGCTTGGGTTTAAAATAGTTATGGGATACAAGTATTTACAATGCTATTGGAGTCAATTATTGACAACACTTTGCAACAGTAATGCCATTTCTAGTTTTTCAATTGGCAATACTTAGAACCCTACTGTAGTGACCTGATTTTAAATACCATATTTACTAAGTTAGGAGCTAGTTTTTACTCTCTTCCATAATTTCATTACATGAATGTAAGATGATGGCTCAACAATGACAACTTATAGTTTGAATTTCTTTATGTGTATGCAATATACATATGAGAACCAAATTCAACAAGTGACGCGAATGTGACTACATGAGCATTGAATTGTATTGCCCTTGTCAGTTATTTCCTCTGTTCAATAAATACTGAAGGACACAAATACCTTTTTACTTTTCAAGAGTTTGCCTTCTCTTCTCGATTTTATTTATTAATTTGGATATTTTTCCTCCCATGCCTCTTCATCTGATTTAGTCGGATGTTTTCAATACCAGCAAAACAAAAGAACAGGAAAAGTATTTTGCAAACTTATCCATTGGAAGCTAATGTCCTTAAGGTCAAGCAAAAAGAGTCAATTTCAATTTCAAAGAGCTGTTCTTTAAATGAGATAAAGAAAGTCTCCTTTTGTTTTTAGATGGAAAAGAAAGCACATATTTTTTCTACCTGTGAATGAAATTTGGTGACCTCTGTGCCATTCCTGCAGCATATTTGTTCATATTGGTTTAGAATTCAGTGCATGAATATCATTACATTCTTATAGCTAACATTTCTAGTTAGCTTTGATTCAAAACATACAAAATCTGATGCATTAATACTTTACTAAATTAATGACTTGCTCATCTTTGGAATGAGTAGGCAAGACGATTTTTAACTGTTATTTCTATGTTGTGGGTAATGTTAAAACTAAATATAGATGATGATAATTGCTATTTCACAGCGATGTTTAAAATGGCAGAGGCTTCTCAAGCCAGAGAGATGGGACAGTCTTCCAAACTCTTTCATCAAAAAGGAAAGCAATCTGGACCTCCTACACCCAGGACAAAGATCCTGGCATTCTTGGTAACCTTTTACTCTGCCATCTTTAACATTTCTACAGAAGTGTAGCAGAAATCATCTCCAAGACTGAAGAGCTGGCTTCCTGTCATTCACATGAATCTACCATAGGCAAAGACACTGTATTCTCAGCCCTTGCCTCATGGATGGTGAAACAGCCAGGAGCCTGACACCCTAGCAGCCACCTATCCACCTAACCCTGAAAGAACATATTTTTATTTCCAAGAACTATACTTTTTTCCCAGAAGCTCTAATAATTCGCATAAAAATTTACATCTGGGACTTCTATAACAATATAAGATAATTCCATGCTCTTTTTTCAGTGTGAAAAGTTCCTCTTTGAAAGAAATAGGATTTTGTCAATATCCCCACCACTAGCATAGTGAGAAGAGGATCTCAATCAAGATAAAAAAAAAACAAATGACTAGAGAGTTGGGATGGGTACAGTTCATAGACACTGGCATAATGACCTCTTTCTTTTTTGTATTAGGAAAATAAAACTGCTTTTTTCATGAGTGTCTTTTACTAAGAAGAATTAAAAGAGGGACGTCTGAGTTTCCCAGTAATGCTACCGTTAAACAGCTGGAAGTAAAGCATTTATACAGCTTGTCATTAAAATCAACAAAAACGTAGTGGTACATGATGACAAAATAGTCTAGCTACACTAGAAAAATATAACTGCATAGAAAAATTACAAACTAAAGCAATCCATTCACAGTTTCTACATATGTTCTCTTTATACACTGAATTAGATGTATTCTATGTGGAAAAAATATCTTTGGTAAGGTAGAAGCTATCAAATGTTCACCTTAAATACTGGCAGAAGACCACTGCTTTCATGAGATGACACACAGCAGGGCATTTCCTAAATGAATTGTAGCGAGGCAAATATTCCCTTTAGTGTCTTCTAACCCTAGCAGGAGGCTGAGAATTATTCAGGCTGCAAGTCAAGGGGATTAAGAGTCCTAGTGTTTGAAATTCTATCCTCACACCCAAGGAGATGGAACCAGAAAGGCAGCCTCTCTCCAGAGTGTCCCACGCTTGCATGAATTCATGCTAAATTGCAGGAAGGCTGCGTCTCTGCTGTGGTGTCAGTTCTGGGTGCCACACATCCACGATGAATATCAGCCGGAAAGATGAAGCATCCTGCCATACCTCGTGCTCAAAGGAGTCATCAAAGATGAGCACCTTGCCTTCCTCCCAGGTCCTGCAAAAGAAAGACAAGGATTCCTGAATATAGCTTTGTGTGGTTCAGATGTCTGAGGATCAATTCTTGTCCATGCGCGAGAACTACCTTTGGTAACAACCTTTGGGACATAACCAAATAACTAGAACATCAAGCCCAAGTTTATTCTTCCCTTGATGATTAGGAAAGAATTTCAGAAATCTTGCTATGAACATCAGTTTTCATTTCTCAGCACTGGAGATGTACAAATAACAGAGGATTTGTGATGAGGACATACTGGTCTTATTACATGCCTTGCAATTATTCTGTATATTATTATATGTCTTGCAATTATTCTGGTTTAGACGTATGGGCAGTGATTGGGTCTCAGGCATCTCTATGCTTTTCAAGACACTTCCAATCAATTTTCTTTTCAGCTCACTCCACTTGTTCAAGTTTCATTTTATGGAAGAAAGGAATCAACTTAAACACGGTAACCATAAAGTAGAAAACTAAATTAGGAGTTTCCTAGCTAGTATTCCGGCTGAAGAAAATGGGCAGATTGGGAATGAATTTTGTTTGTATTTTTAGTATCATCTTCTATGCAAGTGGGTTATCCATGGAATATTTTAAATCAATGCTGCAAAACACCCTATAGAGCTTCCAACATTACCTCATAAGATATCTGTATAGGGACTAAGATCTAAATATAGTGTTAGTCTATTAAGAAAGAAACATACAGGAGGCAGTTAACACAATGCTTTTCAAATCTAAAGAGAGTTTATGAGTGATATTGATGGTTCCTTATTTAAAAAAATAGATATTAACTGCCAATATATTCAATACCAAGTTATGTTTTTAAAATAAAATTTTTGCTAGAAAATTTTCCTTAGATACTAAATTCCAGGTAAGCCTTAAAAAGTTTGCACCTGGATTAGCAAATAATGAAAATTATAGCATGGGAAATGCTAGCTTGATTTCAAGTTACTGTATTATTATAAAGATGTTTTCCTTGGGAAAACTAGTGGTGAATTTTTATGTTCCATATTAGGTGATTAACCAATATAAACTGAGCAATACTACATATATTGCAGGGCTTCACAACCTTGGTATTACTGACATCTAGGCCAGATCATTCTCTGTTGTAGGGGCTGTTCCATGCACTATAAGATATTTAGCAGCATCCCTGACCTCCACCCACTGTACGGCAGTAGCATTCCCTATACTATTAGGTTGGTGCAAAAGTAATTGCAGTTTTTGCCATAGTTGTGACAACCAGAAACATCTCTAGTCATTGTCAAATGTCCAGGGTGGGAGCAGGGGCAAAAGTCATTCCAGTGGAAAATAACTGACATACTGAATAAATCTGATAATAAAATTTCCAAGTTATGTAAACTAACAGATAAAGTACTGAGTATTTCCAAGTTGACAGTTCGTTGAAGTTGGGAACCAAACCTCTACTTCTCTACCCACCCTCCCACCTCCACCCAGTGTGCTATCTCACATACTTCATGATACGGTTTGGCTGTGTCCCCACCCAAATCTCATCTTGAATTGTACTCCCATAATTCCCATGTGTTGTGGGAAGGACCTGATGAGAGATAATTTGAATCATGGGGCAGTTTCCCCCATACCGTTCTCATCACAGTGAACAAGTATCATGAGATCTAATGGTTTCATCAGGGGTTTCCATTTTTGCATCTTCCTTATTTTCTCTTGCTGCCACTATGTAAGATGTGCCTTTCAGCTGGGTGTGGTGGCTCATGCCTGTGCTCTCAACACTTTGGGAGGCCGAGGAGGGAGGTTCACAAGGTCAGGAGTTCAAGGCCAGCCTGTCCAACATGGTGAAACCCCCATCTCTACTAAAAATACAAAAATTAGCTGGGTGTAGTGGCGCATGCCTGTAATCCCAGTTACTCAGGAGACTGAGGCAGGAAAATTGCTTGAACTTGGGAGGCAGAAGTTGCAGTGAGCCGAGATCAAGCCACGGTGCTCCAGACTGGGTGACAGGGCAAGATTCCATCACCAAAAAAAAAAATAAATAAAAAAAATAAAAAATAAAAAATAAAAAGGAAAAGGAAAAGAAAGAAGAAGAAGGAGAAGGAGAAGGAGAAGAAGAAGAAGAGCGCCTTTTGACTCTTGCCATGATTCTGAGTCCTCCCCAGCCATGTGGAACTCTAAGTGCAATCAAACTTCTTTTTCTTCTCAGTCTCAGGAATGTCTTTATCAGCTGCATGGAAATGGACTAATACACCTTGCCTCATCGCTTGCATTCAACACACACATGTTGATTGGCTCTTTTACAACTCCTCTGAAGGTTTTTAGAGTTCCATTAGAGTTCCATCAAGGGTAGCAAAAGATAGAAATCTATGGACTTAGGAGCAAATGTCAGAATATGCGTTCATTACCATGCAAAACCCAACTTGAGAACAAACGCAAAACCAAGTGGGGGAAATACGCTGACAAGAAAAATCAGTGAAACAGTTCACAGCTTCCACAGTTAGGCAGGCATTTTCTAGGTCTTAGTGTTGTCACTGGGATTAAGCAATGTCAGTGGATACCACAGACAAGCCTTATAATTTATGTAAAAGATGAGGGAGGAAGTGTACTCAAAATTAAAGGCAGTGCACCTATGTTCACAGCAGCACTATTCACAACAGCCAGAAGGTGTGAGCCACCCACGTGTCTATTGATGAATGAACAGACAAACAAAATGTGGTATACACATACAATGGAATATTAATTCAGCCTCAAAAAGAAAGGAAATTTTGACACATGCTACAATGTGTATGAACTCTGAGGACATTATGTCAAGTAAAATAAGCCAGACATAAAAAGATAATTACTATTTTATTATACACATCTGAGGTCCTAGACTAGCAGTTAAATTCATAGAGACAGAAAAGAGAAGAGTATTTGCCAGTGGCCGGTGGGAGGAGGGGAATGGGAGTTATTTAATGGTTATAGTTTCAGTTTTGCAAGTTAGAAAGAGTTCTGAGGATAGATCATGTTGATGGTCATACAATATGAATGTATTTAACATCACTAAACTGCACACCCGAAAATGGATAATATGGTAAATTTCGTTATGTGTATTTTACTACAATTAAATAGAGAAAAAAGGGAAAGGCAAAGGAGAGCATGTGGTAGAGGAGAAAGAGAGAAGCAATACAGCAAGATGGAAATTTATGGTCTTTGAGGGGAAGCCTCTTGACCCTGGCATTTATTACTTATGGGACCTAAGGTGAGCTACTTAGCATAATTGAGTCTTCGAATCTTCATTGGCATAATTGATGTGAGGATTAGCACATGGTTGGCACATAGTAGATATTCAATTAATGACAGAAAATATAAAACAGAAAAGGAATGAAAATATAAAGAAAAATAGGGAAAAGATAAAAGACAGAGGTGAAATGTTGGGAGGTGGTATGTTACCAAAAATGACCTTGGCATCACTCCTTATGAAATCTGCCTTCCTTTCAGACAACTAAAAACTTCCAAGGGAGATGAGATATAAAAACATCGTCAGAGCATCTGTGAAATGTACTTTGTACAGCAATGACAAGTGATTTTCAAAGTTTTTTGGGTGGCAGAGAATCCGGAAACTACTTAAAATACTAGAAGTAATTAAAATAACTGAATAGAAAATTCTAGCCCACACAAAATGACATTTTTCACTAGATTATGATAGGTATAACAAAGCCAAAGATCTAGAAATGTTTTATGGGAAAAAGGCCTTAAGCATTCCATTCATTAAATTAAATTCCCTGAGAACTGGGAAAAGTTATTAGCACCAGAACACGCTGGTCACTCATGGAACATCAGTGCATATAAGAGTAGAACTTAAGAACCATAGGCTTGCAGCTTTCCAGATACATTAATTATAATACAGATTAGTGTAAACCATTAATTAATTGATTTTATAAATGAGAAATTTGGGGAGGTATCCCAAAGGGTTGTTAATTGGACTGCTTTAGGGTCACAAAACTCTTGGGGAAAGTGAGTGCTGTCGGATTTATTTGCCCTTCCACTTTTTTTCATATATTTCCTCCAGAAAATAGCAAAGATAGTCAATTACATAATGTAGATTTTTTAATGTAGATTTCTTCTGAACTCTTAAAAAAAATGGTGTCTTTCAATCAGTTACTAGACATAGAATGACTAAAACTGCAGTCATGATTCACCTAAAAGGGGAAAATGGAAGAACAATAAAACCTCATACAAGCGATGTCCAGGCTTAAGTGACTCCAGGTGAACTTCGAGGTGTATACATGCTTGGGAAAGGATGAGTGCTTTTCTTCCACAACAAAGGGAGAGGAGCATAAAGATGTCAAATCACTTCTGAATGAAAACCAAAGACTCTCTAGAATGAAAAGTTAGTTTTCAGGCCACTTGCTTTGTGAGCAAAGCTCCATCAAATAAGATTAAGTTACACTCAAATTATGACATAGAATCAGTCCTTTGGAGAAACCATCTTCAAAGTGGCCTGTGACAGAGGTCTGCCTGGAAGTACCGCTACAGCCCTTGTCTAAGGACTCAGAGAAGCAGCATTGGGGGTGGGCACTGCTCTCCATCCCTGGAAGCTTGGTTCACTGTTGGAACTTCCTCCTTCCCTTCCTCGCTTTCTCTCCTCCCACCCAACCCTTTATTTTTTTCAAGATAGGATCTGCTCTGTCACCCAGGCTGGAGTGTGGTGGCACCATCACAGCTCACTGCAGACTGTGCCTCCCAGGCTCAGGTGATCCTCCCACCTCAGCCTCCCGAGTACCTAGGACTACAGGTGTGCACCATCACATCCAGCTAATTTTTGGATTTTTTTTTGTAGAGACGGGGTTTCTCTATGTTGCCCAAGATGCTCTCCAACTCCTGGGCTCAAACAATTCTCCTGCCTTGGCCTCTCAAAGAGTTGGGATTACAGGCATGAGCCACTGCTCCTGGCCTTCTGTTAGAATTTCTTACCACTAAGAGAAGAAAGCCTCTCTCTGGATTGTCAAAAGATATAAAAATATCTGGTCCCAAGATAAAACAGTATTCCATAATCTGTCAACTTCTCAAATTATTATAATTATAAATAATGATAAGGATAAAATGTTGGCAGTGCATGTTTAATAACTATAATTTGGTCACAGAATTACCACTGATAATAATAAGGCTAAGTGATGATACTAGGTGCTTACAGAGTCTTCCACCTAGAAATCTGATAGATAATATCTTAATTATCTTTGCTAAAATGTTCTGAGATAGGCAAAGGACACGATTGTGATTTCAAGCAAAGGAATCACATGGAAACAGGTTCAGATGTCTGCAGTGACACCGATTCTATGGCCGAAGCAGACATGGTCCTAAGAGACATTCTTAGCATCTGTAGATGATATGCTGAGGTGGCCTGCAAGGCATGAAACAGGCTGAGTGGAAAACAGAAAAGGGTCAAAGAGCTCAGGGATACGGACATTTGACACAGCTCTTACTCATTCCGATCTACTGAAATTCCCCGGTTCAGACTCCATTGAAAGCCCTGGCATGGCACACTGTAAGCAAAACGTAAAACTGCATTGTCACCCTTCCTCTTCTCTCTCTCCCTTTCTAACACACACAAACAACTTCTGCCTTCCTCCTCTTAGTTCCAGGTCACCAGTATTTAAGGGTTTTGTAACTCAGATGAAGGCACTGAAGGAGGAGGAAAAAGAAAGGGAAGAGGAAAAGAAAAAGTCATAGTGTTACTGGAAAGCGTCCTGATCCAGAGCCCAAAAGAGGGTTCTTGGATCTCGAACAAGAAAGAATTCAGGGTGAGTCCATAGAGTAAAGTGAAAGCAAGTTTATTAAGAATGTAAAGGAATAAAAGAATGGATACTCCAATGACTACTCCATAGGTTGCTGGTTGCCCATTTTTATGGTTATTTCTTGATTATCTGCTGAACAAGGAATGTGGTCTAAAAATGCCTCCCATTTTTAGACCACATAGGGTAACTTCTTGACATTGCCATGGTATCTGTAAACTGTCCAGGCACTGGTGGGAGTGTAGGAGTGAGGACGACCAGAGATCACTCTCGTGATCATCTTGGTTTTGGTGGGTTTTAGCCAGCTTCTTTGCTGCAACCTGTTTTATCAGCAAGGTCTGTATGACCTATATCTTTCGCTGACCTCCTATCTCATCCTGTGACTTAGAATGCCTTAACTGTCTGGGAATGCAGCCCAGTAGATCTCAGCCTCGTTTTACCCAGCTCCTATTCAAGATGGAGTTGCTCTGATTCAATTGCCTCTGACAATAGGGCTGTAGAGATGGGATGCCTTCCCTCTTTCTGGTACCTCTCCAGTTTCAGGGTAGGGGCACAGAGAGAAGAAAGAGATGTGAGTAGCAGGGAGGGTCTCTGCTGCATTCTTGTCACACCTCCCTTCCCCAGGGTCCCTCCCAGCTCCAGGCCTATCAAATCACTCCCCTATCTGTACCATTCCTTCACCTGCCCTGGTCCACATGACCAGCTCCTATTTCACTCCTCCTTCCTAACTCCTTAAAGTCCCTTCCCCATCGCTGTCCGAGTAAACACTCCAGGCTGTAAGCACCACCTCCAGTGTTATGAGAGTGCTTGATCTCACTCCCTGGAATGTAAGGACAAAAGTCTGCATTTCTGTAGCAATCAGACAGGAGAATAATAAAAACTCAAATATACTGAATGCATTTACCACACAGCACTTTGTAAATACAGTTCTGAGTGCATTCATATGGATTACTTTAATACTCAAAACCACAAAAGACATACTTTTACTCTTTCTAATTTACAGATGGGGACACTGAGGCTTAATGAGGTTATGCAAATTATCTAGAGTTACTCTTGACAAGAGGGAAAGCCAGGATTTAAACCCAAGTCATGCGACTTCAGCATTATTAATATGTTTTTATGAAGATACCTAACACTAAAATCTGAAATAAAAGCTCAGGATGCATTTTTTCCTACAGAAACATTATTATAAATAGTCACTGGTTCTAGAGTCCTATTAATAAAGATTATTAGTTAAAAAGCTTCTGGGAGCTGACCTAGAAATGGCCACACATCATTTACTATTGCTAGAGAAAAATGGATCCCAGCTTTTCACCAATCAGTTCAACAAACAAATGTTTGGAACAGAATCCATTTTCCATATGGGAACTGCCATTCCCTGTGGAGGTGGAGAAATGTATGTGCGCGCTTTCTATGTACTCATGTGTAGGAACAGCCATAGACACACCACTGGGTCACAGAGTGGGGGTCAAGACATGGTATGGATGTGTTTAATTCACCAAGTTGCTCAAATGAAAGAAGAGGAAAAAATGTTACTATTCAATAACAAACCTTCAGGAAAACATCCTATCTGGTTAAAAACTGTCCTTTTTGTTCTACAGTCCTAGATGTGCAGGCTTCAGAGATGACCTGTGGATAAGGTCACACTGCAATGCAGATGAAGATGGGCAAATATCTTGTGGAACAGAAGGTTTGATTTCAGGGAGAATAGTAAAAAAAGATGAAAGGAGGGATGAAAATATTTGGTTCTAAAAGATTTGGCAAATTGCAGCTTCCACAGTGTGATTCAAAAACTACAGTAAGTCTTAAAATTATCTCCTTGGACACTTTATGAAAACTAAACAAATATTGTCTATGAAGAATTCATGATGGGTTAAAAAATTAAGTCTCTCTTATTGTTAATATTTTAGCAGACTTTCACACAATCTTCCTAATTGGAACCTTGAGAAATGAATGAAAATATATGTTATAAAACACTTGAGGTCTATGGAGGAAGGCCATTATTTCTACAGCAATATAGAATTATATAGGACTAAACCACCGATTGCCAATTCGTTTTTTCAGTCTGTCGCTAAGTGACGCTAATGTCGATGTGTGCTTTCCTGACAATCTATCAGTCTTGTTCAACATTTCAGGCTAGCAATTTGCAGGCAATAATGCTGAATCTGCAGGAGAGCTCCAAGGTCATGGTTCCTTCTCTTAGCACAGTTCCAGCACACTGTGGAATGCCCTTGGAGATTCAGAAGAATGAATTTCTCTCTGGGATCATTTAAAGCTCACACAACTCAGCCACTCCCTGAGTACAACAATTAATTCCCACTCACTGGGGGCATGTTTATTCCCTGACTCAAGTTTACTCAGCTCTGGATCAAAATTGCTAATTAGCTTTTTTGTTTTTGTTTTTTTTTTTTTTTTGAGATGGAGTTTCACTCTTGTCACCAGGCTAGAGTGCAGTGGCGAGATCTCGGCTCATTGCAACCTCTGCCTCCCCGGTTCAAGTGATTCTCCTGCCTCAGCCTCCTGAGTAGCTAGGATTACAGGCATTAGCCACCACACACAAAAAAAATAATAATAACTTTTGTATTTTTAGTAGAGACGGGGTTTCACCATGTTGGTCAGGCTTGTCTTGAACTCCTGACCTCAAGTGATCCGCCAGCCTCGGCCTCCCAAAGTACTGGGATTACAGGCGTGAGGCACCACATCTGGCTCTAATGAGCTTATTTTACAGACCACAAAGCATGGTCCCCCTGAGGTGACATGAACAGAAGGCCCAGAAGGGGAAACTCCCAGCTGCTTTCTCTACTTGTCTGGAAACAAAAAGCAGCATTTGAAGTGATCACCTTATAAGTACAGCATAATCCTAATCGTATAAACTACAACAAAATCCAAAAAGCCCAAGCATGGCTATGTGATCATGTCTAGAACACAAACTTTCAAGCCAGAATGCCTGGAACTGAACCCACTACTAAAATTGTAGTGGGTTGAATGTCCCCATAAGCTGCCCCACCCTCCTTCCCCGCTAAAAAAGATAGATTCATCTGGAATCTGTGACTATCACCTGATTTGGAAAAAAGATCTTTGCAGATTGAATTAAGTTAAGGATTTTGAGATGAGATCACCCTGGATTAGGGTAAGCCCTAAATCCAATGATAAATGTTCTTATAAAAGAAAAGAGGAGAAGACTCGGGGAGAAAGCAATGTGAACACAGAGGCAGGGACTGAAGTGATGTGTCTATAAACCAAAGAACCCCAAGGGCTGCCAGCAGCCAGAAGCTAGGACAGGGGAACAGATTCTCCCTTAGAGTCTCCAGAAAGAACAACCCTGCCAACACCCTAGTTTTATACTTTGGCCTCCAGAACCACGAAAGAATACATTTCTGTTGTAAGTCATTCGGTTTGTGATAATTTGTTGTGGCAGCCTTAGGAAACATATATAAATGTCAACCTCAGGCAAGTTACTTAACTTTATACTTCAGTCTCCTCCACTGTAAAACAGGAATTTTAATAATCCTAATTTCACAGGATTGCCATAAGCATGAATGAGTTAATGTATGTACAGTGCTTAGAACTGTGTGTGACACAGATACAATTTTGGAACAACATATATTATTACTCTAATCATTACCATCAATACACATATATAGACATTGAGAAGCACCTGGCAATAACTCTGTATTGGGATAAAACAATACATTATGTGTGAGGGGCGTGTATCAGTTTTCTAATCAGAAGGCATTTACTAATTTGAAATGATCATTTCATTTACAGTGGTAAGGGCTGCACACCTGCCAGTTCATCCTCAGAGAGCTACGCTATGCTTTGCAGGGATGGAATATTTAAACTGTATACACACTGGCGGAAATCTTAATCTGATTGTTAATACCTAAGAACAATAACGTACAAATCGCTACAGGTTAACCTCCTCTTTTAGAAGTTGAGACGTTCTGAAAAATTGCTGCCTTTGACTAGCACAAGGAAACCTATTTCTTGGTGTGTGTGTTTTTCTTTCCATGCAAAAAGAACTTCTACAATCATAGCACAGAACTTCCAGATTTCATACTAGAGTCTTTCTGTCCTCAGAGTTTATAAACTACTATCAGATTTCCAGCTCTTTTCACTATAAGCATTGCACAGCACTTTAATTGACACATTTCTCTTATGAAAAGCACTATTTTGTATTGAAGTGCTAAGCCCAACTCAACCACCCTTGAGTTAAGAAATATTAAGGATGAGAATGCAACACAACATAAAGCTGGCACAATAGAAAGAAAGTGGAGAAGGGCTGCTGACCGGCAGTCACAATGAGGCAGAAGGGCCCCTGTGCTCAGCAACTCTTCAGGGAGGAAAGGACGGAAGCATTGTAGTCTCCCTGGCCCAATAATAGGCAGGTGAGTTGCAAGCACTTTTAAATAATCACTGTGGATTTGCAAAATACACCATCTGCAAATTATTATTATCAGCAGCTCCTTCCTGTCACACAAAGTAGGTTGTATTTTACCTCAGCAGAAACTGAGGGGCTGCCAAGTTAAAGATCTCATTCAAGGCCCCCCTCTGAGTGGGCTGCAGTGGTCCTTCTAACCCTCTTCTGCCTCTGCTAGGTGAAGATGGTTAAACCTAATTATGTTTTAAGCTTCAGGGGAGGGGTTGGCAGTTGTTTTCTTTATCAAACATGGACACAAGGTGTTTGCTGGGAGCCGGGAGTGGGGAATGCACCTACAAATGTGCTCCTGGGGCAGGTCTCTCAGCATCACTCCTGCATTTGTTTTTTATTTTTTTTTAAAGAGATGGGGTCTCACTATGTTTGTTGGAGTGCAGTGGTGCAATCATGGCTCACTGCAGCCTCAAACTCCTGGGCTCTAGTGATCCTCCTGCCTCAGCCACTGTAGTGGCTGTGACTATAGGCCCATGCCACCATGCCCAACATGTGTCTTGAGCCCTCTGTGACTTTGTGCTAAGCCTCCTGGCACCATCCACCTGCTCCTGTTCTTGATTGCCACATCCATTCTTCCAATCTTGGATTTCTCTTTCTGCCTCAGGCCACTGAAGACTAAGCTCAGTTCCATCTCTCTTCTTCTCCCTGCCTATGCCTAAGTAGATTTATTATTATTATTTTTTTAAGACAGGGACTTGCTCTGTCACCCAGGCTGGAGTGCTATGGTGTAATTACAGCTCGCTGCACCCTTGAACTCCTGGGCTCAAGCAATTAACCTGCCTCTGCTTCCTGAGTAGCTGGGAGTACAGGTGCATGTCATCATGCTAGCATATTTTTTAAAAAGTTGTTTTTGTGACTGGGTGTGGTGGCTCATGCCTGTAATCCCAGAACTTTGGGAGGCCCAGGCAGGCAGATCCCGAGGTCAGGAGATCAAGACCATCCTGGCTAACACGGTGAAACCCCGTCTCTACTAAAAATACAAACAAATTAGCCGGGCATGGTGGTGGGCACCTGTAGTCCCAGCTACTTGGGAGGCTGAGGCAGGAGAATAGGGTGAACCTGGGAGGCAGAGCTTGCAGTGAGCCGAGATCACCCCATTGTACTCCAGCTTGGGCGACAGAGCGAGACTCCGTCTCAAAAAAAAAAAAAAATTGTTTCTGTGGAAATGGGGTCTTACTGTGTTGCTCAGGCTGGTCTTGAACTCCTGGCCTCAAGCAATCCTCCTGCTTTGGCTTCCCAAAGTTCTGGGATTATAGGCATGAACCACCTTGCCTGGCCCTAAGTGGATTTTTCTCTAGTGATTTTGTTCCAAGTATCTACAAGCAGAATACAGAAGAGAATGAGGAAGGCAAGAATGCAGGAACATGGGGAGGCAGGGAGGCAGGGAGGGAGAGAAGGAGGGAGGCAGGCAGGCAGAAAGGAAAGAAGGGAGGGAGGAGGAAGAAAATGAGGGAGGGAGAGAGAAAACATAGGAGGTAGGAGGTGAGGGAGAGAGCGAGTGAGCTGGTGAAAGAAGAAATAAACCCTAAAAGCCTAAGGAGCACTGAGGCGTGCGGCTGGGTGCTCTTCTCCATCTCCACTGCCTCATGCTCTCATGTGATCTCCAAGGAGTTACCTTGTCAATCTGTGCCTGCTCCAGCATTCTCCCACCTCTTCTCTAAATTCCTGGCATCCCCCAATGTGTCCCTGCTCTTTTTCACTTTGGCAGAGAGACCGTGAAGACCCAAACCAGGTTCCCAACGTAAGACAAGATTCATTTCATGCCTGAAAAAACTTCTACCTGTCCAGTGATCCCTGATTCCTCCTCCTGGTCTACCTGATTCTGCCTTTCTTGCCCCATTTCCTTCTTGGTTCTCCTTCCTCCTTCTGTCTTTTAAATATAGATGTTTTCATGGAACCTTTTCATTTCTGTCATCGTTTGATTGTCTCAAGCGTCCTCTAGAAGTTCTTGCTAAGCGTGACTCTCAAATCTTTATCTCTAGACTTACGTTCTCCCCTGAGTGCCAGGTCTCTATTTCCAGCCACCTCCTGGATGGTTCTACAAGTATGTTCCAATAGTAACTAAATAAAATATGCACAAGCACTGAATTCCTCTTCCTTTCCTTGAACTTGCCTCATGTCTCCCAAATTCCCAAGATTTGCTCAAGCATCGCCACCCTACACTGTCCAAAGACTGCAATTGCAGCAGCATCTTGGATGCCTCATTCCTGTATCACACATTCAAGAGTCACCTGTTATCTCCTGCATCTGCTCTCTAGTCTCCATTTCTTTCCAGCATCCCAATTCCAGCTCTGCTTATCTTTTGGGTGGGCCACTGTGATAGCCTGCTAATTGTTCTTCCCACTGTCCCCACAGGATTCACCCATGGGTTCCACAGTAACTTCCTAATAAAGGGCTGATCCCATTAGTTTGGGATTCAAAGCCTCCTATGATTTAGTTTCTAAAAAAGACTCTTTCACTTTGCAACCTTATTCTTTATGTAGCATACACTGCTGGCTGCTGATGTATTATTCAATATTCTTCATATGTGGCCATACTTTTTGGCCTCTGTGCCTTTAATGGATACTGTTTCGGAATATCCCTCTTTAGCTTTCAATGTTCGAATCCTTCTTGTCTTCAAAAACTGCCACTCTGCAAGTTGAGTCCCTGCAAGCAGGTGAGGCTCCTGCTCATGGAGCCATCTGTAGTATTTTTAGCTTTTCTGTAGAGAGGCCATTGTAGTACCACTTTTACGACCCCTATGGCCTTCAATCTTGCGTTATCTTCCTGAGCAACACACCCAGCAGAGGACAGCCCCTTCTCAGTCATCTCTGAATTTCCCATAGCACCATGGGCTGCCCAGGGCACTTATCTGCCAATAAACAAATAAACAATTCTGCAGACCCCTGAGCACTCATCCTCCACTCAGACCTCTATTAAGGACAATAAGAAATGTGTGTAAGATGACAATAACGTGGTTTCTGATCTCCAGGAGCTTACATACAGCTTGCTATAGAGATAAGGGTAATGTTATATTAATGAATAAAGAGCATTAGAAGATAGGGAATGGGATTACTGAGGATATATACTCTGAGAGGTTGTATTTTTATAAAACTAATTTTGGATAGGTGAAAAGATGGGCATTCTAGGGACGGAGATTATCAGCACCACAGATACAGAAGCCAGAGCAAGTATGGTTTGTTCAAAAGATCATGAATAAACCTGTCATGATTAGGAAAGCAAGAGGCAAGGGAGGGAGAGGAGATCTAACATTCATCACGTCCCTACTGATACCAGAACATGGACTGAGCACCTTGTAGACATTATTCCAGTTAATCCATACAACAACCCTGCAAAGTAGATGTTATCACTGCCAATTTTATAAGCAAGAAGGCTGATGTTTGAAGGGATTAAGTAACTAGCCAAGGTTACACAGGTTAGGTGGCAGAGCTGGGATTTGAAAAAGGCAGCCAGCTTCCATTGTACCATACCATCTCCTCTAGATCAAAATGTATAAATATCATGGGGTGAGTTCTTCAGTTAGGGGGACTTCTTGTATTCATGAATAAGTCAGGATGCAATGCAGGAAACACAATGCATAACATCTGCAGGGCTCAATGCATGCTGGCTGACTCTGAATGCACATCTGTCTACCCACAGAGAGAAACAAGGCAGCTCCTCAACTAGATAAGTACTCTGCTGAGAAATAATGGAAGAGGGCAGCCCTAGAGCTGGGCAATGTCTCCAGGCTAACAGAAAGCACCAAGAAGGGGTATAGACTCAAGAGTTTGGATTAATATCACTTTGCTCCAGTCTGCTTCAGCTACAAAAGAAGACAAGTAATCCAAAGGAACACAGCTCTGTTGTAACAAACTCTCATCCTCAGAGGTGATGGATATGAGGGATAACAGAGGACACATACTTGGTCTCATTGGCACATCGAATCTTGCAGCCTTCCTTGGGAATCACCAAGCCCAGATGCATTCGGAGCCTGCAGTTTGTGGGCCCTGTGTGCGGCCACACGTGAGTCCCAGGGTGCATGATGGAATATTTGATCTGCATAGAAAACATGACACTCCATTCAGCCATTTATCAAGGTGTGGAGGAACTGCTAAGTTAAGGTGACAGTAAAAAATTACTGTCAGTTTGGATTAGCGCCTTTGTAAGATTTAATATTTATATTCAAGTCTTATTTGTGAAGGAACTAAAAATAAGCACTCACATTTTCCACAAAGCGATAAACACTGAACATTTTCCACCCTCAATTCTGACGTCAACCACATAAAATTATGTTTCAGTAAAAAGGGCACGTAAAAAGAGGCATTCACTGGGCCAAAGGAAACAACCATTTCTTTGTAAAGGTCAACATGCCCTTATTCCTAACAATTAATTGTGTTCTCCCCAGCACGACACTCTTGGTACCTGTCCTCTTCTGCATCCTGTTGTCTCGGGGAACTTTTCTAGTAAGGTACAGGTTTTAGGAGCTCCTTTGCAGGCATTTTCATTTCTTCTTCCTAGAATAAATAACATAACTGTTGGAAACAAATCACAGTAAAGCTTAAACGTATCCCATTTAGATGAAGTGAGAGCTATATGTCATCTTCACTGCAGGCATGAGAAGATTGAGTAAACATGAGAAGATAAAGTAGGAATGCAAAAGGCTTATTGGAAAATAATAAAAATTAATCAATAAAGAAGACATGTCTTGCTCCAATAGGTAGTGACTGGCAGAGCAGGGAGCCAAATTCTCCACTCGGTGTTGGACTATTTGACTAAGAACGTCTAACGGACAAGTCGCAGGTTAAAGGCAGTTGACCTTGAGCAACACAGGGGTTAGGGGCTTCGATCCTCCATGCAGCCGAAAATCTGTGTATAACTTTTGACTCCCTAAAAACTTAACAACTAATCGCCTACTGTTGACTGGAAGCCTTACCCTATATCATAAATAGCTGATTAACATATTTTGTATGTTATATGTATTATATACTCTAGTCTTACAATAAAGTAAGCTGAAAAAAAGAAAATGGTATTAAGAAAATAATAAGGAAGAGAAAATACTTTTACAGTACTGTACTGTATTTTATCGATACCATAAGTTTACATCATCTGTTTACAAGATGAATTGAATGTCTGAAATGGCCTGCAACTACAGGTACAGACCTTAATCTACAGTACATATCAAGTAATTCAACTTTTTCTTGTAGGGTCATGACTTTTCTCTGCTTCTTGGCAGCATTTCCAGCATCACTAGTTGCTGTTTGTATAGGTCTCATGGTGTTATTCGAGGTTTGCAGCATTGCATTAAACACAAGGAAAAATACACAAGAACCACAAGAGACCACTTTTTACCATGATACGCAATTTACTGGAGATAGGAACTGCTCAGATGGAGACAACAGTATCACATGTTATTTTAAGCAGATACTCAAAACACTTGAGCTTGCTGAATAGCAACAGGAGGCAGCTATGAAATTGTTACAGTAGTATAATCTGTACTACAGTTAATTTAATGGAATTATGATTTAACACTGCATCTTTATGTTTGTTTACATTTCTCTTGACTGTGAATGGTGCTATGTATGGTCTCTAAGTGCTTCCATGCATATGTTGATAAATTTTATTTCTTTATAATAGATTTGTGTGTATATATATATATATAGTAAATGATAAAATAGATTAGTACCTATATATATTTCATGCATTCATGACACACCTAATTTTTCTTAATTTTTAAAAATATTTCCAGGCTACAAGGTTCATCTGCAAGTTTTTTTCAAATTGTCACAAATCTCAACAAATTTTCCAATATATTGACAAAAATTAGTACATAGTGGACCCATGCAGTTCAAACTCACGTTGTTCAAAGGCCAAATGTACTTATTTTTTCCCCTGTGACAGGCAAAATAACAGTCACCTCCCAAAAGATGTCCATACCCTCACCCCATAACCTGTGAATATGTTACCTTTCATGCAAGGGGGAATTAAGGCTGTAAGTGGCACTGAGATTTCTTATCAGCTCACCTTAAAATAAGATTATCTAAGATTACCTGGATGGGCCCAAGGTAATCACAGCATCCTTAAATGTGGGAGGAGGAGGCAGATGAGTAAATGTCAGAGTGATACAGCATGAGAAAGACTTGACTGGCCACTGCTGGCTCTGAAGATGGAAGGGGGTCACAAGCCGGGGAATGTGGGCAGCCTCTAGAAGCGAGACTCCAGAGGGAATACAGCCTTGGTGACACTTGTATTTTAGCCCAGTGTGATCCATCATAGACTTCTGACCTCTAGAACTATAAGATAACAAATGTGTCTGTGTTTTAAGCTATTAAGTTTTGTGGTAATTTGTTACAGCAGCCACAGGAAACTAATACATCCCCTAAAGAAGGAAAATAGTTTATATTATATTTCTAACCTAGAAATGAATTTCTAGGACTATATTAGTTCCCAAAACACTATTTTTATTGGAATTTTAATGTCTTTTTCAATATCCAGATCATCCTATATATGATGACAAAGAATAGGATTTAAATGAAGAAGGGGTCTTTGAGAGAGGACATATTCTATGCATGACTGTCAAGAGCACAGATTCTGGGACATATCATTTAAGCATCCTGAACTATGCAAATTTCTTTACACTCTATAAAGCCCCTGCTTATTAGGGAAAATGTGCTCAGAATGTACACAGTATCATCTGCTCTCACAGGGGAGTAAAACAAAGGTATTTTTAAAAGTCAGAGACATTTTAATTCCCTGTTCAAGATTCCTACAAGAGACTGCTACATCTAAAGCTGAGTTTAATTTTATTTAATTAATGTTAATTGTGTCCTAAGATAATCATATACTGAGAATAAAATAAGAGTTACAAAAAATGCAACTAAAAGGTATTCGCCTCAATCAAATGGAGCTCAATGTTTTGGAAAACAACTTAGCTTTTTCTAAGTAACCTTTTTGGCTCTTAATTGAATAAAATGTTAATTGCTATTTTTAGTTATTAAGGGAGTTCCCCAAATGAACAATAAATGTCAGTTTGGGTGAATATTACATAAATCTATGAGTCATCGTAAAGCATTTTTAAGCCTGGGCTTTCCAAGGCTTCTGCTGTGCAGGGTCTGGGGCTGCTTGGCAGGAGTTCCCAGTTCTGAGCTCTGTGCCATCCAGGCAGCAGTTAAGAGAAACTGGTGGCTTGAGGAGCAACCAGAGGTGGCCTGGAGTTCTCACAAGCACCGCATGGCTGAGCATGTGCTACCTGGAGAATAGATGTGCCTCACCTGAATGACAGGTGATGAATGGGTAACCAAATGGGTTGTGTCCCTGAGATTTTCATGGGATTAGAGAACACCTCTAGTCCTTTAGACACATTTGTCTTTCTGGTCTGTAAACACAGATTCTCTGTGCAGTAGACTCTGGGCGTTCATGCACTGTCACTGGTGATTTTAACTATTCACACCTGATCGTGAGTGTCCAAGGAATGCGACAACAGTTCCTCGGTGCTCACCATAGGCCAGGTGATGATGAGACTGCCTCATTTGACGTCTACAACATGCCATAAGAGAGGCTCGATTGGTGTTGTATTTTATAGAAAGGCAATTGAGCCACAGAGGGGTCACAAAGTAAACAGCAGAGCAGGAATTTCATTTCAGCCAGACTGGACCCAGTGTTCATGCTCTTAACCAGACCAGAGACCACCTCTTCATTAATGTTATTACATCATGTGCTATTGTTAGGCCATAAAAACGTAATATTACTACCATATATTGGATAACTGTGCCAAGTCTTTCATCTAGTACTCACTGATACTAGTAACAACCCCATACTTGAGGCACTATTTGCCATTTTTCAGATGAGAGATTTGAAGCTCAGAGATTCAGGGGCATGCATACCTCACACAGCTAACAAGCGGTGCATCCAGGACTCTAACCTAGGATTGCTGGTTTCCAAAGCCTGTGCTTTAAAGCATAATTTCTCATTTTGTTGCATTGTAAATTAGAAGGCAGCTGTGCAGGAGCAAACCAGTTAGCCTGAAGAGGAATGCCCAGCATCTGCAACTCACTGCGGCTTTGTTGTTGTTCAATTATTTCTCACCAACGTTAAAGTAACTCTCAAGAAGTAATAAACCTTGCTCTTTGGGAAAATAGCTCTAGAAAGAGATCTAACAGCCAATGTGAATCTGAAAGAGTCATTTAAATCTATCACTTCTTACACATGAATATACTTTGTGAGGGCTATTCATGGAGCTGGTATCCTGGGTTGTATCTTTTATAAATTTCAAGGCTCTACTTCTGGGGCAACAACAGGTTCCATCTTGCATGACAACTCTGATCAGTTGCTAGTAGTCACCTAGAACACTGTTGAGAAGTACTTAGAGGTTCAGCCTCAGCTTATTCAGAAAGGTTGTTGGGGTCAGTTAGCACCTTTCCCATGGGCTCTGGAAGAAAAAATGACTGCACATGTGTGGCATATTTTAATCACTGTTGGTGGCACTTACTAAAATGTGAGCAAAATAGATGTTCCATAATATTCACATAACAATTTATAAACATATTTTTGGGGAACAACATTATTATTTATATTTGCTGATTCCATTTTTTTCCCCTTCAACTCTAAAAAGCCAGTCCTCATAAAGGAATATAGTTCAGTCCTAATGAAACTACTTGGAGACTGTTATCAGTTCACTAGGGCTGCCGCAAGCAAATACCACAGACTGAGTGGCTTAAACAACAGAAGTATATTTTCTCATAGTTCTGGAGGCTGAAAGTCCAAAATTAAGGTGTGGGCAGGCTTGGTTTCTCCTGAGGCCTCTCTTCTTGGCTCTTAGGTGCCCACCTTCTTGTTGTGCCCTCACACGTCCTTTTCTCATCCCTAGTGATATGGTTTGGCTGCATCCCCACCCAAATCCCAACTTGAATTATAGTCCCCATAATCCCCATGTGTCATGGGAGGGACCCGGTGGAGATAACTGAATCATGGCGGTGGTTTCCCCCATCCTGTTCTCATGATAGTGAGTTAGTTCTCATGAGAGCTGATGGTTTTATAAGGGGCTTCCGCCTTTGCTTGGTACTCATTCTCTCTCCTGCTGCCCTGTGAAGAGGTGCCTTCCACCATGATTGTAAGTTTCCTGAGACCTCCCCAGTCATGTGGAACTGTGTGTCAATTAAACCTGTTTTTCGTATAAATTACCTAGTGTATCTTCATAGCAGTGTGAGAACAGACTAACACATCTAGTGTCTCTTCCTCTTCTTATTAGGGCATCAGTTATATTGGGTCAGGGCCTCATCCTTATGACCTCATTTAATCTTAACGATCTCCTTAAAGGCCCTATCACCAAATACAGTCACATTGGGGGTTAGGGCTTCAACATATGAATTTTGGGGGAACACAGTTCAGTCCATAGTAGAGACATACCACAATTTTACTTCACAAAACTTCCAGCCTCAGCCTTAGGCATTCGACTACCCAGCAGCATGGTTTGCTAACTAGACAACAGCTAAGTCTTTACTGAGCCCGATATTCATCACCTTTTTCTCTGAATCTGAGCTCTCAATGTGGCTAAACAAACTGGTCTTTCACCTCCCTCCCTACCATGTCCACCCCTGTCCCTTCCACTCCAGAATTCTGCTTCTCTATTTCTGAACCACAGCACCTGAGATGGATGCCATCCTGCTTCTGCGTAAGCTACAATAGTACTTGCCATAAAACTTATATTTGCTTTCCTCTTTTTTTTTTTTTTTTTTTTTGGACACAGTCTCGTTCTGTTGCCCGGGCTGGAGTGCAGTGGCATGATCTCGGCTCACTGCAATCTCTGCTTCCTGGGTTCAAGCGATTTTCCTACCTCAGCCTCCCGAGTAGCTGGAATTACAGGAACGTGCCACCATACCCAGATAATTTTTTGTCTTTTTGGTAGAGACGGGGTTTCAGCATGTGGGCCAAGTTGGGCTTCAACTCCTGACCTCAAATGATCTGCCTGCCTTGGCCTCCCAGGGTGCTGGGATTACAGGCATGAGCCACCACACCGAGCCCCAAACTTATTCTTTATACTATGAATTTGTTTCTAGAAAATAGTTACTGGATTCCCCCATTAGAACCATGGAATCACAAACCAAAGACCATAAAGAACTTTAAAAAATCTTCCTAAAAGGGAAACTATGTGAATTTTATCCCTTTATGACAATAAAATAAAACTAGAAACTCAGTTTTAAAATTTGAAGCAGGCTGAGTGCAGTGGCTTATATCTGTAATCTCAGCATTTTGGGACGCCAAGGTAAGAGGGTCACTTGAAGCCAGGAATTCAAGACCAGCCTGGGCAATATAGTGAGACCCCATCTCTATAAAAACATTTAAAAATTAGCTGGGTATGTAGATGCACACATGTAGTCCTAGCTACTTGGGAGGAGAATTGCTTGAGCCCAGGAGTTGGAAGCTGTAGTGAGCTAGGATTGCACCATTGCATGCCAACCTAGGCAAGAGAGCAAGATCCTGTCAATCAATCAATCAATGTTGAAGCAACTACAACAGATTGGAAAACATATGCTCAATCACACACAGACACATATACATATAGATCATTTAAAGTCAACATGGAAACCAGGGCAGAAATGCAGTCTTTTTTGAAAATAACTCAGGTAAAAATACCATATATTACACTGTAGGGAATACATTCAAAGCTGTAACTATAGGTCAGTGCATAGCCTTAAATGCTTTTATTAATAAGAAAGAATGAAAATAAATTTACTAAGGAATTCCAATCAAAATATTTAAAAGAAAAATGAAACAAAACAAAAAAGAACAGGAGAAGGAAGAGAAAATATAAATTCAGGAATTACAATTCTATCACATGTAACAAAGAGAAAGAAAGAACATGTAAATTCCATTCAATGGGAATAAGAATTTAACAAAGATACTAAGAAAGTAAAATACATTCTAAGAAATAAAGTAGTTCATGGAAAATCAGGTATATTCCACCTATGTGAAAATTTAGAAGACAAAATGTTACCTCCAACAAACTTATTGACTCCGTAAGTTATTTTCTTTCTTGCTTAATACTTTTTATGTCTTATAATATTTTGCATATTAATTTTATCAAATACTTTTTCTTTTGGCAGAAACTATGGTTTCTAGAAATTAGTGCTAGGATGTCCACTATTCTGAAGCATTGCTCTAGAAGGCCCGTAGGTTCTATGATGCATAAGGATGTTAATGGAATCAAAGTATCAGGTGAACACATAAGTGCCAATAGAATGGACTCATCTTAGTGACATGTCAGCGGCAAATTAGCATATTGCCCACATGTGGATTGTACAGCTCCATTTAAAAAAATCTTGTTGGCAGAAAGTGGATAGTCACTTTTTTCATGGTTATCTCTCTTTTGATGGAAGTATCCTTGAAAATATTACTAAAGTAGTTCCTCTTATTCTTACATAGAAACCACTCTGACTGTCCTTATTTGTTCTTTAGTGTAAATTAGATGCATATTATAATCTGAATTTGTTTTCTGTAGCTGAAGATATGCAGCACGTGCTGTTTAGTCTTCAAAATAGATTTACTTTTGTATAGTTATTGTTAACCCAGGCTAACTCCACTTTTCAAGGAGAAAATTGGAGAGTCTTAAAGATAAAATTTAATGCTCCTCATTTTAAAGATAGATAAATATATCAATTCATTGAAAACACACACACACACACACACACACACACACACACACACACACACGCTGGAGCCCCATATGTGTGCCTGTACTTGGGTTAAGCTAAAAAAATATGAAGTTCGATATGAACCATGGCCTATTCCTGAAGAGCTGAGACAGCAGTTATCATTGTCTTGTCACTCTGGTGTGTTACCATTTTTACCAGCTCTTGTGTTACCACTTTTACCATCATCCGTGTTGATATCATTTTGCCATGCAAAGTCACCTCCATTTTACAGGAGCAAATGATGCTCAGGGATATAACTTTCTAATACACTGATAACACCTGCTAGACTGTTCAGTTATGCCTACACAGTAGGGTTATAGTCAGTAACACATCATTCAACAGGAAAGACCAGAAAAATCAGAACACTATTTATAAATAGTTATCCAAATACACATGTGGATATACACACACAGAAATATACCTTCACACATACAAATAAGGGCTCAGATGTAGTTTTCAAAAACAATGAACAGATTTCAAAAATCTAGGTTTTTTTTTGGGCCCCTCGTTTAAGCTCAGGAATTCCAGTTCTGCGAAGCATCAACAGAAGACTTTTGTCAGTACCCACTTCCCATCAAGTTCGGGCTGCAGAGAACCACCTAGAAGTCAGAAGCTCACCTTGCTGCCACAGCGTGAACTGGCTCCAGTCCCCTTTTTCCCTCAGGTTTTCGTCCTCAGGCAGGAAGAGACCTTTGGCTTTATCCATCACTGCAAGGCCTTCATCTCGGATTAACTTCCAGTTTCTTTCTAAAGACTAGAGGGAAGATTCTGTCTTTACTAGACTGAAAATGGGCCTGGTGGAGCACCTCATAATGATTCTTGCTTTTTTGAGGTTTGTTTCAGAAAGGAATTAATGTTTTGCCTTATCCAGATTGCTTATATTTCATTTTCCTCTGGGACTTCTTGTCATAGGTCTAAAAAAACCAAATCTCATGATTTTTCCAAACCAAATGTTTTTGCAACATAACAATTTCAATAACTCCTAGAAACTCCAGAGAATAACCCTCTCCACAATTTAAGTTTTGCCTAAAGACTTTTTTTGAAACCACAACCTAAGAAGAGTGCTGATCTTGTTGATCAGATTACATCAGTACATGGTAATAAGTTCCATGTGACACTCCAGCCTCCAAACTGGAACACAAATTACAGATTTAATTTCACCTTTCAACAGAGTTCCTTACAAAGATGCCATTAAAGATGGTCAATATTAGTTCCACATTCAATGGTATCAGAAAAGTATCCACTGGAGGATTTGATATATAAAATTAACAGCAAACCAAAACAAATAAATGCACTAGTGTTTAGAATTCAGCCAAACGAAAATATTTCCTTGACTTCTCATTTATGAGGGAGCCTTAGCCCCTGCCAGAAAGGGAGCTTAGGACCAGTAGAGACTAGGAGTGACGGGGCAGGTGACGGTAGATCCTGTGGAAGATCCTCTGGGCAATCTGCACTATCACACTGGGTGTTGATTAGGAGTGGGAGGTGGGGGATGGTAGGATGAATAGGGGAGAAGGAAAAGGTGAGGATCTGAGCAGTAAACTAAGATGGATTTCCATCAGGAGACAAGCATAAAAACAGCTTTCCTACTTTAGAAAAGAGACAAAGCTGTACAGATACACCAGAATTTTGAAATGTTGATAATTTCAATCATTTCTATGTTCTATGAGAGGTGGATGAAATAGTTGAGTATATGGATTCATAGGCACGGAGGAACATGTTAGCTGATTTCAACAAGAACCAGGGGCAGATCTATTTTCAGTGACTCAAGAGCATGGGACTAGAACTAATAAGTTACAAACCGAAAAACAGATTTTGATGCAAAAATGCAAACAAGTAGCATACTCTGAAGATTGACGGAGTTTCTTTGTAAATCACGGTTCTCTATCTTTTGAATTAGTCAAGCAAAATGATCAATTATTGGTTAGAACAAAGCACAAGATAATGTGTAGAGTGTCTTTTTACCAAGCCCTGCTTTATAAACTCATGATTCCACATAAGAAGGCAATGTGGAATCAGGATGGCTGCAGAGCCAGAGGGCTGTGATACAGACAGAGATTTGTGTGGAAACATGGTGCCAGCCCCAGCCAAACAAGGGAATACTTTTTATATCATGTGAAAACATTAGTTATTAAAATATTCTAGGGCAAGAAAGAAATTTTGGTTGATTTTATAATTTTATGACATGTATGCATTAATTTGTGTTAATATTGTTAACGAAAGACCAATGAGATTTGTGGAGGCCAAAGGAGAACTTTATTTTTCAAAAGCACTCTGCAGATTGCGAAGATGCAGCTTTGGAAAGTGCACTCCCAGGAAGGGTAGGGGAGAGGGAGATGTCAAAAGCCAAAATTGCAGGGCAGGGCAGGTGAGGCGTGTTGGGAGCAAGGAAGAATATAGGCTGGATGGCCTTTAAGCCCCAGATCACCAGTCTCTGGTGGTTAATTGGCTGGTTCTAGGTGATTGGTTGGCTGGTTGGTGTAGGTGGTCTTGTTGGTGGTCAGATGGAGGAATTTCCAGTTGTAGTTGTTTCCAAAAACTGTTGACTTGGTTGCAGAAAAACAGCTTCTGCAAAACTGTCCAAGGACACAGAGAGCAGGAATGCTTCCTCACCCTGACATGGCCTCTTGGTTCTGTTTTTAACTTTTGAGCCAAAAGGAGTTCATCTTGTTTGCCAACTGGAGACATAGTTTGACCACATCTACACCTGCTACTACCATTGCCCAGCTTGGCATGTCCTGGTCATTATCCATGTTTAGGGCTCTGTCCACCAACTAGGTTCCATATTACTCCATCCCAAATAGGCAGGTCGTGAAGAACAGGGCAAAGATCGCATTTCAATAAAGAGACATTCAAAAGCCCTTACTTTGTCAGGTCCACAGATTGAAAGCATACAACCATTTTGTAAAAAACCCCCAAGACCATGGAAAAGAAAAAAAATGCATCCTAGGATTTTGCTGTATGTTCACATCTTCCCAAATGCACCTCAATTGCCAACACTCACTCTGGATATTGTCACTTGTTCAAGTTGCTAGATAAATCTGTTAGATTCTTGTTAAATTGTCACACAGACAAGGGGAGAATTGCTTCTCTAACACATAAAATTACTTTTCAAATGAGGTTATTGGTGCCTTATAAGGACAACCTATTCTTTTATTCCCTTCTGGTATTTTAGAAGATTCTTTTATTTCTTTAGAAAGCTGATTGAGGGGCATGGTTGGAAACAGCTGATCTTTTGTTACTAAAATAGGGCACAAAGCCCTAGGGAAAAATGTTAAAGTGATTGCATCACTCAATATAATTTAACATTTTTTACTTAAGAATAGACTATCTTTTATATATGAAACGTTGCCCTTCCTGCCCCTTCACCCCCAGTCTCCCTTGGGAAGTGTTGCCAAGGTACTTTTTGTGAATAGTATAATTTTTTTCAAAAATGTTTTGGCTTTTCCTTGTTATATGTGGCGCACATGTGCTGGATGACAGACTCGGGCTCAAAAGGGGTAAACGGGTGCAGAAGGGTCTCTCTGAACACATGCCCTAATATGCCACCAGACATGCTCAGTCCTAACGAGTACTACTAACTCAGTACTATCTAGTCCATTTTTATTATAAAACAGTCACTTATTTTCTCTTTTGAGTTCAATACTTTCTTACAGAATTTTACATTGGGAAGGACCCATACTGTTAATCAAGCTGAAACTTCCTCAGTTGAGGGAAGATGAAATGGTTCCTTGTGTGGTTAATGAGCCTAAATCCCACAGTCTGGTGGTCAGAACCGGTGCTGCCAAAACCCCCCCGTACTATCTCCTCCTCAATTATTAGAGAAGGTCACATTTAGGCATAGGGATTTCAGGCTGCAGCGGACTCAAGGCGCCCTGCTCCCCTCAAGCATAAGAGCAATTGCGAGGTACCCCAGCCTCCTGGTCTCAGAGATTTACTGGGTACCTGTGACTATGGGTGCTGGTAGGGAGCACTTGCAAGGTGCTTAGAGAGCAACATGCTCCTCGGTGAGCGACATGCAGAGGGCAATGCCTCCAAGACACTTCAACATCTTTGACAAGTGGGGAAAACCGAGGCAACCAAAAGATCCCACCAGTTGAACTTGATGACATCCGCTTGAAGGTGTTTAGAAAGACATAACAGGGACTTTTACGGGCACTGGAGAGAAATCTGGGATGGGATCTAAGAATGTTGTTTTTAAGCACAACCAAGGAATCACATAATATAATATTCACATGGTTAGAGAAAATTAAAGATCAAACTTAATTACACTCGGCGTGTGTGTATGTCTGTTCAGGACAAAAGCAAAATACCATAAACTGGGTAGCTTATAAATAACAGAAATTTATTTCCCACAGTTCTGGAGTGTAAGTCCAAACTCAAGATGCTGGCAGATTCAATTCTGGTGAGGGCCACTTTCTGGTTCATAGATGGTACCTTCTAGCTGCCTCCACAAATGGTAGATGGGACAACCAGACTCTCTGGGGACTCTTTTATAAGGGCACTCATCTCATTCATGAAGGCTTTGCCCTTAAGGCATAAGAGTCACCAAAAGCCCCACCTCTTAATACTGTCACCTTGGGGTTAAATTTCAATAGATGCATTTGGGGGAGACACAAACATTCAGACTATATCAGTGTATGTGTGTGTAGGAGGGAGGGAGAGGGAGAGAGAATATGAATTTTCTCTACAGTAATACCACCCAGTTGTCTTCAATGGCAAAGAATTCAGTTTTTAGGAAATTCCAACAGAAAACTTGAAACTTGAAAACCAATGGCTACATTTTTAAAGGCCTCTTCTGAAATATTACTCCCTTGACTCTAAACCCATCTATTTCAGAAAACTGAAAGAGAAACTAATCGCATTGGTATTTGAGTTGGTTGCCCAAAAGACAACAGCTTCTAATTCCCCATTTTTTCTTGTGGCAAAGGAGACTAGAAAGCAGAGGTTTGATTCTTTCTACACTGGCACATGGCTTCACATAGCCATCTCAGCATGTGCCTCACAAGTTACACCTTAGCTATATTTTTCACTCTAGGCATCTATAAATGGACTTCCCAATTCTGACCTCATGAATCCCACATCATGCCCCAGCTATCCTGAATCCCAGAACTGCATCCAGTTAAGACCAGTTTCCTCCTCTCCCCAGACAGCCTGCTCATACCACCTGGATGCTATACTTTTCTCTGTAACATCAAATTAAATTAAGTCCTATTTGTGAAATCTTCTCTTAAAATTGACTTCCTGCAGAAAGTCTTTCTCTTGAGAAGCGAACTAAAGCCTAACTTATTTTTATTTATTTTTCTTACTAATGTTTTTGTTCAGTTAAAAAATACACATTTTTTAAAGTCAAATATTATTACAGGTCTTATAATGAGAATTGCAGTCTCTTTCCCAATTCTTCCCCAATCCTCAGTCTAACTCCCAGCTAATTATTTAAAATATTTATTCTGCTATTAACCTGCTTATATCTAAATAGCATGTTATATTGCTATTCTTGATTTATTAATTTGAGGCATTATCACTCATCTATTATAGAAGGTTAACAATTAAACAATTTAATGTCTTCATTCTCTATCCTTGTAATACAGTTAATTTCACAAATCTTTCATATCAGTGCAAATTCACATTCAGGTTTTATAATATTATGACAATCAGGTATCACTCACACTTGACTAGAGTTGTAATGATTACACTTCATGTCACATGCAGCATTTTTTTCCTGCCCCCTTTTCATTGGCTTTATTTTGTAATGCACTTCATACTATTTTTTCACTAACTCTGAAAGAGTGCTATAAAATCCCCTGATGCTTTTATTCTACCTTTTGCCAAAAACATTATAAATTGATTACTTTCTTGCTTTTTCTCTTTTTCTGAAGATAACCCTCCCACAGCCATTTGCCTTGCTCTGATCTGGATCAGCTGCTGTCTGAATTTGCTAGACAATCATGGCCATGGAACTCCCCTTGGCTTCTGCCTGGTACTGGGCTTCCTAATTACTGGATTCTAGTTGTTCCTGAGGAAGGACACAGCGCAGGTAAAATTGAATTCTGAAAGTGTCTCAAGCTCTTATACCTGATTGAAGGTTTGAGTATGTATGGTTAGGTATTTAGGTCGTAAATTTATTTAGTTAGTAAATAATGCTGTTTTATACTTTTTTTCTTGTTATCTAGTGTGATACTATTTTACTTTAAAAATATATAGTTGACAGAGATTGAATACATTCAAAGCAAATAAGGCAAAGGGCAAAGTATATCAATGAGTTGATATACATTGCGTAATATCAGATCAACACATTCAGCACCACCCATGCTGTACATTAGAGCCCCAGAACTTGTTCATCTTATAACTGAAAGTTTGTACTCTTTGACCAACATGTCCCCATTTCTCCCACTCCCCACTCCCCACCCCCAGGCAACCACTGCTCTACTCTCTGCTTCTATGAGTTTGACTTTTTTAGATGCCACATATAAGTGATATCATACAGTATTTGTCTTTCTATATCTGGTTTACTTCACTTAGCATAATGTCCTCCAGACTCATTCATGTTGTTGCACGTGGCAGGATATCCTTCTTTTTAAAGGCGGAGTAATATCCCATTGTGTTTATATACTACAGTTTTTCTTCATTCACCTGTTGATAGACATTTAGGTTGTTTCCATATCTTGGCTATAGTAAATAATGCTGTAATAAACATTGGGGTACAGATACCTTTTTGAGTTACTGATTTCATTTCCATTAGATATATAATTAGAAGTAGGACTGCTGAATTGTATAGTAATTCTATTTTTAATTTTTTGAGGAACCTCCACATGGTTTTCCATCATGGCTGCACCAATTTACATTTCCACCAACAGTGTACATGTGTTCCCTTTTCTCTGCATCCTCATCAACACTTGTTACCTCATTTTTTTCATAATAGCCATCCTAACAGGTATGAGGTGATATCTCATTGTCCTTTTGATTTGCATTTCTCTTATGAATAGTGATGTTGAGCACATTTTCATGTACCTGTTGGCCATTTGTAGGTCTTTGAAAAAATGTCTACTTAGGTCCTTTGCCAATTTTTAAATTGGGTTATTCAGTTTTTTGCTATTGAGTTGCATTAGTTCCTTATATATTTGGTTATTAACCCCTTATCATATATATGGTTTGCAAATACTTTCTCCTGTTCCATAGATTGCTTTTCATTTTGTTGTTTCTTTTGTTGTGCAGAAGCCTTTTAGTTTGCTGTAGTCTCACTTGTTTATTTTTGCTTTTGTTGCCTGTGTTTTTCATGCCATATCCACAAAATTATTGCCAAGATGAATGTCTTTTTATAATTTTGAAAAGATTAGTCCATTACATTATAACTTTTAGTGTTGCTCTTGGGAAACCTGATGCCTTTTAGATTCTCCCCCTTCCTATCCTTCCTTCTCTAGCTTTATAAGAGTCAGGATAGTTAAGTGTTTAGGGGTATAAAATTTGGAGCCAGACTGTATGTTTGGAGATCTGACTCTGCCATTTATTTGCTGTGTGATTTGGGGCAAATTACTTATCTCTGTGCCTTAGTTTATAAAGCTTTTCCCAAGAGTCCCTGAGAGAATTAAATGAGTGAAAAGTGCTTGCACTATATGTATAGTGCAAGCTATGATGATGATGAGGATTTAAGATCTTCTCTTTCTTTCCTGTTTCTTGAAATTTCATGGCAATATGCCTTAATGTAAAGGCAGGGTACTTAGAGGCACCCTTCAACCTGGAAACTCATATTTTTTCTATTCTGAACTATCTTCTAATAATATTATTCATTTCTTCTCTCTCTCTCTTTTTTTTTTTTTTTTTTTTTTTGCCTATTCTCCCTGGAACTCTTTTTATCTGAATGTTAGCTATGTTAAATTGAGCCTCTAATCATCCTATGTTTTCTATCTTCCATCTTTTCCTTTTTGTTTTTCCTTCTGGGAGATTTCCTTAACTTAGCTTCGAATACTGCTTTAAATTCTTATTTCTGCAAATCACACTTTTTAATTTCTGAGAGCCCTTTCTCAGTTGTTCCTTTTTATAGTATCCCATACTTGTTTTACAGATACACATCTTCTCTTATTGCTCTGAGTATATTAGAGGTATTATTTGTTTTCCTTTTGTTCCCTATATTTTCTCGATTTCCCCCAAGCTACATCATTCTTTTTGTTTTGTTCATCTTTAATGTTAAAAATCTCCTTAATGTTTGGTGATCCTTGGCTGTCAGTCCTACAAAATTGAGACAACAACTGGACATCTTGTGAAAGGGCAGGGCCTGTGTCTGACAGGCCTCCATGTTGGGTGCATTGTTAAGCCAGTTTGTTTTTTAATTGGGGACCCTAAAATGTCAGCGTAGATAAGTCTATTCTTTGAGGCCATGCAGTTTCTTGAGTTGCTGTAGTACCACTTGCCTTGAATTTCTTCTTTGGAAGCTTCTCTGTAATTACTATAGTTTCTGCTGTCTTGGATCCGCCAAATCATCTACTTCTGTTTTCCACTATCAAAATTACATGCTGACACTGTTCACCTGCTATTGTCTCCCTTTAAAAAATACCATTTGTACTATTTTATTCTTGTATTGTCATTTAAGTGAAGTTTCAGGTCGGGGGGGGGCGCTATTAAATGCATGTGCTCAGTTTGTTAAATCTTTCTTGACTCTTTTATTTCATTTTATTTTATTTTTGAGACGGATTTTCGCTCTTGTTGCCCAGGCTAGAGTGCAATGGCTCGATCTCGGCTCACCAAAACCTCTGCCTCCTGGGTTCAAGCAATTCTCCTGCCTCAGCCTCCTGAGTAGCTGGGATTACAGGCATGCCCCACCACGCCCAGATAATTTTGTATTTTTAATAGATATAGGGTTTCTCCATGTTGATCAGGCTGGTCTTGAACTCCCAACCTCAGGTGATCCACCCGCCTTGGCCTCCCAAGGTGCTGGGATTACAGGCATGAGCCACTGCACCCAGTCTACTCATATTTTCTATATATCTCTAATAGTTGACTGTTTTTTATTGTTTACCTCCTTTTCTCCTAGACTAGTCAAATCTTGTAATATGTAATCCAATCATTTAGTGATGCTTAGAAAGAAAATTCTATTGGCTGGCAAAACCCTTTACTAGTCTTTCAAATACATTTTTAAGAGATCATCAAACTCAAAGTAATGATATTCCACATGCTAGAGATAAGCAGTAGAAAGTAGAAAAAATATTATCAGCATACTCTACATTTTGAATCAAACTCTGCTAATCCATATATTGAGTTCTTGTTGACCTGATTTCTTTTGCCTCTTGGCCTATACACTTTCCTTGCATCACTTGGTTAGTATATCCTCGATCTCATGACATGCTCAGATGATGATACAAGTGATACTTGAAGCTTGACCTAAACCAGTTTAATTTTGTTCTAATCAATCATAATTGGTCTGAACTTTAAATATTTTATTCTATGTGGGAAAATAGGACCATTCCGAGAAATGTTTTTGCTGAACCAGTTAGTACAGTAAGGGGATTTACGAAGGAAAGTCACTAATGGTAATTTGCAAGGGCAGCCATAACAAAGTACCACCGGGTGGTTTAAACAACAGAAATTTCTGTTCTCACAGTGCTGGAGGCTAGAAGTTCAAGATCAAGTAGAGCAAGTTTAGTTTCTTTCAAGGCCTCTCTCCTGGGCTTACAGAGGGCCAACTTCTCACTGTCCTCATGTGGTGTTTCCTTGGTGGGCATGCATCCTGGGTGTCTGTCTTTGTTTCCAAAGTTCCTCTTCTTATAAGGACACCAATCAAATTGGACTAGAGTTCACTCTAATGACCTCTTTTTAACTTCACTATCTCTTTAAAGGCCCAAACACAGTCTGTTAATACAATCACATTCTGAGGTCGTGGGGAGTAGAATTTCAGAGTAGGAATTGTGGGGAGCAACAGTTCAGCCCATAACACTTATGTAGATTGAAGTTTGAAAATGCTCTAGCTACAAAAGCAAACAGCAAATGGAAGGGGATCAAGAATATATTCACATCAACATGGGAAACGGTAAATTCATGGGAGCAAAGTAAAACAGTTATGAAGAAACACGGGAAGAGCTGTTTTAACATGTGAACAAAACCACAACTCTTAGGGTTCAGTGTAACATAAGCAAGATTAGGTAAGTAACTGTTCATGACTAGCTGTTAAGAAAAAGAGGCATTGAGAAAACAGATATTGGAAATTGAGAAAAGTCCCAGAGTTGTATACATTCCTTGAAAGTTTCTGACTCTAAGTTGAGCAAAGGGATGCTGTGAAGGGCTATTCTTGGCAAACTCTGTGTATTAAATTGGAGTTAGAATGAATTGATAACATTGGTACATCAGTATAATGTATACTAAATTTTATCTAATTGCTTAAGAATATGTTTGTCATTAGTTATTATTTGAGGAATTATGTATCTTATTTTTAAGAGAGAAAATCGGCTTGCTTAAATTTTTGCCAAAATATGCCTATACTCTAAACATGGTAAGACGAGTAGCAGGGTAATCTGTCTTAGAAACAACATTCTAGGATGGGGGGATCCCCCTGGGTGCTGAGATGAGGTTATTAAATCAAACACCATTGAACTGTAATGCTATTGCAGAAAATTCTCTTTGAAATACTTCTAACAACACCTCTAAGGAAATTGGTAGCTTTAAAGGGTCCTAATGCATTTTGATTAGATCGCCTTGTTTTTCAAGTTTGAATATACAGATCAAATAAAACAGGTGACTTTTTTTTTTTTTTTTTTTTTTAAAGACACAATCTCACTCTGTCGCCCAGGCTGCAGTGTAGTGGTATGATCTTGGCTCGCTACAACCTCTGCCTCCCAGGTTCAAGCGATTTTCCTGCCTCAGCCTCCCGAGTAGCTGGGATTACAGGTGCGTGCCACCATGCGTGGCTAATTTTTTCTATTTTTAATAGAGACAGGGTTTCACCATATTAGCCAGGATGGTCTCAATCTCCTGACCTCATGATCTGCCTGCCTTGGCCTCCCAAAGTGCTGTGATTACAGGCGTGAGCCACCGCACCCAGTCAATAGGTGACATTTCTTATTGTGGAAATAAAAGCCAATTAAGTGAGAAATGCAAAGGCTATTTATTCTAAGCTTGCTACAGCAAGGGGGGCAACCACTATCACTTGTGTTTTGGCAGACACTCTAAAGGCAGGAAGAGGAGTAGGAAAGCTTTATAATAGGAAGAGAAAGCTTCAGGTATGCTCTGAGTGGGGGCTGTTGGCATAAGGAAGCTAGAGGTGGCTCACTAGAAGCAGGACATCCTGTGTGATTGGAGGAGGGTGCATATTTGGCTCTCTCTGGTCTTAAGTTGGAACCATGGACAAAATTCAGGGAAACTATTAGTTATTAATCAAATCCTGGCTATTTGGGGCTATTCTGATTGTTACAGAATTGATTGCGTAGCTCCCTGGATGGTTACTAGATACAGAAGTCTGGCTTCCTGCAAGTCTGACTTACAGCATGCTGGTTTCCTGGGCTGTTTATCATAGATAAGGGATTGGTTTCCTGGGCAGGTTACTGCAGGTTGTGGGTCAAAATTCTATTTTTACATATAGTCTGGCTACTGACTGTGAATTCAGTCTCTCATCATCCTTGCTGAAGGAAAAGGATAACATGAGGCCCCTAGCTAGCACTGGGGCAACAGGAGAGTCTTGGAGAACTACTTTTGCTCGTTCTAGCGAGTGAGAGAAAAAGGATTGCTTCTCCTGAGAGGAAGGAGAAAAGATAATCCAGGTTGCCAGGACAAACAACCAGCCTGACGGCTTCAAGGACTCAGATGGCAGAGGAGACCCATATTCCTCATACATTAGCTCAGACAGGCAGGGAAGCCAGTCTGCCCTATCAGTCAGAGAAGGTAAAGGGAAGATGGGGAGCTGACTTCATGTCCCACCTACCGGCTGCGAACAGTGCACTGAGGGACCTCCTGAGTGAGTGATGCTAAAGTAGCAGCCCCACAGTCGCTCATCTCAGGCAGCTGAAACTTTCTGTGTACATAAGCAACAAATTACTTGATAAAGAGATAAACAAACTGCTTATAATGTGTATGTGCATATGCCCATTTTTTTCTAAGAGACAGGTCTTGATCTGTTATCCAGGCTGGAGTGCAGTGGTACAATCATAACTCACTCCAGCTTCTAACCTCTGGGCTCAAGCGATCCTCCTGCCTCAGCATCCCAAGTAGTCGGGACTACAGGTGCACACCACCATGTCTGGCTAATTTATTATTATTATTATTATTATTATTATTATTATTATTATTATTATTATTTTGTAGCAACAGGGTCTTGCTATGTTGCCCAGGCTGGTTCTAACTTCTTCAAGTGATCCTTCTGCCTCAGCCTCCCAAAGTGCATATGCATATTTAAGACATCTATCTGTGTAGCATATTGAGACAAATCATAACCTACTGAATTAAACATTTTAGAACCCCAAATGGAGTACCAACCTAGAGGTATAGTTTGCAATTATTCTGAAATATCAAATGCTGTGCTGTGAGTTCCCAAAGAGGGTCAGAGAGAAAGCCAATTTGTAGGTCTTTTTTTTTTCTCCCACATTGACAAATAATAAAAACTCACTGATTTTGATTTCAGAAAAAAAAGCGCCTCTTTGTATGAAATAATTCAAAGAATATGAAACACTGTGTTCCTTTGCTCTGCTGCCATAATTGGCATCATAGGCCACCCTATAGCCTTGGCCGTGTGGACTCTTACTAAGGGCTCGCATACAAACAGCATAGAGGAACATCCATGATGGAAGGCTTCATCTTGTTTTGTGTTTTGAGCCTTACTAAAACCTCATGGGAGAAGAGGAGCTGAGGTAATTATTTTAAATTTAGAGATTAAAAACAAACAAACAAACAGGCTCAGATGGGTAAAAGGACTTGCCCAAAGCGTCAGAGCTGACAGCAAAACAAATCTGTTTCTAATTACGGAGCCCTTTTAAAAAGTTCACCTTTAAATCATGCAATTATCAAACTCCACACTCCAACTGTTGTTTTGTTGACATCTTCAGTGAAACTGTCATCGGAACCCAAACAGTTAAAGTTTGATTTAGAAAGATAAGACTAAGCTATTACATTAATCTTAAGAAATTGCTTTCAGTACTTCTTGATACTATATTTACTTTTACATGAAAGTAAATTATATAAATTATTAATCCTCTTAATTTACAGCTTAATTCTACTATAAATCTGACATTTTTGCTTCTTTCTCAAACTATTTAATTTCAAAAGCAGTCCAGTGAAAACATTCAAATATTAATTACAAAGAAAGAAATGTTGAACCACTAATTTAGTGCCATGTAAGTCTTATTTTTGTCTAGGTGAAGTCATTCATACACAATGGATTTCTTAATTAATAAAAGCCACAGTCTGAAGGAAAGTGACAGAGTGCTATTCTAATCAGTCATTCCAATGCACTATGTCACATCACTGGCAAAGTATTACTGGGCACTCTTCCAAATGTAATAAAACTACAATATGAATAAAGGCAAACTTATCTGTGATGCTGTTTTAGATCACAAAACTTATTTGTGATGCTGTTTGGATGTGTTTATATCCAAGCAGCTGTTCTGAAAAACTGGGAAAAGAATGCAGGAGCTTTCCTTTTTCTCAGTGATGAATGCAGAATTAGGTAGCAGGAGAAACAAATACAAAAGATACATTATCGGCCAGGTGTGGTGGCTCATGCCTGTAATTCCAGCACTTTAGGAGGCCAAGGTAGATGGATCATCTGAGGTCAGAAGTTTGAGACCAGCTTGGCCAACATGGTGAAACCCCGTCTCTACTAAAATACAAAAATTAGCCAGGCGTGGTGGCAGGTGACTGTAATCCCAGCCACTTGGGAGGTCGAGGCATGAGAATCGCTTGAACCCGAAGGGCGGAGGTTGCTTTGAACAGAGATCACGCCACTGCACCCCAGATTGGGCGATAGAGTGAGACTCCATCTCAAAATATATATATTTAAAATTACAGTTTTTGTTATCAGTGGTAGTTGTCTGTACGGGTCTGCAGCAACCTCAATTCTTGTCTCCTCAGAAGAAAGAATTCGACTGAGGGGCATAAAGCAGGAGAGACTGAGGCAAGTTTTAAAGCAGGAGTGAAAGTTTGTTAAAAAGCTTTAGAGCAGCAAGGAAAGGAAGGAAGGAAAGTACACTTAGATGAGGGCCAAGCAGGCTGAGAGACCAAATGCCCTGCTTGACCTCTCGGCTTGGGGTTATACTTCCAGGATCTTGCGTTACTTCTCCCCACTCCTGGGAGCTTACTGGGAAGCTGCTGATCAGTTTCAGATGATTTCTATCTATTAGGAGCCTGCCTTTCCCTGGTGCCAGCTGTGACCAATTATTACTTTAGAGAAAAGTTAACAACCGCCTGACCATCATATGACAGTCACCTAACACTTCGGGGGGGGGTGTGTGTGTGTGTGTCTGTGTGTGTGTCCGTCCCTCTCTTGCGCTGCTCATGCCTGACGAGCTACCTACTGTAACAGTTTTCAGTTGCTATTGGTTGTTTACTTTCAATGTTACTATAGTGTTTTCTATGAATGTGTGTTGACTTCTAAATTAGTGTGGATCAAATAGTTAATCCTGAAAAGGAAAGAGCAAAACTCTTAAGCTTTAATGGCTTTTCTCTAACGATAGGCGATCTTTTCTATTTTTACCCTAGCAAAGACTTTAATCCATTTTTGTTTCAATTTCTATGTTAAATAAGCCCAAGGCACTTGGCGCTTTGATAGTTGTGATTTGGGCAACAACCTACTCAATTTTAAAGAAAAGCTGAAAAGAGAAAGCTACTGGAATATTTTTCGCTAATTTTTTCCTTGAGTTGAAGAGCCTCTCCACACTCCTAGTGCTAGAGCTGCCAAATTATATTTACACAATAAGGAGTGATATTGTTTGGATGTGTGTCCCCATCCAAATCTCATAATCTCATGTTCAGTTGTAATCCTCAAAGTTAGAGGTGGGGCCTGGTAGGAGAAAATTGGACCATGTGGGCGATTTCTCATGAACGGTTCAGCACCATCATTCTTGGTACCATCCTCGTGATAGTGAATGAGTTCTTGTGAGATCTGTTCGTTTACATGTGTGTAACCCCTCACCTGCCCCAGCTCTCTTGCTCCTGCTCCTGCCATGTAAGCATCCTGTGATTGAAAGCTTCCTGTGGCCTCCCCAGAAGCAGATGCCACCATGCCTCCTATATAGCCTGCAGAACTGTGAGCCAATTAAACCTTTTTTCTTTATAAACTACCCAGTCTCAGGTATTTCTTTACAGAAATGCAAGAACGGAGTAATACAAGGGAGAACCATGACAATTCAACCAAAGGGGAAAACACACATCATGCAATTTACTGAACACTGTCCCCTGCCTTCACGAAAACTGCACTCTACCTCTCACTGTAATATACAGTAAGAAGCAAGTTGAATGAAAATGTGCTATCAGGCCAGGCGCAGTGGCTCATGCCTATAATCCCAGCACTTTGGGAGGTGGAGGTGGGTGCATCGCTTGAGCTCAGGAGTTCTAAACCAGCCTGGGCATCATGGTGAAACTCCATCTTTATAATTTTAAAAATGAGAACTGAAAAAAAAAATTAAGAAAGGGAAATGTGAGGCTGGGCGCAGTGCCTCACACCTGTAATCCCAGCACTTTGGAGGCCGAGGCGGGCGGATTATGAGGTCAGGAGATCGAGACCATCCTGGTTAACAAGGTGAAACTCTGTCTCTACTGAAAATACAAAAAAAATTAGCCAGGGGTGGTGGTGGGCGCCTGTAGTCCCAGCTACTCGGGAGGCTGAGGCAGAAGAATGGTGTGAACCTGCGAGGCAGAGCTTGCAGTGAGCCGAGATCATACCAGTGCACTCCAGCCTGGGTAACAGAGCAAGACTCTGTCTAAAAAAAAAAAAAGAAAAGAAAAAAGGGAAATGCCCTATTCATGATAGTTAAGTCACTCAAGGGCCAGAATCTGGGTAATTATTCTAAAAGTATTTTGGCCAGACGTTGCAGCTACCAGATCTAGAGGGTTTCCACTTTAAGATGTCAATACTTGGGTGATGTTCCATGACCCATAATATTCAATTTTGTAATTTGAAAATTACAATAGAAGAATATCTTGATGTTCCAGGGTCTGTCAATTAAATGGTCAATGAACTCTGGGTTTCTGCACACAGCCAGCTCTCTGAATGTCATAGTCATTATTGTCAAGTGGTCATCTTGACATTACTTTTTTTAAAGTCATAAATTAACTTTCCTGCAAATAAAGATAGTTCTCAAAGTACAGTCACACGGCATGGAGTTGTAACCATGAGATGCCACACACACTGAGATTCCATGCACTGAGAACCCTATGATTCACACTCTGATCTTGCTTTTCTTCTTAAAGCAGAGTTTAAGACAGGCAGGGCTGAAAGAAAAGCCCAAGGAAACAAGAATTTTAATAAAATGTTTGATATCAAAAAGGAGAAGGAGACAAGATATATAAGCAGAAGTCAGTAACTTTGAGGGCAGTAGTGGGGTACTGGCAAGCAAAAAGATTTTGAGGACAAGGAGAGCTTTTAGCTGATGATTCCTAATTTCATCCCTTTGTGATCAGTGAACATGCTTTTTATATGATTTCAGTGCTTTTAAATTTGTTGGGGCTTGTTTTATGGCCTAGCATATAGTCTGTCCTGGTTAATGTTTCATGTGCACCTGAATTGGATCACTTTTTGAAAATCTATTTTGTTAATCTGTACTTTTTGATTGGAGTATTTAATCTCCTTACATTTAATGTAATTGCTGATAAAGTCTGCCATCTTATTATTCATTTTTAATGTCGTTTCCTTTTTGTTATTGTTGTTGTTCCTCTGTTCCTCCATTACTGTCTTCCTTTACAACAGATAGATATTACTAGTGTGCCATTTAATTACCTTGTTGTTAATTTTACCCTACTTTTCTGAGTTATTTTCTTAGTGGTTGCCTTGGGCACTAGAATTAATACCTTTAATTAAAACAATCTATTTAAGTTTAATGCTAACATAATTTCAAGGGCATATATAAATTTTGCTCCAACGTAAATCTTTTCCCCTTCCTCCTTTGCACTATTATACAAATTACATCTTTCTATAAGTCTATAAACATACATATTACATTTATTGCTTTATGTATTGGTTTTGAAATAAGATAGAAGAAAAAACTAATAAAAATATGTATATTATCTCTTTTATGTTTACTCATGTAGTTATCTTTAGTGATGCTCTTTTTTTTTTCTTCATGTGGATTTGTATTACCATCTGGTATCTTTTTATGTCAATCTGAAGAATTGCCTTTAATATTTATTGTAGAGCAAAAGATACTGTCTAGCATTAAATTCTCCCAGTTTTCATATATCTGGAAATGTCTTAATTTTGCTAGATGTAGAATTCTTGGTTGGCGGTCTTTTCCTTTCAGTTTTTGAATGTCATTCATTGCCTTCTCTCCTCTATGGTTTCTGATGACAAGTCGGCTGTTCATCTTAAAAGGAAAGTTCCTTTTATGCAATAAGTCCTCTTTCTCTGTGTGCTTTCAAGAATCTCATTTTATATGATTGTAAATTTGAGATTAGAATTTTAAAAAATAAAATAAAAGTGAAAATAAATTTTTTAAAGTATCTCATTTTGTCTTTGGATTTTGACAATTTGATTGTGATGTGTCTAGGTGTGTTTCTGAGTTTATCTTCCTTATAATTCATTGGGCTTCTCAGATGTGTAGATTGATGCTTTTTTATCTAATCTGGGAGATTTCTGGCCATTATTTTTTCAAATAGTCCTTCTGCCACCTCTCTTTCTTCTCCTTCAGAGGATTCAATTATGCATATGCTGGTACACTTGATGTTGCTCCATAGGTTATTTTCTTCATTCTCTTTTTCTTCTGTTCCTCAGCATGGATAATCTTAAAGAACCTATTTCCAAATTTGTTGATTATTTCTTTTATCAGCTTAAATCTGGTGTTGAGCCCCTCCAGTGAGTTTTTTAACTTAAGATATTGTACTTTATGACTCCAGATTATCTGTTTGGTTCTTTTTTTATAATTTCTGTCTCTTCATTGGAATTCTCTATTTGGTGAGATGTCATTCTAATAATTTCTTTTAAGTCTTTAGACATAGTTCTCTTTAGTTATTAAAATATACTGGCAATAGCTGATTTGAAGCCTTTGTTTAGTAAGTTCAGCATCAGGGCCCCTCATGGGCAGCGTCTATTGACTGCATGCTTTTCTGTGCATTTATATACTTTCCTATTACTTTGTGTGTCATATAATTTTTGTTGAAACTGGACAGTTTTTAGATAACATAATGTGGCAATTCTGGAAATCAGTTTGGTCCCTATCATAAAATTTGTTGTTGTTCTTTTTTGTTATCATTGTTGCTATTTGTTTGTTTACTGACTTTCTGGATTAATTTTGTAAAATCTCTATTGCCTGTAGCCTTACCTGTAGTTGCTGTGGGCACTTGTAATGTTAAAAAAAACACACGAACAAACAAACAAACAAAAAAACCCTGCCAATAATTGTTTTGACTAATAGCCTTGGGATAGAGCTTTTCTTACAAATGAGGACAAATAACAACAATGTCCTGAGAATGCAGCTTTCCAGGTAGCAAGGGAGAGGTTTAAAATAGTGACAATGCTCTGGGTATGGAAATTTGTGAGGTACTAAAAACGTGATGTGGCCCCACTAGTACCTGGAAAGCTGTGGTTTTCACTGCTCCAGTGTTGTGAGATTGCCAGTTTTCAAGCCTACTCTGGAACTGGGGAAGAATGGTTGGGAGTAGTTAAAGTTACTATCCCACAAACTCTGCTATTCTTATTGGGGTTCAGCAGGTTTTCCTTCAAGAAATATTCCTCTAATTGTTGTATGTCTTTGCTAATGTACAGAGTTCTAAAGAAGTGGATTTTAACAATTTTTCTCAGTGATTTTGTGGAGTGGTAGATTTATGAAGCCATTCCCTCTGCCATTCTGATGTTCTGCCTCATTACACAATGTTTTATAAGCAATTAAATGCTTGAGGTTTCATCAGGAACTGAGAACATTCTAAATATCCTTCCCTCTTAAGCAGTAACAATTTCAAGAAAACAAATACCTTTTTACCTTGCTCCTAAAATAACAGTTAGAGATAATTTTCTTTCTCTCTAGGCCTTCCTCTCCTGGTGCAGTGCAGTAAGGGAGCATTTTCCTCACATTCAGGACAAACAAGGATACCAATTGTTGCAACTTCTTATATATATGTAAGAAATACTTAGTAGTAAGATTTTTATATCCCTGGGGCTTCTAACATGTCTATAAAAAAACTAGAGAAAAGGAAGTTTATAGAAGGTCATACAATGAACCTAATTTTTGAGAACCCATCATGTATGAGAGACATGGTCCCTGTCATCTTAGAAGATACAATCTCAGAGAACTAAGAGACTTTAGAATATAGTGTGTTATTTAAAAAGAAAGTATAAAGTGCTTTTGGTTTTATGCAAAGGACTGATATTCCTAGAAGAAGTGACAATTTCTCTAACATCTGAAGGATAAAAAGGAATTGGCTGTGAAGGACATAGGAGAGAAGGAAAACAGAAAGACGTAAAGAAGGAGTCCTCCAGGAAAGAGGGTTACCATATGGGAAGGTCTGTTGGAAGAATTTTGGCTGGAATGAGGATGGTAAAGAGCAGTGGTAAGAGATAAAGGCAGACTAAAGCTGAATCACTGATTGCTGTGGTCTGAATGTTTGTGTCCCCCAAATTCATATGTTGAAATCTAACCACTAATGTGATAGTGTTAGGAAGTGGGGCCTTTGGGAGGTGATTTAGGTGAGTAAGATTATTGTCTTTATAAAAAAAAAGCTTCAGAGAGCTGCCTTCTCTTTTCTATCACGTGAAGACACAGCAAGAAAGCACCATCTACAAACCAGGAAGCAGGCCTTCACCAGACACTGAATCTGCTAACACCTTGATCTTGGACTTCCTCAGAGTAAATTTCTATTGTTTATAAGCCACCAAGTTTATGGCATTTTGTTACAGCAGTCTAAATGGACTAAGACACTGACCAAAACTGGAAAGCTGGAAAAGGATATTAACCAAGGGGTTACGTGGCGAGTTAATGTTCACACCGAATGTTAATGTTTTAATAGAGCTGAACATAGGATAGAAAGAATGAGAAGTACATTTGGGGAACACAGCTTTGGTAGAATTTTCACAGCAGTTAAGCCCCAGTGGAGAAGGTTTCTTAGAAAATGAAAGGCAAGAAAAAGAGAAAAGAGAGCAAAGAACAATGTTTCGGTCCATGTCAGCCCATAGTAGACTGACTTCACACCATCAATCATGCTTCTTTCTTCTTAACAAAACCCTGACTTTGAGCGTCCACCTTCTTCCAGATAAACCATTTATTTGATTTAGAGGAAACTAACACTTTACTAGCTCTAGGGGTTGATCTGTTGGTTTGAGAATAATCTCATAGCCCCCTGCCAGTAATTCAGCAAGAGTGGAAATCTGACTTAAATTGGCTCAGTGAGACTGAAAGGAAAGATTACTGTTCGTTAGATGATAGAGAGGTACACCCTTTCTCCTCCTGGAAGCCAGCTCCCTCAGCCTGTTGCCAGCTACCTGGTGTTTCAGACTCACTTGTAACTGTGAGTGCCCATGAGACATGGTTCCTACCAATAGAAGAGGGCCTGCCAGGAGGTTTCCAGAAGGCCAGTTAGGGCTGGGGTGGTAGCTCAGCCACGTCACTCTTTCCCCCTCTCTTCCAGTGGCTGCTGGCAGCCATCCTGCAATCAGCCAGCACAAATACAAAGCTGACCAAGGAGGAAGTGCAGAGTGAAGAACATCTTCCCTTGATTATACTGCCCTGGAGTCTGTCCCACTGCTAGGCTTCGAGCTGTTGTCAATCAATAACACTTCTTGCTGTTTAACCCAGGTTTGAATTGCATTTCCATGTCTTGAACTTGAAAGGATCCCAAAAGGTACAGTAGAGAAATGAACACACAAAGAGACCATGAAAAAAAGACAGTAAAGCAGAATCAGAAGAGTTCAATGGGATCCAATCTGAGGGAGGGTGAAATTTAACAAAAACAAAACAAAACAAAACAAAACAAAACAAAACAAAACAAAACCTCGACAGTGCTAAATGTAGCCAACCTATCAAGGAAGGTATTGTTCCTGTGGTATTTCTAATCTGGATATGGAACTTTAAAAAATCAACCTGTATTAATTGTCACCATACCATGGTTCCCTGAGCTATAAAATATTCAAAGGCTAACCAATGACAGCCTACTTTACAATTGGATTATGAGGATTATAAAGTATGCTTTTATAATGACATACAGAATAAACACAGTCAAGTAAGACATAATCTAAGTACATGAAAACCTCTTTTCCCCAAGTAGACCAAATTAATCAATGAAATCTTGTAAGTCTTAGAGATACAGTTTATTTTAGATGTTACTTAAAGAAAAAAAGTATGAAAAATTTAAACATATACCTAAAGGAAGAAAGAACAGTATGGCAAACCTCCATATATTCATCACCCAGATTCTAACATTATCAATATTTTGTCACTCTTGCTCTTCATCCCTGCTTCTTGCACGTGTAAAATCGATTGTTTGAACATCAGAATATATTTTCTTGAATAAACCATGTACAAATAGCAATTAGAGTCCGAGGTCAAAACCCTGAGGCCATCTAACCTGTAAGATACATGAAGTTTTTACATTCTGAGTAAAAAACAACATGATTGAAACTATGAGTTAATTAACCATGAGTCCCATTTTATGACTGTGTCTAAGAGGAAGGGGCTTACCAAAGCAAAAGTAAACTTCTGACCAGCCCCTACCAAAGACACCAAGTAGAGAGTGTTAAAGTTTAGGTTTAACCTACTAATATAAAACCTTCCAGTTATTTTTATAGCTATTTAGAATCACTTAGTTTCTCCAAATGCCACAACATTTTCTGCCACAGCATTTTCTAAAAATATTTATAACTGCGTTTTCTCTCCATAGCCACAGGGCCAGTGGGTCTCAAAGTGTGGTCCAAGGAAATCTGAGAGTTCCCTAGACCCTTTGAGGGGGTCTGCAAGATCAAAACTACTTTCTTAATAATACAAAGATATTATGTGCTCTTTTCATTCTTTTCTGGGCACACAGTAGAGTTTTCCAGAAGCTACATGAGGTAGGACATCACAGCTCTAATAGGTACATGTGCGAAGTACATGTGAGGATTCTCCTGTTGTCTATTAATCCAGACTCTAAAAAGATTTGTAAAAATACAAAACAATTCCAATCTTCTCACTACATTTTCTGTTTTGAAAATATAATTATTTTTTAAAAAGTTATTTATACCGACATGTTATGAGGTTATTATTTTTAAATAATTCATAAATATATATACAATTTTCTTTCACTTTTCATGTCTAATGATTCTATTGGTAGATGTAAACCACATTCCTTGGGGTAGTCAATAATTTTTAAGAGTTTAAGAGGGTCCTAAGGCCAAAAAACTTGAGAACTGCTAAGTTCCGCACGAATTCTCTTCATCATCTAAATGAAACTTTCGCTTAATGAGATGACAATTCTTTTTCATTATATTTTGCAAGTGTCACTAGAAATAAAATCCATCTCTTCCCTGGCATTTCTTTTTATGATAAACATTTTCTGATTTTGAGTAGGAAATAGACAAAGATCTGGTGAGGATGATGTCTAAGTTACACTCACCTTTACTAACTCTGTGTAGCCCGTTTCTTTTGGGGTCCACCAAGGCTGTGCTTTCAGTCCATTCACATTGTAGAGTGAGCGTTGCCAGACAGATGCAAAGTGTCCTCTCTTGTGCCCAAGCTCATACCACTTATATGCCTGAAGGAACAGAAAGAGTGTGCTCCAAACTGTTCCTTCAACAATTTTAAAATTGAAGACATTAAAAATAAGGTATTACTATGACACATTTAAATAAAGAGCTTGCTGCTAGGTACCCAAGTCTGTTGAAATCTGGTGAAAATATTGCTTTTTCATTGGGTTTCTGATTATGACCTATTTGTATAATAAACATGTACATCTTCTTTTCCCCCTTAGGCTGCAGTCTCTCTGGATAATGGATTCATGCCCTACACATTTTGGTCTCCCTCAGAGTGTCCAGCAAGGAGTCTAGCACTTATTTGTTGAATGCATAAATAAGATACCAATGGGTCTTTTCTATTTTATGTTTCCTTTAGAAAAAGATTATGATTTTAATAATTTTCAAAGATATTTGCATTTACTGAATCAGAATGCTAAAATAAAGAGCAGCTCCTTTTCACATGTTCTTTCCACGTCCACATTTAAGAAGGTCACCCCAAGGCATCAGAGTGCAAACCCTCCATTAAACTAAGTAGACAGAAGGGAAAAATTATTCTGAGTGGGCAATAAATATAGTGATAGCCCATTTTAGATTTTTAAAGAGGAAATTTTTGTTCATAATATATATTTTTTTCTGCCATAAGGGATAACATATGTGGCCTTAGGCTAGCTGCAACATGATACTACTTGCCACCAAGACTAGCCTTTTCAGGGACAGCTGGCTACGGAGTATGACACTCTTTATGACTCCTTCAAATGATGCCCTCACCATATGCTCTCCAAGGAGCCCTGCCCAGTTCCTGCACCAAGCACGCTCCATTGTCTTTGGAATGGAAGGCTTTCTAATGGTGCACTTAATATTATCCCCTCCACTATTGCAAACTTGATCCAATGATTACTTTTACAGAGATAATTCAAATGCATTTTTGAAAATAAAAATAAGTATTTCATAGTAATTTGAACATCTTCTTTGTAAATCACCAGATACACTTTAAATGTAAAAAATGTTAAATTTTCAAATTTTCCCTCATTAGGAGAATGAAGGGGGATAGCAATACCACCTCATATTTTCAGTAACACTTTACATTGACTACTTTCTTTGAATGTGCTATCTCATTCGATTTTTCCAATAACCCCAAATATCTCCATTTTACAAATGTTGAAACTGAGGTTTACAAAGGCTAAATCTTTTGAATTAGCATCTGGGGCTCTTGGCAACTTATTCTACTCTCCTCCTATTTATATCATTTAGCAAACACTATGAAAAATGATTTTCTTATTTATTTGTCTTTTTTATTAATATCTGAAATTAAGAATGCATATACAAATCATTCTTAAATATTTTCCTTACAATACATGTAAGTTGTAGCCAGAATTCCTTTAAAAACCAGAAAGTTAAAATGACTAACTGTTATGTAATTTTTTTAAAAAATAGCATGTATCTTTGAAATTAATTTGACTATTGTGGTTATTTTTGTCTGATTTAAATTTAGGATTTTATTTCCTATGCTTTTCAGGGCAAAAGTGAACAATAATATTAAGGACAACAGATTAGTTTTTCAAAAATCTGACAGTCCATTTTTGAGTCATTACAATTCATTTTAAGGATTAAGTGTATTGCTAGAATAGTGAGAAAAAAAGTTACTGTAGAAAAATAAAAACAGCAAACATTATAGCTGTAGTTCAAGAGTTGGAAGTCTTGTCCTTTAGCACTCAACATGCTGGATGTCTGGGCAAGTTACTTGATTTACAATAGCATGTTTAAACTATCTATAAGGTCTTTTCTGACACTCAAAGTAAGTAATCCTGCATCAAGTAGGACTCTTCAATTTTTCACTCTCCTGTCATTTGAATTTTAGGAGAAACAAAATTGTGAAAGTGATATACCAGAAATTTTTAAAAATCACCTTTAATCATATGTGACACAGGGGACCCAATGAATTCAGCTAGATTGCTTTTGAAAAAAACATCTAAACCACTTTACAATAAAAACTGTGATAAAATCAAAGATCGAGTTAGAATCCTTTGAAAATTTCTCTACTATTTCCTGTCTAATCAGCAATTTTACATATGTAATTAGGAATATTAAAATAGACAGTGGGAGGCCCTGGGACACAGGGTCAGTAAGAGCCCCTGCGTCACATTTAAGAAGTTAAATGTGTTTTACATCAATGTTGTCTCTACTTTCTTCCAATCATTGCTATGTATGGTTTTTATGCACATGTGTGCATGCGCGCACACACACACACACACACACACACACACGAGAGACAGAGAGAGACAGAGAAAGTATGTCAGATGACTGGAACCCAGAAAAGCCCAGGCCACATCTGTGGAATGGGCTGTCTTAAGTGTTCTCAGCCGGGGTATGTTCTGCCTGGAGCCCCCTGTTCAATGGGGCCTAACAGACACACTTTCGGTGAGAAGAGCTGGCTGCAACTTGCCTAAGGATTGTAAATGCCATCCCGTGCACACAGAACTTTATGTTACTTTGCATAGCAGGCTTTCCGAGCTTAAGGTGGCTTGAAAGAAACTGAGACCAAAGCAAGAAACAACATCCAGGTTCTTATAGCTATCACTGAGGAGGCAGGTGACAAAGACTGGAGTTGGCACTGACTGAGCAAGAGGGAGGGTGAGGGGGATGCCAAAAACGTGAGAAAGCCGGATCTCCACAGCTGGCCCTGACTAGACTGGAGTGAGGAGGAGAGGGAGGAGCTCAAGCTCACTCAAATCTTGATCCTGGGAAGATGGGAATATCACTGAATGAAAGAAGGAACCTAGGAGGAAAAAACGATTTAGAGAAAGACAAGTAAGTTGTCTGTGTGCCATCATGTGGGACACTGAGCAGGCAGTAGACGTGAGAATGGGGACTTGGAGAAAGAGACTAAATCTAGCTAGAATGTGGATTTGGAAGTTATGGGAATACCGAGAACTGCTATCTGAATTGCTGCAAGACTCTCATGGTTTGTCCCCCCTCTTCCTGACCATACTAAATGGACCAGTTAGAAACATTTTCCTCAAAACCCATTTTCTGGTCAGTCTCTGCAGCACAGAGGCTGTGGCTTTGCTTTTTGCGGATCCATCCTCTTTCAGAGTTGGAGCAGTGCTCTAGACATAAAAAGTGAAAGGTGTTTACTTCTTGATATGCAAACTCAGAGCATGACAGCCAAGCCAGACTCAACACCTAATATTGGGAATATACTAACATGGAGTTTCTACAGGTTTGTTTCTGTTCTCCTGTAAGAACAAATCCTTCTGAACTTTTTAAGTTCAAGAACTGTGCTGTTCTTTGCATATTCATGATAATTAAGCTGGTAGAATAGTCCCATATGTTCAAATCCCAAGCCCTTAACAAGTGTGTAGTAGTGAACTCTTTGCCCTTGAAGTAAGGGCTGTTTTCATCTAAGATGTGAGATAAATCATAGGCTTCTTTTATCTGTCTTTGCCCTGGACTCTGAAATGTTCAAAGATAAATTAATTAGTGACAATTACATTTACAGTAGTCAGACATGAACATTTATCCAGTGTTAGATATTGTAGCAAAATCTTTCTCGTCCCTCTCATTCAAAGGAGTTCTGAGCCATTACGTTTAAAAGAAAAATGGGATGCAAAAATGATTACTAATCAGCAATTTCTTCTCCCTTCTTTCTCTTTAATTCTAATATCTCATTCTATTTCAGTTGACTGGTAGGTTAGAGGGGGAAAGGTACAGATAAATAGAAATGTATAAATTAAAAAGTGTCAATTGTCTGAACTTCTAGTACCCCCAAATTGGTTCATGTTCCTAGCAGACAATTAGCTTATCACAAACCCCTTCACTTCTCTGAACCCTCAGTTCCCCAGATGATTCCATGTTCTTATTAATTTTAGAAACCTGAAGCTGTATTATCCTTAGATGTCACTTTATTACATACATGGAATGCAATGGTTACAAAGATTCAGTGTCTCACTTTACCCTTTTATCCACTGACTCTAAGGAGAGCCCAGCTCTCACTCCTGCAATGGAGCAAGACAGGAAAGGAGGGCTTTGCTATCCAGTAGGGCTGCATAAATCGTAAATCATGGTAGACTGTGACAGAGTTTTGAAATTTACAGTGCATGACATCATGATTAATGAGACAATGTTATGTTTATAGAGGTAGACACTGTACACAGAAAAAGAGAACCATTACAAAGAACACATGGAACTTGTTTAGCTACTACAGTTTTTGTGTCAATCCCTATCATTACTATCACCACAATGTTCGTCTTATACTTGGTATTAAATATTTCAGAGGATAAGTTACACAACTAACCATTAGGATCTGTGTGCTTAGGAATCAGCTGATAAAGACCTCATTCTAAAAAGAACTTATTTTAAAAATTCCAAAATAAAATGAAAATGAATCTAGGCAAACTGTTAAAATATTTCTAAAAATTTAAATTATTTCAGTGACATCTCTTCATTTCAAAATTTAAAAAATACTTTTCCAAGGCAATTTCTCTCTCTCTGTACACACACAGACACACACACACAGATACATGCAGACAAAAACATACACAGACATGTACCAACTTAGAGATTGCTTTTGTGATTACTCAGCTGATTTCTTGAAAGAAACTATAAAAGCCAAATCCTAAAAATTCTTTAAAGGGTTAAGCTGGAGTTGTTGGGTTGTTCCAAAGACAGTTTAAGTAACTAAATAGTTTACATCACTGCTTTCAAAAGTTCACACTCAAAATATTTTTTGAATTCTAACTTTTCCTAGAAATAACTATTCTCCCAACTCCATCCTCTGTTAGAGAGAATCAGAAACTCACACACCCATTACCTCTTTGTTCCCAACCCTCTGCATGGCATCCCCCAGATGGAAATAAAATCTCCCATCATCAGTGCCAGGATCTCCGGATTCTATTCCTTCCTGTAGAAAGAACAGTGTTAGCATGGGTAAAATAATTAAATACCAGATTCCATTAATTGATTTACGTAGCTTTTCTTATGGCACATCATAAGAAAATCTAAAAACCAGAAAAATACATCTCTGTATTAAAATTTGGGAATGAGGTTACTGGTCAACATTTTCAATGCCTCATAAAGCTACATTTAACAATGCATTCATCATTAATTCACAGAGGAATGGCCCACAAAATTAGTATGATACTTTGTGTACCTTCTGTGTGGGAGCAATCATGTTTCAGTATTTCAAAGAATTTCTCTGGCTGGATAGCTCTTACATTTATTTTGCTCTCCAAATCTGACCATATGTCATCTAGAGGCATTTTATTCCTAAACCAAAATGTTTAACTGCTCATGTTTGAAGTGATGGCAGTCCAACTCCAAGTATTATTTATTTCCATTTAAAACAAATGTGTCCTTACCTTTTTTTTTTTAAATTTATTTATTATTATTATACTTTAAGTTGTAGGGTACATGTGCATAACGTGCAGGTTTGTTACATATGTATACTTGTGCCATGTTGGTGTGCTGCACCCATCAACTCGTCATTTACATCAGGTATAACTCCCAATGCAATCCCTCCCCCCTCCCCCCTCCCCCCTCCCCATGATAGGCCCCAGTGTGTGATGTTCCCCTTCCTGAGTCCAAGTGATCTCATTGTTCAGTTCCCACCTATGAGTGAGAACATGCGGTGTTTGGTTTTCTGTTCTTGTGATAGTTTGCTAAGAATGATGGTTTCCAGCTGCATCCATGTCCCTACAAAGGACACAAACTCATCCTTTTTGATGGCTGCATAGTATTCCATGGTGTATATGTGCCACATTTTCTTAATCCAATCTGTCACTGATGGACATTTGGGTTGATTCCAAGTCTTTGCTATTGTGAATAGTGCTGCAATAAACATACGTGTGGAGAACTAAAGCCAATTTGAATCTTTAAAAAAGTAGTTTTTTATTAAACAAATCCCTATTCTAAAACATTTATCTAATTCTCTGATTTCTCACACAAGGACTGAAATTGAGATTGATGAACTCCATTCCCCTCCCTACAAAGAGAAAAGATATTAAAGCAATAGAATGAGTTTAGAAAAGCAGGACAAAAGTTAAGAATATCTAAATGTCAAGGACTTCTTTATAAAAATCTGCATCCTTGAGTCCTCTTCGCAAGAAGCTTATTATCTTTCACTAGGAAGAAATTGCATTTACATAATGTTGGAAATGAGCAAGCTGCATGACAGAATGGGAAAAGCATCACTCAGGACAGGAAGGGAGCTACAGCAAGGGCTTCTAATTGACCAACACTCAAGTGTCCTTGCTTGATAACTGACCAGCCCAGCTCTTGCTTTCCCCATCTCTGAAGCAGGCAGAGTAGCAGTAAGCCATCCTATGTCAAAGGAAATGTAACGAGACACTTTAAATCACAGAAACCCACATGCCCACAGGGCCCTGGCAGGAAATGTGAAATGCTGACAGGGGTCCAGGGACAGCCCCTTCCCAAGGGGGGAACACTGCTTGTCTGTGTGCAGGGAAGTGGGCCAGATATGACGTTTCAAGAGAAACTAGAAGTCTGCATAATTATATAAACATGCTCAGATTCTCAAATAAGGCAAGCAATTAAAATGGTTTTTAATAGAACTATGCCAGCCAAATAAAACATGCAAGCTATTTGCAATCAGTGGGTTACTATTTGGGATCTCTGATTTAAGTCATGTGAAAGAAAGAGATCATAAAAGGAATATATCGCTACTTAAAAAAAAGCCTACATCTATCTAATCGGTTATGTCCAATATGGTAGCTGCTAGCCACACATTACTGCTAAAATAAAAGAAAATGAAAAATTTACTTCCTCAATCCCAGTGGCCACAGTTCAGGTGCTTGATGGCCACACGTGGCCAGTGGCCATCATACTGGAGAACACAGATAAAAAACATTTCCATCACAGTAGAAAATTTTTTTCCTTTTAGAGACAGGGTCTCACTCTGTCACCCATGCTGGAAGACTGTAACACATTCACAGCTCAACGCAGCCTCGACCTCCTGGGCCTGAGTATCTGGAACCACAGGCATGTGCCACCACATCCAGCTAATTTTTAGAATTTTCTGTAGAGATGGAATCTCACTATGTTGCCTAGGCTGGTCTTAAACTCTTGTCCTCAAGTGATTCTCCCACCTTGGCCTCCAAAAATGTTGGGTTTACAGGTGGGAGCCACTGCAACTGGCCCACAGCAGAAAATTTTGGGCAGCCCTGGGATAGACCACCTGTGATTCTGCTGAATTGATGAGGATTTAATTAGATATGAGAAAAAAAAGCATATTTTAATTTGAATATTTTGAGCAATGACATTTTCAGCCAGTATTTGTTACCTCGTTTTGTGTGGGTAGCTAAGAGTACTATTCTGAGTACAGTAAATATATAACTTATAAAAGGAACATATAATGCATTGTCTGTATATATATATATATATATTTTTTTTTTTTTCTTTTCTTTTTGAGACACAGTTTCACTTTGTTGCCCAGGATGGAATGCAGCCTCTGTCTCCTGGGTTCAAGTGATTCTCATGCCTCAGCCACTCAAGTAGCTGGGATTACAGGTGCACACCACCACACCAGGCTCATTTTTGTATTTTCAGTAGAGACAGGGATTCACCATGTTGGCAAGGCTGGTCTCGAACTCCTGACCTCAGGTGACTCACCCACCTTGGCTACCCAAAGTGCTGGGATTACAGGCATGAGTCACCGCACCCAGCCCATTGTCTGTATTTAAAAATATCGAAAGCATCACCAATTTTGTCCTCCTTTGCCATTTATTTAAAAACTAATAACAACTTCAGTTTTATACATGTTTAAATAAAATGTTTTCCAAATCGTCTCTGCTCACGTGGTTGGTATTCTGACATCCGACACTGTTGATTACAGTGGAGGCCCACACTGCCTATGAATGTCGTGGTCTGAGGGTGGACATCCTGAGGATGAAAATACTCAGCAGTGCATGCAATCAATTCATGAGGAACAAGCACGTGTGTTTCAATAACTTTAAGGACTCGAAAGTTGAAAGGAGAGGGGAAGCAGTGAACATTACCTTTAAATATGGGATGCTCTCAGCAATCTTGTTCTGTGCCTTCAGGATGAAGCCATAATGGACTTTAGCAAAGCCATCATTAGGTGTCACACTCAGCACCTAAACTCAAAGAAAACACAGAACATAACTCAAAGAAAACATAGGTGATCGCTTAAAAAATTCTACAAATGACTGTCAAAACCAGTTTTTAACTAGCTTTGTTGTACTTGGATTGGATTACGATGTTACAGCTGAAAACACCATAGTACTTTGTCTCATGGCAATATCATTAAGCTTAAATGGCTCCTTTTCCCCTCAACTCAATATGCTTTTCACATTTACACAATGGTTCTTCAAGAATCAAGAAATGAATGAAAAGGCAATAACTGTTAAAGCATCACTTTAACAATGCAAATCAGCAAAATATCTCTCAATTGATATGAGTTCAGTATTTTTTAGTGATCAAGGGAAAATAGCTTTAAATTTGCTATACTTGAAGACAATTCTGAATGGTTATTAGACATCACTTCATATACAAGCTTTATACATTGCCTTAATTAAGAGAAAATTTAGATTTGCATTTGTAATACATCACAATCCATTCATTCAACAGAAAACTTCTTGAGTGCCCAGACCTTTTTAAGCTCTGAAGATAAAGTGGTGAGCAAATCCAATATTCTGTGATAAAACCCAGGTAAATATTTCATATTAATCACATCATTGTTTATTATTATATGCATTCATTATGATTTAAAGATAAATTAGGCAAAGCACCTCTAAATTAAATATTAATAGTGAGAGACCAGAACAACATTCAACTTGTGAAGCTACTTAGACAAACTAATTTATGGAACAAAAGAGAAGGATGGAAAAGGTTCGAGCTGGTGCAGGTAGGGAAAGATGCATCTCCCATCTCTTCTCACCATCCTTGAGCCCGAGTAGAAAAAGGGAAGTCACAGCCACAGTAGGGCTACAATGGGGTTACACAGAAGGAACAAGTGTGCACACAGGAGACACCAGGCCCTCGGGGGGCCCACACAGCACACACTGCAGATGCTGTAGCATTTTCAGCTTGCATCTGGTCCTGCACCTGATCAATCAGCAAATCTGGTCAACACTACCTTCAAAATATATTCAGAAACATACCATGTGTCACTTCCTTCACCGCTGCTACGCTGACCCAAGAGAGGTGTCTCATCATCTCTCTATATCTTCTTACAGGAGCCTCCTCACTGCAGATCCTCTGCACCCCTGGCCCTGCCGCCGCTTGCTAAATCCTAGGTCAGATCTCAACCCTCCTCTGCTGCATTACATTCAGACTGAGTGCAAGATTGAGTTCCTGGAACCACCCCAAAGCCTCCCTTGGCTGGGCCTCTCCATTGCTCTGGTCTCCTCACCTGTCCCTGCCCCTCCCAGGCAAGCCTCTGAGGCATGTTGGACTTCTTGCTGCTCCAGAGCAAGTCAAAGACATCCCTGCCTCGGGGACTTTGCATTCACAGTATCCCTCTGGCTCAGGTTCTTCTGCCAGACATCCCCATAGTAAGCTCCCTTACCTCAGTGAAGCCTACCCCGACCATCACCCTCATTACTAAAACAGAACCCCCTCCATCCCTAGTCACTCTCCAACTTCTTTACCTTGACTCACTTTTCTTCATAGCACTTACCACCATCTGACCTAGTATATTTTTATTTCTCCCGCTAAGATGCAAGCTCTACAGGGATTTTGTCTGTTTTGCTCATTGCTCATCCCCACTGCCTGCTATGCGTAGCGTAGCATTCAGGTGCTCGAGAAACCCGTACTAAATGCTCAGATGAGTACGTGCTGGGCTTTCCTCCCTAATTAGACCTCCGAAAGCCCAGACCCTGCTTCTTTGCAGCTTCCACAGCACTGTCCCCAAGCTAGACATTGATCAGGAGCTCAATAAATACCTCTGGAATTGAACTAAATTGACACAGATGATGATTCTACCAGCATAACCATGGAGGGATTATTATAATTATTACAGCTACACAGATGACATTTCTGCCTACTGCAGGCACACAGCCATTATCTCAAGTAATTAATAAATTTATTGATTTACTAGACATCTTAGAACACACAGAACTCTTCCAGGCCCTGGGCATAGAAAGATAAATGAGATATACTTTCTTTTCTCAGGGGGCTGTCACTCAAGTGAGGGAGACAGATTTAGAAGTAGACAATGCAAGATGTTAAGTGTAGCTATAGATAGGCACAAAGCATGCAGGGGTTATACAAGAGGGGCACCTGGCTCACTCTAGGGTGAGTGTGGCTGGGGCCAAGGTCTGAAAAGTATTTAAGGATAAATAGGAGTTCACCAGGAACAGGAAGTGAGGGATGGTGGAGGAGAAGGTATTCAAGATATAGCAGAAAGTGAGTAGAAAGGGATAATGGGCCAGGAAGAGCAAAAGAGAATATTGTTAAATTATGAACAAAAGGTGATAGGAGAAGAGATTGGAGAAAAGGCAGAAGTCAAATTAAATCAGAAAGGGTCCTGTTTAGTATCATGTGCAAGGCAATGTCCTGGGGAGTAGAAAAAAGTTACATACACTTCTACTTGTATCTGTCTCTCAAATAGGGTGAAACAAGCTCTGTGGCTCTCCTGTGATCTGCACGGTGGACAACCATGTGTCCCATTCAGTACAAACACTGTCAGGAGGCAAGGGTGGGGCTCAGGCCCCAGGGCAGCTGCCAGCGCTGCCCTCCCTGCTTGCTTCTTTGTGCTTAGGTACCATGCTCACTGCAGTTTACACACAGATGTGTAATGGTCGTGCAGGTTGTATTATCTAGTAATCAACAAGCCCTCAGAAATTGACAAGTGGTTTTATGAGATTTCTAAAAAACCCAGACTGAGGCTACAGTTGCCCTTTGAACAATATGGGTTTGAACTGCATGGATTATCTTCTGCCTCTGCTGCCCCGAGACAAGACCAACTCCCCCGCATCCTCCTCCTCTTCCTTGGCCTAGTTAACGTGAAAACAGTGAGGATGCAAACTTTAATCATCCACTTCCTCTTAATGAATAGCAAATATATTTTCTCTTCCTTATGGTTTTTAAAGTTTCTTTTTTAAAGTTTTTAATTTTTGTAGGCACATAGTAGGTGTATGTATTTATGGGGTACCCGAGATATTTTGATACAGGCATGCCATGCATACTAATTACATCATGGAAGATGGGGTATCCAGCCCCTCTGACATTTCTCCTTTGTGTTACAAATAATCCAATTATATTCTTTTACTTTCCTTTTGCTTTTTAAAATAACGTGTTCTTTTCTCTAGCTTACTTCATTATAAGAATATAACATATAGTACATATACAAAATATGCATTAATCAACTGTTTATGGTACCTGTGTGGCTTCTGGTCAACAGGAGACTATTAGTAGTTAAGTTTTTGGGGAGTCAAGATGTACACATGGATTTTCAACTGCCCAGGAGGTTAGCATCCCTAACCCCTGTGTTGTTTAAGGGCCAACTGTAATATTAGACGTATTGTCTCTCTCTCTCTCTCTCTCTCTATAAAACACACACATCCATTCATAAACACAGACAAAGACAACCACAACCTCACATAGCTGACATTTCTATCCCCAGGACAAACTTTTTGCATGATACATACCTGGAATTTTAAAAAGTTATATAATCATAAAATAATAAATATTAATTTTTCAGCAAGAGTTAAAAGATTTTCTGGCAGTTAAATAGAATTTTATATTTGACATCATCTTAAAAATTGTTTTAGGGTGTGTACCTTTTGTAATGCACATATATATTCATGCATATATATATACACATAATATTATGTGGGTACATACATATACACATAACATACAAGTACATAAACATATCTCAGGCATTTGCTTCAACATTTTTGTCTGGAAGGGCCACCATCAAGCATGTTTGAAGCCCACTGCTGCAGGAAATGAGAACCACAGAAGATTTAAAGCCCTGGGAGATGATCAGTGTGGTGTTCTAGTGTTAGTGAAGGTCGGGGGAGAGGAAACCCGGACAGGATAAACCTGCCCCTGCTCAGGCGAGAGATGACGGGTGCTTCAGTTACAAAGGGAAGGGATTTGAAAGTTAAACAGAAGTTAAAATGAACAGAAATTCGTGATTTGGTACCAGATTATAAACTTCATGAGGGCACATTCTGCATGTGTTTCACGAACTACTGTTTCTCTAGCTAGTGTGTATGGGTTTTAATAGATGTGTGTTGACTGAGTGAATGGGTATAAGTGAGCAGTGGCGGCTGAGTCAGGAGTGGCATGAAGCTCCCCACTGTAGTGCCTGGGCAGCTGCTAATGTTGCCAACTTGCAAGAGAATCTCAGGAGGGGCCGCAAAAAGCTACAGACTGGAACGAAGGATATCACACCATTTTAAAGCCAGTTTCTTTGTTGAACTAAAAACAGCAAAAAACTGGAAAAATAAAAATATGAACATACTCAAAAATAAAAATTAACATGAAGAAAAATGTAAAATTAAAATGTCTATTTTCTAAAAATGATCTTTAACATAAACATATCAAGAAAAACCTTGGCTAATGAAAGAGACTCCATTAGATATAGCTTATTAACTTCAAAGTGACAGGACCGGAAAAAGGAAACCCCCACACATATTTTCAGTCTATTAATGCTTTAAAAAAAAACTCACCCATTTGTATAATATGTTTATATTTTAGACTTTCTGCCTCCTATTATGCATATTCAGATGAGATTATGATATAAAACATATAAACAACAGCAGGTAAATTTTATTTTTCGGGATGAAGTAAAATGTTTCACATATCTGAGATTTAGCATCAGGTAAAGGGATGAATATCCTGAAGGAAGGTTTTAAAAAGGTGAGGAAGGACAAATCCACAGTGTGTTAGAGAAACTAGCATGCTGTCAGATCCTGCCCTAACCTCAAACGTGCTTGCACCCAGTCAACACTTGAGAATGTTTTTTAGATGGAAAGAAAGAGGGAGAAAGGAATGCAGGAAAGTAGGAAGTGAGAGAAGGAGGGGTAGAGGAACAGAAGAAAGAAAATAGGGAAGAATTCTACAAGGAAGGAAGGGAGTGAGGAGGAAGGGAGGAAGGGAAGAAGGAAGGAAAGAAGGAAGGAAAGAAAGAAGAGAGGGAGGGAGGGAGGGAGAGAGGAAGGTAGGAAGGAAGGAAGGAAGGAAGGAAGGAAGGAAGGAAGGAAGGAAGGAAGGAAGGAATTCTACCAGTTTCATTTTTGTTGCCTCTGACAGTGACAAAATAATGGATGTGTTTGTTATAGCTTCACAACTCTTACATTCACAGGTCCTGATTCACTGAGGTATATGATGCTTCTCTTAACCATACTCTGTAAGACAGGGCATTGAGTGTTAAGTGTTGGCCATTAACAAATACAATGTTCCACATGGAATTAATGTATGACCTGGAATAGGTCTTTAGTAAATGGCACACATTGTCAACATTAAAGGTTCAATCCACCCTGTGTAGCTATTAGTGATGTTACAAAAAGCAAAGGTCTTATTTCTGCTCTCTCAGAAAATATAAAAATTATGAGAAAGGTAAAAAGATAATTGCTCCAAAATTCAATGATTTTCATTACACAATAATAGCAATACACAGAGGAAAGTACCACTTTGAGAATAGACCCAGTCCCTGCCAGAGTATGAAATTGCTATTCTTGATGGCATTTAAAAAATATCATAAAAGGAGTAGGGTGAGATGACTTGTGCCTGTAATCCCAGCTATTTGGAAGGCCTGAAGCAGGAGGATCACTTGTGGCCAGGAATTTGAGTCCAGCCTGGGTAACATAGGGAGACCTCACCATCACTAAAGAATTTTTTAAAATTTAGGTGGGCATGGTGGCATGTGCCTGTAGTCCCAGCTACTTAAGAGGCTGAAGCAGGAGGATTGCTTGAGTCCAGGATGTGGATGCTTGGTGAGCTATGATCATGTCATTACACTCCAGGCTGGGCAACCAGAGTGAGACCGCATGTCAAAAACAAAAACAAAACATAACTGTAGCAGAAATCATATTGACTATCACTGAGTGGTAGCATCTTGATGTAGACTTCACCAGCTTGAAAACCATTGATCAAAGGGCCTGAATTAAAGAATAACAAGTAAACATGTTCCTCTTTCTTTTACAGAGGCATTAACTTTCTCCATCTTCAAATTTCATTGGGTATCCTGTTCATTATGTACCAAAGGAATTCCTCCACTGCCTAAAGGAGTCACATTTCTCTAGATTTTTAGTTACTTGTGACTTAGAGGTTATCTATCAACATCTGTTACAAAGTAGAAATCCTTTGAAAGGCATCTTTGCCAGAGGATTTGAAGAGTCAATGCCCTGCTGAAAAGTGAGTAATTTATGTCACATTCTTGAAAGGCCCCTGTTCCATAGCCTCTCTCTAGACCATACTTCTGCCAAAAAAAAAAAAAAAAAAAAAAGGAAAGAGAGAGAGAGAGAGAGTGTGTGTGTGTGTGTGTGTGTGTGTGTGTGTAACATTCACAGGAACTTAAATTCTTCCTGTCATAAAGAACAATTTTAAAAAGACTATGTATGGAAAGATAAATATGAAGTTTTAAAAGCATCACAATTACAATTTGAAGGCTTTAATCTACTACGTGTTAACTAAGATTTAAAAATCTTCTGATCTAGGAAAAAAAAGCAATGTTAAAACATAGTTTAGAATATGTTAACTATAATAATACTTACATGCTTTTTAACTTAATTTAAAATAAAGATAATAAATGCAATTTGCAAATAGCCTTAGAACTTAATTTGATGTAGTTAATACAAGATTGATGCTTACCTCTTCGTAAACTTTCTTTGCATTGTCATTATCTCCTATCAAGAGGTATCCCACGCCAAGGTCGTTTTTTAAGGAAGTATCATTGGGAAATAGTTGAACTAATCTCTGTAGGGTAAGCAGGGAACCTCTCATATGACCTGAGTTGGTGAGAATTAAAAAAAAAAAAAGAAATAAAAACAGATTATGTACAGTTTTGTATTGAGAAGGTAGGTCATGAGAGACTATTCACCAGGGCCTGAAAACTAGCTCAAATCTGGCTTTATTAGTGGTTTACTAAGTACCTAGTAGGATTTCGTAATGTAGTTGCAGTGGTATTAATAACTGCCATAAGTAGATACTGAATATGGCATTGATTATAAACATTCTAAAGACATTCTCATTTTAAAAATTCAGCAATGTTTACCATTTTATGTTAAATTCCTTCTCAAGAAAAACTTAGTCACCAATTCCTCGTTAAAAAAAAAGTTCTGCTGAAATCTTTTAGGTTTATTAACTTTATGAATAGAGGGTAAGCAATAAAAAGTCTTTTCTAACTTCAGGGTCTAGCACCTGTAGGAAATTTGAAAAGGCACCAAAGTACATGGGACAGTACCTAACTGCTGACACATCTCCAATCAATGACAAGTGTACTCATCTCTAGGTAATGACCTAGTCATGGAACAAACGATACATCATCCAGTATTAGGGCGCCCTCTCGTGGACAAAGGCATACTTTGCACTCATGAATCATGAAAAAACCCAGCTTCAATTGATCTATATAAAAGAACACGTGCAAAAAGAGGACTAGCATAAATGAAAAAAGTCATGAATTATCTAAAAGGCTTCATTTCCCACAATCTAGGAGAGTGACAGGAGTGTCAGTAAGCTAAAGCAGCTGTATATTACACTGCCAAACCATCTGCCATAAAGCATCACTGACTCATCCCATGGCCTATGCCCCATTACCAGTCAATCGTATTCCTATCAGAACCCTAGTCATTTCCTCACTAACAAATCTGGGCTTCCTTTTCTATACCTTTCCTTCCCACTACCTGCCCACCTAGGCTCACACTTTCTTCTAGAATTCTCCTATTATCCACAACAAAAGCACGGACACAAACCCCTCTTGCAGCCATCTGCTCCCTGTCCGTTCCACTCTGCAGCCAGGAACCCTGTTGTGTTGTGACCAACTTCACCACCTTGTCATTTTCACTAAACTCTTCTGTCTCCAGTTGCCTCAGAGCCTCCTTAAGTGAACTTGCCTCATTCTCAAGGACATTCTGAGAGGACTCCTTTCAAATGCTGATGGATTGCTGTGGAAGAGACAGTCACCTTCCCAGGGCCGAGGACAGGGTGAGGCCAGAGAGGCACTCAGAGTGAGATTTCAGAGGACGCCAAAAAAGTTAGTAATTTTGATGTGAAGGCTAGTTTAATGCATCCTTTTAAAAAATTAATATTAATGTAAAACATTCATGATGAAGAAAATGTTAACACTTTAGTGACAGAATCACTAAACAGTGCTAAGCAGAGTCATAGTGGAGACTGAGGCAAGAAGAAAACTCAGTAATGCTGATTCTTTTTTTTTTTCTTTGAGATGCAGTCTCATTCTGTCGCCCAGGCTGGAGTGCAGTGGCATGATCTCGGTTCACTGCAATCTCTGACTTCCGGGTTCAAATGATTTTTCTGCCTCAGCCTCCTGAGTAGTTGGGATTACAGGTGCCTGCCACCATGCCCAGCTAAATTTTGCAGTTTTAGTAGAGACGGGGTTTCACCATGTTGGCCAGGCTGGTCTCAAACTCCTGAACTTAGGTGATCTTCCCACCTTGGCCTCCCAAAGTGTTGGTATTACAGGCATGAGCCACCACACCCGGCCAGTAATGCTGATTCTGTGTCCATGGTGAGTGCCTGCATTGTCTCTCTGGAGTCCTGGCCCTGCCTTTTCTGTGCTGAATTTGTGCTGCATGTTTTACTTCTGCTGCACTGGTCCCTATGAATATTAGTGTAACTGACCATTTCTTATCATTTTTAATCATCACGTGGGCTCTAGTCCTGTGTTGTTCATCTACAAAAGTGATACAACTCCTCTTCATTCTAATCCTCAGAAAACTGATAGGAGGGTCCACTGGGCCTTGACTCTAAACTATAGGAGCCTCCCCTAAGTGACATTAATAATCTGCCCGTGTAACTGTCTGGCCAGCTGAGCACCTGCCTTGGCAGTGACTCGAGCTCCTTCCCTCCACGTTCAGTGATGATGTGTTATGGGGAGAGAATTGTAAGCCTGGTGATTGTGAAGTCAGCTGACAGCTAGTCTTATTTGCCTTCAGTACTGGGAACGTGGGTCAGTCCAGAGGATGGTGTATGATGTTCTATATTATGTGTGCTACTTTTAGCATCTAGCTGGTATCATTTTTCCTCAAATGATAATCTTTAGATTATAGCCTCCTAAATCTGATGAGATATGATATGATGTTCTTTTCAAAGTATTTGCAAATTTGCTTCATGATTAATTTTTTTTCTAGCATTTTCCTTGATATAGGGTCAAATCTTACAAGTAAATTTTTTTTAGAGTACCAGAAACAGCTATTATTCATTTATAAAAAAATTTGCACAGATAATTTCAACCTCCATGAATCATTTTGCCATAGTTAAGGGAGAAAAGAATTTGGTATCACAGGAACAGTTTTTTACTCCAGATATCTATTAGCTATGATTCCTTAGGCAAATTATACAGGCTATCATAAAATGGGAGGAAACGGGGAGAAGAGAGCTAGCAGAGACTTGTTAATGAAATTTAAGGGAAGAAACCATCTACATAAGATAAAAGTGTAAGACGAAGTAGCAAGTGCTAATGTAGAAGCTGCAGCAAGTTTCCGGAAGATCTAGCTAAGATCATCGATGAAGGTGGCTACACTAAACAGCAGATTTTCTATGTAGACAAAAATCACTGTCTATTGGTAGAAGATGCCATCTAGAACTTTCATAGTGAGAGAGGAGAAGTCAATGACTGCTTTCAAAGTTTTGAGGATACACCTACTGTCTTGTTAGGAGCTAATGTAGCTGGAGACTTTAAGTTGAAGCCAGTGCTCACTTACCATTTTGAAAAACCTGGGGCCTTTAAAATTATGCTAAATCTACTCTGCTTGTGCTCTATAAATGGGAAAACAAAATCTGAATGATAGGACATCTAGCATGGTTTTTTGACTATTTTAAGCCTACTGTTGAGTCCTTAAAAACAAAAAGGTCCTTTCAAAATATTACTGCTCATTGATAAGCACCTAGTCACCAAGAACTCTGATGGAGATGTCTAAGGAGGTGAATGTTGTTCTCATGCCTGCTAACACAACATCCATTCTACAGTTTATGGATCACAGAGTAATTTAGACTTTTAAGTTCTATTATTTAATAAATAAATTTTATTTAAATGTCAAAATATAAAAACTAACAGGAGTTTGGGGAGGAAGTTGATTCCAACCCTCATTAATGACTTTGAGGGGTTCAAGACTTCAGCGGAGGAAGGAACTACAGATGTGGAAATAGCAAGATAAGTAGAATTAGAAGTGGATCCCGAAGATGTGATTGATTTGCTGCAATCTCATGATCAAACTTTAATAGATGAGTAGTTGCTTCTTACAGATGAGCAAAGAAAGTGGTTTCTTGAGGTGGAATCTACTTATGGTGAAGATGCAGCAAATGTTGTTGAAATGGCAACAAAGGATTTAGAATATTCCATAAACTTTGTTGGCAAGGCAGTGACAGGGTTTGAGAGGATCGACTCCAATTTTAAAAAAAGTTCTGTGGGCAAAATACTGTCAAACACCATTGCAAACTACAGATACATCTTTCCTGAAAGGAAGAGTCAATCAATGCAGCAAACTTCATTGTTGTCTTATTTTAAGAAACTGCCTCAGTCACCCCAACCTTCAGCAACCACCACCCTGGTCAGTCACCGGCTATTAATATTGAGGCAAGACCCTCCATCCACAAAAAGATTACAACTCACTGAAGGCTCAGATTATCATTAACATTTTGAGCAATAACATATTTTTAAATTAGGGTTTGGACATCGTTTTCTAAGCCATAATGTTATTGCACACTTAAGACACTATGACATAGTATAAACAACTTTTAGATACCCTGGGAAATCAAAAAATTTGTATAACTCTCTTTATTCTGATGGTCTGGAACCAAACCCACAGTATCTTTGAGATATGTCTCTATTAAGGTCAGGATTGCAATTTCAGTTTTAGAGATGGTGAGCTTAGGACACAGATACATTACTTGAAATCAGTTGTAAAACTCAGGTTTCCTCCCATGTAATCATTCTAAGAGAAGAATACACTCTTCAGCTTCTTCAAGATTAAAAAGTATGCCATTTCCTACTGAACTACCTTTGACTGCATCTTACCTAGAAATTGTTGCCTGTCTGAGCGACGCTTCAAACTCAGCTTCAGCAGGTCCGCAGGGACATCAGGTAGGCTGGCCACCTCTTGGTAGGTCTCGATGGCTCCACGTAGTACCTCATTGCTTCTCCTCTTCTCAGCCAAATCGTCCTCACACTAGAAGAAGTCCCCAGACTGGATAAATGTCCCATGACTAGCTGTGTTTGTAATTACCCAAAATAGTCATAAAAAATTAACTTTTGGATATGACTTAAAAGAAATGTAAGACACATTAGCCTTTTCTCCTTATCAAGAGATAAAAAAAACTAACAAAATATAGAAAATCAACACACTATTTTAATAATACAAAGAAAAGTTTGTTACTAAAGACAAGAAAGAATGTCATAAAGGCAGGACTAATACATGCTGGGGCTGATGGAGATGTACATCCTGTTACACACTAACATTATATAGGCAAGTCTCCAGTCCAAGTTCCCATTCTTTCATTAATTTATTTGTGTGTGCATTCGTTCATTTAACAACTGTTTTCTGGGAAAGAGGCACTCTTCTACAAATGTCGCAGGCATATTGAACAAAACAGACAAAGCCCTTTTTGCTTTCTACTTTGCATCCATTTTGGAAAGGTGGCAAATATAATAAACAAATAAAGGTACCATGTTCTAACAGCCATAAGTGCTGTGGATAAAAACAAAGCAGGCTTAGGAGTGCTAGGTGGGATGGTAAGACATTGCTAATTTAATCAGGATGCTCAGGGAGGGCCTGAAAGAAGAGAGGGAGCACATTATAAAGATAACTTGGGGAGTAGCATTCTAGGCAGGGAAAAGAGCAAGAGCAAAGGCTTGGAGGTAGGAGTGAGGAATCGAGGAAAGGACAGTGCAGTGGAGCGGAGGAAAGGGAAGACCAATGGAGGCCATCAGGTAAAGTAGGGCCTGGCAAGTTATTGACAATTCTAGTACACAAAGTGAGATGGGAAGACAATGGGGACTTTTGAAACAATCTGATGCATGTGTTGAAGGAATCATGGTGGCAGCAGTATGGAGAACAGACTGAGAAGATGGGAGAGGTAGAATACTCCAGCAGGAATCCAGGTGTTGGATGGTTATGGCTTGGACTAAGATAGCAGTAACGGAAGTGGTAACAAGTGGTCAGATTATAGATACATTTTGAAGGTCAGAGCCAACAGATTTGCTCATAGTCTAAATGTAGGGTGTGAGAGAAGGGGAGAGAGAAAAACCAAGAATGAACAAGGTTTGGGCTTCAGTGATTACTGGATGAATTGTCATTCCCTGAGAATGGGAACACAGGGCAGGAGCAGGTTTGGGGGTAGTATGGAATCAGGAGATTTGTTTTGGACATATTAAACTAAAATGCCTATAAGATATCCAAATGGAATTATTGACCAGGAAGGGGCATATATGAGTCTGCAGTTCAGGAGGGAGGTCAGAGTAAGAGACGTTAAGTGTGGGAATTATCAAGGATGAAGACAGTATGTAAAGCTAGGAAGCTAGCAGCAGTCGAGAGTGTAAACAGAGAAAACAAGCAGTCCAAGAACTGAATCCTAAAGAATTCCAGTGTTTAAGGGTCATTAGAGATCAGGATAACAAGGGAGGACCAGCAAAAAGGAGGGAAACCCAGAGTACAGCAGATTCAAGTGAACATGAGATGATGGAAGGAGGTGGAGATAACTCTTTCGAAGAGTTTCACTGTAAAGGGGAGCAGAAAACTGAGCCAGCTGGCAGAGGGTAATGTGCAGACAAGGGGAGTTCTTTAAGGATGGGAAATAGTACAGCAGGCTTCCAAGGAGATGCAAGAGTCTCAGTAGAGAGGGAAAATCTGATGATGCAGAAGGAGACACAAAAATTAGAGGGATGTCCTTCAGCAGGTGAGAGAGGAACAGGGACCAGAATAGTCAATCTGTGCTAACAGGAGGGAAGGCAGAGCATATGGGCACAGGTAGAGAATGGCTGTTAGCACAGTAGCAGCAGCATGTGGAAATTGTCTGGATATTTCTATTTTCTTAATGAAATAAGAATCAACATTCTTAGCTGGAAACTGAGAATGAGGACTAAAATACTGGAGGCAGGAAGAGAGAGGAGAATGTGTAAAATACCATCAATATCTCATCAGATTTAGGAGGCTACAATCTGAAGACTATCATTTGAGGAAAAATGATTCTGGCTAGATGCTAAAAGTAGCATACATGTTTTTTTTTTTCTCAGAATATTTAAACATGTTTATGTTGTTAAAATGTGTGTTGTAGTTAATATATAAATATATGCAGAACCAAAATAAAGTATCGCCCCACAATTTGAGGGCATGGTAAGAAAATGACCTATCCCTCCCATATCCCAAAGTAAAAAACCAACCAACAAACAAAAAAACTAAGAATCAGCATAAATTGACAAAATAAGACAACTATGGGATTTTTTTTTCACAAAATAACACATCAGTGAAATAACTTGATGATATGAACTGATTAGGATAGTTACCCAAGATGACGAGAGCTAGAATTAAAGCAGTAGTGACAGAAGTGGACAGATTTATGAGAAAGAAAACTTGGTAGGATAAAAATCTGTAGATTAGAAAAGGCAATTCACCCTTGATAAATGGAGATATGCTCCAGACCATTCACTATCTTTGGAAGTCTGTAAATGGTCTCCGGAATAGACTTACCTACCAGGAGGGAAAGTCCAGTGTCAATGACCCACACTGATCATGATGCTGGCATGGCCTTGTAGCACATATTCCTATACTGGCTCTTCTGTATAGGTATCAGCTCCTTGTGAGTTTTGTTATAGTGAGTTAACTCCCCAAAATATGAATACTGATAGATAACTTTGCAGAAATACAGAGTTCTAGACCTGAGAGTCCTTTCAAAACCATCTACAGATGTTCATTGACTTTCAATTGGGTTACACCTCATCGTAAGTTGAAAACATTGTAAGTCAAAAATGTATTTAATACACGTAACCTACTGAACATCATAGCTTAGCAGAGTCTACATTAAATGTGCTCAGAAAACTTAATCAGCTTACATTTGTGCAAAATTACCTAGCACAAAGCCTATTTTACAATAAAACATTGAATAGCTCTTGTAATTTATTGGATACTATACTGAAGTACAGTTTCTACCGAATGTGTATCACTTTCACACCATTATAAAGTTGAAAAATTGTTAAGAAAAACCATTGTAAATTATAAACCACCTGTGGTTCACCCTCTTCATTTTGAACCTACAAAGTGCCCAAAAAGATCCTGGAACTGGAGGTCTCTGTAGCATCAGTGGGCGGACAAATGCCTACTAAGACAATCCTTCTTTATTGAGATTGGAATAAATACCTTTAAACTCAATCTGAAAAGTGAGAGAGAGAGTATAATCTGTATGCCATGTTCCCTCTCTGGTGCCCCAGGGCCCTTTGTTTTAATGAAGTATTAATATTTACAACTTGCAGAATTGGAAAGATATCACTACTAAAATGGCACATAATTCTTTATAATCTCTTGAATAAAACTGATAGGCACTTGCACTGAAAAGTCTACAGATTGATTTTTATCAGTTTAGCATCTGTAGATAAAACAAGCTGAACTGAAACTGAATATTTGTTACAAGATGTTAACATCGCAAAGCCTTTTGTTGACTCTAACTTAATTCACCCCACCAATCTGCCTATGAGATGTGCCATTTTCTACCTCAAAGGCGTTAATGGTTTCTGAAAGATAATAAAGTGAACTGAGTTAATATTTTAATATTTTGTGTTCAATGTTCAGGGAACTTGATCAAAATTGATTTTTGGTGATATGAAGAAAAGGACATTATCAGTGCTACTTTATAAATGATAGATACTATAGTTTATATATGACTTAATGTTGCTAAATTTTAAAAATTTGTTGGAATATTCTAAAGTAATTGTTTAATCTGCTAACAAAGAATGAAAAAGTCGTAATTTCTTCCTATAAAAGCCATCTTCTGTTGAATTTTTATTTTTAAAACTACTATGAATTTGAAGTTTCCTTTAAATTACTCTATTAAAATTTAACTTACCATGCCTAAATTTTGCTGTATGCCACATTAGTATTAATAGCAAGAACACATTGAAGCATAATAGTTTAGAGATAAAAGATATTGTTTAAAGCCGAAATCTCAAATTTCTACTGTGAAATAAGGATATACAGTTATCCTTAGTTATATACTGGAGATTAGTTCCAAGACCACCACCACCACAGATGCACTGCAATAACACTGTCTGCAGATGCTCAGGTTGCTGATATAAAATGGTATAGTATTTGCATATTGCCTATGCATATCCTCCTGTATAATTTAAATAATCATCAGATTACTTATTATACCCAATGCAATGTAACTTCTATGTAAATAGTTGTTATACTGCATCATTTTTATTTGTATTATTTTAATTGTTGCATTGTTATTTTTTTTTTTCTGAATATTTTCAATCTGTGGTTGGTTGAATTCATGGATATGGAACATGAGGATTTGGAGGGCTGACTGTAAATATAACAATCACAATGTTTCAAGAGCACTTCATTTACTTAGACTCTGGTACTCACAATTAATATTACATATAAGGAAAATTTCTAAAGTATAAAACATTTTTGCCATAATTAAAATAGCATTTTCATAAACCATTTCTCTCTCTAGTTAATATGCTTCTCTTAATGAAATGACTTAATACTAGTGACAAAAACCACTACTTATTTGAATAGGCATGATCTTTTGGTAACAAACACACTCTCTCTTACTTAAAAGGAAATATGATTTAGCAATTTTAGAGAATTACTGAGCAAATTAATTTATAAAAATCATACCGTTGCTGTGTGCTAAAGTTGGTTTGTACCATGGACAACAGGAACTTATTTGAATCAATTTTTCACAAATTTAATTAAAATCAAATTAATAAAAATTATATTAATTTTTAATGGAGATATAAGAAGATATTGAGCATCTAGATAAAGTGGTCACTACTTTCAGTTCAGAACAAACTTCACTTGTTTTATCTACAGCTGAGTTAGTTCCTGTGTGTGTCCTGCACAAATGCTTGCATGGACCTTCTCCAGAGGGGTGCTGTCAGCATCTCCTTTGTCTGGAATATTTCTGCACTCTGAATCTACCGTTTCCCAGCACAGTTGACAATCTTGACCTCTAGGCAGGGCTGTTGGAGCTTTACTTCCTGGCACATTTTGATATCCTGCCCTGGCTTCTCCTCCAAGTTCAGGCTCTGTGAATCCAATGGTCTACTTAACATGTTCACCTGAATGTCTGATAGGCATCACACACTTAATAAGACCAATAGCAAACTCTTGAACTCTTGACTTCTGCATCACTCCAGACTTGTTCTTCCTAGTCAGTAACTGGCATTATTTTCTACTGAGCTGGCTGAACCAAAAACTCAGGGATCAGGCTTCAGTCCTCTGCTTCTGACACTTTTACATCTATTCCATCCTCAAGACCTTTCAGCTCCACCACCTGCCTACTTCCCTCATCTCCATGGCCATGACCACAGTCCGAGCCACCAGCATCTCTTGTGTGTACTTGCAATAGCCTTCTATTCTTTTTGCATCTACTTTTGCCTCCATAATCCATTTTCCACTCAGTAACCAAAGCAAACTTTACAAAAAACAACCAGTCTGTTGTCACAAGACAAGGATGCTCTCTCACCACTCCTACTCGACATAGTATTGGAAGTTCTGGCCAGGGCAATCAGGCAAGAGAAAGAAATAAAGCATATTCAAATAGAAAGAGAGGAAGTCAAATTGTCTCTGTTTGCAGATGACATGATTGTATATTTAGAAAACCCCATCGTCTCACCCCCAAAACTCCTTAAGCTGATAAGCAACTTCAGCAAAGTCTCAGGATACAAAATCAATGTGCAAAAATCACAAGCATTCCCATACACCAATAATAGACAGAGTCAAATCATCAGTGCAATCCCATTCACATTTGTTACAAAGAGAATTAAACACCTAGGAATACAACTTACAAGGGATGTGAAGGACCTCTTCAAGGAGAACTACAAACCACTGCTCAACGAAATAAGAAGGACACAAACAAATGGAAAAACATTCCATGCTCATGGATAGGAAGAATAAATATGGTGAAAATGGCCATACTGCCCAAAGTAATTTATAGATTCAGTGCTATCCCCATCAAGGTACAATTGACTTTCTTCACAGCATTAGAAAAAACTACTTTAAATTTCATGTGGAACTGAAAAAGAGCCCATATAGCCAAGACAATCCTAAGCAAAAGGAAACAAAGCTTGGTGGTATCAGGCTACCTGACTTCAAACTATACTACAAGGCTATAGTAACCAAAACAGCATGGTACTGGTACCAAAACAGTTGCATAAACTAATGGAACAGAACAGAGACCACAGAAATAACACCACACATCTATAACCATCTGATCTTTAACAAACCTGACAAAAACAAGCAATGGGGAAAGGATTCCCTATTTAATAAATAGTGTTGGGGAAACTGGCAAGTCATATGCAGAAAACTGAAACCAGACTCTTTCCTTATACCTTATACGAAAATCAACTCAAGACGATTTAAAGACTTAAATGTAAGACCCAAAACCATAAACACTCTAGAAGAAAACTTAGGCAATACCATTCAGGACATAGGCATGGGCAAAGACTTCATGACTAAAACACCAAAAGCAATGGCAACAAAAGAGAAAACTGACAAATAGGATCAAATTAAACTAAAGAGCTTTTGCACAGCGAAGGAAACTATCATCAAAGTGAACAGGCAACCTGCAGAATGGGAGAAAATTTTTGCAATCTACCTGTCTGACAAAGGGCTAATATCCAGAATCTACAATGAACATAAACAAATTTACAAGAAAAAAACAAACAACCCCATCAAAAAGTGGGTGAAGGATACGAACAGACACTTCTCAAAAGAAGACATTTATGTAGCCAACAAACATATAAAATAAAGCTCATCATTACTAGTCATTAGAGAAATGCAAATCAAAACCAAAATGAGATACCATCTCATGCCAGTTAGAATGGTGATCATTAAAAAGTCAGGAAACAACAGATTATAGAGAGGATGTGGAAAAATAGGAATGCTTTTACACTGTTGGTGGGAGTGTAAATTAGTTCAATCATTGTGGAAGACAGTGAAGAATAAGAACCAGAAATATAGAACCAGAAATATAGAATATAGAACCAGAAATACCATTTGATCCAGCAATCCCATTACTGGGTATATACCCAAGGGATTATAAATAATTCTACTATAAAGACACACACACACATATGTTTACTGCAGCACTATTCACAATAGCAAAGACTTGGAACCAACCCAAATGCCTGTCAATGATAGAATGGATAAAGAAAATGTGGCACATATACACCATGGAATGCTATGCAGCCACAAAAAAGGATGAGTTCATGTCCTTTGCAGAGATGTGGATTAAGCTGGAAACCATAATTCTCAGCAAACTAACACAGGAACAGAAAACCAAACACCACATGTTCTCACTCGTAAGCGGGAGTTGAACAATGAGATCACATGGACACAGGGAGGGCAACATCACACACTGGGGCCTGTCAGGGGTGGGGGCTAGGGGAGGGATAGCATTAGGAGAAATACCTAATGTAGATGATGGGTTGATGGGTGCAGCAAACCACCATGACATGTATATACCTATGTAAGAAACCTGCATGTTCTGCACATGTATCCCAGAACTTAAAGTATAAAAACAAACAAACAAACAAACCCCCCCCCCCAAAAAAAACCCAAATAAACCCTCCCATGGCTTCCCAGCACATGTAGAATAAAATCTGCAAGGCTGCAGCCTCCTTGATCCTCCTTTCTGTGCCCCCAGCATGACCTTCTTTCTCTCCTCAGGCTTATTCCAAGATTGTTTTCCTGCCTCAAAGCCTTTGACTTGCTGCTTTCTCTTGCCTGGATATCTCCTTCTAGTAATATAAACTCCTCACAACTCAGCCACATGTTGCCTCCCTAGAGAGACCTTTCCTGCCCAACTTGTCCAAAGCGCTGTCTGCCCCGTTACTTTCAATCACATTACCTGCAGCCAAAAAAATCTTAATAGGTATGCCCTTTATTCCATTACCTTTTCTTCTTTTCTTTACAGCATTTCTTATTAGGTAAGATGATCTAACATATTTATTTTTAATACTTTATAACATTCTTTAAGTATATATTTATTTATAAAGACTTTCAGGGCTTTGCTCAAATGTCACCTCCTTGATGAGACCTTTCTCTGCCACCTTTCATACCACACCAACCCCCTCACATGTCTACTAGCTGTTCCTTGTTTTCTTTATCCTCTGCTTAGCACTCAGCCCTAGTAAGCATATACATTGGACTTACTTGTCTTATGCATTGTCTTCCCCTTTACAATGGAAATTCTGTAAGTGCTGGGGCTTTTAAAATATGTTCTAGTGATGGCTGTATCTCTAATGCTTACAACAGGGCCTGGCACATAGTGGGCTTTCACCAAATATTCTTTAAGTAATTAAAAAAAATCTTCCACTGGAATCCACAAGAATGTTCATTGTATTGTATTGTAATTATTTTTAAATTTTCTATATATTATGATGTTTTGACATCTTAAAAAACCTCTCTGGCTAGGGAGAGACTGTTCTGAGCTAGACAATTCTGAGATGGCCAGTGCTCAGCCAGAAGCAAGGTTTTGATATGCAAACTAACCAATCCAGAGCCACACCTCCTCTATTTTAATCATGTCAGGGCCAGGTACCACCCCTGTAGGCAAAAAGACAGCTGAAATTATTCAAACCAGCCAGTACTAAACTCCCTGCCCTACCTTGCCTTTTCCATGGAAACCTCAATAAAGGCTGTGGTCAAACCTTCCCCTGTCTCTTGCCTACCATCCCCTGATCACCTTGAGTCTTTCCCATGTAGCCCTATGTGGCATGCTGGGCCTCCTGTCTCTAGGACTTGTGAGCATAATAAACTTTGCTTTTCCCTAATCCTGTCCTAGGAGACCTCTTGTAGCTGCACCTGACTAATCATCTCATAAAAGAATACAAAATAGACATTCCCAGGGCCTAAAACACTGACACGCAGTGGGTTTATGCAGTTACAGGTAAACAGGGACATACTTCATGAAAGAAGTTGGAAACTAGAGAAAGCCAGATAAGAAAGGAGATGGTGGGAGATGAGGATAAAGGTAGCTGCTAAGAAACGAGTCCATTGGAAAAAACTATAGAAACAACAAAGTATGTTCCACTTTATATTTTAGAAAGGTCTTTCCTAAGCATACTTGCAACCTCCAGTTATAAAACTGAGAGTCTGAAAGCTCTGAGGAGCCTCAAGTGAACACTGTATGGTGGGATTAGATGGAATGGGACATGAGGGAATGGTAAAACAATGACAAAAGTGTTACTCTTTATTTTCTTTTCAAAACCAGAGAGAAGTCACATGGAGGAGGAGCAGAAAAAAATGATACTAAATTCAGCAGCATGCAATAGTGATAATTAATTGTATTTCTTGCTTATGTATATACATGAGAAACTGATTCTGTATAGAAATTGGAAAGGGAAAATAGTAAGGAGTAAAAAATTCAATTACACAGAGCACATAAACATCAAAAAAGTATTCTAAGGAAAAGGGTCTCAGAATACCTGTGCTTTCCCATATCTTGCTCGTGGACTCTGTGGGTATTTGCGTACTAGTTCTTTGAATGCATTCACTGCTTCCTCAATTTTTCCCTGTTAGAAAGACAAAATAAAATAAATAAAATAAATTAAAATGCATAATCAATTAATGTTGTTATTTAATATTCAGCAAGTGATTTTGTCGGAATTTCCTAGATTCCATCCTGAGTATAAAGATAGTTTTATCTGAGATTTTAAAAAAACCTATATTAAGGCAAACAGAAACCTAGTAATGAACATGTATTTACTTAATTTTTAAAAAGACAGACACCTGATAAATGATGTAGTATGTGGTTTTGCTAAAGAAATTGAATTTTCCTTCAATGTATGTACAGGTTCTATCTGTGTTCTCAAAGAATACTGTATTAGTCTGTTTTCACACTGCTATAAAAAATACCCGAGACGGGATAATTAATATAGGAAAGAGGTTTAATTGAATCACAGTTCCACACGGCTGGGGAGGCCTGAGGAAACTTACAATCATGGCAGAAGGCAAAGAAGAAGCAAGGATATTCCTCACATGGTAACAAGAGAGAGAAGAGTGAGGAGTGAAGGGGGAAGAGCCCCTTATAAAATCATCAGATCTCATGAGAACTTACTATCATGAGAACAGCATAGGGGAAACTGCCTCCTTGATCCAATCACCTTCCACCAGGTATGTCCCTAGGCACATGGGGATTATGGGGATTACAATTTGAGATGGGATTTGGGTGGGGACACAGTGAAACCATATAATTCCACCCCTGATCCTTCCCAAATCTCATGTCCTCACAATTCAAAACAGAATCATGCCTTTACAACCATCCCCCAAAGGCTTAACTCATTCCAGCATAAACCCAAAGTCCAAGTCCAAAGTCTCATCTGAGACAAGGCAAGTCCCTTCCACTTAGGAGCCTATAAAATCAAAAGCAAATCAGTTACTTCTAAGATACAATGGGGGTACAGGTATTGGATAAATACTCCCTTTCAAAATGGGAGAAATTGGCCAAAACAAAGGGGCTTCAAGCTCCATGCAAGTCTGAAATCCAGTGTGGCTGTCATTAAATTTTAAAGCTCTGAAATCATCTCCTTTGACTTCATGTCTCACATCCAGGTCACGCTGATACAAGTGGTGGGCTCTTATGGTCTTGGGCAGCTCCACCCCTGCAGCTTTGGAGGATACAGTCTCCCTTCCAGCTGCATTCATGGGCTGGTGTTAGGTGTCTGAGGCTTTTCCAGGCACACAGTACAAGCTGTCGATGGATCTACCATTCTGGGGTCTGTAGGATGGTGGCTCTCTTCCCACAATTCTACTAGGCAGTGCCCCAGTGGGGACTTTATATGGGGGCTCCAACCCCACATTTCCCTTCTCCACTGCCCTAGCAGAGGTTCTCCATGAGGGCTCCACCCATGCTGCAAATTCTGCTTGGACATCCGGGCAATTCAACACACATCCTCTGAAATCTAGGCAGAGCTTCCCAAACCTCAACTCTTGATTTCTGTGCACCTGCAGGCCCAGTATTGAAATCTGTGTTACTCTTCTATGGCCTCTGTGATAAACTATCACAAACTTGATAGCTTAAAACAAGAGAACTTTGTTCTCTTGCAGTTTTGCAGAAGAGATTTCCAGAATTAGTTTCTCTCAGCTGAAATCAAGATGGTGGCAGGGCTGTGTTCTCTCCAGAGGTTTTACGGGAATATTTGTCCTTGTCTATTCCCAGTTTTTCTTGATTTGTGGACAGATCACCCCAATATCTAATTCTGTCTTCATACTGCTTTCTTTCTCCCCTGTGTGTGCTCCTTTTTATTTTGTTTGCATCAAATTTCTCTCTGTCCCTCTCTTATGAGGAAACATGATTGCATTTAAGGCCCAACTGGATAATCCGGGATAATCTCTCTATCTCAGTGTCCTTAATCACATCTGCAAAGGTCCTTTTCCCAAATAACATAACATTTACAGGTTCCAGACACATATCTTTTGGAGGTCTATTTTCAGCCTAGTATGCACCCTATGCAACTTAAATTGCAAATGTCAAAGCTATTTCAATGATAATTGTGCTAAATGTACTAATATCAGACTTAAAACATAAGAATAACAATGTTCATAACAAATTTGATAAGGTGTGATATTCCTGCTTGACTGTCAAGGTTGTTAAAATAATGGGATATTTTGGCTCTGTCTGTGGCATTCTTTGAATCCCTGCAAGACAGAGGCTGTGTGACTTTGCTGAGGGGCCATCAGTCTTGCTTTCACTTCAGTTGGCTGGCAAAGTAAGTGTGTTTGCTTTTAGTCTGAAAGAATTTCCCTTCCCTAAGTTCTTGTATAGCTCCTAACACTGTGGTTCAATTCTTATTTAAAAACTCAATTGCAAGACACACAATGTTTGAAGAATTGCCTGAAAATTATCTGTTTCTCAACATAGCTTATAATGTTGTCCTAGGACCAAGACGGTTCATGGGAGAGACATGTATGTGGGCCACACTGTGTTGGCATGAGGCCAATGGGCTGTGCTGAAGGACAATGAAATACATTCCTGCAGCTGCATGGTAGAATAATCCACTGGTATGATGTCAGGGAGTAAGCAGGAAGTTTTGCATCCATCAGTATACCTTTTTTATGAAGATCTACAGCCAAATGTTTCTCTCTGGACTTGGAGCAGAACAGCTCTTCTGATGAACAATATTAATCTTATCTTCTGATTCTATTTTCCATGTTGTCCCTCGAGGAATTGTTGACTTCATTCCTAGCATGGTTTAGAGCCAGTGGTGTGAACTTTCAGGCGTGTGATTACATTTTCTTTACTCCCTCCCCACCTTTTAAAAAAATCACTTAAAATACTGTAATAATAAATGATTCCAACAAATAAGCAAATACATTTCAGTATATCATTTCAACCCCTTTTTCTAGAGGTAGGAAAGCATTTTAAACAATAAATATATATTTTTTAAAAATAGAGGATTGGAATATAATCTGATCTATACTTTTCTGGGGGGATAAAAAGCGAACACATACTTTCATGTAACACAGTCCTTGAGCCTGAAGTGTGAACTGAGGCTTCACTGGCTCTGTGTGGGGTGTGTGTTAGTTGGCCTCGGCTGGTCCAGCGCACTAAGGTGCATCCTCTGAAAATACTAGCCATAAAAACAACCCTAAAAGACTGAATTATGTTGATGAGTCAGTCAATAACACAGCTTCCTGTTGTTTCAGAAGCAAGAATTGTATATGTGGCTACTTCTTCCTCTTTTATTTCCCTGGTATAAATTCAAGATGCTCCTTGAGAAAAACATAACTTCAAAGGAGCAACACTGCAGAATACTCCATAACTGCGCCCTCCTTTATCATTCATATAATTACATTAAAATCCTTCTCTAAAGCTGCTCACATGTTTTTTACACTGAAAGTTACCTGTGCAGTAGGCACTCCCATTTTTATATATGACATTTAGTATAGAGAAAGTAGAGGTTGCCAAAGGAGGTGGCAGAAAAAAATTATTGCTTCAGTTCTATTAAGAAATACAAACTGACCACAAACAGTAGATGGCTTCACTTTATAAAGTTAAACAAGACAGTTAACTTTCTTGTTTACTATCAGAAAGTAGGAATCATTCCACGTGGTTAGATTTAAGGGAAGTGAACAATGACTTTGCTGCAATATTCTTTGGAGTTACTATATTTTTATTGGCAAACCTTGCCTTTGGAGTCTCACCTAACGGCAGTTCCAAAAGCCTTTACGCTCGCTGGTACACTTTCAATAAACATGCAGACGTACATTCTTGTCTCATTTTAGCTCCTAACGAGTGTTTGGAGCTAAATGGAGTGTTTATTGTTGTTTGTTTACTTAAGTCCGCTTATTCCTTTTTTCATTGCAGTCAATGTCTACTGATTACAAAGCCTAACAGGAAAAGTAATGAACATTACAGAGTCTACATTCAAGTGCAGAGTAGAGAAACAAATTTTCGCCAAAAACAAGATGATTAATTGAAGATATGATTAAATACCTTATAATAAATATTTTTGCACCCGATAATTAGATGATATGACCAAGGTAAGGGAACAAGTAACTTAAATCCAGTTTCGATTTATTGTTTTCAAAATTGTAATATCTATAAAGAAATGCAAGTAATATTTCAAATATATTGATAAATTAAAACATAAATAAGTTACCCTAAAAACCTGGAGGTGCATGAGGTTAACCGTAAGTAAGAAGAATGTCTTCTTCTTTTCTTGCATCAGAGAGCTATAAAATTAAAAACTTCCACTTCTATGACACTTGACAGTGTTGTTATTTTTAAAATGTCATTTATGGCTCATGCCTGTAATCCCAGCACTTTGGGAGGCTGAGATGGGTGTGTCACTTGAGGTCAGGAGTTCAAGACCAGCCTGGGCAACATGGTGAAACCCTGTCTCTAGTAAAAATACAAAAATTAGCCAGGCATGGTGGTGAGCACCTGTAATCCCAGCTACTCAGGAGGAGAATTGCTCAAACTCAGGAAGCAGAGGTTCCAGTTAGCCGAGATTGTGCCATTGCACTTCAGCCTGGGCAGAGGCTCTGTCCAAAAAAAAAAATTCTCATTTGATCTTTAAATTGATCTTTAAACAAGTCAATCAGAGGTAGAAAAAGTATTTATCATTCTCATATCTTTAAGAAAACGAACACCCAGAATGGCCAAGTGATTTCCCCAAAGCTACATAACTAGAATGTGATGGAGGTAGGCTGACACCCACATTGGCTGGCTTGAAGGAAAGTTCTATTTCTCTTTGGCCATGTGGTGGCAATTCTCTTCCATCTGATTCATTTCATGTGGAATGTTCACGTGCCTGGGGGAAAATGCACTCTATTCAACTGTTGTTTCTTTTACACTTATTATTTTTTAACAAATCAAGAGTAACGCCTGAGTTTATTTAACAACAAAATCATTGCACAAAAATATCAACCTACCCTTTTACGGAGTTTTTCTGCAGCATCAAGTTCAGCTTTAATAGTCTTATCAAATTTATTTAAAAGTTTAGGCTTCTTTTTCTTAACTGAAAGAAAAAAGAGATTTTTATTTTTAACTTTTTTTGGCTGGAAATAGCTATTAAGCATAACAATTTACAAGTAGTGGGAAACCTGATGTTGGTCTCTACCATAGACCTGCAGGAGAAGGCACACTGCAGGCTCGCCTTCCATTTTCCCCCCTAGATGATGTGATGAAGCCAGTGACTGCCCAGGAAGACAACGCAGCCCTTACCTATCTGCTACTATATGTTCCTGGGGGAGTGGGGGGATACTATACTGAAACTCTCCAGGATACTGGCTTGGTTTCTGGGATGTAAATGGTGGGTATGACTTCTAAACTCTCATCATCAACTTCTTGGCTATGTCCAAAAGATTGTTTAAAATAGTTTTTGAATATGTTCACAACTTTTTCTGATACAGATAAATATGAAAATGGAAGGCTCCTCTCAAAGAAGTCAAGTAAAACAGAATTTCTTCGTTTAGCATTCAAGGCCCTTCCAGTGCATCCTGGACTGACCACCCAGCTATGTTCCATATTTCAGCCAAAATAGACTGCCCCATGTTCCCCAAATAAGCTCTTTGTGCCCTTCCTTCCTTCCTTCCTTCCTTCCTTCCTTCCTTCCTTCCTTCCTTCCTTCCTTCCTTCCTTCCTTCCTCACTCCCTCCCTCCCCCTCTTCCCCCTCCCATCCCTCCCTCCCTCTCCTCTCTCTCTCCCTCCCTCCCACTCTCCCTCTCTCCCCTCCTCCCTCCCTTCCTTTCTTCCTTCCTTCCTTTTTTCTTCTTCTTTTTTTCTTTTTAAACAGAGTCTTACTATGTCACCCAGGCTGGTCTTGAACTCCTGGCCTCAAGCGATCCTCCTGTCTTGGCCTCCCAAGGTGCTGGGATTATAGGCATGAGCCACTGTGCCCAACCCGTGCTATTTCTTATGCTACTGCATTTAAATAAAAAGCCTGTGCTTTATCTTCTTCTGTGAAAAAAGTGCCTATCTTTCAACAATGAGCTCAAAACCACACTCCTTATAAAGTTTCTCCTGAAATCACCCACACAGTACTTAGTCCCCTGCTCCACTGTGTGCGTCCTTAAGTCCACTGCACCCTGCATATCTCTGTTTTGTGGTCCTTGCCACTAGGGGTTTTGTTATAATCCTTCATGCACTTATCTTAGTCCTAACTCTTGCAGGGTGGTACCATGTCTTAAATGCAGGCTGAATCCATTTATGCTTACTTAGCAAACAGTTTTTGGCTCTGCGCACAACCTCAGCACCCAGCAAACAGGAGCCCTTCTCCCGAAGGCAAGGCACACCCAGCAGGTGAGAGGGCCAGTCCTGCTGGTGCACAACTGGCAGTGCCTGCAGAGTGGATGGATGCAGAGCACTTCTTGGAAGCCCCAAGTGACAAGAGTGGAAGCTTGAAGGGTAAGTACAACGTTCTGGAGAAGAGGAGTGGTGGCAGGGAAGGGGGCAAAGCGGGATAGAGAGGAATTAAAACAATCAGAAGAGAACTTCCTCAATATTCTGACAATAAACCTACAGACGTAATAGCTTCTTCCCTATCTTGTCACAAAGGAAGAGGGACTCTTCTTTCTAAGGTCCCCTCCCCGCCAACACACACCTGTCCTGTGCCTTCTGAATGTCTCCTCGCTCTCTTGATCTCTCATGTGCCCCCGATGGGAATTTAATAATGCATTATATAACGCCAAAATTTCTGCCATCTAACAGCAAACAAACAAACCAAGACAAACCTCAGCCTACCCTCCTCTACTTGCCATGCTCCCTCCCCTCCCCTCGGGGGGCACATCTTTGTCATCTTTCCTGTCAGCACTTTGGCTTCCTCACCTACCACATGGGCAGAAGCAAGTCTTCCAGAGGAGGGAGGGCTGTGGGGTTAAGCATCAGATGGCAAGGGTCTGAGTCCTAGCTCTGTCACCTCCAAGCTCTGTGACCTAAGCCAAGCTGGCACTAAACTTTTCTGGGTCTCACTTACCCTCTCTATAAAATCAGGGGTGTTTTTGAGGGTTAAATCAATATAGTATGTGAAGCATTTAACACAGTGCCTGGCATGCAGTAAGTGCTCAGTACCTGAGAGCTATTATAATAATGGCTACGGCTTTCTGCACATCTATTTGTTCTATTTCTTCCTATTTTACCTGGCCCCTCTACAGCATTTGACATGGTTGATGCCCTCCTCCTTCCTAGATGATCCCTTTCCTTGACTTTTATGTTGCCCAGTCTCACAGTTTTCCTCCTCATTCTCGAGCCTCTTGAATTTCTCTTTCTTGCCTCTGTAACTTCTTCTCTTTGCTGCTCCTTGAGATGTTATATTCTTCAGGGTCAGTCTTCAGTCTCTGTAGCAGCTTTAACTATTTAATTTTCCAACTGAGCTACAAATCAAGTAGTTCATTTTCTCCTGCATCATGAAAATTATAAATCCAAGAACCTACTGATACATGCCTCAAACTCAGTAAATAAAAATTATAATTTGCGATTCCTCACACATCTATTCTTTTTCATATTAACTTTATTGCAGAGAATGACACTTGGTTGTCCAAATCAGAAACTTGGTTATAAAAGGCAACCAAAATAAGGGCAAAGAAGAACACATGGAATCATCCTAAGGAAGATGGAATGGAATCACTACTATCTTTTTAGCACTCACTCTGCGCCAGTCAACGGGCCACCACTATACCTAGATATCTTTTATTTTCTCAACTTCCTGAATACAGGGAATTTAACTACATGGATAAGACCACTGAGGCTCCAAAAGGGTTAGTTACTTTGACCCCTCCCCTCTCTCATCCACATGGAAAGAAGGGGATACTTATTTCTTTTTTCTGAAGAAGAGGGAAGATTCTCCAAAACCCTTAGTCTCCTACCTCTCCCTACAGGGGAGGTGATGTGACTTAATCCACTTGCTGAATTGGCGGAAGGAACTTGAAGTTCAGTTTCACTCCTTCCCAACCTCTCAAGAGCATACATGCTGAGCTGAGCTGAGATGACCTTCTGAGAGCATTCGTGCTGAGCAGAGCTGTGAAAGAGGCTCTCACATGGAAGAACTACGGCTGCTCCATGCTGTGTGGAGCGGTGGGTATGTCCAATTCTGGGGCTCAGTATTAAGAAATCTGTTATTCCTGGTTATCCAAACCCCACCTTTCAATTCAACTTTCATTAAGTAATAAAGCTGACACTCTGATCACCTTTTAATTACTTATGCATTTGTAAAAAATTGCTACGATCTTCTATTATATTTTTTCGACCTTCCTCCTCTCTCCTCCCAGAAACCCTAATCCCTATATTGTTGAAAGCTATATGTGTCTAAGGCAGAGACTGAAAAAATAGTGAATAATGAGCTTTAAACTGCATGCCATTATATGTTACCATATATGCTGACGTGGAAAATGAATAGACATTTCACTGTGACACAGATTGATGGTGGTAGGAGCTCATGCCTTGTCATCTCAGCACAGACTTATGTCTCCCAATTGTTCATTTTGCTTTTGTAGAAGTGTCTATCAACAGAATGACAGTGAGACCTCCAGGAAAGCCTGGTGTGCACCTGAGTAGACAGTTTCACTGCGGGCATCACTAGTTTTCCCCAACATGTCTCTTGTGTTATAAAATTCAAGTTAAAATGATATTTATTTATAAGAAACTAAAAACTGGCAGTTTAGGACATCCAAAACAGTCAGCAGCAAAATTACATGTTTGTTAATGAGCAATGCTGTATCTTAGTGTCACAATATTTCAATAACAGCACTAAAATAGACAAAATATTAAAAATCTCACAGCATGTCACCATGTTCTATCTTTTCATATATCTTCATATTTGATAGCTTCTAACTATTGAAACTCTCTTTGAAATTCAAATTTTATCCTGACTATTTTTAAGTACACAGAAAGCCTGAGGCAATTTTCCAACTGTTAGAAACCACAGACTCACTCTTTCTTCTCATTCTGGGGAGGCACATGTTCTAGCTATAGAAATAATGAGTCCTCATTCAGGTTGGTGACAGGACTCTGGTGAACTCTGTCCAGCACTCTGGGCCTCAGCTTTCTCACCTACAAATGGGTGATGTGGGCTGCTTCTCTTAAGGTCTCTTTGAACTGAAAAGGCCTGTGCTTCTAATTTTCTGTATTTAAATTATGTTCATAGTCTTTTGAAGTACACCTATAAGGTACTAGAAAGAATTATTAATTTTGTTGAATTTGGATCTTTCAAAATGGTTTAGGAGAAAGCTATCTATGCTATATATAAATTAAAGTTTGTTTGTTTGTTTGTTTGTTTTAAATCACTGCCATTACAAGTGGTTGGCCCTTTTTCAAAAGCACAAAGAAGAAAAGAAAAAGGAACACTTACATTTCAAATCCTTACTTCCCTTGCCATGCTGTGGTTGAAATATTAAGAGCAAATAAAATGGAAAAGAAGGAAAATAAAAGGATAGCTGAAGGTAGGAGGAAAACACTAGTGATGCATTTGTAGATATAAAAATTATGCTGACTCCTTTTCGTTTCCACTTAGTTCATGGAAGTTGTTTTTATACCACAGTCCATGGGGAGAAGTTGATCATCAATAAAAACAGACACAGAATCTTCATATTACTCTATGTCCTATACCCATTCCACTGAAAACAGTGAAGAAAACAGCAATTTCTCCTACAAGGTATACTGAAAAGCAACAATTTCCTAACTAGTCTCCCTGACTCCAGTCTGTTCCTATGTTCTACCTTGTTCTCAGGTTCTTTCTGAAACACAATTTATTCATGTCATTACATTGCTGAAAACACACCCATAGATCCCTAGAACATAAGAAATAGAAATTAAACTCACTGGGATGCCCTCCTAGCAATTCTGCTCCTAATTATGGACTCAAGAAAAATGAAAACATAAATCATGAAGACATACACAAAGACTTGTATGCAAATATTCACCACAGGGTTATTCACAACAGCCCCAAAGTAGAGAAAACCCAATGTCCATCAACTGGTGAATGAAAACAATCTGTGGTATATCCATACAATGAAAAACTACCCAGCAATAACACCAGTACCTGCAACAATATGGATGAATTTTAAATGCATTATGTTAAGTGAAAGTGGCCTAGTCCAAAAGACTACTGACTAATTCCATTTAGATAGCATCCTGGAAATCTGAAAACTGTAGTGACAGAAAACAGGTAAGTGGCTTCAGAGGCTGGGTGGGAAAAGGGGATAACTACAAAGGGCACAAAATAATTTGGGGGGTTGCAAAGTTCTATATGTTAGTTGTGGTGGATAAACTGCATCTAGATGTATATACATAAGCCAAAACTCATAGAATGCACACTATAAAAGGTAAATTTTACTGTATGTAAATTACTCCTTAATGAACCTGACTTATAACAAAAAAAGTCACAAGGCAAAGATAAGCTCCATGATTCTCAGTGAAGATTCTTACTATGTAGGCGTAATAATATGAAAAACTCTTGGGAATAAAAACAGTATCCTTTTCAAAAATGAAATTAAATTTAGTTTGAAACTCTCCAAAAATCTGTTGGGAGGCAATTCACTCACCCATGTTTAAGACACACTTACCTGCACAAAAAAAGGAAAAAACCCAACATGTGAATCTAGACCTAGCTAGGCCCTCAATTACATTGGAATTTTTTTTTGTATTTAACATCCCAGCTACCTTTTCTACTCTAGACTGTCCTCTTTCTTCCTAGTCACTAGCCTTCCAAGCACCCTACTCTTGAACTACATCAAAACACTGGCCGTTCCTCAGCGTGTCACTCTGCCCACAGTGGAGGGAGACCTAGGACTGTGGATTAGAGCCCATCTTGTTCATCGACTTGTTTATTCACTCAAGAATTTGTTAAAATGCCTGTTTTCCAAAAACTGTGTGAGGTTCTGAGAATTCAACAGGATCTTTCTTAAGGAGGTTGTAGTCTTTTGGGGAAGACATAACTGAATAATTAGTAGTTAGAGGAATGTGTGCAATTATAAGGGTGAATGAGGAGTGCTACTGTTTGGAAGGGAAGCCTTCTTGGAAGGGGAAACTAAAAACTTCTGTATACCCAGGGAGAGGAAGCATTCTGGGCAGAGGAGAGAGTATTTATTTTGTAACTCAATCACAATCAGGAACTTGAATCTTTATTATTAGGTTGTTTTTGTTTGTTTGTTTTGTTTTGTTTTTAATGTGAAAGGCTAAAATTCCTCTCCTGGTTGGATGCTAGGGTTTGGTGCCATAACATAAATTTTCTTACAATAAAAATCTGAGCTTTCTAGAATTTTGGAAAGCTGAAGGTATAGATATTGCTCAGGGATCCCAGACACTGACTTGCTTTCTCTGCATGTCTGAGGAAGGAACTTTATTGATGCTGAGCCTGCTTCAAGGGCCAGTAGAATCCAAAGTGCATGCTCTGGGAGTATAAAGTTTTTTCAAGAGAGGATATACATACTGACTACAAAAGAGCAGTGGCATAGCAAGAACTGGGCTTTTGAAAACACGCAAGACAGAGAGTGGAAAACTGTGGCTCCCATCTGTACCAATGAAGGACTCTAGATGGCCAGGGAAGCCATGAAAGGGACATAGCATCTGCCCTGGGCTGCCATTTTGCTTCTGATACAATTTTTTATGGCTAATTAAATAAGGACCTTAATTTAACTCTCCCTCTGTGTGTTTGTGTATGTGTGTGTGTGTGTGTGTGTGTGTGTGTGTGTGTGTGCGTATTTCTCCTACCAGCCCGTCTGAAATGCTATACTTATTCAAGGAAAATAATGTGCACCTTGAGCTCTTGCACAGTTGCATTTCTTTGAACCAGCTTTTGCCTTTCACAAATTGGCCCCTAATCTCCATTTTCCTCTTCTATTAATTTCCTTTCTATAGACTCTCGAATATGGCATGAACATTGACACTTCTGTGATTTTTCTCATGGTGTTTTATCTTCCTGGAAAACCCTTTCCTTTATTTCTACCAAAGAATATTCTATATTTTAACTGTTGAGACCTAGTTTAAATGTCATTTCCTCTATCAAGTCTAAGACATCTTTAGGCGGAAAAGAATCTCTCCTATGGTCATATAACATTCTATTACTATTACTACTGTGTTCATTACTATTTCTAGAAATAGTGAACTCTTCAGGCTGTGTTTATGCTGTCAGTATATACACAGTGCTCGCTCAAAATCTCCCCCCTCACTCTTACCTTCCTCTTGCTGGAACACGCGCACGCACACACACATAAACACACACACACACACACACAGAGGGAGAGTTAAATTAAGGTCCTTATTTAATCTCCTTGCTGGATTGTTAATTTCTGAACTGTGTTACTTACAATTTACTTCCAGCATTTGGCACACGGCCTGTCCTATAGAAAATCCTCAACAAATTTTCATGTTTCTAAAGGCATGAATGCATGCAGGCATGAATGAATCAAGACATTCTAGAAGGGGATATGGCAATGTCGATTTGTAATTGGGCATATCAGCTGTCTTTAAAAAAATCAGAAAATTATAAACAACCATGACAGAAAATGACCTGAGAGTTGCTTGCTTTATAAAGAGTTCAAATCCAAAAAGTTTCAATAGACAATAATGGAGGGGCCTGAAGAGGAAGATTTGAAAAAAAAAAAAAAAGAAGCAAGATCCTTGTACCATAATCCCCACTGAAGATCTTGTAGGGAACACTGACATTTATTCTACATCTTATTCCATGTAGGTTTTTCAGTATTTGAGCAAATGGGGACACACATGGCAGAATACAAGGCACAACTAACAGTAAATTCTTGGATTGCAAGGTCCCGCTAATTTTAGAATAACAAAACCTTCCCAAAGCAGCTTGCTGTTATGTTCTGAGTCACTGCTTAATGCTTTAGCAATTCTGTGCTGATAATAATAGCTGACATTTATTGATCACTTAAGCCTTCTAGACATGTGTGACTCACCCAAGGTGCACAAACTGTAAACAGTAGGCACCAAGACTGAAGCTTGGGGTTGTCTCCAGTAGACTCCAATGTCTGTACTCTTAACCATTTTGCTGTATCTTTGGCATCTGGCCCAGAAGTCAAGAAACTAGGGTGTTCCTAAGAGTTTTAAGGGTGATGACATAGTGAAATTAAGTATTAGTATAAGTATTATTTGTGTAAAGGAAGTAGTTGAACTTTGTATTACTTGTCTGTAAGGATAAACGCAGTTAAATAACTATAGTAATTTTCCTTCATTTTGTGTCTCAAGACGTAGCATTTAGACATTACACAGACACATCCTGGCTTGGTAGAAGGACCAGAGTACAAGCCCAGAGGCCAGTCTGTGAGCCTCAGTTCCGCTACTTCTGAGGCAGCTTGCTTAATTTTGTTGAGCCTTTGTTTTTTTCATCCATGAAATGGGGAGAATATCTGACCTACTTCCTACTACTGTAAAGGAAAGTCATGGAGCATAAAACATCATATAAATGTTAATTATGACTTTCATCTATAGTATCTTATTTTTAGTTACTTTAAAATTCTGTTCTTATTAAATGGGAAATGTTCCTGACTCTTTTAAATAAATATTTAAGCAGTTAATTTTTTAAAAAGATCAGATTTTTTCTATGATCAGACATTTCCCTGGCAGAGATTTTGGGCAACTAATAACTTTATCACACTACACCTGTATTCAGTTTGGATTTTGAGTCAACAAAGGATTAAAGAGCTTTGAGGTCATGCTAAACTTCCCCTGCTTCCCAAACTCTAGTACGTATTTTTAAGCAGGATCACATAAAACATTAAATACTGCTTTTGGCTATGGTAATCTAAAGGTGGAATTTGATGAAAAATAATCTAAAAAGCAAAACAATTTAAGGGAAGGAAAAGTAAGACTAAAATAAGATATTAAAGAAAAAGGTGCTCATATCTGACTAAGATGTGGTGTGAAGCTTCAAAGTCATCATATAAAGCAACCTTACTGCAATATTATTCATAGCAATTAACAGTTAACCCAAGATAGGATCCCTGCTTATTTTAATCTTCCTTTATTAGAATTGGAAGTTAATTCTGCTTTTCTTTTTAAAATCACCGATAGATTTCAATAAAAGAAACATCACTCTACATTTGTCTGACAGTGAGGTAAAGCTCTAAATTAAGGCAAAGGGTAAAAAAGAAGAAAACATGCAAGAATTCAAGAATCCCATGTTAGAATTTTTGATGAAATGCTATCTGCTAATCACAGGAAAAGCAACCCTGAATCTATGAGTGTTCCTACAGGCGGGGGACGTGGGTAGGAGCCCTCAGTTATTTTCTCTTTCATTTAAAAGTGGGAATTGTGCAAGGTATTCCCTACTGCGATGCCTCACACTGGGGTCGGAAATAAATCTGCTCTCATGTTGAGAGAGAGACATGCTATTTGCTGTTGAGAAACCCAATATGTAGACAGTCATGGAGGTGCTTCTGGCAGGAGCCTTTGTTTGTATTATCACCATGTGAGAAAGAAAAGCTAATGTGTTTGATCCAAAAATAGCCCCTTCTGAGGCTTTTTTCTCTAACACTATCTACTCTATAGGTATTACCGGAAGAATAAGTAAATTTGGGCAACTCTTGAAAGACACTCTTACCAAGGATGGCACACCCTTTCTTGCCTCCTACAGCTAAGAATAATGGACTTATGTGTTTTTCAGAATTAAATATCAACTATATACTAGCAGGAGGTCAATATTCAAAGCTTAAACCAAACAGTTAACAAATATTTTTCACGGAGAGATGCTAACTAATACAACCCAGTAAACAGTATATAAAGGGCAATTGTTTTCATCTGCTCCCACTACTGAAATAACGTGAGATTCTGCTGGGAGCATTCAATGGAGACAGCAAGTATTCCAGGTTATTACATGTAGTTGGCTGTCTCCCCATAGGGTTATTTTTATAAATTATACATCACTCCCCTTCTAGAGTAATAATCCTTTAACAGATGTGACCCCATATGTTAAATTAGAAATTTTAGAGATGCTAAGTGATGTGTTTTCTAGACATAACAGAAAGCCCTTCAGTGCCAAAGCAGTCCGCAGCCTCACCAGCAGCAGTGCCAGACACTGAATCTTATCCCCACACACACTGTTCCATGAGAGAATAGCCACCTTCCTCAAATGTTATTTTAGATAAAATTCTAATAATCTTGGTGTTCTGTTTCTCTAGCTCTTAAGTTATTACAGGTAACAAGCTAACAAGATGGAGTGAGGGTTGTTTGAAGCAGGTATATACTCAGCAGCAGATACAAGCTGACAGACCGAAAGTAAGAAAGTCAGAAATCAGAAATAAACCTGAAATAAACCCAGCTTAAATAGCACTACAACATGGGTTAAACTGTGTAGACGTAAATGATGCCAAACACTTCAACAGTCCCCAAAAGCATCACTGCATGGTATTATAACTGATGTTCATTAAAATAAGCATTATAGTCTCCAGTCATCAAGGAATGTTAAATTATTTGCACAACACATTTTTTAAATGGGGAACTGATTTAAAAATACTTTAGAAAATATCACCCAAATTTATTACTTTTGCTTAAATGATGCTTAAAATTATCTAACATCATCTTTAAATAACTGTTGCTATGAAATACTGATTTCCCAGTGATGTCAAATGAAATAATAATTTCTCAGCCCAGCTTGCATCAGTGTCTCCTAAAGAGCCTGAAACAGAACAGATGTTCCCAAACCCCAGTACCAAAAAAATTGCTACAGGTGATTTTGCTCTGCAACATTTCAGCTATATGCAAAGATTAGTACAGGAATCCTGTTTTATCCACTGTTTTGCTTTTCACAGTGTCAGTTACACATGGTCTACAATAGTCCAAAAATAGCTGAGTACAATACAATAAGGTATTTTGAGAGGGAGACCACATTCATAACTTTTATTACAGTATATTGTTATAATGTTTCTATTCTATTATCAGTTATTGTTGTTAGTCTGTCACTGTGACTAATTTATAGATTAAGTTTTGTCATAGTATGTATGTATAGGAAAATATGTAGTATATATAGGTGTGGTATTTTCCAAGGTTTCAGGTATCCACCAAGGGGTCTTGGAATGTATTCTGTATGGACAAGGGGGGACTATTGTATATATTATATGAATGATTAATTTCAGTATTTTTAAGCCTATGTCTGATACTGTCTTATTTTTCTTTTGATTGTTTAGATGTCAACAGGATCTATATGTTTGACTGATGTTTGTTCAGAACTCATATTGACTAGCTTTCATTATTATAACTTTTAAGAAAGAAATTCCATGGAATTCATATTTTTTAGATATCATCTGAGATTTCACCAAAATAGAGTAGATACCTTTAAATACAACTTGAAAATCACAATGAGAGAAACCCCAAGAGTATCTTTAGAGTTTCTCCATGTGCTATGAGAGTGAAAACCTGACATTACAAAATTGATTAACCTTGCTTTATAGTAGCGGTGGTAGGCATGATAGGATGACCACAAACTTTCAACAAATAACCCAACTGTGAAGATCCTGGTCTCCAGAGAGTAAGAAATAGTTAAGTTTACTGGAGCAATAGCAGGATGATGAAGTGACAAACTATCTCTGATATATTACCCAACAGAGAAAATACATGTTTCAGTGAGAGGTTTCTCATTACAGACAAATGAGATTATAGATCAGTAACAGAGATGTAAATCTATTATTTATCGAAAAACAAAGCCATTGCCTTTCTGAAAGAGAGGTAGTGAAAAATAACATTAAAGAAGAGGAGGATGTTATCTTCAAATACTAAGGTTGAGAGTAAACTTAGTAACATTTCTAAATATTTCCATACTATATATGAAATGATGACTTGCAAGAAACTGTATATCAGGTAATAAAGGTCAGTGATCTCTGAGAGATAGGGATCACATTTCTCAAACCAGTGATAAAAGAAAGATCACAAAAGCAGAAAGAGAGAATAGACATGTCACACACAGGGAAATAAAAATAAGAATGGAATGGCCTGGATGCACCATCAGGAAGCCCAATGATAAGCCTGCCCCACCCGCTGCCATTGGCACCTGCCATTCAGGGGCCTAAAAACCAGGGCCACCTGGTTTACTGCCATAGCTTTTGGCACCTAAGCATGTCATCTGGAAGCTTGGGAATCGGCCCACTCAGCCTGTCACAGAAGGCACCCATGCATGCTGTCTGGGGGTCTGAAGATAGATCCACCCCACCCACCCCCACTGTCGCGGATACCCCAGTGTGCCATCTGGATGTGTAAGGATTGCCCCCTGCGCCACCCCTCAGTGCAGCCTGCACTCATGTGCACTGTCAGGCAGTGTGAGAACAAGCCTGTCCTACCTGGCACCACTCCTGCTACTCCCTGTGCATGTTGTCTGGGAACCTGGAGATTGGCTCACATGGCCCGCCACCACCAATGCTTACACACATATTCCAGGGGCCTAGGGACTGACCCACCCCATCTGCCACCACTGGCACCTGTGCATGCCTTCCAGAGGCCTGAGGATGGGCCCAGCCAGCCTGCCACCACTACTGCAAGCAACCACTTGTACACCCTACCTGGGGACCTAGGTACCTGCACATGCCACTTGAGAGCCTGAGGGTTGGCCTGCCACTGCTACTGCCACAGCCAATACCATACATGCTGCCTAGGTGCCTGAGGACCTGCCTGCCCACTGCAGCCACTGCTGGCAGCCAACTAAGCCTTCTGAAGGCCCAAAGGTCCGCTCTCCTGGAACCACTCCATCAGTGCCCATGTACACTGCCTAGAGGCCCACAGACAGGCATGCCCAAGGACCAGCCCACCTGGCATCCTAATCCCCCGCAGAGCCTCATCACAGCCTCCACTAAAATTCACAGCCTAAACCACTGAGGAAATCATAGACACCACTGATGCTGAACACAGCCAAGGAAATCATACTGAGACTACACTACTGTGCCAGACCAGAACCAAAGACAAACTGTCCTACACAACCAGCATTATAGATATTTCTACAGAAAAAAAGTCTTTCCTATGAAAGCCAACTCATAAAATTGGAAGAAGTGACTGTTATGCCAAATGCACAGATATCAAAGGTAAGGACAAATGAAGATAAAAAAGGAAGAAGACATGAGACTTCCAAGGGAACACAATTATTTTCCAGCAACAGCTTCTGAGGAAAAGGAAATTATGAAATATCAGAAAAAGAATCAGAATAAGATACCATTATTATTCTGTTATAATAATAATCTATCTCACTAAAGAAACTCAGTGAGATATAACAGAGATAAATAATACAAAAAATTAAGAAAATAATTTATGATCTGAAAGAAAAATTCAGTAGAGAGATAGATATCATTTAAAAGAACTGAAACTGTAACTAAAGAATTCAACGAGTGAAATTAAAAATAAAATCAAGACCATCAACAATAGACTAGATTGAGCAGAAGGAAAATTTCAGAACCAGAGGATAGATCACTTGAAATAATCCAGTCAGTAAAAAAAAAAAAAAAAAAAAAAAAAAAGAATGAAGGGGCCAGGCATGGTGGCTCATGCCTGTAATCCCAGCACTTTGGAAGGCTGAGGCATATGCATCTCTTGAGCTCAGGAGTTCAAGATCAGTGTGGGCAACATGGCAAGACCCTGTCTCAAGAAAAGAGAAAAGAAAAGAAAAGAAAGATTACATAATATATATGACACCATAAATCGAACAAATAACCAAGTGTCCTAATTTATGGATATGAACAAAGGCAAATAAAACTTATTTAATGAAATAATAGCTTTCAAACTTCTCAAAGCTTGCAAGAAATATAGACATCCAAATATGGGAAGCTCAAAGATCCCCAAATAAATTCAACCAAAATGGTCTTCTCCAAGTTACATTATAGTAAAATTGTCAAAAGTCAAAGACAAAGAGAAAATTATAAAAACAGCAAAAGAATCAAGTCATTTAAAATGGAATTCCCATTAGAATAACAGCTTATTTCTCAGCAGAAACCATTCAGGCCAGAAGAGAATAAAATGACACTTTCAAAGAGCCAAAAGAAAAAACAAAAATTTCCAGCTAAGATACCAGATCCAGCAAAGCTACCCGTCAAAAATGAAGGAGAAATAAAGTCTTTCGAAAGCAAAAATGGAGAGAATTCATCACCACTAAGCCAGCCCTACAAGAAATGCTTAACAGAGTCCTATATCTGGAAGGAAAGGGACAATAGCTGCCATCATGAAAACACACCAAAGTACAAACAAAGTATAAAACTCACTAGTAGAGCAGACACACAAATGAGAAAACAAGAGCCAAATGTTACAACTACAGAAAACTACCAAACTGCATGATAAACAATAGAGGATAAAGGAACAAAAGATATACAACAACAACAGCAACAACAAAGAAAACAAGAAAACAATTAACAAAATGACAGGAATAAGTCCTCACCTATCAATAGTAACCTGGAATGTAAACAAACTAAATTCTTACTTAAAAGATATAATCTGGATAAATTGATAAAAACACATACCACAACTATATGCTGCCTACAAGAAACTCATTTCACCTGAAACACATATAAACTCAAAGTGAAAAGACAGAAAAAGATATGCAGGCAAATAGAAACCAAAAGTGAAAAGAAGTAGCTTTTTTATTATCAAGTAAAACAAACTTTACATGAAAAGCTATAAAAAAGAGACAAAGAAGGCCATTATATAATGATAAAGGGATCAATTCTGCAAGGGGACATAACAATTCCAAATATATATGCATCCAGATATATAAAGCAAATATTATTATCTCTAAAGGAAGAGACAGATTCTAACACAATAATAGTTGGCAAGTTCAACACCCCTATCTCAGTATTGGACAGATCGGCTAGACAGAAAACCAACAAAATAAACATTGGATTTAAACTTCACTTTTAGAGCAAATGAACTTAATGAACATTTACATGGCCAGAGCATCATATCCAATAGCTACAGAATACACACTCTTCTTGTCAGCACATGGAATATTCTCCATGATAGACCATATGTTAGGCCACAGAACATGTCTTGACAAATTTTTAAAAATTGAAAGCATATCAGGTATCTTCCAGAACACAATGAAATAAAACTAAAAATGCAGTAAGGAGAGAAACTTTGGAAATTTTACAAATATATGGAAATTAAACAACATGCTCCTGAATGACCACTGAGTCAATGAAAAAATTAAGAAGAAAATTTTTTAAAAACTACTTGAAGCAAATGAAATAGAAACACGACATACCAAAACCCATGAGATACAGTAGTGCTAAGAAGGAAGTTTATAGCACTAAACACCTACATCATAAATGTAGAAAGATTTCAAATAAACAACCTAATGACACACCTCAAAGAACTAGAAAATCAAGAAAAAGCCAAACCTAAAACTAGTAGAAAGAAACAAACAATAAAGATCAGAGAAAAACTAAACAAAATAGGGACTAAAAAAAAAAAAAATTACAAAAGATCAATGAAATGAAAAGTTGGCTTTTTGAAAAGAAAAACCAAAATTGATAAACTACTAGTTAGAATGACTAAGAAAAAAAGGAGAGAAACCCAAATAAATAAAATCAGAAATAAAAATGAGACATTTTAACTGATGCCACAGAACTATGACGGATCGTCAGAGACTATTATGAACAATCATACACTAACAATTTGAAAAGCCTAGAAGAAATGGATAAATTCCTAAGCACATACAACCAACAAGATTGAACTAGAAAGAAATAGAAATCCTGAACAGACCAGTAACAAGTAATGAGACTGAATCAGAAATCTCCCAACAAAGAAAAGCCTAGGACCAGATAGCATTACCGTTGAATTTCACCAAACTTTTAAAGAAGAACTAACACCAATTCTCAAACTATTTCCAAAAATTGAAGAGGAGGGAATTCTTCCTAGTTCGTTCTACCAGGACAGCATTGCCCTGATACCACAACCAAACAGGACACAACAACAACAATAACAACAAAAAACTATACACTGATATTCCTAATACGAAAATCCCTAATAAAATATTAGCAAAGTCAATCTAATAACACATCTAAAAAATAACAGGCCATGATCAAGTGTGATTTATCCCACAGATGCAAGGATGGTTCCAACATATAAAAATAAAAAAAAAATACATCGATAGAAGAACAAAAACCACATGATCATCTCAATAGCTGCAGAAAAGGCATTTGATAAAATACAACATCCTTCTGAACAAATTAGGCATAGAAGCAATACACCTCAACATAATAAAGGCCACGTATGACAAACCCACAGCTAACATCATAGTGAGTGGGGAAAAGCAGAAAGCCTTTCCTCTAAGAGCTGAAATAAGACAAAGGTGTTTGCTTTCACTGCTCTTGTTTAACATAGTATTGGAGGTCCAAGCCAGAGCAAAAGGGCAAGAAAAAGAAATAAAAGACACCCAAATTGGAAAAAAGGAAGTCAAATTGCCCTGTTTGCAGATAACAGGATCTTATATAGAAAAAAATCTAAAGACTCTACCAGAAAACTTTTAGACTTGATAAACAAATTCAGTAAAGTTACAGGATACAAAATCAACATGCAAAAATCAGTACCATTTCTATACACCACAGCAAACTAGCTGGAAAGAGATCAAGAAAGTAATCCTGTTTACAATAGCTACAAAAAAAAAAAAACCCTAAGAATAAATTTAGCCAAGAAGGTGAAAGAGGAAAATTGGAACAAAGAAGAAATGTGAAAAATAGAAAACATACAGCAAGATGATAGATCTAAATCTAATCATAGCAATAATCACATTAAATAGAAATACTCCCAATTAAATGCCAAAGAATTTCAGCTTGGATAAAAAAGTAAGAGCCAGTTATGTGGTAACTTCAATAAATACACTTCAAATATAAAGACACAAATAGGTTAAAAGCAAATGAGTGGAAAATGGTATGTCATTCTAATAAAAAGGACAATAAAAAAGAGCCGAAGTGCCTATCTGTGTGAATAACAAAGCAGATTTCAGGCCAAAGAATATTCTCAATGATAAAGGTGATCATTTCATAATTATAAAGAAGTCAATTCATTAAGAGAACATAATAATCTAAATGTTCATTCCCCTAGTTACAGAACTTTAAAATCCACTAAACAAAACCCAACAGAATTTTTAAAAGATAATAGGAAAATCCACAATTCCATCAGAGGCTTTGTTAGTCCTCCCTCAGTAATTAATAGGACAAGTAGAGAGGACAAGCAGAGAGAACAGCAAGGATACAGAAGATCTGAACAATGGTATGAAGCAACTTGATCTAAATGACATTTCTAGACTCCCTGCAACAATAGCAAAATATACACCTTTGCAAGTGGGAGGCTGAGGCGGGTGGATCACGAGGTCAGGAGTTCAAGACCAGCCTGGCCAACATGGTAAAACCTCGTCTCTACTAAAAATACAAAAATTAGCCAGGTGTGGTGGCGAGTGCCTGTAATCTCAGCTACTCAGGAGACTGAGGTAGATGATTGTTTGAACCCGGGAGAACAGAGGTTGCAGTGAGCTTAGACCATGCCAGTGCACTCCAGCCTGGGCGACAGAGTGAGACTCCCTCTCAAAATAAAAAGGAAAAAGAAAAAAAGAAAAAAAAAAAACTCAAAAAGGAACAACAAATTAAATGTAAAGGAAGTGGAAGAAAGGAAATAATAAAGATCAAGGTACACATTGATAACTTAGAAAGCAAGAAAATACCAGAGAAAGATAATAACAATAAAGCTGATTTTGAGAGAAGATAACTAAAATCGATACTCTACCAGACTGATTAAGAAAAAGAGAGAGAAGACACAAATAAACATAAATAGCCAACATCACGAATGAGTCAGGTGATATCATTGCAGATTCTATAATTATTAAACAAATAATAAATATTATAAATAATGTTAGGTCAATTAACTCAACAAATTAGATGAAATCAACACAATTCTTGAAAGACACAAACTACCCCCAAGGTTACTCAAGAATAAACAACCTGCATATCCTATATCAGTCAAATAAATAAAGTTTATGGTTAAAAACTTTCCAAACACAAAATAATAGGCCCAGTCATCTACACTAGTGAATTCTACCAAACATTCAACAAAGAAATAATACATAAATTCTTAAAGAGAAGGAGTTGTTTCCCATCTCCTTCTGTGAGGTCTGCATTATTATGAAACCAAAATCAGATAAAGATACTTCATGAAAACAAAACTACTAACTGGTATCCCTCATGAACACAGATGTAAAAAATTTTTTATCAAAATGTTAGCAAATCCAATCCAACAAGATACATAAGGAATAATGCATCATGAGTTTTATCTCAGAAATGTATTAATGTATAGTTGTTTTAACATCTGGAATCAATCAGTGCAATTTATATTATACATAAAAATGAAAAAAAAAACATGATCATAGGATCATTTCATTAGACATTAAAACAGCCTTTGGCTAAATCTAAAACCAATTTCTGAAAAAAAACTTGAAGCGGTGTAGACATAGAAAGAAACTTGCTCAATCTGATAATGAGCATCTATGAAAAATCTAAAGCTAACAAAATACTAAATGGTAACAGACTGAATTCTACCCTCTCCTACCCCCCAAATCAGGAAAAAGACAAAGACGTCCATGCATAACTTCTCGGCATTTTACTGGAGGTTCCAGCCACTGAATCTGGGAAATGTAAACTAATGCGTAGGGACCTTAAGCGGATCAGTGGCTCCCAGGGTTGGAGAGGGGCACAGAGGAAGAACATCCAGGAGAGGTTACAGAGCAGCACCAGGAAACTTGGGATCACTGGATATGGTCATTATATGATTGTGGTGAGGGTTTTACAGTTTCATACGTGTCAAAACTTATCAAACTGTATGCTTTAGGTGAAGTCTATTGTATATTAACTATATCTCAGTGAAGTTGTTATAATAAACATATAAAAATATAACCACAATACTGTTACCATATCTAAAAAGAAATTCATGGCTGGGCGCTGTGGCTCATGCCTGTAATCCAAGCACTTTGGGAGGCAAAGGTGGGCAGATCACTTGGGGTCAGGAGTTCGAGACCAATCTGGTCAACATGGTGAAACCCCATCTTTACTAAAAATGCAAAAATTAGTTGGGTATGGTGGTCGGTGCCTATAATCTCAGCTACTTGGGAGGGTGTGGCAGGAGAATTGCTTGAGCCTGGAAGGTGGAGGTTGAGCCGAGATTGCGCCACTGCACTTCAGCCTAGGTAACAGAGACTCCATCTCAAAAAAAAAAAAAAAAAAAAAAAGAAAAAAAGAAAAAAAAGAAATTTGCAATAATTTCTGAATATCATAGTTGGATACTGTCACTGAATAATCAGTGTTTACATTTCCCTGATTGTCTTAAAAATTTGTATTTTTAGAGTTTGTTAATTTGAAATGGGACCTACACAAGGTCCAAAGACAGCAATTGGTTTTGTGTGAAACAAACGAATCAGAACTTCCTGCAGAATCTCGTGAGATATTAATGTCCATTCTTGTCTATTAAGAAATACTGAATAGAAAAGAGCCAAAATCATTTTAGGACATCCATAACTACTGCTACACAGAAAAAAAAATCCAATCTGGAATATGACAATCTGCCCTGACCTATTTGTCTAAATTTCTCCATTGCATTAGTTTGCTTATTGGATTCTCCAGAACACGATGTGTGACTGTTTTCAAACCATTTTGACATGTATTTATTGAGTGCCTCAACAGGTATTATGCTAACTAGTGTGGGGACACAAAGATAAACAAGACAATCCCTATCCCCAAGTCCTTCACACATTAGAAAGTGGTAGGGGGGAAGTAAATTAATGACTAGACTGAAAGATTGAAAATGATCATGCAAAGTAAGAATTACAAAGTGCTCTGGGAACAGAAAGAAGCAAAGGATTACCACTAATTGGAAAAACAAGGAAAGAACTAAGGAATGACAGAACATTAGAACTGACTCTTGAGGCACAGATCTAATTTGGAATGAGGTAGACAGTGAAAAATATTTCAGGTAAAAGGGAAAGTATGTACGTATAAATGTGAAAAGGCATTTTCAGGGATTTGTGAAAAATCTTGTGGAATTCTATAAAGTACAGGGACATGGATATTAGGGCCAAGGCTACACAGGTGGCTTACAGCCAAATTATGGGGTGCCTTGAACAAAATTCTGAATTTTGACTTTGCTCCACAGACAATGTGGTATTACTGATGGCTTCAATGAGTGAATGTATGAATCCTGTCTTTCAAGAACTTTCTCTTGTGGTAGGTACGTATATGCAGAAGGGCGAAAACTAGAGGCCAGAAGACTCCCTGGATGTGATATACAAGCCTGAGATGTCACAGGGCTGAGGCAATGGTAGGGCAGAAAGAGAGAGAAATGGTGAAATTCCTGGCTAAACTAAATGGTTAAATTTTAGGGGGGGGGAAGACTTAAAAATAAAACTCAGGAAAATTTCGATTTAAAAATATCAAAGAAAAAATTAAAAATTATAATTTCTTATCAGTAACACTGACATTCAGATAAATCAATTTCACTTGAATAAAAATACATGAATTATTTTTATTACATTTACAGATGATCAGGTTTTTTAACATAATGTACTACCGAGCATACTGTCACTTAGAAGGAGGTGACATTCCAACACATCGCAGATTATTGTCAGCCCAAAAGATGTGATATATGTTGTGATCTCTTTTATGAATAATGTGCAGTTTATTTTTATGCAACAGCACACCACATGTTTTGGTTGTTAACAGATGGCAAACTCTTTTTACCACGGTTTTAAACTTGCACACTGGGAATGAAAACTATTTATACAGTAAACACTTTAGCGGATCCTATCTTTGGACAAGTTTAATTAAAGAATGAGAGACCAATTGCACAATCAAGCAGACTCAGGGGAGGAAGCAGGAACTTGCTTCTTTGCTGAATACATTATTTTTTCCCAGCAATTTAAAGCATACATGGAAATTAATGGCACTATTGAATTTTATAATAAATCCCTTAAGCATTTAGCTTTTTTTGTTAGCTGTCTCCAAACTCAGTGTTAATAAAGCTGTAACACTCAAGGTAGAAGGAAAGCATAACTTACTCTTTAATGAGATGCCACTACAAGCATTCCTCAAATAGCTTTCCAATATTCTCACACCTTATTCAACTTGTAGATTTTCATTTTTCACATATAAACACCTCCTAGAAAAACATCCCTGAAGAACCACCACCCTTCTCTTGCACTTAAAGACACTGGAATGTCATGTGGATAAAGTGTATCACAGTCATTAAGAGCCTCTTAGAAAAGGAACATACACAAGAAATATCACATTACTCTTCTATTGCATTTGGACTTAGGGATAACATGCATTTTATACCAAGTGATCATTGGAGGGAAAGTAATGATAAGAGTTGCTCATATCTGTATAGCATGACATCAGTGACAAAGCCAAATGGCCATCTGACCTGCACGAAAAATGCAGGAGTGCAAGTAGAATTATCTCCATGTTTTACACATGGGGAAAAAAGCTCAGAGAGGCCAGGAGACTTGTTCAAGATGAAACAGCAAATAAGAATTGGTAAAGCTGATTAAAACTCCTAGTCAAGAACCCTTTCTACTGTACTGCAAGAATTTTCTAGAATAAGTGATTTCACACTAGTAGGAGAAATTCATACGGCTATAAGGAAACTACTCACTGATAAAATGATAATAATGGCTACTCAAAAGCTGAAGCAGGCAAAAGAATAGGGCTCACAAGAGCCTTGACCTCCAACACCACATTCAGTCACACACTTTAATCTAAAAACAAAACAGATCAAACCCCAAACTCAGACTGACCAAGAATGGAAACCTCTTGTGTATTTCCATGACACTAGTACCAATGCACTAAGTGTGTTTGATACTATTAATCTAAAAGGCAATTTAAAATATTCCTCGTTTTTCTTTCTAGCAAGTCTCTTCACTTGTATTTCATAATCACAGAGAAATACTCCAGTAAGAGCATTGTCAAGCTATTATCATACTTCTCAGGGGGTAAAAGACAATCCGCCTTTGGCCTCCTTCCTCAGAAGGCACAGAGGTATGCAATTAATGGCGCAACAACACATACCCTGCTGGGTCCTATACTGCTTGACTCTTAGGACTGTCTGGAAGTGCCATGAAAAAATATACTGCAGAGAATGCACATGTATGCTCACAGCAGCAGTTAAAAAGCAAAGATACAGTATGAATCAAAGTGACAAGGCCCAGAAATTAAATGCTCACCCAAGTTCATTGGTTTTATGTTGAAGCTATAATTTGCAATTAATGCTACTTCCACCCTATGACTAGCTGAATGACATTAGTAATAACATCACTAATATGATGATATAAATGCACAAAGAAGTCAGTGATCCTTGGGGGAGAGGAGCCAAATTTCAATGAAACATAAAAATCAAGGTTATTACCTGAAACATAACTTTATCAAACCTTGACTTTTATGTAAAGGGTATCAATTAAAGGCATCACACTGTATAAATAGATTTTATTCACTTTTATTTCAAGTTTAAAGTGTGCTTCACACAACTTTAATCAAGTTGATATTTTAATTGTGGTAGCTGGCCCACCCCAAAGCCTTCAGATAAATAATATATTCATATAATCGTAGATTAGGTTTTAATTAAATCTGTTACTTTAATTTCATTAAATTATTATGAAACAGGAATGGGACAAAGAGGAGAAGGCATCATCAATGTACTGATATAGCAAAAGAGTAAAAGTCATTAGATATTAGAAAAAAATGAATTATGATAATTTTCCCAAAAAGTAGTGGTATCAAGGATTTTTAAGACAAGACTCTAATCTAATCTATATAGAGCGCATAGCCCATGATACCCGAGTAAGTACTGCTCTTGGAGTACTGCTGGGCTTGCTGTGAGCAGAAACACCTGTGATATTTTTTCCACATCAACTTATCACACTTCAGTATCTGAGTTCACAGGGCTCTTGCATGGGTGCAACCCTCACCCACTATTTGAGGACCAGCTCAAATGTCATCGCTCCATGAAGACTCGGTTGCTTTCCATCTCCTGCCAGCAGTGTGTCATTTCCTCCTGGTGTTCCTACGGCATTTCGTTCATAGTCTCTACCTCTTTACATTGTAGAGTACTACTTGCTTTGCTTTCAGAGGGCTCCACAGAGCATAGCACATAAAAGGAGCCCAAATATTTTGCAAATTAATACATCATCCTTCTTAGCTAGAAGCTGTTATCTTCTTTATTCAGTTCCCCCTTCCATTCTTTAAGAAGGATCAACATGTCAAGGGATGGCTGAAGTCCCAGGACATGGTGCAAGCCGCCTGGCCTTCACCAGACACAAATGAATCCCCTGTAAATGAAAGTGTGTCGGAATATATATAATTCTTTCTCCTACTCCGTTCATCCATGCACGCTGACTTTTAAAAATGAACCCAAAGGCAAAAATCAGTGTTCTCTGATTCTACCATGACCAACTCAACAAACATATTTATAGTTTGAAATGAGTTTAGAATTCACAACATAAATTGCTATATATTCACCTTAAGTGGTTAGCATATCTAGTAGTAAATAATTTAGGAGAGGAACCATGAAAGAAGTACCGTTATGCCCTCAGTAATGTTTTCTTATTACGTTAATAAGAGTGAAAGGAAAAAACAACAACATTCTTTCTGGCATGAGAGACCCATGACTGGGTCTATGGCAATGTCCCAGGAAATGCTGAGTACCTTCTGAGTACAAAGCACAGCTAAGTCCCTTCGCAGAAAGTGAACCAATGAAGTGGAATGCATCTGCCATTTATTATTAGGGTTATGTTTTTCCTCAAACATCTTCATCCTAAATAGCAATATTTCTTCAGTAAATGACATGTCCCCACATACATGATGAGGACTTAATTAGTTGCCTCAAATAGTTAAGCAGCAAAAATCTCAAAGAGGATAGTGTCTGCCCTCAGCTGCTCAAATGAGGGTGGAGAATGAGGACAGCAATAGGGAGGAGGATGGGGGACTTGAGCCAATGGTCAAGCGGGTCTCTCCAGTCCAAGGTCAGAGGCAGTTGCTGTCTTTCCCAGGCAACACATTTGCAGCACTGGGAAAGGCTCACCTTTCTTCCAGCACTTGCTGGCATCAATGCAGTAGTAACTGATGGCATCAGAAAAAGCTAGACCTTTGAAAATATCATTGATAAAAATCTTGTTCTTTCATATCTGAAGTTTGAGCACATGTAGTGGCAACTGAGAATTTGTTAAAATTAGTCTTTTAGTCCTGATTCAAATTTGCACGGTTTGGTAAAGGAATGGAGCTGAGTGAGGTGAGAGTCTGCCGACGAGACAGAACGTGGGCCATGAGATGAAAAGGGTCTACGCCAGAATTCAGGCTGGAACAGCTGCCTCGACTGTCAAGCCCGGTATTCTGTCCACACCATGAGAAGGAAGTAAGGTTTCCTCAGCTCCTCAGTACAGCTAGGTTTGCTTACCATTTGTGGCTCATATGGTTATCTTTAAAATAGCTGTTTAATAAACTTACAATTTTTTTTCATACTACAGGTTCAGCTTTTCTCAAACAATCCTTTGGTTGGCATTATATTTTATTTAAAAACCCCTTCAAATGGGATTCAAATATTGTCAAAAAATGATTTCTGAATCAGGTGATGCCAATAACAATTTTTAGTTAAGATGGGCCTGGTACACAGACCAGACTGACTAGGTCAGCAGCGCATGTTAACTAACACTTCTCAGCCATGACTACACATGAGAATTATCACACCTAGAGCAATGAAATCAGAATAGTTGAGGGTGGGACCCAGGGCACTGTCTGAACTCTGCTCCATGTGATTCTAATGCGCTTTCTTCTTCCTCTTCATCCACTGGGATCCATCCTGCAGTCCTTTGATGTCACTGTGCCTGGCCAGCAGTGACACAGAGCTGGGTGAGACTAGCAGGCAGGTAGGGGTGGGAAATGCTACGGTATACAGTGTGCCTAAGGAGAACCTAGTTTTGTTTGGGTGCATTACTGGTTTCAATAGCAGTTAATTATCTATATATTAGCTTCAGGTGTTCCAGATGGAGGGCGAGGAGGAAAAGGGAAGGTTGGATAAAAGCATTATGGCAGGTGATACACCACGAGTGCGGCTGCTCTCCTGGCACTGAGCTCATGCCCTGCTACCTTCATCCTGGACCAGCTCCTAACGACGTGGCAGGGCTAGCGACGGGGCTCTCTGTGCTATTCCAGTACTTCTGAGGATCCAATGCTACCCCTCCACGTGGAAATCCTGCTTTCTGTCAGCGAACATCCTCTGCTGGCAGCTTTACTTGTGGTCTGTTCCAGAATCCCTGTGAGGCTGGGTTTCTCCATATTTCTGAGATAGATTTGCCTGCTGCCTCCTGCATGGCCTCCAGACACTGCCTGTGGGAGATGCCTAATCTTCGTTCCACGCTCACCCACCTCTCTGTCACTGCTGACCAGGCATGGTAGCAGCAAAGGACTGTGGGATGGATCCCAGTGGATGAAGAGGAAGAAGAAAGAGCATTGCAGCAAAGAGGAAAGGCATGACTGACATTCATGGTATTAAGGAAAGGTGGTAGACTGGCTTCCCAGGCAGGATGTAATAAAATCACTCAAAATAAAACAGAATTTGATTTATTTTCACCATTACTAATATTTTCCTATTGTCAATATATATTTGATTTTTAAGTGAAAAAACATAAAAAATATGGCAGGAACTACCGCTCTAAATGCCACTGGACCTACCATTATATTAGAAGAATGAAAAGTGCTATAGGGAAGAGGTCTACAGGGCTCACACTAAGGTAATTTTCAGTAATGCATTTTTCAAACTAAGGTAGTCACCAATTTGAAGTTTAAATAAATGAATATATTCAACAACTCACAGCACTGTCTTTTTATGGCACATTTTTTGAAAGCTTAATTTTAAGTGAATTTAGGCATATGTGGTTAAAGTTAATCTTTAATTTGCCTCAGTATGCAAATAGACAATGTGTTCATAAACAATGAAGTGGATTGCTTGATTTGAAGGAGAGTCACATCTTCCATCATTAAAAAAATTTACAATCCTAACAATCATTTTAAAACATACCAGTACCTGATTTTTTTTTCCTTAAGAAACATATTTTACTTTCCTGCTCACATTGTCACAAGCATTATATAAATTAGCTTTGTAAAATGTGGAGTGCTCCATGGGCAGCAGTAGAATGGGATTTTAATGATAATGAGGAATTTGCTATTATTGTCCTGTGGTGTGTTTGACTGAAGATGCACTCTGGTGAAAACAGGTGTCCTAAATTATCACATGTACTACACTATGGTTAGAAATCATGAAATGAAAAATAAAAACAAAGAGAATGTGTATTTCAACACAGCTAAAAAGCTCTACTATATTTGCTAAGACTGGTGATATATGCTGAGCTTATTTCAATCACTAAAATTGCCATAATTAAACTTCTCTCTAAATCAGGCTTGTATGAGAGTCAGAAATCTTGTATAATTAACTTATCTGTGGAAGTAATCAGACAATAACTGCTGGTATATTTTAGGAACCACTAAAACTACTGTAGCTGTTGAATGTAATGACTATAATAAATCTTTAAGAGCAGTTATCTCATAACCACTTTTCACAGCTGCAAGGGTGGACGGGAGACAGTTTTTTCAAAGCTTTTCCTTCAGTTGGTTTAATTATGGTATTGCTACATTGCTCTTCTACAACATGGAAAAATTACTAGGCCTAGTGGTTAGCTGGAACTGAACCACCAGCCTGTGCTGCAACATCTAGGCAGGTTGTTGTCAATGAGGAATACCTAGTGTTTCAGGACTGCTAAAGACAAGGCTAAAGCTTCTCCAGTGGGCAACAAAAAGACAAAGACAGCTCTAACTAGGCTAACCATGCACTAACTAAGTTCAAGACAGTGATGGCTTGATCAAGCCCATGTGCATCAGTGGAACGGACCCTCAGAGACTGAATGATTGCAACTTCATGACAGGTGTCTTTGCAGCCAGGCACTACAGTTCTCATCTCAATAAGATGGATGAATAAATTTTTAAAGGAAAGGACCACACTTCATACTTCCCAAGCTCACAAGCCAAAGCCATCCCTCGATTACTTACTTTCCACCTTCATGGATAGCCCCAGGGAATCTGGTGAAAAAGCTAGCAGAAACTTGAGGGGGATGGATTAGCTATAATGACTTCAAAAGCAAATCATCCCCAACTTCAGCACCTTACAACAGCCATAAACATTTATTCTATTTCACAAGTTTTTTGCTATATGGACACAGCTTCTTGTATACCCTCATAATGTAGCAGCTGGTTTCCTCCAGAGTGAGCGATTAAAAGGGATTATCATAAAAGCTGCAACATCTTTTATGAGTTAGCCTTGGAAGTCACACTCTGTCACTTCTGCAATATTCTTTTGGCCACACAGGTCAGCTTTATTCAATAGACAGAAAACTACACAGAGGCATGAATACCAGGAGGCAGGAATCACTGGGGGTTGCCTTCGAGGCTGACTACTATATAAATCTATCCCCAGAAAGAGCAGCTTCTGATGAAATGTACAAGTTTGTTATGTTTTCTTGAGTGCATTTCCCCATACAGGAGATAGAAGTCCTACTGGCTTGAGGTGTAAGAGGGCAGAACTTGGGGTTGGCCAGGCAACTGAAATTTAGATAGTGAATCCCAGAAGCAAGGGAAAATTCCAGAAGCAAGTCTCAAAATCTGAGTATGAATTCTACTCAAATCTTTGGCAAACAAATAAACTCTGAAGGCACAAGACACCTCCAACCTTGCTGACCAGACTTTAAACACAGCAATTAAAAGCTAAAACTCCTGAGCAGAGATATTAGCTGCTTTACACTGTTGGAGAGCCAGATTTTTCAATTTGAGTCCAGCCAAGTTAACTGTCTACTACACACCAACAGTCCTTAGAAAGAACAAAACAAATTCCAAAGTTGATATAACAAATTATATACACCAAAATTACTAGATATGCAAAAACATAGGAATCACCTGACCCAGTTTTCAACCAAAAATTACTAGATATGCAAAAAAATAGGAATCACCTGACCCAGTCTCAGAAAAAAAAAAAGGAGTCAACTGCAGCTGCCTGCCATTGTGCCCAAATATTGGGTTTATTAGAAAAATACTTCAAATTGTTGATTATAGATAAGTACAAAGAATTAAATAAAAACATAGTATTAATGAGTAAACAGACATGGAATCTTCATAGTGAAATGGAAACTACAAAAAAGAAGCAGTTGGAGATCTAAGTTGGAAAGAACAGCTAAAATGAAAACTTTACTAGATGAGCTCAACACAGATTTGAAATGGCAGAAGAGTCACTGAACTTGAAGACAGAATAATAGAAATGCAATCCAAGGGGAAAAATGATTAAGAAATGAACAAAGTTTTCTCTTTTTTTTGAGCCAGAGTCTTGCTCTGTCACCTAGGCTTGAGGGCAGTGGTGTGATTTCAGCTCATGGCAACCTCTGCCTTCAGGGCTCAAGTGATCCTCCCACCTCAGCCTCCCAGGTAATTGGGATTACAGGCACACACCACCACCTGGCTAATTTTTGTATTTTTAGTGGAGAAGGGATTTCACCACATTGGCCAGGCTAGTCTTGAACTCCTGACCTCAAGTAATCCACCCACCTCGGCCTCCCAAATTACTGGGATAACAGGCATAAGCCATCGTGCCAGGCCTAAAAATAAACCAAGTTTCATAGACCTGTGGGACATTTTCAAGCAGTCTAATATACATGTAATTATAGTCACGAAAGTAGGGGAGTGAGAAAGAGGATTAAAAAAATGAAGAAATGGAGCTGAAAAATGTTTAACTCATAAGATTGATGGGTAAGGCTTAAACAAGAACCCATCTGAAAATAACTTGAAATGTAGCAAATATGTTAGTAAACAGAGTTAATTCATACTTTGACTTTTCTGTTTATAACTCTTCCTGCCCACCATTCAGGCTATTTGCATCTTATAATATCACTATCAGATGAAGGGGCAAGAATGAAAGGGAACGAGGTTAGTCACATTTTTTTTCATACTACAACTATTTAGTCAGCACCCCCTATCTATGGTTAAGTACCACTAGAATAGTGTGATAATTAATTATATTTGTCAACTTGGCTAAGCCATGGTACCCAGATATTTGGTTGAACATGTCTGGATATTGCTGAGAAAGTATTTTTAGGTGAGATTAACATTTAAATCAGTAGACTTTGAGTAAAGCAGATTACTCTCCATAATATGAGTAGGCCTGATCCAATTAGATGAAGGCCTTAAGAAAAAGTCTTATCTCCTTCCAAGGAAAAGCAATTTTGCCTCTAGACTCAAGCTGCAACATCAACTCTTTTCTGCAGATGCCAGTTTCTATAATCACATGAGCCAATTCCTTATAATAAATCTCTATCTGTATCTATTTCTATATCTATACACATACACACATCCTATTCATTTTGTTTCTCTGGAGAACTCTATAAACTCTCATTAGTTTAAGGGCAGAAGGGTCAGTCATGGTTCCTATTCTTTATAAGCTTTTTGTCTAGAAATTAAAAGGAAAATTCAAAATATGTGGTAATAAAAAATCTGTAAGCACAAGGCATCTTGGGAACAAAAAGAGAAACACACTCTCTGGTCTGGGGTAGGAGATGGGAGTGCAGTCAGAGAAGGCTTCCTGAAAGATAGAACATCTAAGCTCAGTTTTAATAAATGGATTGATAAAAGGGAAGTGGAGCGATTAGGAAGAGCATTTTGAACACAGGGAAGCCATAAGCGGGGGCTATCTCCTGAGATGCGTCATGTGCTGCACTAAGAAGTTTATTTTTTATCATCAAAGCAATAGAGAACTTTGTTCAAATATGTTATATACAGTTGTAAGAATCACAAGGAAAACTTCATTGAAGATTTTTTAAGTAAGAAAACTTCTGAATGACACTTGATTATTAACTATGTCTGTTATGTTCTTTATGATCACAGAAAACTAAGAACTATCCATATGAAGTGCCAGTTGCACCAAGCTGATTTACTGGCTGTAATACAGCCATCTCCACCTTTTTGTAAGTTGCTTTGCAGATATGATTTCTGTTAGTGTAAATGTGATTTGTTTTCTAGCGCCATCTGGTGTTTTGTTAGGGCACTGATTATGACTTTTTAAAAAAATACATAGAGTACCCAGGAAATCTTTAAATGTTTTAAAGACATGTAAATACTGTTTACACATATTCTTAATTGTAATGAATAATTTAATAAGATATTAAGTATAAGTCTAAATTAAAAAGTTCAGGAAAAGCCCACAATACAAATACAATTTTATCTAACACCCACCCACCTACGTGCACACATGGATACATACAAGCAAAAACCCATTTCCTTTGCTCTTCAAATTTCTTTAAAGGCTCACAAATCCCAACTGATAACTGATCTTTGATAATATACTAAATCAGGAACATATTGCACATTTTTGTGTTCGGTGAATTTGTCAAAGCATCACTTTTCAGGTTAGCGTGAATTCTTTTTTCTTGAGTCAGGATCTTGCTCTGTTGCCCAGACTGGAGTGCAGTGGCGTGATCATAGCTCACTGCAGCACTGATCCTCCTACCTCAGACGCCTGAGTAGCTGGGACTATAGGCGCATGCTACCATTCCTGGCTAAGTGTTGGGTTTTTGTTGTTGTTGTTTGTTGAGACAGTATCTCACTATATTGCCCAGGCTGGTCTCAAACTCCTGGCCTCAAGCGATCCTCCCCTGGCCTTCCAAAGTGCTGAGATTATAGGCCTTAGCCACTGTGACTGACCATAGATCTATATTTGACCTCTTTCACTCCATTATCCCACCCATTATCAAACCCTACTAACTTTATATCCAAATATATGTAGAATTTAACCAGCACTTACCACCTCTACTCTACATTGTAATCCCGGTCATCATCATGTCTTGCCTGGACCACTGCAATAGTCTCCTAATTGGTTTCCCTGCTTCCAATCTTGCACCCCTATAGCTCGAATGAGCCTTTGAAAACATAATGCAATCATATCCATCTTCTGCCCAGAATCTCCCAATGGCCATCTCACTGGAGATAATACACAAGTTCTTACTTTTTTCTTCGAAGGCCTATGTGATTTGAACCCTTGACTACTCTGGTCTCATGCACTCCTACACTCTCCTCTCACACATTCTTTGCCAACAATTGCCTCCTTGTTAAGCCTCAAGCATGCTAAGCACACATGCCTTAAGGACTATGAAAATGCTCCCCAAGTCTCAGAACTCTTCTCCCAGACAGTGGTGCAGCTCAGGCCCTTGCCTCTTCAAATCTCTGCTTAAAAGTCACCATCCAAGAGGCCTATTACACAGCAACACCTCCTGCTCATTCTGTTTTCTTTTCCTGCCTTATATTCCTTTTCACACTTAACACTGCCTGTTATATTTTAATTTTTTTAAAACTACATATCTAGCCCACTCTCTTCCCTATACACACTGAAATGCAAGTACAATGAGAGCTGTGACTGTTTTATTGACTGTTTCGGGCCCAGTGCCTAAAACAGAGCCTGGACATCGTAAGTACTCACTATGTACTCAATAAATAGATGAACGCAAATGACTGTTTGAATTTGACATCTAACAAGCCATTTTTGTATTGGATTATTTTGTGGTTCACACATTTTGTGACCGTGGCTATGGAATATGTGGGAAAAGATGACATCCAGTGGGGAGAAACTGATATCGCAATTTTATCTAAAACATAAAAACAGTCTGATTTGACTTTTAAGTAACAGATGTCTGCAAATGAGGGCCTATTTTGCCTTAAAACATTTCAATTTCTGTTATTATGAAACTAAAGTCTGATGAGTGAAGGACATTCCATTTTTTTACTACATATTCCAGATACGTAATGTTTCCCTTTCCCTTTTCCCTACCATATAACAGTACCATATGAATCGATTCGGTAAAAAATACATGGAATTTACACAACTCACAATTTGCTCCAACAGATTTTTAATAAATCTGTGATAACATTGATTCATTATTTATTTTAATTCTGTCTATTCCTACATTTCCCCCTTAATAAAATACTTTAGTTACAAACATATTTTGGTTGGTACTGATCTAAAGTGCTAATTTTAAATGGGGGGAGAGTGACAAACCAGTCAACAGAAGCTGTTGCAATGATTCTCCTTGCAGGTTCCAGAGGTCCCAGCCCCTACACTCCCCTGGCAAACCCCCTTTAGGATCAGAGTCCCTGGAGGTCAGACCTGTGCACCGAGGATACCTGGCAGTGCAGGGGAAGGTACGGGCTGCTAAGGCTGGAATGGGAGGTCGGGAGCATGAGGGGCAGAGATGTGAGGAGCTCACAACTGCAACCGTCCTGTGAGCAGCAGATTTGGGGAGGGTTTGCAAGTGTTCCTGTTTTTCTGCAACAAGCCATGCCCACCATTCGGACTCCCCGTCCCTCCCTTTGTAAGAATGCATTACAGTGGACCTCCCAGAAGCAAACCAGTCAATGTGTAAATGAGAAAGGGCTCTGTTTGGTACAGAGATGTGCATGGGCTGGGTAGTGTCCACAGCATGAAAAAAATGTCCAGACTTCCACCATGGTCTAGTCTTTGACTTTCTCTAACTGCATCTTATACACTCTAGGCTTGTTCAGGTGCTCCAGCTTCTTGGGCCCTTCTCTCCTGTCTCAGGACTTGTGCACAAACTGTTCCTCTGCTCAGAGTGCTTAGGTTTCCCTAACCTCCTGGGACGCCTTCTTCCCTGACTCACAGCCCCTTCTGCCTACGGCATGCTCTCCTGCTTTGTTTCCTCAGAACTCTTACCACAATTTCAGTCTGTGTGTGTACTGCTGGTCTCCCTATTGGGATGTGAGCTCCCTGAAACAGGAACCTGGTCTGTCTTGCTCTCACCTGCAACCACTTGTCTAGAACAACACCTGGCATGTAGTTGGCACCAAATATTTAAGGGGATGGAGTGTGTTTTGAGGGGCAAAGATCAGGAGTCAGTTTTAGACTTGTTAAGTTTGAAGTGATTATTACACATCCAACACGTTGAAGTTATCAGGCAGACACCATGTAGACAGCTGGATACACCAGTCTAGAGTGCAGCGAAAAGACCCAGGCTGTGGGTAAATTTGCCAATCTGTGGCATACAGAGGCATTTAAAGCCATGAGATTAGATGAGATCATTAAGGGAGTGCGTGTATATGGGGAAATGCTCTGAGGACTAAGCCTGGGGCACTCCAGTGATTAATGGTCAAGGAGATGAGAAACATCCATCCAAAGAGCCTGAGAAAAGCAAACAGTAGAGAGCAGGAGAAAGACCAAGAGAACGTCATATCCAGCAAGCCATGTGAAGGGAGTGTTTGAAGGACAGGAAGTGATCAAGTCTATCAAAAGCTACTGATTTGCCCCTTCTTGCCTTGTATTTTCTCATTAGCATGTATCACTATCTATTACAGTTATATCCTAAATATATTGGAAGATCCAGGAAGTAAGACAGCAGACAGCTTGTTAGAGTATGATGATCGAGCTAATCTCAGTGATCTATAAAACAGAGCCAGCGAACAGTTTCTGATATTGAGGAGAAAACTTCAGAATTACACAAATTATTTACAAATGCATAACTAAATACTAGAAAGAAACATCTAAGGCCAGGCACAGCAGTTCACACTTGTAATCCCAGTACCTTGGGAGGCCAAGGTGGGAGGATCACGAGGTCAGGAGTTTGAGACCAGCCTGGTCAACACAGTGAAACCCCATCTCTACTAAAAAAATACAAAAATTAGTTGATGTGGTGGCATGCGCCTGTAATCCCAGCTACTCGGGAGGCTGAGGCAGGAGAATTGCTTGAACTGGGGAGGAGGAGGTTGCAGTGAGCCGAGATCATGCCGTTGCACTCCAGTCTGGGTGATAGAGCGAGATGCCATCTTGGAAGGAAAGGAAGGAAGGAAGGAAGGAAGGAAGGAAGGAAGGAAGGAAGGAAGGAAGGAAGGAGGGAGGGAGGGAGGGAGGGAGGGAAGGAGGGAGGGAGGAAGGAAGGAAGGAAGAAGAAAGAAAGAGAGAGAGAGAGAAAGAAAGAGAGAGAGAGAAAGAAAGAAAGAAAGAAAGAAAGAAAGAAAGAGAAAGAGCTAAAAGAAAGTTAGGAGTGGGACTTGGGGATATGAAGTAGTAGGGAAGAGGACTGCTGCTATTTATTATAAACCTCAACTTTTAAAACTATATCCTTGTACTACTTTGACAAAAATTAAAAACCACTAGTTAGAAAAACATTTTCATGAACTAGAGGCCTACTTCTCAACTTGTGGGCTGTGAAATTACAGCCAGAGGCCAGCAACTCCACATGCTCACCAAGTGTCATCTGCACACCAAGCAAGGTCTTATGCACCGTATGTACAAGATACATATGTACATACTGCTTTCATCACTACAAATTAAATTAAAAGCATTCCTGAAATTGTAATAATATTCAATCATTAAAGATCATATCATTCAACTGATACTAAAAATAGCCACTATTCTATGATCATCCATATACTTTTTTAACATTAAAAATAGTTCTTCACTCTGAGTAAGTTTAGGAACCCCTGTGAAAGCTGAACTAAAATACTATGGGTTATTAAATTTATGAGACTGCCTTTGTAATAAACGTTTGGAAGGCAGAGATAATTCTTTCTACATAGCTATAACTACGTTTCCACGTCTTTCCAACAATTCAGAGTTCCTTGAAAAAGATACCATGTTCTAGGAATCTTTGGATTCCTACACTTAGTACAGTTATTGACATACAACAATAAATAATATTTAATGTATCTTAAGTGCTTTCCCTGTTAGTTATTGCTTTAAGCACTATATGTATATTTTCATTTTATTACTATCATGGAAACACAGCCTTCAGAAGTTGGTACTCTTATGATTCCTACGTTACAGAAGAGAAAAACTGAGGCACAAAAGTTAAGTATTTTTCCCAAGGACACATGAGTGTGAATGTCAAAACTAGAATTAGAAGCTATTTAGAATTAGAATTGCAATCTCTTTCTGTGCTTTGGCTCTTAATGTTTATGTAAAATATTAATAAGTGGTCAATGATAAAATCATTGAAATAACAAACCTAGAAGCAAATTCTTCTAATTAGTGACATAAAATAAAATTATGTTATTCTTCGATGGAAAATAAAATCATGTTATTCTTTTCCCCATGTATATTTTAAAGGCTGTTTATCTGACAATCTCACCTTTTGCTTTTTGTTCTGGATCTTCTGTTGTTCTATTTGTTCCTGAAAATTAAAGACAAAACATAGTAAGTACTATGCAAGTCACCATTCAGTATCTCAAAATATAGGACAATATTTAAATGAATTCAATAAGTATAATCAAAGAAAAATATATTTGATCATACAATTCAATTTTCCTAAATCCTGAATTCATTACAAATGAAGTTCATTAGAAAATATCAATATTTGGGCATATTTCAATTACTTCTACTAAAAGTCACTAAGCACTGACTAGGCACCAGGCTAAGTACTCCTTGTCTATAAGGTAGGGGAGTTGGAGTGGGTGATATACATCAACTCCAGGTGTCTCTAAGGTTCAAAGATATGTGGGTGGGGAGAAGCCATCATTAAAGCTTGTTCAATGTTGTTATTGTCTCTTAAAACCAGAAAACAACTTGAATAATTGATATCATGTGCTTTAAAGGAATGCAGCATGTCACACTGCTTGGAATATTAGTCTGCTACTCTAAGGACTTCACATATATACAGATGATCCATTGGGGGAGCTCGTGCTGAAGCCCAGGTGAGAAGCCAGAGATGAACCCAAGACCCCACCTGTGTCAGATGCACTAAGTAAATCACAGTCAGTGTCTCTCCCACAAATAGAATTACCTAGGACAGTGACACCCACCAAGAGCCTAGACTAGCCAAAGAACATCCACCCCTCACAAGGAAAACAACAGCATATGAGCTGACCATGTGTTTTTAACCTCATTTGTGCACCTATAACTTCACATCAGGATGAGTGTGCAAATTAGGATCTAGTTAATTTTCAAGGTAATCAGTTGATTACGGCCCTAGTAGGAACTTATCTGTTCTTTGGGTATTTCTAGGAACACGGGCGTATGCATATGGGTTGGAGTGGGAACAAGGCAGAGTCTGGGAGACTGGTAAAAAATCAGACTCTGTCCTCTCCCACAGAAGCTGCTTGAGGATGTCAGTGAGATTAGGGATGCAGTCAAGTGAACATTGACACGGATCACTCAATTTGTTGGTGTGGAGTTTCCCACATTCATTCATATAAAACATTTCAATTTGGGGAGATGAAAAGTAAATCTGAGGCTGGTTTTAATGCAGGGAAGGGTTTTTTATAAGTCAACTCTTGTTCCATAAGAGGAAGAAAGGGGAACTAACTTTGAAATCTAGTGTACCAGGCTAAGTGCTAAGCACATCATTTACGGATTCGCTTGTCTTCTCACACCCTTGGAGAAGGTCTTACCTCCCTCTTTGTGCACAGGAGAAAATAGATGGCTGAGAAATTAGAGTCCCCAAAGTTATCAAGGCCAGCAGTTTACACAATTCCAAAGCATACGTTCTTTCCACTGAACCATTGTGTACCTTTCTTCAAAGAGAAATAAGGGGACAGAGAAGTGCCAGTCTTGAGTTTTGCAAAGAGTTGATTTTATAAGGTTGACAGCACATACCTCCTGGGCAGTGCTGCAAGAATAATGCAGGATTTTTTTTTTTTTAAAGGACTTGTGGATCTTGGTAGAATGTTCTAGAATTTCTGATCTTTTTAACTATAACCTCTTTATTATAAAGTTAGGTTGCTGAACTAGACCATTCAATACCATTCATTCAGCAAATATTAACTGAGCACCTAATAATATCTGCCTGGCACCCTTGTAGTCATCGGATATACAGCAATGAAGAAAAACATCAAAAATCCCTGTCCTGAAGGAGCTCTTTCTAGTGGGATCAGCATTACCTGCAGGAACACTGCAACCCTCCATATCCCCCAGTCATTGCATATGGCTAATGTGATTAGAAAAATCAAGTGTAAAATGCAAGTTTCTAACTGGACTAGATAGAACAGGTGGGTGCTGGTCATGAAGGGGAGTTTAGGGCTCTCCACAGATCTTCCCACTCTTGGGAGGCAAATAAGGAAGGAGGAGTGGTTTGAACTGGTCACATTCCAAATAGAAGTGGAAGGCGCGGATCCTGATGTGGGAGGGCTCTGGCCAAGTCTCCCCACGTCCTCTGGACTCACATCCTCCCAGGAAAGTGGAGGGTGAGTGTGGTTGGACATATGCCCAGAAACAAGGGCCACCATCTTTCTCCCCATGCTGTATCTAAAAGGGGGGTGGCAGTCTGACCTAAAGCCTGACACAGATCATTCCAGGCCCCAGGCCAAAAGCTCTCTTATTCTCATTCTTGTCCTCTTCTGTCCTTCACCTCACATCAACAAGCTGAGTTCTGAGACTCCTTTCGGATATGGAGAAAATACACAGAGAATACGTTTTAGGCTCTATGAGTTTTATTGCTTAAATTTAGCTTAGGTAAAGGAGCTTTCTATGAGATTCAGCTTACCCCAGGAGCATTCTGCAACAATAATAATGAAGTGCTACTTTGCTTTATTCTCTGTACCTATGCTTCTCTGGAAGATCTCATTTGAATCTCACTGCGCCAAAGAGGAAAATGACTTGAGCCCATATTATATGCAGGCATTGTTCTAAGCACTTAACACAGACTATCCCATTTAAACTTCTCACCATTCATAGGAGGTAGTTATAATTTTACAAATACGGCAACTGAGGCATACAGAGGCTAAGGAATCTTGTCTAGGGTTACAAAACAAACAAAACCAATTTCAGAAGCTATATTCCATAAAATACTACTTTAATCACACTCTATATCCCAGTAATGGGGAATTCATTAACTAAAGGGAGCTATATGCTCAGCCCACCCCTGAAAATTACAAAAGTACAAGCCCACATGTAACTCATAGTTAGTGTTTAAATATTCATATTCAGAAAAGAAAGATGTTACACTACTCTTTACCTGTCTTAATGTTACTTTTTTTCTCCTTTAAATAACAATAAACACCTTACTAAAAAGAATAGGATATGATATTTAAATGCAACCACTAAAGCAAATCACTTTTGTGGATTTTGTGGATTCAGATATACTGTACTCGGTCAGGCATGGTGGCTCATGCCTGTAATCCCAGCAGTTTGGGAGGCTGAGGCGGGCAGATCACAAGGTCAAGAGATCGAGACCATCCTGGCCAACATGGTGAAACCCTGTCTCTACTAAAAATACAAAAATTAGCTGGGAGTGGTGGCGCATGCCTGTAGTCCCAGCTACTTGGGAGGATGAGGCAGGAGAATCGCTTGAACCCAGGAGGCGGAGCTTGCAGTGAGCTGAGATCGCACCACTGCACTCCAGCCTGGCAACAGAGTGAGACTCCATCTCAAAAATAAACAAAAAACAGATATACTGTACTCTATCATGTTCCAGCACTGCGCTAACCTGCTGGCTGAGCAGTTCTTGCTGGACTCAACATACATTCAAAGCGAATTTCCACCCAGGCCTGTGCATCCCTGTGGTAATGACTGCATTACCACACTGGCATCGGTTCTCTCCCTGCACCTGGACATGGGACTCTGCTCTATTCCTGAGCGCCCACACTGACCAGTCCTCATGTCACAGCTTTCTAGTCCCCTTCTCTCTCTACTAGCACTTCCTTAGCTCATGCTGTATCACCATCACCTATTACTAGTAAGTTGCCTAACCATCTTCCTACCCATGCTTTGGCCTCCCTCTAATGGCTTCCACCTCGCACCAGCTGCCTGAGAGTTGCTCTGAATACTGCTGTGTCACCTTGGGCCAGCAGGCACCCCACCTCTCTGACCTTGGCTTTGCTCACTTGCAGGCAGGAGTAATACTTATCTGCTGAAAAAACTCAGCTCCCTGACATGTGCGCACAGTACTTAGCTGAATGGGTGCTTCAATAAAAGTGGGTCTGCTTACCATTAGTGTTCATTTTTGTTTCCTCTGGACATGCTGGAGCTGAAAACAACCTGTTCTAGAAGCCCAGGGACTTCTTCCTTATTTAGTTCTCCTTTTCTGTCCAGAGAATGAAGACTGGAAATGGAAAAGAGAACTTTCCATGCCCATTTCTGCCCTTCCATCCTCTCACGATGAAATTAATATCCTCCCAATATGAAGTCATGTATAAGGTGGGGCAGTAGTTCTATTTTCAGTCTTTTGAGAAACCTAATTTACACTCCTGCTAACAGTACATGAGGGTTCCCCTTTCTCCACATGCTCACCAGCATTCATTACTGCCTGTCTTTTGATAAAAGCCAGTTTAACTCAGGTGAGATGATATCTCAGTGTAGTTTTGATTTGCATTTCTGATGATCAAGGACGTAGAGCACCTTTTGGATACATGTTTGCCATTTTTATGTCTTCTTTTGAGAATTCAGATCTCTTGCCCATTTTAAAAATCAGGTTATTAGATTTTTCCCTATGGAGTTGTCTGAGCTCCTTATATATTCTCATTGTTAATCCCTTGACAGATGGGTAGTTTGCAAATACTTTGATGTATTCTGTGGGTTATCACTTCACTTTGTTGTTTCCTTTGCTGTGCAGAATCTTTGTAACTTAATGGGATTCCATTTTTCCATTTTTGCTTTGGTTGCCTGTGCTTTTGGGGTATTACTCAAGAAATCATTGCCTAGACCGATGGCCTGGGCAGTTTCCCCATTGTTTTCTCTTAGCAATCCCACTGCTAGGTATATATCCAAAACAAAAGAAATCAGCATATTGAAGAAATATCTGCACTCCCATGTTTATAGCAGCACTATTTACAATAGCCAAGCTTTGGAATCAACTTAAAGGTCTGTCAACAGATGAATGAAGAAAATGTGTGTACACATATAATGGAGTACTATTCAGCCATAGAAAAGAACGGGATCCTGTCATTTGAAACAACATGGATGGAACTGGAGGTCATTACGTTAGGTGAGATAAGCCAGACACAGAAATACAAACATCATATGTTCTCACTAATTTGTGGGTGCTAAAAATTAAAACAATTGAACTCAAGGAGGTGGAGAGTAGAAGGATGGTTACCAGAGGGTGGGAAGGGTAGCTGGGGGAGAGGGGAGCAGGAGGTGAAGATGGTTAATGGGTACAAAAATATAGTTATATACAATGAATAAGATCTAATATTTGATAGCACAACAGGGTTACTGTAGCCAACAATAATTTATTGTACATTTTCTATGCCTGTATTGAAATATCTCATATAGTCAAATTTATACATCTACTATATACTCATAAAAATTAAAAACTTGGGGGAAAAAGGTGCAGCAGGCTATCCAGGGAATAATCAAAACTTCTAGGTGCGGGGCAAAATCTACAAAGGATGGATGCAGGGGCTATTTAATTTTAATCTTGCCTCCTGGCAATGTAGCATGATAGTAAATGTAAAATAAGCATTATCTGTTAGAAATACATTAACTGGCTGAAGGTATTCCTTTGTGATTTTAGTAATCAAAAATGCTATAATCTTCTAAAATACCAGTAAGGATAAAATGAACTGATTTTATTATGTAACAAATTAAAAATATCTTATACTTCAAAAATAATGACAATATAGAGAATTCTTCTGTATTTTATTGCACTCAACATTTAATAGAAGACATTTACATTATTTTTAGAAAATCCATTGATGTTGCACAATGGCACATATTTGTAAAGACAAGGCTCATTAATTCAGATATTTGGAATTAAAAAGTATTTAAAGTTAACCACAGCATAATGAATCCTCAACGTCCAGAGTTCTATAAAAATCCAGTAAAACTTATTTTACTCGTTCATCAGTTTTATGTCACTTAGTTTTCCTAAAAAAATATGGCTTTATAAAAAGTAGCATTCTATAATTCACAAAATGAAGAGCTTTACTATAATTTGAGTATCACCTCTGTATCATCCATATCACAGCTTTAGAAAATTATTGCTTTTCTTATTATCTTATTATTTCAGGTTTCATTACACATTGAGTACCCATGCAGGACTCACTACATTGTATAATAACTATGATCTATAGTGATAAAAATATAGAAATCTCTTTCATTTTAACCCTAAAAGCAGGGGGAAAAAGTCACCTTATCTTAATGTTAACAAAATCAAGAGCTACCCCTAATATATCAATCAAACCACTTCTTATGGCTTTGCTTATAGTTGCTCATGGTCCTTTCAAAATGATGTGGTAGCTACCTTCTTTTCTGACAAAGGATTATTTTCAACACAGCAATTATTTCTGAGCCCAAAATAAACCACATTAAATAAAGAAGAAAATCTTCAGTGTAGAAAGAAAAAGGCTCATTGCTGTGAAATAGCAGCAGGCATCGGGCTCTGTGAGCTTGTCACACATACTCAATCAACCCAGCTCGAGGCGTTACTGAGTTCATCTAGTAAGAGCACTGAGCGGTCTCTAGTGCTGCAGGGAAATTACTTAATTAGCCAAAGGCGGAATAATCTTTAAGTTATGCACCAGTAATTTATACAGATTTTCTAAAATTTAAACAAATGCTGAAGAGACGATAGCTATTATACGATTAATCTAAGGTGCTAACAAAGCATTTTTGCATGATAATAGTAGGGTCATTCTTTTTCCTTGTGTCTTAACAAGGAATTTCAGCTTTCCCCTCTCATTTGAATAAATAAATGATAATTTAAAACTTTCATTGAAATATTACATTGAAATATTAATTAATTAATATTTCTAATTAATCAGCTAAAAGTTACAACAATTTCAAAAGTGTTAATCTGAATACCTGAAGCTAATGTAGAAATTTTTGATAAGAATATCAGTGCAGATATATACAACTCAAATCTTCACAGCTAATGATGATCTCTGTTAGCGTTCTTAGGAGTGCTAACACAAAGTATTCTTAATAGCTTTTAAATCATGTTTAACGCAGTTTACACAAGTCAGTCCAACAGTTAGTGCTAATTACTAATAATATATGCAAACCCTGCCAACACAATTGCTGCTACATCACCAATATAATTATTAACTACTATCTGAAAAACACACATAAATTCAGGTAAGACTAAAAGCTATGTCATAAAAAGAAAAAAGAAATCCAGTGGATCCACTAATGCTATCAAAAGGGACATGCAGGAATGTAACATGACATTTTTTAGAAACATGTGTTTCTAAAAAGAAAAAAAAATACACTAAAATGCCAGTGGACTATAATTCATTCAAAACATCTTTAGTGTTCCTTCCCAAAGATCTTGATCTGCTCAGTAATTGCTTCACAAGATCTATCACAGCGAGCGTATGGTTAGGCTGGTCCTCCTGTGGTGGTAGGGGCAGTCTTTTTGAAGCTTTAAGTATCTGCAAAAATAAGGGGAAATCTAAATTAAAGGACCAACCAGACAGAGACTATGAAACTGCTTCATTTTCATTCTACTTTTTAAAAAATCCACCAACAAAGTAATTTTTTTTTTTTTTTTAAGGACAACTTGGTAACAGAATAATCAACTACCAAAAGAAGCTCCTGGGGATGACTTGCAAAGCTACTGATGAAAATCTGAGGTTCTTTAGAGCACTCGAGAATTACAACTGAACTGAATAATCTCAATCTTTTAAGAAACACAGCATTAAATTTTTCTTCAATATTTTCACTCTATTAAAAAGAAACAGAAATCTAGTATGGTATTTGAAAAATAAACACAAACAGTTTCAAGGATCAACTGGACACTATAAGCTGCATTTAAAATATATTGCTTTAAAAATTAAAAGAAATTTAAAACATATTGATAACATAAATGGTTGACAATAAAAGTATATAAGTATTTTAAAAGAAGTAAAATTAATCCCTATCCAAGTTTTTACAACTTCTTTTTCATTCTTAACTTTAGTATCTGATTTGTTTTACTATTGCAGCATTGGATTTGTGTTACAATTAAACTAGAAAAGGAGCTGGTACACAGAAAGGCCCTGCAAAATCTTGATATAATTTTTAAAGCTGGATTCCAATATTTCCTTTCTTCTTTCCTCCTTTCCTAACAATTTCTATCTATCTATCTACACATAAGCAACCAAAACTTTTTATGTAAGTGGAATTGTTTGAGAACTAGACATTTTATGTATATCTTTACATATCCAACATAAATGAATGCTTATATTCCCTCAAAAAGGCAGTACAAAAATATTCATAGCCGCTTTCTTCATAGTCAACAAATGAGGAAAAAAAAAACCTGTGTCCGTTAATATTAGGATGGATTAAAAACTGTAGGAAATAGTTACGAATTAGAGCAAATGACTACACATAACAAGGTGGATGAAACCACAGACAAGATGTTGAACAGAAACAAGTCGCAAAAACAAATGTGTGTGTTTACAGATCTCACATTCAAGAGCAGACAAAACTAATCTACGATGACGCAGTTCACAAGAATGGTTACTTCCGGCTGGGGTATTACTGAGAGGTAGGAAGAGGAAGACATTTCTGGGGTGCTAAAAGCTTTACATCTTTTTATCTTGATCTGAGTAATGGGTACAAGTATATACACATGGAAAAATTCAACATTTAAGCACTTCCACATGTGTAAATTATATCCCAATAGAAAAGTTTTTTTTTTAATGAGTTTTAGATTGTCTTAGCATTCAACAATTTTCTGGACTTTGATTTAAGAGGAAGATACATTTCAGAAGTACCTTGAGAAAATGGAAAGTTGTTCAAAGTATAACGATGAGTATTCATAAAAAGGCAAATAAACTAAAAGTTCTATGGCAATTTTGAACAATTCCACTACATGTCTGAAGACCCCACTCATAAGTGGTTATGGTGTAAATCTAACATCTCCAAAATCAGGACTGTCATCTCTTTTGCTACTCTCCATTTCCTCCTGCCTTCTCTCCCTCCATTAACATTCTGCCATTCATTCACAAGGACTCAAGCCAGAAATGTAGGAACCTGGACTCCTCTCCCTCTCCCATCAAATTATTTCCAGCCCCAGTTTACATGAAATCAGACACCTTTCCATTCATTCTACTACAGCCAAGCTCCCACCATTTTAGTTTAGCCTATGGTAGCTGCCTCTTACTAGTCTCTACCTCCTTGCTGGACTAACTGTTTTCAAATTGAGATTCGATCATGTGACTCCTCTGCTTGGATTTTTTCAGTCGCTTCTTGTCATTTTTAGGCACAGATCCAAATTTTTTTTTTTTTTGAGACAGGGCCTCACTCTGTCACGCAGGCTAGAGTGCAGTGGTGTGATCATAGCCTACTGTAGCTTTGACCTCCTGGACGCAAGGAATCCTTCTACCTCAGCCTTCTGAGTAGCTGGGACTACAGGCATGTGGCACCAAGCCTGGCTATTTTTTTTTTTTTTTTTAAGAGATGGGGTTTCACTGTTGCCCAGGCTGGTCTCAAACTCCTGAACTCAAGCAGTCCTCCCACGTTGGCCTCCCAAAGTGCTGGCAATACAGGCGTGAACCACTGTGTCCAGCAAATCAACACTTTTAAACATAGTATATAAGATCCTCTGAGAAGAGACACTTGCCTACATTTCCCCTGTCCTCTTTCACCCCTGTCTGGCATGCTGTCATGGCCTTTGTGCTCTGTAGGCTCTAGCTTCCTCTGCTCTCCTCCTGCCAGCTCCTGGAGCTTTTTATCAACACCTCAAAACACCTAAAACTAGCACAAGGACATCTGGGAGGCTAACCTCATTCTCTGTCCCACCCCTCTGAAGCGGGGTGAGACATCTCTCCTTCTGTGTGTTGCTGCCCACAGCTCTGAGAAATTAATTGTACTTATTTTACTCCACCATGTACCCACAGGACTGTGAACCAAGCCAGCACAGCATTGTCAATCATGTATCTTCACTGGCCAGCACAGAGCCTATACCACAGCAGTTGCTCAATATGTATTTTTTGAATAGATGATCAATAACAACAATATATATATAAAGCACTTATGGAATATTAGCTACTAAGAATATAAAATCAATTTCCCCCTTTGCCCCAGATCTCTGGTGTTGCTAGCCTAAAACCGGTTATAGGCCTTACCGATCAATGTTAAAAAATGCTGGGTGATGGGGAGACCTGAGTGAAAGTTCTGGATGGATGCAATGGAGTGAAACCATTACTACTGCTAGAATACTCAGCAGTGGGATAAGTTGCAAGTGGCATCTCCATTTTTAAAGAGAGGAGCAGCAGAATTACCCAGGAACCATGATGCTCATGTATCTCATTCTGAAGAACATAATTACATAAAGCATAAACTGACTTTTAAAATTCTTTTCTGGCATGGTATAACAGAAAAATAGTTAATAGACTCGGTCATATGACCTAAAGTATTGTTTGAGAGGAAATTTTACTCCAATGAGCTTTCACAAGTAATTCCTTCATAAGTCATTCAATTTGTGTTATGTATATTTATGCTGTCATATTGCTACAAATATGCTGTATGGTTTCAAGTAAAAATACGAATTTAAGGAGAAAGGTGAAAACTTGCTAATGGATGAGAAATTCCAAAATCAATCTTAAAAATCTAATATTCAAAATGATTGGCCTGCAATATCAGAAAAATCAAATCTTAAGCTTGAGCTTCCGCATGCTTGCCAAGAATCCACCTGCACAGCACTTAAAAATTTATAAATATGCAAGAAAGAAGGCAGGATGAAAACTACTGGACAACTTACTTTTCTACTATACATCATAATTCAACCTTTGACATTCCTGAGGCCTATGTGATGAACTAATGCAGATTAATAGAAAGACGCTGAAGAATATATAACACATCTGATTTTACCACACCAAAACAGTTCTCAAATCTCTCAGCTGTTAGGTCTTCATTTGTTTAAAATCCTTTCAAAAACGGCAGCTGACAGTGTGGACTCTGGAGCCAGAATGCAAGGATCAATCCCATTTCTACCACTTGTCAGCTCTGTGATCTGGGGAAGGTTACTTGGCCTTGCTGTGCCCCAGTGTTCTCATCTGTAAAATGGAGAGAATGGCATATCTACCTCTTGAGGTCTTAGAACTATTAAAGGTCAATCCATGGAACGTGCTTAGAAGAGCACCTACATAATGCTTAATAAACATGAAAGTTCACTGTCCCCTACTTTAGATGGAGGCAATGGTGATAATGCCCCTTGGGAATAGCACATTGATAGCTACATTATTATGAACTTTGATAAGCTATATTAAGACTGTATAACTTAGTCTTAGGATAATCAGGAAAGGCAGATCAATCATCAGTTAGGTTCCAAGGGCCAAGAAAAAGTGAACGAATATCCAGCACTTTGCAGAAGTCCTCAATTTGAGTCTTCCACTGAATAAAAGAATTTTAAAGACTGAAAAATGGCAAGGAGGTAGGCCTTACAATGAGTGTTCCTGCAATCAGATGCAAAATTAGACTGAGAAAAAATATCACAAATATAAATTTATGAAGATTGCACAAGTGAATAATAAAAACATTTAATATGAAGTAGGACTAAGTATAAGACTTAAGACTTATAGAAAATAAGAAAACCAAGTGCAATGGTTAAAAATACAGTCACATGTCACGTAGCAATGTTTTCGATAGACCAAATATACAATGGTAGTCCCATTTGATAATGAAAATTCCTATTGTCTAGTTGCATCTTAGCTTTCATAACATCCCAGCACAACACATTACTCACGTGTGTGGTGATGCTGGCGTAAACGAATCTACTGCTCTGCCAGTTGTATCAAACAATTATGCACAATACATAATACATGACAATGATAATAAAGGACTATTAATGGTTTTACTCTCCTATACTTTTATGGTTCTTTTAGACTATATTCTTACTTGTTAAAAAAAAAAAAGTTGACTGTAAAACAGCCTCAGGCAGGTCCTTTAGGAGGTATTCCAGAAGAAGTCATTGTTATCATAGATGGCAACTCTATGCCTGTTATTACACATGAAGACCTTTCAGTGGGACAAGATGTGGTGGTGAAAGACAGTGATATTGATGATCCTGCAGGCCTAGGCTAATATGTCTGTTTGTGTCTTAGTTTTTAACAAAAAAGTTTAAAAAGGTTTTAAAAAATTGAAAATAAAAATGCTTATAAAATAAAGATATAAAAATATTTTTATATGGCTATACATGTTTGTGTTTTAAACTAATTTTTATTACAAAATCATCAAAAAGTTTTTAAAAATTAGGTTTACAAATTAAAAAAAATTACAGTAAACCAAGGTTAATTATTAAAGAAAAATTTTAATAAATTTAGTGTAGCCCAGCATTTATAAAGTCTACAGTAGGGTACAGTAATGTCCTAGGCTTTCACATTCACTCACCACTCACTTGCTGATTCACTCAGAGCAAATTCCAGTCCTGGAAGCTCTACTCATCAAGTGCCGTATACAAGTATATCTTTTTATTTAATCTTCTATACCAATTTTTACCATACTTTATCTATGTTTAGATATGTTTTCATACACAAATATTTATCATTGCATTATAACTGCCTATGGTATTCAGTACAGTAACATGCTGTACAGGTTTGTAGTTTAGAAGCAATATGCTGTATCATATAGCCTAGATGTATATGTAGTAGGCTACTCTATGATGTTCATACATGGACAAAATCACCTAACGACACATTCTCAGTCTGTATCCCTGTCATTAAGTAACACATGACTGTATTGCTGACTCTCAGCCTTACATCCTCTACTGGCAGGGTCAAACTACCACAATGCAGTGGATCATTCAAATGTTTATGATACCAAGTTATAGGTTACAACTCTCCATGAGGTCTTTCAGAATGGAGCTTCTCTTGATCTTGTTTGGAGGTTCTAGCAGGGAAGCACAGCTACTCATATACCCTTCACTGAAGATAGGTCCTCCTCTATCGGGGATGGTCGTCCTCTTCAACTGAGCATGCAGCTTTGGGAGGGACGCACATGGAGTGGAGAGGGAGGAAGGGGACACCTGCCTGGCCAGTCAGATCAGCCAAATCGACCCTGGCGATCAATGGGGTGACAGATGTCACAGCCAGATGACCCTCACATCCATCACAGAGGTAGATCTTGGTCTACCTCTAAGATCAGGCTAATTAAATACTAAACAATAGTCAGAGCCACCACTTACTGAGAGCTTATTATAGGTCGGGAACTATGCACATTAATCAAATCTTCATTTGTATGTGCTTTGGTTCTTAAAAATCTAAAAAAAGCACCTTACTCCATCACCTCAGACACTTGGTGTTTCATATTTACATTCCAAATAAAACCATTGGGTTCAGTTATAAAATGATAAAATAAAAGTATAGAAATTTTTGGTCTGAAAAATATCTTCACAAAAATTAGATCACTATTTTAAAATATGAACTATAACTAGAAATATATTAATGTTGTAGAAACATTACTTTTAGGAACATAAAACAATTTTCTGTTAAGGCATGGAATAGTCATCAAAATGCTAATTCTGTAACTGGTCCTGCCTTTTTGATAGGAACAGGGTACTCTGTGAAGCATTATTCAAAAATGAAAAGGAAACCAGCAGAAGGACATAAATATCAGCTGCCCTTGCCATGTCCAAGCTGCCCTTGCCATGTCCACTGCCTAGTAGTCATCATGTAAAAGGTCAATTTCTCCATGGACTGCTTTTCTCATTTATATTATAATACTAATAATTCCATTCTCTTAATCAAATATTTGTTTCTACAGATAATTATTATTAATGCACATGACAGGAAAATTATCAAAACCTAAGGCATCCCATATAAAACTAAATATATTCTTTGATTATTTTATCCTTTTTTATTATTAAAGAAAGAAAATTGAAATTTAGTATTTAATAAATTTTGGCAGGCACAATTATTTCTACCAAAATCAGTAATAGGAATGCATATCACTGCTACAAAATTCATGTTAAAATGGAGAAAACATAAGTAAAGGTTGAACAAATAAATATGACACAAAAATAAAATGCAGAAATGAGAAGAAATACACTTGGGAAAGAGGGAGGATTTTCCAAATCCTCTTTGATAGAACATTCTTTCCCACTACGAGAATAGGAGGTTTGTAAACTCACTTCTCTTTGCAGGTATAGTTTATTTCATCTCTAAAATGCATTTGAAAGCATAGGCTTTGGTGGAAATGCTGTTCCCATTCTTTATACTAACTGGTGACAAGAGGGGTCAGGTGGAGGAAAGTAGGAAAAAACAGGGAAAAGTGTGCAATGCAGAACTAAAAGGAAACACCCTGGGGCACTGACAAGCACTGGGCAGCCTGGACTGTCACAAAGCACTAAACATGCTCTCAGGAGAGATGGGGAATGGGGAGGAAGAGGAGTAATGTCACAATTTACACACTATTCAACTTTCATCCTAAGGCAATTCTGATTCCACATCCTCCATCAAATAGTCTGTCAATCAAAGAGGAAAACAAAAAAAATCTAACTTCTACTACTACCACCGTCTATAATGGCAAAATCATATGATCATTAACGCTCCTCAAATTCTAGCTCAGCGAATATGTACTGCACTGAATCTGATGTGTATTTTCCATTACTTTGGTTGAACTGATAAAAACATAGAAAAATTTTAAATTAAGGTATAGTTAATCTCTCTCAAAATTTTTATGTTTCGTAGATTCATTATAAAGCTGCTGGTAATATTAACAGGATATATAAGAATAACAAAAGAGGAAAATACAACACCCAAAATGTCATACCTGGTGGTACTTCCTGTTGTTCTTCCACAGGAGAAATGCTTACTTCTAAAACAGATAATAAATTTATAATCTGTTACATATTGCTGATCAGTGTTTAAAATATGTATTGCCAGATTTAAGTAATGATGATACTTTTCACAGACTTTTTAAAAAATTCAATTGAAATCATAATAAAAACATTAGGCTTTTATAGCCTCACAACAAAGAACGATCAGCTACAACTTAGCAAAATGTTGTGTATTTCTCAACGGTTCAGCATAGTAGGTTTTATAGTACCTGCCTGACTAACCTCACACTCCACTGCCCAGCAAAGGAGCTATGGACTAAAACCTAAGCTTCCCCCACAATTTTGCATCAGATTTGATAAGAGAGCTGTGGAAAGACACTTGGTCGCTTCAACCCAGTTACAACTAAAGAGATAGTAGATGTCCCCACCCGGTGATTTAAAGACATAGTGATCTGATTTGCTCTATGAAATTACATCACATATTAATATCTTCAAACCTAGCAACCTATTTAATGTTACCTTAACCTAGAGATAAGATTATATCAACATTTCTTTTGGTCCTTAAGAATTGTTAACAATCGGGCCAAGCACGGTGGCTCACACCTATAATCCCACCACTTTGGGAGGCTAAGGCGGGCTGATTACCTGAGGTCGGGAGTTTGAGACCAGCCTGACCAACATGGAGAAACCCGGTCTCTACTAAAAATAAAAAACTAGCTGGGCATGGTGGCACATGCCTGAAATCCCAGCTACTCGGGAGGCTGAGGCAGGAGAATCACTTGAACCTGGGAGGTGGAGGTTGTGGTGAGCTGAGATCGTGCCATTGCACTCCAGCCTGGGCAACAAGAGCTAAACTCTGTCTCAAAAAAAAAAAAAAAGAATTGTTAACAATCTTTGGCCAAAAGAAAGATTTTTTTAACAGCATTTTCTAAAACACAAAATATTTATGGAGCTATTTTAATAATTTTTCTTCTTGCATTAATTTGCTTCTAATTATAAAAATGACACATGCTCAAAACAGAATATTTGGGAATATTTTACATAAAAGTAATTGAAAACAGCAACAAAAATCACACCCATTCCCACTAACCACTGTTAGTGTCTGGCAATACTTCTTTCTTATAATGGCAGTGCAGTGACCATTGAATAGCTATGTTGTGACTGGTTTTTAATAGGTTTGCCTGTTTATTTTGTTCTTAATTATCTGGAGACATATTAACACTTTATCAACAGAACAGAATGTATTAGGTTGGTGCAAAAGTAACAGCAAAACCAATACATTCTATTAATAATTTTCTTCTCTCTAACTGGCCCCATTATCTAAAAGTTACTTAAATCAAAAAAAGGCCCCCTTTATTCCTCATCTTTGCTTCACAACCATCAGGAAAGTCAATTAATTTTAATTCTAAAATATATCTCAAGTTCAACACTTTCCCCTCCATTCCCACTGCCATGATCTTATTTTAGGCTACCACAATCACTTCCTTGGATTAGTACAAAATATTTTCCTAACAGGGTGTTTCGCTCTGCTTCCATTCTTGCGCCATTCAATCTAGTGAAAGTAGTTCACTTTCACATCTAAAACAAAAATCAGATTATACTGTATCTTAATAATTTTCATAATTCACACTGTGCCTAGAATATAATCCAAAAAACCTTGGTAGGCCTTGCAAGGTCCTGACTGATCTGTACCTATCTCTTTATTGCTCAAGCCAGTTTGAGTTTGGTTTTCTATCATCTGCAACTGAAAGTAACTTTACTGACACAGATGAAGAATAACAGAAGGGTTTAAACACAGGGCTGATACAATGAGAGCTATACTTTTGGACAGATCATCCTAATAGCATGTGAAAGATGGATTTGAAGGGGACAAGAACAGAGTCAAGATGTCTAGCTAGCAGACTACTGCTATTATCTAGGAAGATGAGAAAGGGCCGAGCCAGACAAAGGGCTGTACAAGAGCTAAGGAGAAAAAAATGGATTTGAGAAATGTTTAGGGAGTCTATTAATGTGTCTTGGGATTAGCTATAGAGACAGAGGGAGAGGAGGACTCAAAAATGAGTTCCAAGTTTCTGGTCTGGGAATCCAAGTATATATTGATACAACTGGCCGAGAGAAGAGGAGACAGGGAAAACGAGGTTGGTTGGTGTGAGAGATGAGCTCCCCTCACTGCCCACTCAGGCACTGCAGGAGTCCAGCACAGAAGCTGCAGGGTGGGCGGCAGGTGCACAGCTGGGTGCCCCACTGCCCAGGACAGGAAACTTCCTTAGCAGCTTCTGCTACATCCTCTATCAACATATTAAAATACTGAAAAGTCTTAGGAAAAAAAATATTTCTAAACCAAGAAAGGTAGGGTCAAATTGCATAGTTCTTTTCTATAAACCATATGTAGGGTAGGTTGGAGAAAGTTCTTCCCAGAGATTATGGGTTTCTATCTTCTGATTCTTACCAAATAAACACATAGACTCAGTGATATTCTTCAGAAAATTAACATCCCTCATAGAGAACTGAGTAACAAAAGGTGAGAAAAAATCTCAACTCAATCCAGCCTTGCTACACAGAGATGGATCCTGCCTTTACACAAGGGCCCACAGTGCCTGTACAGGGGTCTCTTGCAGCAGCTAAGTATACACAGAGAGCAATTTTAGCCTCCCCCATTTCCTTATACCTATCTCCCCCCATTTCAGTCAGCTGCACCATTCCATTTTCCGTTCTGCCTAAACAAGCTCAAAAGCAGTAACATTTAATCTGAAAGGTGACAATTAGCTGCTCCTAAATAAATTTTAAGAGTAATTTTATGAGCAAAATTCTCCCTGTTACATGCTCCTCCTGGCAACTTATGGTTGTTAAAGCAGACACTCCTATTCCCTCACACCTTCACATCCCCATGCAGAGTCACCCACACACCCCAGTCCTGGGTCGAATGTCCCCTTGGTCACTTACAGCTATGAAACCTAGGGCTAGTCAGTCACCTGACCTCACTCCAGCTTCAGGTCTTCATTTGCAAAATAAGTACAAAGATCTCTGCCCTCCCTGTTTCTCAGTGTCTACTACGAGGAGCAACTGAAACAATGTATGTGAAATAACTCTGTAAACTGCTAAGAACTAATTTAAATCTGAGTTCTATTGAAGCGCCACTGTTTAATACATGCAATTATTTTTGTTTTTCAGAAACCATCCCTTCAGTTCTCTGCCACGGAAAAAAAATATAGTTTTGTTTTCCCAGCTGAGTCATGACATAAAGACCCATCTTTCAACCCATCTCTGCCCATAGCTACGCCCCTCAGGGGTGGTAACCTGCTGCTACTCAGGGTAGCCCTCCACACCCTCAGTTGTTTGCTGTTACAGTAGCCTGTTTCTATCACTATCATTGTACTTCTCATAATCCTTAATTCCTTTATTTATTATCTGTTTGGCCACTGGAATGCCAGCCCCAGTGAAAACAGGACTCTGTCTTTTCTTCCCTCTTGTACTCCTAGCTCCTGAGCACTGTACAGACAGCAAGCAGGAAATGTTCAATAAATAATTGACTAAACAAACATAATTCTCATATGGAAGGTAAAACCACTTCCATAAATTTAACTTACCTTCTACAATTACCTGTGTTGCTTCTACAGGATTATCCTCAGGAGGAACAGTTACTTCTAAAATAAATAATAAAATCAGAATCCATTACGTGTTGCCAACCAGTGACACATCTTACATTCACTCGCCTTCACTCAGATTCCTAAATTAACTCGCGTCCACTGAGATTGCTAAATTTGACTCTTTTTAAACTGGGTCTTCTGATGGAGAGTATTTACACTACAATATTAACTTTAACTTTGATACTCAATTATTTTCTTACTGACTTGAAAATGTCTTGCATTTTTTCTACACTGATTCTTTGTTCCACAAGTAAGTTTTAACAAAATACAGGGAAAGCTGACTTGCAGAAAATATCTGCTTATAGAAAAAACTTACCTGTGACTTCTATCCTTTCATTTTCTGGAGGTTCATATACTACTAAAAAAAAAAAAAGAAACAAAATCCCGTAACTTTCATCGTAACACAAAAACTGACAACATGCTTCAAGGGTAGAGATTGACAATGCCTTACACATCTTTGAACCTGCAAGATTTAGTCACTGGGAAACAGTCGACTAGAGAGTAGGATGGAGAAGAGTTTCGTCTCGGGTAAAACAGGCTTGGGTTCTAATTCCAGGGCAGTCACTTACTACCTGTTTAAAATTTTCTTCGCATCTGTGGTGGAGGTTTTGAATTAGCCGAAACTGTATCCTGGGAATCAACTGGATCCTGGTGTTCATGGGCAGATTCCCTGCTTTTGTTTAGGAAACAATTCTCAGACCTCTAACCTGGGGCCAAACGCCTCTGCCGCCAGCCCCTGAGAATAAAGTGTTCCCCACCCTAATCAGGTTGTGCTGCCCTTGCCTCCCTCATTTGCTGGCACAAGGGTCAGCGTTTCTTCTCTGCTCTGCTGGAAGGAAGTTTCATCTCCACACAGGCCTCTCCAGGGCCCCGTGGGTCATAGCTTCCTCAGTCAACCTGATCTTCCAAAATACCTCCAATTTTCTGGCACACTACAAGCAAACATCCTTCTTTTTCCCAGCATGGTTATAAGTTTATTCTTTCTTATTCATTTAATAAAGAAAAATTATTGAGCACCTACTATCTTTCAGACATTCTCAGTATTGAGGTACAGTAGGGAACAATGTTTAATAGATCATTTTGTCCTTTTGGTGCATTTGAAAGATGAAGGAGCAGTGAATGTGTGCTTACTCTGTCTCCCTGAGTAGTGTCAGCATTTAAACATGCTCAAGCCTCTAAGGACTTAAAAAAGCAACCCCACTTTTTCTTAAGCTTGCTTCCCCTCACCCTCTCTTTCTTCCATTGAACAATCTAATTTCTTCAGAGTCATTTACATCTCATGGCTCATCTCTTCCTCTCCCCTCCTCAACTCACTCCCACTTGTCTTCAGACCCTGACCCCATCCCTGAAAAGGCTCCTGCTGAGACCCCCACTCCAGTGCCTCATTTGATCTGACGGACACTCGCCAGCCCTCGTTATAAATTTTAGCGACACCATTCTTCTCCAAACACCGTTGCCCCTGGACTTCAGGGTAACCATACTCTCCCCTTTGGTCTTTCGTTTCTCCCTCTCAATCTTTTTTTCCACTTCATCTTTTTCTTAGCAGTCCTTAAAGGCTGGTTTTCTTCAAAGTCCAACCACAGAACCACCTCATGTCTCCCTCAGTCTGCTCTCCTTAAGGGATCTCAGAGCTTGGTCCTGATGGCCACGTAACTACTCTGATGGTTCCCACACTCACAATCACGAAGTAGACTTCTCTTCTGAGAGTCAACCACCACCAAATGGCTCATCTGGGTCTTTCCTCTTAGATGCCTCAAAGAAATCTCACTATCACCACGTAAAGAAATGGACTCATGAGCCCCTGCCCCATCCTTGTCTCCCGTCTCTCCCACGTTAGGAAAAGAGCACCCCCTGCCACCAGGCTGCAGAAGTGGAAGAGTGTATGTGGCTCTTGGCACCTTGTTGTCTCCCCCCAGCTACACCCACGCATCAAGATCTGCCAATTTTACCTTCTAAGCATTTCTCAACTTTGCCCACTCCCCTTCTCCATCATTGCCACCACACTGGTTTAAATGATCATCTCTGTCCTATCCGTCCACTGAAACAGTTCCAGCTAAGGCCACCCGTTGAAGTCACTGCAGCGCCAGATCAGGGCAGGTTTTCAGCACTCATCTCACACGGTTCTCAGCAGCACAGGGCACCACTGAACATCCCCTTCTTGAAAATCATCTCCTTTGGTTCCTTATCGGGCAGAGAGAGATGTGACGCAGGGAAAGACCCAATTTGGATGATTACAGCTAACTTAACTCTTCTCCCTGTATTGACTCTTGTCTCTCTAGTCTGTTACATGCCAGACCAATCAGTCTTTTCAAAATACAGATCTGACTTGGCAGTGCTCAAAGGTGAAGATGAAAATCCTTGACCTCGCTCACAGGCACCCTCTGAACCCAGCCCATTTCACCACCTCAGCCTTACTCTTGCAAGTTGAAGTCAGAGACCTCATAAGACTCTCCAGTCACCTTTCCCCTTGCTTTGTAAATTGTTCTCACCTTCAGCTCAAACTTCAGGCAGGCCCTGCCTCATCCACAAACTAGGTAAGGTCTCTTTATTATATATTCTTGTTACCACTGTACTTGTTCTTCCCAGCACTTATCACAACTGGAAATGAAAACTACATTGAAATTGCTTAATTTCTACTCCCCTGCTAAAATATAAGATCCATGAAAACAGGAACCTTGTGTGTTCTTCACCAGAACTGCTTCAGTGTCCTATGTTTTGGACAGAAGACACTAAACAGGGTATGAATAAATAAGTCAATTACATGGTAAGGCCATACTATCACATCCCAGGTTTGTCCAATGTAAGCATGATGATTCCTAGGTTATCTTTGATGTAGAAGCTGGTTCCTGCTATAGTTCTATCAAAGTGTATGTTATGGGGTTTGGGAGTTTCATACCGAATATATTCTATTCTCCCATTGAAATGTGGTTTTGTTTTCACCCTACTTATAGTTTCACTTACATGTCAGTTACTTGGTTTTCCTACTCTGATTCCTGAATTTTCACAAAGGTATTGTTTTAGCATATAGTGAATAATACTCTGTTCAATTAGATCTATTGGTTTGAAACAGTTTATGTTCTATATAGCAAAGAAATCCAAAGTACCTTACCAAATCATGTCGATCCCTTAGGTTATATTTACTGCCTTTTGTTAACATTTTAAATTACATTTATTATGATAATCTGCCCTATGAAAATATATAACATTTTTCATGGTATCTAATTTTATACTTCTCATGAGTTTGACTTTAAATTCCTCTAGATTTACAAACTGCATTCCAAACATGTTCTTTATAGTGTGTATATATATATATATATATACACACACACACACACACACATATATATTTAATTTTTTTTTTTGAGATGGAGTCTCATTCTGTCGCCCAGGCTGGAGTACAGTGGTGCATTCTCAGCTCACTGCAACCTCCGCCTCCTGGGTTCATGCCACTCTCCTTCCTCAGCCTCCCGAATAGGGCTGGGACTACAGGCACCCGCCACCACGCTTGGCCAATTTTTTGTATTTTTAGTAGAGATGGGGTTTCACTGTATTAACCAGGATGGTCTCAATCTCCTGAACTCGTGATCCACCCGCCTCGGCCTCCCAAAGTGCTGGGATTACAGGCGTGAGCCACCGCGCCCGGCCCTTTGTAGTGTATTTTTAAAAACATTATAATGATTGGTAGAAACGAGGAAAATATCTCAAATCCCGTCATTACATGCAACTTGTATTTATAAATTCCTATTGTCTCCTTAAAATTCAAGATTGGAAAGAAAATCTAAGTGTAATCTCAAGACCAAATTATTCCCCCACCTTCCCTCGGCCCCAAATCTTCCTGTGAACACATCAGGTCCAAATTCTTTAACTTTTCGGAAATATTATCAGTACCTAAAGACACAACCTAGGATTTTTCCCATGGTGTCATTCATATCCCATTAGAAACAGCCACTATAGATGATGAACTTGGTAAGGTCTCAAATCTTAAATCATCATATAAATATGACTCATATTTATAAACACTCCTAATTTTCTTCAACTGTGACTCACTATCAAGACACTGTAAACTCCTTGAAAGCAGGGACCCTATGTTACTCATATTTGAATTCCAAGCCCTAAAACCATCTAGAACATAGAAAGTCCTTCATAACCGCCAACTCAATTACGATGTATTTCTTCATCTTTCTTGCTTTACACGTAAAGTTATATCCAATTGACTTCTCTCTTTCTACATAATCATCTTTGAGGATAATGGAATAAAGAGGATATATTATTGGCTCTATTATTTCTTAGTCATACATTCTTGGGCAGCTTATTTATAATGTCAGAACCTTATTTTTCTCCTTTGGGAAGCAGAGAAAATAAAATCTACTTCACGGAATTCAACACAATAGTCCATGCAATGCTTGGACACAAGAGGAGGGAGGTACAGGCCTAAACTGAATCAGATGCTGCTGCTGCGCAAATTTGCCAGAACTGTTTTCTCCACACTGCCTTTAAGCCTGGAACCCAGTGTTTCTTAACCTTCCCCAAGGAGACAAATCAGTCATCTCTGAGAGTGGGATTAATCTGTAGAAGCAGCTAGAGCAATTAAACTCTGGCTGAAGTAGTTGTTCATGCATATTTTAGTCAAAAGAGAGACAACTATAAAGTACTGAGATTGGTTTTCTTGAATGACTGTAACTGCCTCCTAAGGCAACTTGTACAGAGTTTAAGAAATTATTTAGGCAATGGCAGAGGCAGTGGAATGGGTAAACAGTCTCCCTAAGTGAATTCTTTGAACACTACCATTCATCTGGATGTTTTAAGTTGCAATATTTATAGTTTAATGTTCCACATCTCATAGTCAAACTATATGTATATTTTAAAACAAGTAGGTGGCTTAAGGTTAGAAAGCATTTGCAGGCCGGGCGTGGTGGCTCATGCCTGTAATCCTAGCACTTTGGGAGGCCGAGGCGGGAAGATTACCTGAGGTTGGGAGTTCGAGGCAAGTCTGACCAACATGGAGAAATATCATCTCTACTAAAAATACAAAAGTAGCCGGGCGTGGTGGCACATGCCTGTAATCCCAGCTACTCAGGAGGCTGAGGCAGGAGAATCGCTTGAACCCAGGAGGCGGAGGTTGTAGTGGGCCGAGATTGTGCCACTGTACAGCAGCCTGGGCAACAAGAGCGAAACTCCATCTCAAAAACTAAAAATAAAAAAAAGAAAAAAAGATAATAAAAGAAAGCATTTGCAAACCTTGTTCCTCATAGACTTGGTATGTTACGTCATCTGCAAAAAAAAAAAAAAAAAAGAGTGAGAGAGAATAAAAGCAAAATAAGTATTAACTGAGTCATTCTAAACACCTGTTCAGTTAAAACAAACAAAAAACTACTTAGTCATAAACATAGAACTCTATTCCTTCAAATATTAATGTCTGCACAGTCAATAATAAATGCCTCTGCCCAAAAGCAATTAAACAGCAGGTAAATTATTTTCATTAAACTTTCTCAAATTGACACAGAAGAATTTGATACACAAAAACAGCACTAAAATTTGACATCCTATTTTGTTATGGAGGGGTTAGTTGATGAGGTGAAATATGAAAGCCTGATATTCTTATAACAGTCTAACTTTGTTATAAAACAAAATGTCACGAATTAGATGCTGAAATTACTTCTGTGATGCCTTTAAAAGAAAAATCACCATGTAAACACAGCATGTGACTGAAAAATCTACGGTAATATTTTAAATCGAATGAAAATGCTCATCTAATACCTGTATCGTGGTGCAATCTTTCATCTTCTCCTACTGGTTCACTGGCATCTAAAAAACAAAAATACACCTTTGCCAAACAGGAAAAAACCAAACACGCTGCCAGACAGCATTCTAGGAGATTCTTAAATTAATTACCTTCACAACTTTGCCAGATAGATGTTTTCATTATCATTTAATAAAATTTAAGCTGAATAAAGTTCCACAATTTGATGTCTAAGTCACAAAGATAGGAAAAAGTAGAACTGGGATTTGCACCCAGCCTTGACTTTATAGTACATCACACTGCCCCTTCAATTTTCAAATATTCTTTCCTGCACCCTACCTACAATGACCAAAATCTCAACAGTGGTTTTGAAAAATACATCTCCTTTTTCTCTCATCCCTCCATATGTCTCCTTTTTCACTCATCCCTCCATGTAGTATTAAACTACATTCAGACATTTCTATAAGTATCTGACCAATCAAAAGTGATTATAAATACCATACAGGGATCCCTGTGTTGAATCACAATTGTTAACCCTGGAATAAAACAGCCTTGGCCACTGTCTCAATCAGAAAACACATATCAATAATTTAAACATTTACAAACCTGGATTTTCCTGCTCAGACATCATCTCTTCCATATCCTGATTATAGTCTTGTGAAACTATAAATTAGGGAATAATTAGGAAATTACAACTATGTCTCAAATAAGGAATACATGTAATATTCGAAACCAGAAAGACACACTTTTTAGTTATGATAGAAATGCAAAATCAAGTCATAATGATATTCAAACATGCTCATTCCTGGAACAAATAGGTATTAAGTGTGTTAAATGACAAATGCAAAGATGAATAAGAGGGGACTGTTATCAATTGGTTTATACTCGAACCGCAAAACAGTAAAGTGCTAACAGATGATGCGTCCACCTCCCGTGGCCATGCCCTTTAAGCGCGCTGGCATGTGACAAAACATGATTTAGACCTTTCGTTGACTTTGTAATTGAAAGCTACAAAACATGCAATTCCATTATATCTTTTGAACTAGTAATCCTACTGAGAATTTATCCTCAGGAAATAGGCGTCAAAACACAAAAAAGCATATTCAAAAAGAAATATCATAAATTATAAAACATATGATAAAATTATTAATTGCATATGCTATGTATATTTAAATATATCATTAATAATAGATATTATGTACTTTAGGATGCCCTTTTAAAGGAAGACTCACCCTAATTAAGAAATAACAGTATTAAATTAAAATCTCACCCGTCTCTTCCACATGGTAACTATGCTCGGTTTCTGAAAAAATATATGTATTAGATTGATATTTACTGCTTTCACAAAATGGTATGTATATATCCTGTATAAGTACTTTGAATCTATGCTTATCATTAATTTTATTTGAAAAATTAAAAAATGGGATTATCAATTAAAAGGCTGTTTAACACTTTTATATTTCACTAGAACTACACTGTGGGATGTCTCACACATTCTTCTCAATCCACTCAACCCCACAAGGCTGACAACCACCACCCTTGGACTAAAGAGAGAGGACAACTTAGAGTGACAGTGACACAGGCCAAACCAGGAAAGCTGTTCATTTCTAACCCACTTCACATCCCAGTAGAATGTGCTATTTCCTGGACCTGTCCTACCATTTTCTAGAGCGGAAGTACAGCAACTATGGATGGGAACAGAGAAAAACAGTGGCAGAGGCTTTACACCCTTAGGGAGCTGAAGGGTAAATGTGTTGAACACTTAACCCATACACCTCAGATAGCAAAAGAGCTGCCATTGTATGACCGTCACCACACTTATGACCTTGTTAATTTTATTTAATACATATATAAAGAATAAATATTTTTATTTTCTGAAGACTTTTAACAACCAACTTTTAAGTTCAAACTGCATCTATGTCCTAATTAAAGATTAGAGCAGAAGGTAAGGTTTCTGCAATTTGTGAACTTCTTAGAAGTGTTTCTTCCTACTCCCAATCTGTGACTCCTAACTTTAAGAATATCAAATTCCTCATGCTTCTGTTTATTTGAGCATCTTAACTGAAATTTGTTGCATAAGCAACATGTAGATACAAAATTCTGAGCAACTGTCAATCTTACTGAGCCATTTTGGCCAAAGACTGGAGAGAAGAAGCAACAGGAAATGTGGAAATCATTTTATCAGTATCCCTACTCAGAAACTGGAAACACTGTTCCAAAGAAATCATGACATAAATGATTACTAAAGGGATAAAGTTCTGAAGCTAGTCTGTAAGTGCCTATTTTCAATGTGTACTGCAGCAAAAAACAATCATATAGATGTTCAAAAGGATTGTGTGCTTGTATTTTTAAACAGAAAATTATGCACTATATACAATTCTTTTGAAAACAAAACCATCCCATATTTTTATGGGAAAGTGCATTTCCTGCTCTAAACAATAGGCATGGATATAAGTTTTTGGAAATACATGTACTCATAAAGTAGGAGCTACCTGCTTCTAAAGTTATTTTCCAAAATATTTAGTATTGTGCAAAGTAGATAAACTACTTTTCATTATTTTTATGCTTTTAAAAAGTGTTTGCTAACTGGACACACAACGGCTTATGCCTGAAATCCCAACACTTTGGGAAGCTGAGGCAGGAGAACTGCTTGAGGCCAGGAGTTTGAGACAGCCTGGGCGACATAACCACCTTGCCACTATAAAAAATTTAAAAATTGGCAGGGCATGGAAGCATATGTCTGTGGTTCCAGCTACAGGAGAGGCTGAGGTGGGAGGATTGCTTGAGCCTGGGAGTTGACGTCAAGGCTGGAGTGAGCTGTGCTCAAGCCGCTGCATTTACCAGCCATGTTGGGTAGGATTTTATAAATAAGTTATATAAAAACACAGCCACACTGACCCATTTAGGAACCATCGAAGGCTGCTTTTATGCTGTGATGGCGGAGTTGAGTAGCTGAACAGAGTCTGTATGATCTGGGGAACCTGAAATATTTACTCTTCGGCTATCTACAAAAAAAAGTTTGCCAATGCCTGGTACAGAAGCTAAGAATTGTGTTTTGCTCACTGTAATTACAGAGTTCATGTAAGAACATGAGCCTGTGATAGATTATCACGTCCAATATTTCATCAGTTGTTTGAATTTCATTTAACAAATAGCACCCTAAGCAGAAGAATACAGTAACACTAGTTTCCTGAAGTATTTGACTTACTATTTATAAGAAATTTGTATATTCTGAGTTTTCCTGAAAAGTGCTTTGAACCAAAATCAAGATATCTATTTTAAGAAAAAATTCGCTTTAATTGAAGCTTTAAGCGTCAACTTTTAAAAATCTAAGCAAAAGTTAAATATCCATTTTAAAGGGGTTTAAGAAAAACTTCAGTAATTATAAGTCATTGATTATATTTTATCCTGAAACTTGAAAAAAAAATGTTCTACCTTCATGAGATACTTCGACTTCCAGGGTCTCAAATCTATCACCTACAACAGTCACCGTAAGAAACTCGTCATCCTCTTGTTGTGGTTCTCCTGTGGGTCCATCTTCTTGTTGCAAGTCTTCTCCTTCAACTATGACAATGAACAAAGTGACACTGGTCTATAGTGAGGACCCACTGGCAACAGCCAACTGAGACACGAAAGCCCCTTGTGAAGGGCCGCCACACACCTGCTCCTGCTGCTGGGGCTTCCCCTGCCCCTCCTTTTGGCCACTGAAGACACCATTGTCCACTCTACAGCTATTTTCTTCCTCTGGCCAAGTGCTAATCTGCCTAAGTATATGTGGTGGGGGACAGGTTTCCTCTCATTAGGATGTTGTATATCAGGACAGGAAGCTTATATATTTTATTCATTATATATTCCCAGCCACCTATGGCCATGTCTAGCTACAGGAAGCACTCATTAAATATTTGATGAATGAATAAAATAATTCCTAATTATTACTAATATATTTGCCTCTTCAATTATCCTCAGGTCAGAGAAAAGGCTACTCTATGGCCTTTTCCTGGGAATTTACACAGAATTCCAGGTAACAACTTTAAATGACTATTCAAATATTCTATAGCAAAGAGTAACTAGCCACCTATCTAAATTATATGCTAGGGCCAGGCATGGCGGCTCACGCCTGCAATCCCAGCACTTTGGGAGGCTGAGGCAGGCAGATCGCTTGAGGTCAGGAGTTCAAGACCTGTCTGGCCAACATGGTAAAACTCCATCTCTACTAAAAGTACAACAATTAGTCAGGCGTGGTGGCCCGTGCCTGTAGTCCCAGCTACTTGGGAGGCTGAGGCAGGAGAACTGATTGAACCTGGGAGGCAGAAGTTGCAGTTAGCCAAGATGGTGCCACTGTACTCCAGCCTGGGTGACACAGTGAGACTGTCTCAAAAAAATAAATAAAATAAAATAAAAAAAAATAAAAATGAATTATATGCTAGGTCACAGGTTTACCCGAATCATACTATATATTCAAAAGTTCCTATTAGGCTTTAAGTAATGCAAAGATGCCCACTTTCTCTTCTGTGATTAACTTCTATGATATACTGAACTGCTCTGCTTCTTTTGTGTAGAGGTTGGACATGTTACATTATTCCACTGCAACATGGTTAAGACCGGGTATTTCATCCCAACGTAACTTGATCTGGCTTCCAGCAGAGTATCTCCTGTGTAAAATACTCTAAAGAACGTGAATGGGCAGGACTTGGCTTTGCAGTGCAGTTCAGGGATTAGGAGGAGTATGGTGTCTGGAATGCATGGCTGTAGATTCAGGCTCTTCCATACCAGCTGCGTGACTGTGGGCAAATTACTTAACTACCCTGTGCCACAGATTTCCCTCCCATAAAATGGGAATAATACCTATTTGTAACATTATTGTGAAGATTAAAACACTTAGAAAAATGCCTGGCCCTAAGTATTTAGGTGTGACTATCATCATTATTAGAGTAATAATGACATTGTCATTTGTACAGCTACTGAATCACCCTACCCGCAAACCCAGCCCAGACTGCAAGAAGCCTTCCTTAGTTACTCTCCCTTTAGTGTGGCAAGGTGATGCTCTTGGGTGTTAGTGAATCAGGCAGGCCTATTTATGTTGATGCTATTTGTTTTCTGTCTTCTCATAGCTTGCAATATTGTTTTTCCTCATTTCAGATTTTCTGCTATTCAGCAAACCACCAATTTGAATTTCTGTTGCCCATTTTCTTTCTCTTTTTCTTTTTGTCACACTCCTCTTTCCTTATTCTGCTTTCATTCTATCCACTGAAATTTGATGATTTTTACACTAGCAGGATTTAGCTTTCATATGCAGCTGTTCAATGGAAGTATTCCTGTTTTCTGTAAGGAAACCAGTCAAACATTGAACACTATCTTTGAGTCTCCACTGCTCAGTGACAGCCTACCATGAAAAATTTCCTAAGGGTTCACGAGACTCTAGGCACGGTCAAGCCCTCTGCAGCTGTTATATTCTCCCTGTGAGGCAGGTACTGGTATCCTACTTTGAAAGATGAAGAACTTGAAAAACTGTGCTAAAGCCACACGGCTAATTAATGGCAGATGCAGGACCTGAATCCAGTTGTGAATGCACCATGATGGAGGCAGGGAGGTTATGTTCAGTCTGAGAGATATGATTGGGCAGGGGTGGGACACACATCTCAGCGAAAGATATACCAGGTGCAGAGGTGCCAAAACAGTGATAGGCTTGGCAATTACAAGGAAAAGAGAGGCCAGCTGGGCTAGAGAAAAGTCACTGAAGGGGAAAAAGAGGCTGGGATCAGACAAGGCACAACTGGCTGGGCCACATTAAGCACAGGTTACAGAGGAGCAAGTATGGAAACAGGGAGACCCAGCGGGATGCTACTGTGCTACTGCAATGGTCATGGCAAGAAGCCACAGTCACACCGAGGCCCTAGAGAGCCAAAGTCAGTGCTGGGGCAATGCTGACAGGATTTGCTGATGGATTATATCTGAGGAGAGAAGAAAAATCAAAGAAAACTCTCGAGTTTTCAAATTAAGCAACTAAGAAGGTAGGAGGACCATTAACTAAAATATAAAAGACTAGCATAAGAAATTTGGGGAGGATTGGGGTGAGGAGGAGCTGTGAGGTGTGGGAATAATCATGAGTTCTGTGGCAGGCATGCTTTAAGTCTGAGACATCCATAAGACATCCAAATTGAGATGCCAAGTATGCAGTTAGGTAAACCCAGAGTTTAGATGAGCAATCAGGGCTGCAGCTATATATTTAAAAGCTATCAACATACAAAGAATATTTATAGCCATGAGCCATAAATGTGATTTTCTAAATGTGATTAAAGAAAAGAACAAGTCCAAGAAGGAGGCTGTGGCCAGGACACGGTGCTAGACTTGACTGCTTCCCTCTTTTGGCTGCCTGCCCACCTCCCACCGCCTAAACATCTTAGGGGTCTATTTCTCTCCACCCCCTCCTTTGGCTGAGGCAAGTTTGCTACCATCCCAAATCATCATTACCTGTACAACCTACATCTCGTCTCCCAGCTGCACTCTTGAATCCCTCCCATGCATTTTTCATGCTACAGACAGAAGGCATAACACTCCTAAATACCTTCCCCAATGGCTTCAGTTACTCTTAGAATCAAGTAAAAAATACTCTTTTTCTCATGACTCGCCACCTACACATTCCATGTGCCATCCATTCTGAACTACTTTCAGGTCCTTTCCTGTCTCTGGCATATGCCCTCTGCTTAAAATAGCACTGGCCTGGCAAAGGTCTACACCAGCCGCTTCTGACCCCGCTTCTGAGTAAGACCTAAAGAGCATCCCGTGTTTTATTACCATAACAGCACTTACCCCATTATATTTAAATCACTTATTTATTTAGACTGGATTTTCCTTCTGTTAAGTTAAAGTTGTGGTGCGGTGGGGAGGGAAGGCTTGAGGAAGGGGAAGCCTGCACTTGCTCATACATGCCAGTGAGTAGCTTTCCAGGCGGCAAAGAAGCTAGAAATAAAAGGGTACTGGCTCCTACACCCCCAGCATCTACTGGCAACAAACAGTTTATACCATAGGGCATTGTTTGTTTTTAAGAAACATGATTTTATTTTCTTTTGGGCCACCCTTGGATCACCAAATCATCAGGAGAATCAGGATTCCAGAGCATCCTGCCCACTCCACAATCCCTCCTTGAGTTACGTTTTGGGATCACGATCTCTGTTTTTATCAAGGGATGCTTCAAGAAGCAGCCTTATAAAACCTTAAAACATTAGTTTCTGGATTATTACTTAGAATCCTCTACACAGAGCTCGCCATGAGAAATTTTAAAATTTAAGTACTGGGAAAATGTTTTATATTCTCAAGTTTCTTTTTCCTGTCTGCTTAGTGCAACCTATGCAATTAAATGTGTCTTCGTTTTTGTTGTGGTGACCAGCCAACCATAAAGCGAAATCGAGGTAGAGGACAACACCTGGATAAGCCTGACCGTGGGCCTGTGTCCCACTTTCCTCCTCTCCGCCCTCCCCTTCTGTTCCTGATGGATCACTGTTTTCAATCTGTTCATTCTCATTTATTCCCACCAGTTCTTTCTTAGATGTATGCAATGAGTTCCTCCACAGTGAAGTGGAATAAAGCAAGTTTGGTGCTATTTCAAAAACAACACCTGTTCTCTAACTTTGAATTCAAAAACTTTTTAAAAAACGCAAACACCCAATTAGCCTTTACATTTTAAAACAAATGTCCAAGTCATTTTACATAACTAAGTGTTATTTTAGTAACTCAAAACAAAGAGCAGATTTTAATTCATACCATGTTCTGCATGTACCATTTCATGGAGAAGGGACTGAATTTGTTCTTTTGCTTCATCTTCGATATTCTGAGGTTCTAAAATAATTGCAAAACATAGCTAAGTAGAAAAGTTCAAACATTAATATGGACCCCTAACACTCAAACACGATATTGGTGCATACACATTAAAATGAACACATTTGACTAAGCAACTATGCATTATTTCTCTGTCAGCTTACCATTTTTTGTACTGTGCTGGCAAATATGGTAGATATGTGAAATTTGTTTTATTCTATCAACAGACTTAAGTGTTAAAAGACTTTCAATAAGATTTTTAAAGAAAGAAAACTAAGTCAGGCTCAGATTTTTATTTAACAAAAGAGCCTTATTAAAAGCAAAATGACTCTAGTTTCTAGTTAATAAAATTTGCAATAATGATAAAATAAAGTGGGAAGAACAAAGCTTTCATAGAGGGAAATAAAGTTTAAATGTAATATCTGCTATGCTAATCACACTACAAAATCATTTCCAAAGCATAAAAATGCCTATTTTTAATAATTGTTTATTTCACAAGCCATTTATATATGTAGTCTTGCGCAATTATAGAGTCTGCCGATTGCCATCTGCTCTCACAAAGCCTAAGATAGCTTCCTAACTGGATTTCCAGGTTCATAACTGCTGAAATCACCATCCAAAGAGAATATAATTTGAGTTACCAGAAGTGGAGGGTGGTGCACTCTGCTCACTCTTTAATGGCTATCTTTGCCCAAACTGGTGAAACCCTCAGTTCCTAGGAGCAGAATATAATACCTCCACAACTGAGCCCTCACACACTTCTCCAGAATCATCTGCTATTAGCACTGGCTTTCAACTTAGTGAGGGCTCCATGTCATTTCAGCTTTCCATAATTTTGCAATGAAATAAATATTCAAATATTCTCTCCTCTGGAGGGGACTGGAAGATGCAGAAGCTGGAGTGTAGTGGGTTAAAAAAGTGAATGGAAAATAAGGTAAAAAAGTAATTGTGGATTCTTCTTTCAAAATTGTGGCTATTATAGAGAGGAGAGGGATTAGGTGGCAGATAAAAAGAAATGTAGGGGTCAAGAGCGGTTTTATTTTAGTACAAAGTAAAATTTGAGGTGCTAAATCTCAATAAAATGTTTTAAAAGTTACTCTCTGTTCTGGAGCTATGGTATGATCATAGCAATTCTACAGGAATGAGAAAGAATACATTGTCCTAGGATTAAAAATTCAACAAATAACAAAACTCAGAGCAACATATTGGCCTTAAAGGAAGAAAAATTAAATGTTATTCCTCAGCACACAGTGATAAAATCAGCCAAAGTACCATTTGGATCCAGTACTTTTCAGTAAATACGTAGTGTCATTCCTTAAACTTCCAATAGGTGGCATAAGAAAACCAGAGATTTAGAGACTATTCAATTTACTAACTTATTAAAATATTTCACGATTTTCTTACCTATAGTCATAGACTTTGGGTTAACTACAGAGATGCTTAATTTATGAACCCATGTAGACACAAAACAGGCTCCATAGATGGCCACAGGGAGGTCTGGGAAGTCTTTTAAGATAGACAAGAGACCCTCATATAAAAAAGATTGAGAAACCACTAGATCTATTAAATCACGTGACAAATGATAACACGAGTGTAGAATTGTGTATATTTTCACTTTCAAGGTAATATAGTACAGTAGTGCTGGAATTGGAATCAAGAAACAACATTCAGTTCATGATGTTCCTAAATGTGTGGTTTTGGACAAAGAACAACTGTCTGCCTTAGAGCTGATCTTAAAAATTAAAATTATCCTGTGCCAATTTCTACTAGAAAAATACTATATAATTTCAGAAGAGAAAAAAAGTAGATATTTATTCTGTAAACAATGTGAAACAAATTCCAGGTAAAGCAGGATTCTGCAAATGGGGAGACCTGTCAGGTTCAGGCACACCTGGGCGAGACTCGAGGATGAGGACAAGCTTACCTGCCTCCACAGGAGCCTGCTCCTCGGGCTCAGCGTGTGGCTCAGCCTCTTCTGGCGGGACTGCTGGCTCTGAAGTAGATCTCTCTTTAAGTCCTGCATTTTTTTATTCACAAAGTTAACTTGAGTTTTTGTGGGGTTTTCTGTCATATTAAACCAGGAAAAATAATATTCTCAAACATTTAATCAATAGTGCAGGTAATGAATAGTTTCTAAAATTGCATGCTTAAAAAGTGAGGTAGGAAAATAGTTTACTCTTCAACTTCATATTAAAGGCTCATGTGTTAATATCTTTGTCTAAGTTAGCTTTTTACTTCAAATTAAAACAAAATCATTGTTTAAATGTTCATGAATCTCTAAAATAGTCATGTCTAAACCTGCCAAAAGTTCAATATGAGTTCAAGCTCCTTTTGTGCTCATAAGCGATTAATTCCTAAGTCCTGAAGTTTGAATTCAGCAATGATGCAACTAAGACGCACTTGAACTTTCTGTTATTCAGGTACACTCAATGTTCTCACTTATATCTTTATTTATTCTACTTGAAAAACAGTTAAAAAGAAAAAGAAATCATACATAACTATTTATTATCTTCTAAAGGAAACCCCTACAAGTAATCATATTATTCTATAACAGCTAAAATATATGAAAATTTAAAAGTTCTTCTTCCTTTTACAAGTCCTAAGAAAAATAAGATATCAGGGTATGTGAAAACTGATTTTAAAGTTAAAGCCAGTCTAAAATCTATTATATTAAGTTAGTTATTTGAAGTTATTTGGTATTTTGTATGTGGAACATTAAAACAGATCCTCAATTAAATCCAACTATTTGGAAAAGAGCTAAATTCAAGAGTTCAAAGATTCCGTTTGCTGATCCTGGACTGCTCCTGACCTCATTAAGAATCTCCTAGCAAGCATAGTCACTAAAGGGAATGCTCTGTGCATGCACAGCCTGCGGCAGGAAGGTCAAGGTGACATGAAGGGCAGTGTTCTAATCTTAAGTAGCTCTGTGCAACTCATGTATGCACACTAATGTGGTCTGGAAAATTCTCATTTCGATGTATTACTCTTCTTTTTTATTATTTTTCCTTTTTCACTGTTTTTTCTATGTCTCTTCATTTTTCTTTTATCGACAAAAACATACTCCCACGTTCCTCTTTCCAAATTTTAGAAGAAACAGAGACAGATACACAGGACCCTGCCGCATCACTTACATTTCCTGCAGTTACCATTTGCAACACTATTTCCACACAAAACTCACTACTAGTACACCTGACACCAACACATACAGTTGTGTCAGTTGTGTTCGACACCTAAGTTATCTCTAACTGTAAAGACTGCAAAGGGATTATACAGAGGTCCTAATTGTAGTTCAAGTTCAGGGAGGAGGGGGTAGAGATGAAGGCCTAGTAAAAGACATCATATTTCAAATTCAAATTTAGGGCTGCCCTCCCTTTTACCATTTAAACAATCATTTTTACTTCCCTCAACTGTTAATGGAACAGGTACGGAATGATTCATTGCCAAGTTCTGCTGAATGAATGGGAAAAAGCTTAAGAATCTCAAGAATCAAGTAATTTATCACTCTCAGCACTTCAGCTAACACTTGGCACATAGCAATTGCTCAATGAACACTTGCTGAAGAGCTGAATACACCCAGTGATGTGACTACTCTGCTAAGTCTAAATGGCTGTGGAGATTCCCTGCAGGGCCAGGGCTTCTTAGGCGCATTCCAGTAGCTGAGTAGAAGAGGGAAGGCAACTCACATTAGTACTTCTCTACTGCTATGTACCAGAGATCCATATTTCTACTCCAGCATCCATCATTTCAGTGCCATGAGTCTAGTTTGCCTGAGACACTCCCAGTTTATGTCTGCTGTCCTGGAATTATTTCACTCTCGAAACTATCTGTCTGAATGAAAAATTACAGGGTCATCCTTCACTGACCCCACTTGTAGCAGGCTCTCAAACTGTGTTCCATGTATTATACAAGCAATGAAATGTTTTCTCACCAAACGATAAAGATTTAAACTGCCTGAAAACCCCATTCTTAATGAGTTTAGAAGTTTCATTTGAAAAAAAAATTATAATGCTACATGTTCAAATACTACTAGTATGCCAACATTCCGACATACAATGCCTCTGAGAGTCAACTTTCTCTAGCCAACTTGAACTTATTTGTCTCTAAAATTGAAATTGCAAAACATAGGAAACACAGGAGAAAGCAAAAGCACATAGCAAAAAATATTGACTTTTTTGCCCTGTCCAAAGTGGAAGGTATATTATAAAATAGTTAATACCTGGTCATAGCTATTTCCAGAGATGAAATCAGTACAAAAATAAACAATATTGTAAACTTCAAAGAAGCTGAGATCATATTATACATTTCCTCCTCTAGACCTCTATAAACTTTTTAAAACTTAACAAAAACATATTCTAGACTACAAGTGCTTTAACAACCCATATGGATGAATTTGCCCTACAAGATTTTATTTCAGTGTTTCCAAAAAAACTTTTTGCCATCCAAACTCATTTTAGTTCTAAAATTTGAGGGAAAAAGCAAGCAAAAATGAATTAAGAAAAGTAAATGCATATAAGCTCAATTCAGTCATAGGAAAGGTGTTCAAATGGATTTATTATGAGGTACAAGTGGCAATGATGTAGCAATGAAATAAATATTCAAAATTATGACATTATGACGTTCAAAGTTATGACATGAGATGTGTTTTGATGTTCCTGGGGCTGCAGTTACCAAAATGCCAGCTTACAATGGTTGAACAGGAAGGAAATTTATCATCTAACTAAACAAGAAGTGCAGAGGCAGCTGGCTGCATTGCAGGTCAAGCTTCACCCTCAGGCTGGCAATCAGAGCTCCCCAGCTGCAAGCTTCTTTTTCAGACAAGGCGATATCCAGAAGCAAAAGGAGCATCTCTTGCTCTGCTTCTTTCTTAGGTTTCAGGAAATCTTTTCCAAAAGCTGCCAGAAGTCTTCCTTTTCAGTGTTAATCATCAGGACTGGGACCCACTTCCATTCCTACGCTGGCAAAAGGAACAGGGTGTCCACAGCTGCCTTCCAGTCATTACGTATGGTGAATAGTTACTGCCAGTCCACAGCAATGGCCACAACATGATTTGGAAAACACATTAATTCCCTTAAAACATAACTCGGTTTTAGTTCTTTCGGTTCATCAGATAAATTTGGAAATTATAAAACATTTGCATTTAATCACTATATAATTGCCCCTCCAATTTCAATTAAAATTAGATGAAGCTATGAAAAGCAAATGAAATCAGTACTTTGAATCAACCACTTACAGCAAATATGATAAATAACACAAATACCCAAGCCCAAGATTAACTTACTTTATTCACTGTTGCCCATAATGAGAAAGAATCAATATATTTCTTTCCATAAATATGTAGTAGTTGTAAACTTACTAAATTGTATGTTGTGTTTAATCATTCAACAAATATTTAGCATATATTAATTCAAGGCATTATTCTACAGTAAATGAAAACAACATATCTACCTTCTGGGGGAGAGAGCAATTTAAAAAATAAGAAACATGAACTATTTAGAGTATATTGGATGGGGACAGATGGTACGGGGAAGACACGGAACAGAAGTACATAAGGGAAAAGTAGGGGTGGGACTATTCATAATACTTGGTCAAAAGGACTCACTGATAACATGTGAACAGACCCTGAAGGAAATCAGGGATGTGGCTATGTAAGTTACACGTCTGTTTCAGGTAGGGAACTGCAAGTTCAGTCACGTGTTGCTTAACAATAGAGATATATTCTGAGGAATGTGTGGAAATGCACCTTGAAATGAGCCATTAGAAATTTTACAATTGTGGGAACATCGCAGTGTGCCTAGGCAAACTTAGAAGGTATAGCCTGCCACACACCTAGACTGTATGCAATATCCTATTGTTCCCAGGCTACAAAACTGTACAGCACATACTGTACCGAATACTACAGACAATTGTAACACAAAGTACTTGTGAATCTAAACATAGAAAAGGTACAGTATAAACATGGCACTATGATCTTATGGGACCGCTATAATACATGTAGCCCATCCTTAACCAAAATGTTAGCATGAAGCACGTGACTGTAAGAAATTCCTCAACTGGGAACACATTTGGCGCCAAGGAGAAAGGTGGCTGAGGCACCAAGAGAGGTGTGCATATCAGAAAGGCCCTGGATGCTGGATCCAAGGACTGTGAACTTGAGGGAACACAAAGGATTTACTTCTCATAAGAGTTATAAGCAAGCCACTCCCTCAAAAAAACCTGGCAAACAATTATAAACTTATTTTGTTTCATAGAATTTCATACACCTAGCCCATAAAAAGCTAGAATGTTTTTAAAAATTAGTGTTTTAATCTTTGGTTTACTAATTCAAAGGTGTACAGATGAAAGAAAACGTGTCCTTACTAATTCAGGTTACTCCAGCTAGGGTTATCTGTGAAGGGTAAGTGCTCAGAAGTGGTACTGTGTCAATTGTGAGGAGTCTAGCAGTATAAATCAATTTACCCCAAGAATAAGGCTCATAGGTACATGAAATTTGAGAAATATTCTGGGAAATCAATACACCAGAAAGGCATGCATACTAGGAAACTATGCTAATCCTCGCTGTTGCTCCTGGCCTGTATAATCGGTGAATGCAGATCTTCCTCAGTATACCAACAGCAGTCTCAGAACTTATCAAAATTCTGAGACCACCAGGTACTCACAGCTGCCCCATGATATGCAGTAACAGCCATTCCAGATTCAAAGCATCTTTATGTAACCCAAGCTGGACAGACAGACTTCAAACAGACATAAATTACAAAAGAATTAAACACTGCCAATAAGGTTCCCAAAAGCCTGGTTTCAGCACCAATGAAGGGACTCAACAAAGACTGGTGAGAGTGGACTCACTTTAACATCATGAAAAATACAGTTAAAAGACATGCAACTCAGCATGGTTTGTAAGAGTTCAGGCACCTGGGACAAGAGGATGCCTTTGAATTCCATTTGAATTCTATCTCAGCGTTAACCACAGCTATACTTTTTGGTTTCCACAAATGCAAAAAAGGGGACAAAACAGGACCCCTAAGAAGGGCTTTAAGAATTAAGTGAGATAATTTAAATAAGTATTTTTCCAAAAAATTACCATTTATTTCTTCTAAAAAAAAATCTTTACATCCCCTCCCTGCCAGTCACAGGCAACTTCCAAGGTAGTTAAAACACTGCAATTACTGAACAATCTTTTGGGTTCTTTAAAAACACACACACACGATTTTTTCTTCTTGAATATTCTTCAATGGTATATATACACCTGAAATTTTTTAGATAATTTGTTTGGTATATTCACCATTCAATAAACAAACACTGAATGCCTATTAGTGTCAGTTATTAGGAAAGGTGCTCGAGATAAATCGTAGTCTGGCAGCAAAGTCCAGGAATGAGGCAAGGTGGTGAGGGTGATAACTGGAGTATGCGGGGTGCAGCCACTTGGGAGGGTCAGAGACATCTGAGTGCAGAGGTGATGACTGGGCTGGGTCCTGTGGGAGAGACAAAGGTAGCCCACCACACAGAGCAGGAGCATGTTCAGGAGCACATTCTAGGTGGAGGGACTAGTGGGTTGTACTGACAATTGCTCCAGTCTCATTACTTTCTCCCTCAGCCCTTTGCTTATTTCATAGCATTTCACTGCAGGGATTGCAGCCACCTCAATCTCTTGTATCCCCCATGCCTTGCCCATTCCCCGACATGCTGTAGATACTAAAAAATATTAGTTGAGTCAATAAATGGGAATTATAGACACAGCATGTTGGTGTTATATAATTATCAAAAACAATAAGAGCTTTAAGCATAGATCATCTTCCTCTAGTAGGATACAAGAGAAGTGATACATAAGGCAAAGAAGATGGAAACAAGAGGCAGACTTCTATGATGTATGCATACCTGACTTAACATGGAGCAAAAAATAGATACATAAAGTGAAATCAAATGAGACATTACATGAGAACAAAGAAGAAAGAAATGGATGACTTTCTGCTTTGTAGGGCTTACAGAGCTCTTGCAGAAATTGATTCCTATGTAAAAATGATAGCTAAGGAATAAACATCTAGCTTACACAATTATATTCTTAGGCAAAAGGAGAAGAAAGGATAAGAGACTAAAGACTGTTATTGAGGAAATCTTTCAGATTATCCCAAACTAGGTTTTCATGAAAATAACCTGATGGGTCTGCTACATATCACCCATCCTTTAGTTTCCTAAACACAAAAACTTTCCTTCTAAACAGAATAGGGCAAAATGGAGAGAGCTTAACAGCAAAATAAACTTCATTACCTGACATCTAAATGGCAATATTTATTACCAGGTCAACATTCTCTTATATTCTTTCAATGGTCTGAAACTATTGTTGACCAATAATTGTTTGGAATGAGATCTCTCTCTTCTCCCTAGTTTTTTTATTTTTATTTTTAAATATAATTTCAATTTCTATTTAGATTCAAGGAGCACATGCAAGTTTGTTGCATGGGTATATTGTGTGATTTTGAAATTTAGAATGTGAATGATTCCATCACTCAGGTAATGAGCATAGCACCCAAATGTTAGTTTTTCAACCCTTGTCTCCCTCCCTCTCCCCCTCTCTAGAAGTTCTAGTGTCTCGTTTCCATCTTTATGCCCATGAGTACCCAACGTTTAGCTCCATAGTTTCTTATTCTGAAATACCTATTTTGGCCCATCCCATTCACCTCTGTATTTGGGCAGGGGGAGAAGTAGGAATGGAATGGGTAGAAAAAGGAGAAACAAACTCCATCATCTGCCTACTTTCAGTGCACCAATTCCTCCTCCTTCTGGCAAAAACACACTAACTTCCTTAGGGGAATCCAATTCTTCTTTACCCAACACTTTAAAAGTGGGCACTCACATATCCCAGGGTGTCACCAATCACAGCTTTCTTATCTCCTACCCCATAAGGAGTATGGTTGAAGATGAGCACACGAGACTGCCTGAGAAGAAAGCCAACACTCTTGAGGGTCCATAGACAGGTGGAGGTTGAGAACATGGTTTGAGCACCTAGATCCAGCATAACAAAAGAAAAAAGCCAGAACTACTCCTGGGCTTTACAATTATGTCAGTCAATCCATGATTTTTGTCCATGTAAGGTATCTGAATGAATTTAACACCATGGATGTAACCCAAGAAATTCTGGAGAACATTCAGAAGTAAAACTAAATATATTCCTAATATCCCAAGGCAGAATGATAGATGCACTTTCCATAGAAACATAGTTACAATGAGACTTGCAGAACTGGATATTAGAATTAAATCAATTTTTGTGGACCACAGTAAAAAATAATCTCTGAAGACCATAAAACCACGTCTATGGAAAAATGTGATCTGAATACAAAACAAACATAAGTTTTTCACAATTAGGCTGGTTATTAGGCTTCTTGATTGTATCATATACTTAAGGCTATAGTTTATTTCGTAACTTTTTGTCTAGCCTTTATATCTTGCGTTTTCATGTCATCACAATATTCTTTTAAAAACTAAGCATTCTTATAGCTTCACCCATGTGTAACATTTATAATTATTTGCATTCGCTCCCTCAATGATCTCAGTAGAATAAATCAGGCTCCAGTATACTCATTTCACAAAGACACATTCATTATAAAGGATAAAGGACTTAAATATTTGTTTTGCAATCTGTTGACAAAAGTAGGAACAGGAATCAGTTTCAGTGCTTCCAAGTTTTTAAACCCTGAGTGAGACATCTTGGTTGACTATTACTATTATTATTCTACCAATGAAAAAGGGAAACAGAATGCCCAACAATGTGCTGGCTGTTGACACATATGCAACATTGACTGCTTCTGAGAACTACCTTGAGGAACAGCCACGGTCTTCAGTTTACAAATGAGGTAAACAACCATTTCCAAGATGCATTTTACAATGGAATATTCTGAGCAATCAATTTTGAGAATTATTACCAGTGGGCATTAACAGAAGAAGGAACAATTGAAGACACACGAGAAAGAAATAAATGTGAAGAGATAGAGCCTAAGTCACCAGACCCATTTCATGTACAATTACATTACAGTTAACTTAAAACATTTCAAATTAAAAATGATACTTGTTTACTCCTTTTGTTTTTCAATGCAAGTGTCTATGGGGAATCTTTATTATCCAAGTATTATTATGAGGACCTCTGATGTTACAAACTTGAATAGCTGAACAGGTCATAATATAAAATATTCTCAATAAAACAACTACGTACAGAATTAACTCAAGTAGTCCTCTGGATTAATTAGAGTGTTCATGCTGACTGATTTATATCAATTTCTTCATCAGTATCTCATTGTGAAATTTTGAGAGGATCATCTATATACAATGCAAATTACCTATAAAGTAAAATTGAAAATCTTGTTTTTTAAAAAAATTCAAAATGGTGACACTAATGATGTTAGGAATAACTAAAATTCATATACATATGAAGCCATTAGAAAATGAAACAGAAACTAGGTGAAACAACAAATGACAAAAAATTCAATGATGATGTAAGTGCTTCAGAAGGAAGTATCTAAATATTACAATATATAGAAGATATAAGATCACCCTTGGAAAAATTCATTGGCACTCAATTATTTTCACAAAATTGACTATCTTAATAATGATTGTGCTACTAAAATGTGAAATGTCTTTTTCTTACAAAGTTTACGAAAACTATGCCAATAATGTCATTTAAAAGGTTTGTAAGTATGATGTCATAATATAATTTAAATCAAATGTTGTCAGGGATAAGGCAAAATAAACTTACATTTTTAGTAATTATCCCCTTCCAGGTCTTCCCAAAAACAGCTTCTGACCCCCAACTACTTAGTATTGTGAATTCCTTGTCCCTGTTGTAGCTGGCTTATTTAAAAAGGTAATCTTTCTGGTTTTAATTATACTTAGAAAACAATATGAAGTAAACAATACAGAAACAACCTACTGAATAAAAAGTGTAAAACTGAGAGTGCAATGCATGACTTTAACCCACTAATCATGACTGAAAGCTTGTTTTTACTTGAAGCTTAAGTGTTAAGGCAGTTGGATAAAGTGTGACTTCAACTTCAATAAAAGTTAGTTGAAACATTTACAAAAAGAAAGAAAAGAGAAGGAAAGGGGAAAAGAAGAGAGAAGGGAAAAAATAAAACAAGTTCTAGTCTACAAGTGCTTTTAAAGGATCTTTAAATGTTTTAGCTGAGGGGTTTCAATTCTTGAGCTAACAGTCAAAGGAAAAAATCAATGATACAGCCAAAACATTTCAAAGTACTGTACTAAATAGCAATAGACAATTCTTATGTGCTTATGATGATTAGGTTATTCCAAAATATTTTCACTCATTTGTTTAGAATTTAGTATTTATGTATTTTCTGCCCCATAGACATTGAGCTTAAAAACTAAGGTAAAAATTACTAGAATGCTCTCAACAAATTCACTTATAATTGTTTGCCCTTCTTCAAGGGAGAACAGAAAATCTTTAGAGAAGACAGCACTTAACATTTTGTACGTAAGTTTTTTAAAAAAGCATTCAATTTATCTCATGAGAAAAGATCTAACATGGGGATATGGTTTGAGAATCGTTTAACTTTCATATGCCTGGGGGACATGTTCTGCTTCTTGTTCTGTCCAGTTCTCAAAGCCTCACTTTCTTGTCCCAGAAGCCCTATGTTTGATGAAGTTTGAGTGGGACCCACTCAACTCCCACTCCAAAGCTTTGTGCACAGGTGTGCGCCTGGGAAGAATCGCCATCTTCAACTACAAAAATGGTCCCAGATGTTCACCAGGCCTAAGCAGGCCAACTGGAATTCTCTCTCCCAGAGCCATCTGCATTGGGGTTGGTAAATTAGAAAGACTAGTCTAGAGCCTGCTGAGGGCCATCTTGGTTACCAAGTGGTAGCATCTCCAAATAGAGTAAGTCAGGCAGAAACCAGCACAGTGAAGACCTGGGAAGTGAGCTAAGATGAATCCTGACTAATCAAAACATAAAACTCCAAGTTGTGTTAGTTTTTAAGCAATAAAATAACAGGATTATATTAGAGATATTATTCTCTAGGATTTCATCTCTGTTGCATAATTCTATTAAGTTGAAATTTCTGTCAACTAAATGTCATAAAGTATTTGACTTTAAATAGTAAAAGGCGTTAACATAAGAAAAAGGTGTACAATACATTTAGAAATATTTACACTTAAATGTACTCATTTCTGAGTTGAAATATCTTTAACTAGGCCAAAAATCTCTATTTTTAAGACCTTCAAAAAAAAAGTAAAGAAATACGTTTTAAAAAATATGGTGGTAGCATTTTTTATTCTGTTATTAATAACCCTATTTGAAAATAAAATATTTGTGGTAGCATTTTTGATTCTGTTGTTAATAAGGTTAACAATAACAGAATAAAAAATGCTACCACAAAGATTTTATCATTATCAACTAACTGCATTTCACAGTAGTCACAATTAGATATTTAACATTTGAGGCATCGAATAGTACAAACCATTTGTAGAATTATATTTCTGACTAAAACTTCACTTTTATTAAACGTTTTCTGAGGTGCTAAATTCTGATCTCTATTTAGAGATTACATTTGCAATTCCTTAGAAATGGTAAACAATAATGACACAATCAAATATGAAAAATGTATGCCACTCAACCAAAATAATAGAAAAACAGTGTGGTATAAAATGAAAGTATATCCTAATCTGAAATAATTAAAACCTTTCTACAGTTATTCCAAGACTATAAAGGTATCATTAATAAAAGTGTTCTGAAATTGTTCTTCTAAATACAGTTCTCCTCTTTATTCGTAGCTATGGCCAGAGTTCTCGAAGCAGTGTATGTGGCACACGGTAAGCACTATGTACTAGATGAGGGGAAAATGGTGGGGTTGTTGTAAGGAGGTCAGGAGTGAGAAGCATGCAGGAGTGAGGGGCAGGGGTGAGGTGAGGAGTGAAGGAAAGGAGAGAGTAAAAGACTTGGGGAGGGAGACTAGAAGAGGGGAGAGAAGAGGGAAAAGGGGAAGGAGAACCCATGAAAAGCCTGAAGAACGGCCCCTGAAAGGCTGCGGGAGGGCTAGAGGTGGGGAACTCAGGGAAGGCAGTGACACATGAGCCTGGGGAGGTGCCCATGAAAAACAGGGAAGCAGGAAGGGGAAGGAGGGAAGAAAACAAAGGGCAAATCCTATCTCCCTGAGTATTTAGCACACTTGAAGAAGTTACAAGGCTTTTTTTTTTTTCTGCATAGAAATAACATTTAATATCTTAATATTCTTATTTAACGTCAATGAAAGTATTTAATACATTAATCTATAAAAATTCATGACACATATACATTTGTAGGAATACATGATCAATAAATAGAAGTTATTACATCATATTCTATGACATATTTTTAAAGTGTTTTTACATTTAGAAGCATGAGACGGTATATGTAAATTTCAGATAATTTACTTGCTGAGCACCAATAATACATTCAATGGCTAATTTACACACTTTCACCAATCAGAGCAATATTACATTTTCCGTTTTGTAACAAATTGCAGTTTTCCATTTTGTAACAAATTGCAATCTGGAACATGACCATGTTCGGAGATGACGATGCCAGAGCTTTAGTAGTTTCTTTTCTGGGTACCTCCTTTTGTTAAGTGTGCATATCCGGTAGAACTTCTACTTTCCTTTCTGTCATCTTTGTCTCTGGATGCCATTTTACTAGAAACATCCTTTATATTTGTTGATTTTTTCCTATTTTCCTTGGTTTTGCCACTTTTTTCTAGGTCCACTTTCTCTTTTTCTCTGTCCTTTTTACCCTTAGGAGACTCCTTCCTGGATAGGTCTGCATCAGCAATTTTCTTATCCTTTCGGTCATCCTCTTTTTCTTTCTTCCCCTTTTTTCTCTCTTCATTCTTACTTTCCTTCCTTGACTCAGGTTTCTCTTTCTCCTTCTTGAGCTCTTCTTTAGTGAGTTCTTTAACTTTCAGATTTTCCAATTAAAGGAAAAAATGTTTATTGACAAGATCTCTTAATCACAGAACAGGAAGTTAGTGAAAAGGTATTCTCTTTTTCTCCACACACAGGAAATGCACATTCAGAAAGTTACTTTAATTCACTAGTCTTTATGGTGGCTAAAAATAGATGCAAACCTCTATAAAATATCAACTATTAAAAAATGCTAGAAGCTTGTCATATTTTCCATCTTGAAATATAGTATGACTTATCTTAAAACATTAACATGCAATATTATAAAACTGCACCATGAAAGCAGTACTTTACACAAACTATTAACTCACACTTCATAACTACAACAACATAATTAAAGGAACACTGGCAACATAAGAACAAAGTTTTCGTAATTTGTAAGAATATATACAAAGATAATTTAAAATGTTTAGCTCAAACAAAAACATATGTCCTTAAAATACACGTGCTTCTTTGAAGATTAATATATGTAAATAACATTAAATATAATTTCATTTTCTTAGTTAACTAGGCAAAAAATTGTCATGTGTATGAAATTTTTAAATCATTTTAAAATTGCAAAATGATTTAAAATTTTAGAAACTTAAATTTTAAAAATTTAAAAAACACTACATATCTGTAGTATTTAAAAGGAAAAATTAGAATTCCCTTTCTGCTTATGTTCATCATGAAATCAGTATTCCTTTAAGTATGTTTCCCTGTTACCTCATGTAGAGCCACTCAAGCTAACACATGTCTTCTAGTTCATAGGGTTGCGAGAGCAATTAAATGAAGTACACAGCTAATTCCAAATCTCATGGAAGGTATTGCTTTCAACTTGCTTTACATGGTAATAAAGCAGTTAGCAAAAGCTCTGAATTTCATCTGTTTGTACTCTCATGAGGAAATCATAAGGTAAGGTATTTACAATGCCACATTTAAGCAGAAACAATGCCACATTTAAGCACAAAGATGAAATATTTATTTAATATAATAAAATGTGAAAGATGTTTTTGCCCATCAGAATCACGTAAAACTTACATAGCACAAACGGTATTCAAAATGAGCATTAGATTTGCACTGCTCACTAAAAGTACTATATCTTTCTAGGCTGTCTAATAAAATCTTGATTAACGAACAAAAACATCACATAGGGTTTCTCCATTAGTTGAATTTCCTGGTGATCAACCAGGAGATTCTTCAGTTCTTCCTAAAAAACCTTATTAAAGTCTTTTAAGAATACAGAACAGAATTCATTCAGGATCATGCTGAGTCTTCATCCTACTTCAGTGCTGTTTGAATAGTAACATAGATACCGGCATTGCAAAAGAGTAAAATGCATGTGCAATGCTATCATGTCTTATTCTGCAAACTGCTTTTAAAAATATTCAGTCTTTAATGTTTAATTTGCTTCTCCAGATCAAGAAGTAAAATATTTTATTGTCCCTTTGTTTCATCACTATTTCTATAAAAATAAGACGGTAAAAATTGTTTTCGTCCCCAGAAATTATTCAGGAGAGATAGGTTAAACCATTAAAAGTTCCTGACCTTAAAATATAAATCACAAAACCCTGTGAATCACATACTATATCTCATCTGTTGATATTTCAGCAAAAAACAAACTACGAACAATGAGCCAAGCCCTTGAAATGATCACAAGACTATCACAGGCTTATAAAGAAAAACATGCACATCCCCCATGCCTTTACCCACAAAGAATATGACTACTAACATATGAACAAGAATAACCGCTGGCATATAAAGTCAGGCTGTAATATTGAGCTGTTAGTCTACAAATGGCTGACAGGTATAATAACTGATTTATTATTATTATTATTTTGAGACAGAGTCTCACTCTGTTGCCCAGGCTGGAGTGCAATGGCACAATCTCAGCTCACTGCAACCTCCACCTCCCAGGTTTAAGCGATTCTCCTGCCTCAGCCTCTTGAGCAGCTGGGATTACAGGTGCCCGCCACCTAGCTAATATTTGTATTTTCAGTTGAGACAGGGTTTCACCATATTGGTCAGGCTGGTCTCAAATGCCTGACCTCATGATCCACCCACCTCGGCTTCCCAAAATGCTGGGATTACAGGCGTGAGCTACCGTGCCCGGTCAATAATTTTTAATGAATTAAAATATCCAACACAGCAAATTCTATGTCAATGTAATGCAGGGTTCTACATTATACATGTAAGTTTTCATTTTACTGAAAACTACACATTTGAATCACACTAGCTTTTACTGTGCTCTAAGACAGAGTGTCATTAGAGCTTTTGGAGAAATAAAATCAATTACTGAAGACTTCATCTTTTTTTCCCAAAAGTAATTCAAAGAAATCAAAGTAAGAAAGGTTTTAGAGAACAAGGTAAGATGTGTACATGTAAATTTAATATATACATCATAACAAATATAACGTGATATTTGTATAATATACACATTCTTAATTTAAAGACTGTTACAAAGCTTTGATAACATGAAAAGATAATGACTTAAAATTATAGGCTTGAAGCAGAAAATTATTTGATGAAGTCTTGATAAAACTACTTATAAGCTAAGGTGCACCCAAGCAAGACCCAAAAGCAATAATGTTTAGCATTAGTAGCAAGATTAACATTCCCAGAAAATGTCATGCATTTTCAAAAATTAAACTTGATTCACTCAAGGCTAGTTTGAAAAAATGAAAATACCTTTAGCCTTAGTTTTTCTCTTGGCTACCCCACTGGGTCCTTCTGTTGATATTTACAAGATGAAAATGGGTTATAAACAGAAAATTTAATGGAATTCAAAAATAAGTGTCTATTAAATAGGTAAAATCAATGCCACTATAAATCATGTTGTTACTTAAATTCATCATTAAAAAATACTCCAATATCTCTCTTATTTGTCACTTTAAAGCCTTCCTTTCACTGTCTTTAACAGATAAATGCATTATAATTGGCCTATGATTTAATCAACTTCACAATTTGGCTTAGATCTTTAAGAATTGTTGGTGTCAGAAATCCTTAATTGCCTCTGGAAATGGCATTTTCTACTGAGAGGTAGACTTCCGCTTGGGACACAGATATCAATTAAAAGTACCAGAGTGAAGGACCAAGGACCTTACTTCACTACTCAATCGCGTTTGCCATCCAAAAAAGGACAGCATATTTTGATAGAGTTCATCTTTACTGTTTGAACAATCACTGCTCTTCCATCAGTTCGAATTGTCTTTGAAAAAATTATACGAGCAAGTAAGAATGACAGTATTATGTATATACATATTACACTTTTCACTCTAAAAACTTTGCAATAACTTTCTGTTTCCTCTCTTGGCAAATGAAAGTTCTGATAATGGATTTATTTTTGAGTCTCTAACAATATACCTCTAACTCTTATTCGAACCGGGCCGTACTTAGCATCCCAATGAACTGATCTTCCCAATTCTGTCTCTAAGTCACATAAAGGCTGGTTTATGCTATGTATTGGCAAACTTTGTAAAGTTCCAATCCAAGTTGCCAGTACATTTCTTAGGCACATTAGGGTTGGAGATGCAATGTTTAGTGTTCATCTCCTCAGGAAGGGTGGCATAGCCTGTCACTAAAGAATTAAGGTCTAAGGTGTGGTCACAAGAAAGTCCCCAAAGCCATCTGACATTTTTCCAGCTGTAAATTGTAAAATCCACTTTGTACGTTTCTCAAAACTTCTACTTTCAGTATGAGATGTTTGTACTATTAGATTGTTCAAACCTCCCCGTTCACTATTGATAGCAATTTCTATCTATCGATTGAGGTCATCCATCTGAGAATGGTAATTTATTTTGGTTGAAATATCAATATTCTTCAAAAATGTATTAGTATCTCTTACCGTTGACAACATACAAGTGGAAACAAGTGACTATGGTTATATTTGTCCACTTACATGAAATACATAGGTAACCACAACCAGTACTTAGTCCCATGTGTTTAACAATTATTTTTCACAGATAAAACTTGATTCTTTCCTAAACGCTGTCAAAAACAGTGCATCACCCAGTAATACTGAGAGCTATTTCCAATCACTCCACTAAAGTTTATTTCAGAATAAAATATCAAAATTATTCTTGTAATATCCACTTTTAAATATATGAGTAGAATCCAATGTGTAAAACACGTTAGCATAAAGCATTAAAATAGACTTCTAGCACCGCTCTGTTCCCCTCCTGACTCCTGCATGTTCTCCCACAGCAGATCCAGATTTTCCTATTGAAAAGTAGAGTGAGGAAACCCAGACTGCCCTCTCCCTACCCCCGCTGTTATGATCTAGGTAAAAAGAGCTACATGGATGAAAAGACTAGAGTTAACTTCTGTCATGAATAAACCAAAATATTAGATTAGCATTAGATTAGTGAAACATATAAAAATAAACAGTACTGTACTTTATTTTAAACTTTTTTGGTTTGGGTATAAATCCTTATGGTGATACAAATGAACAAATGAACAAAGTGCAATGTACGATACAAAACTCCAAAGGATCATCTTATGTTTTTCTGAACTTAAAAACATAGCCAATAATTTTTCAATATTTTTGACACAACAAAGACCAAGCTAATAATTTAAACAATTATTACATTCAGTCTCTGAAGAAAAGCATATAGACTGAAAAAAGCATACCACCAAAAACAGTTAATAAAGGAGTCCCTAAGTAATAATGAAACAAAAAGAGAGTCAAGAAATTTTTTTTTTTTTTTTTTTTTTTTTTTTTTTGCCGGCTGCAGTGGCTCACGCCTGTAATCCCAGCATTTTGGGAGGCCGAGGCAGGTAGATTACCTGAAGCCAGGAGTTCGAGACCAGCCTGACCAACATGGTGAAACCCCATCTCTACTAAAAATACAAAAATTAGCCGTGGTGGCAGGTGCCTGTAATCCCAGCTACTAGGGAGGCTGAAGCAGGAGAATCACTTGAACTCAGAAGGCAGAGGCTGTGGTAAGCTGAGACCGTGCCATTGCACTCCAGCCTGGGCAACAAGAGGGAAACTCCCTCAAAAAAAAAAAAAAAAAAAAAAAAAAATTTGTAGCCCGGAATTTAAAATAAAATGAAATTAATTTTTTTTTTTAAAAGAAAATGTGTGTGTGTTTTTTTTTTAAAGTGAAATGATCAGTTTTAGGAAGGAAGGAATGAACAAAGGTTTAGGATGAGGACACTATTTTATTATGTTGGTTACTAAACATCCTTTAAGGTTCTTCAGAATACAGTTTTATAAGCAGTAGAGAAGGCAGTCATGCCACAATGATGAGAAAACGTATGTGGAAGGAAAGGTGACCAAAAACCTAGGGTGCTCACATCAGCCTTCTTTATTTCCTTAGAAGAAAACTGATCATATATGGAATTTCCCTAGATTCTGAGGGGGACAGAAAAGGAAAAAGAGTTTGAAGAATTTTATCCGGGTTTTGTTTGGAAGGTCGAGGAAACGCAGGCATGTACGTAAGAAAAAGAAGCTAAGTTCATAACAGGAGAGAGGTGATGAGGTCAGGAGGAGGTACAGGCTCAAGGGAAAGGGCTGGCTTTGGAAACCAGAGGGAAGCAATGTCTGAAAAAACGAAGAGTGAATGAGAGAAGAAACAATAGCTCAAAAAAATCCTGAGATAGTAATGTTGTAAAGGGAAGAGAGAAGAAAATAATGGAATGAAGCCACACTAGATTATCTTAGGAAAGCAGAAAGCAAAATCATCTCTACAGAGGAATGACTCTGGAAGAAGGAAGGGTGTGGAAAAGGTTTAGAATGACTGCTAACTAGGGAAACTGTCGGAGCAGCACGTCCCTGACAGAGGCTCAGTACAGTTAACTTTATAACAGATTTTTTTCCCCCCAGCAACAATGGCAAATGCAGTAATGGAGAAAGGGGTCATTGGTAATCCAAGATCAGTGACAGCATGTAGAGGCGAAAAAAATATTAGTTTGTGGGCATTAGGTAGTGGACTTAAGGGGAAACCACAAGGCAGGTACATAAGGCCCACCTTTCTATTCTTCCTAATTCTTGACAAAATTAAATTCTTAGCATTTGTAACTATGGTTGATGTAGATTCTCCCTACAGTGCCAAAATGCCACAAGCATGTCCTACTTTTCTCCTTTTCTATCTTTACTACCATAGCTAATGTCTAGGGAAAAAAAAGAAACAAAGGAACATTCCACTAATCAATAAAATTCATGACAACACAAAGGCTCTTCAAAAATAGTTTCCAAGTAGTATGAAGAAAATTCTATCAATTCGAGCAAAAATGGAAACATCTTGGTATTTCTTAATCCATTCAGACAAAAGTTGTTTTTAATTAATAGAATATATTTCAATTTAAGAAATAACCAAAGACGCATTAGGATGTGCTTAAAATACATGTTGAAAAATAACTGCCATGCTGTTTACTTTCTTTTCATTTTTTTATGCTTATTTTGATGTAAGTATTTAAAGTGATGATACTTAATAGCTCTGGCAACTATTTGGGAATTCCTATACAGAAATCAGAAAAAAGGTCTTACATTCTTCCCTTAGAACATAAGAGAGTTGCCTAAAGGAAATTTATGCTATTTTGGCAACTGCCTCAGGCCACTATTCCACATTTTCAAAATCAAATGTTCTCTATGAAATTAAAATGTTTGAGCCAATGGATAGATCTGTGGTTACACCACATGCAAAAGACATGATTTTAGAAGACCGGCTGCATTACAGACACACAAGTAGCTACTTCAGACTTTCAGACAGTCAGCTCTAGAATTGGTCTGGATATCGCTTCATACTCAGGCCATTTCAGCCACTCCCACCATTTCTGGTGAGACCTGTGAGTCACCTTGAGCCTTCTCATCTTCCTCTGTCCCATAATGGAACATCACAATCATTTCAACATTGATGACACATAGCAAAAAGAGGCCCTAAATGTCTGAGTAACTGTCCTGTTAGTGAGGCAGACTGTTCCTCTAGAATGGATGTCTACTCTTGGTAAAACGCATGTTAGGACTCTACACCAATTTCTTTTTTATTTTTAAACATATATAATAATATAGTACAGATTAAAAGAAGCAGCAGCAGCAGCAGCAGCAGCAGCAGCTACAAACCCACCAACCCTCTACAATAAGTGGGGAACGGAGGATCAGAACATAACTGAAAGACTAAATAAACAGAAAGGGATTACAACCAGAGACAGAGAAAAAAGGTAAAATGCACATTCAAATACAAATTGGAGATTGGAAAGGTCACCTGAAGACTTTTGTTAGCATAGGTCAGTTTGTTACAGAAACTCAAAATGTCATTTCTATTGCAAAAAATATGTCCAATAATTTTACCAGTTAAACCGTTTTTTTAAAAAAAACAAAAACAAAAACACAACTCAGTATTTTATTATGCAATGAGTAGTAACTCCTCACCCACCGGGATCCACACCAGCGTATGACATTATTCATATGATATTAATGAATATCACATGCGGGGCTTAGCATTGAAGGGGAATTCAAATAAAACCTAAGATCTGGTTCCTAGATTCAAGGAGTCCACAAACTACTTGATATCTAACTCCTAAGTATTACAGGGTCATCTCAACCAATAACAAAGGCAGTGAATTCTGCATACTGGTTCCATCATTTAACTTATGAAAATAAAGTCTGGGTCACTGAGTTTCTTTAAGTATTCCAAATATGCATTGTAATCAAAGATTCCATGCCAAATCACAGAAAATTTCTTATATGTTTTATAGACTTAAGGAGCTAGCCCAACAAATTATTTAGAAAGAGTCTTGAAGCATCAATTCCCAACAAGTAAACTGCCAGGTGATCAAATTAAGAATAACTGGCTACGCTAGATCTGATTTTTTGATAATGCTCCTAAGTCACAAACATCAGGGTAGACAAACAATCTGCTCTATCTTACTGTAAATAAAAACAATTCAAACAGAAAATAGTCCTTCCATACAGTTCTATAAGACAGGGAGGTAATTTCTAAAAAGAAAGAACCAAGGACAAGATGAAAAAGCAGGACAGCCCACTATTCTATATGTCCTCAGCACTGAGGTGTGTGCAGGATCCCCAGGGCAGCAGGCTGACAGCCAGACCTCAGGACTGGGTAAAATTGACACCCAGAAGACACTTCCCCAACTGACTTATACCCACCACTCATGCCCCAAAGCAAGGCAGGCTGAAGGAAGCTAAAGGGCTGAAAAGAATCCCAAGAGTACTGCTGTCTTGTTTTTGTGCCAAATTCCGGAGAACCCAGCACCTTTGCAATCGGACAAACATCAGCGCATCCGGAGAAGCCAGAACAGTGACTCCGAGGAGACAACACTGTATCTCAACACGGAGCCTGTTCCACAGAGTTTCTTTGGTTGCTCAAAACTGAAAAGGTAAAGTAAATACAATATAACTTAAAATTCCCTAACCATATAAATATTCAAATTAACGGGATACGATTTTGCCTTAATTTAGTTCTTAAGTTTAAAAGACATGAGCAAGACTTATATTATGAAACAGAAAGTTAGAAAATACACCCTTAGAAAATAAAGAATTATAGCAATATACAATAAATCAAACTAAGGTGAAGTAATTTTGATCTGCTTCAAATACTTTATAGCACAGTTTTGCAAATACTTTTATTTTATCTTACACACACATACAAGCCTTAGGCACATGTTGACGGAAGTCACAGAAGTCAGGGGTTCGTCAGCTACCTGGGTGTCATTTTCATCAGAGGCTTTCAGAGGAACTAATGAGAGGTGGTACAAAATAAGTAGCAAATTTTTATCCCACATTCTTGTTTTTCACTTACAAAAATAAAGCATAATTAATTTCTGTACATAAAATATGAATTAGTATGACAAAGTGATGAAAAATTAATAATTTCAAACATTTTTAACACAAAATTTAATTATTTGCTTCTTATCAATTAATCAAATATCTTCTAGTGTTAGTAGTAATGACATGTTAACAAATAAGATTGCTTTAAAAAGTATATCCTGGAAATTTGGCTAGGTGAATTTCATTGAGTGGGGCTGAAGATTCCTTTAGAATTTAAACCTAATAAACTTTGATATTTCGTATTACCCAAGTATAAAAGCAGAAGACACAATAAACAAAAAGACTGAATACATTTTCAGAAGGAACATTACTGAATGATACTCATTTGCTGGAGAACATGCTACTAAGTGACAGCTTAACTGAAGTCCTTGAATATTTGAAAACAGAAGCTTTAACAGACTATCAGAAGCATTAACAGAATAAAACATATTTGCCCACTAGCGAGAGCAAGACAAACTAGAGCTTTAATAGCCATTTAAACTTTAAGAGATTATTTGTCCAGTGTGTATATCCACATCTAAAAGTCGCTATAGAATGTTTGCTTTTTAATAATATTAGCAAATTGGACAGTCTTCCCTGACACAGGTAAATGGTGGGCAGAGGGGATGGATGTCCTGTGCTGACTTGAGGCTGCTACTTTCAGTCTATTATTATGACAGCCTACAAGAGTAATTTCTAACAATTTAAATTTGTCATAGTACCCTCAGAATAAATGGATGAATGATACACTTACTGAAAGTAATTTGATTAGATATAGAAGACAAGAAATATTTGAAAAGTAGAAATTATAGTTAAATAAAATGTGAAGAAGTGCAAACATTTTCAAATTTTTAGCTCTCTGACAAACATTAAGCAAAATCTTAGAGAAGCTGGAAGAGATTTAAAACCATGGAACATCACTCCTTCAAAAAATAACATCCCTTTGCTTATCTTCCTTATCCCTAGAAGAGCTTTGCTTGAGGGGAAACTGATGAAATCTCATTTTAAGAAATGCATTTTGTATATGGCTGATACAATTGCTTTTGTTATTACTGAAGCAAACTCATTTTTCAAGAAATCGATTCAAATACGTTTTTAAGGTTTTCTAAAGGGAAAAGTTTACTGTCCTAAATGGAATTACCACTTCAATAAGTTTATAATTCTAAAAATCACATCATATCTAAGCCAAAATCAATATCCAATTAATAAGTCAATGAAAGAAAAAATGGAAAAAGACTTATTTAGGATGAATAATTTTAATATGTACAACATTAAGATACATATTCACATATTCCTTCATGTGTAATATGCCTACTTTAAAAAAAAAATACAAATTACTTTCTCTGGATGTATATTTGGAAATAAAATTGAAAATAAATTTTGCTTTCATAGACAGAAATATGTCATGCTACTATCTGAAAACAGTAAGTTAACTTACTCTAAGGCAAAAACATGGGGTTATTTTTAAATTATTTTAAAAGCACCATTAACACAGAATTTTACATAGAAATTTATAGGAATCTATCTGACACAAACCTAAACAAATTACAATAAAAAATATCAGCTTAGTAAAGAACCATCATTTTACACATCAGTCATGTTAAAGAACAGAGAAGTATTTAACTTAAAAATCATGCCAGAAATATTTTTATAATGAAATCCATTAGAATCATCTTAATTAATAGTGTGTTAGAAAGACAAGCATCAAGGGTTAACCACAACACAATCTGCTGTAAGTGTCCAAATTTAGTTCAGTGAATACATGAGTTGAAACAAAACGATACAGAAACCAATTATACCACCAAGAACATCATTTTCTCTGTACTTTGTAGTTGACTACAAGAATGAGGAGTACCATTTTCTTCAATAGAAGTTGGGGGAGCTGAGCGAGCAAGGGACTAGCTAGTAGCTGTACTGGGCAAGATCACATGGTTGACTTGCACGGTAAGATCACAACCGCCCCACTGCACATTAAGCCCTGCATAAGCAAAGGAAAGAAAAGAAAAAGGAGGCTGCTTCGGGTGTTCATTTGCCAATGACTTCAGTCCCTGAATCAAAGCTACTGGTTATGTAAATCCAGTATGACACAAGTCTTTCCCTGAACCCCTTCATTCTGTGACGTACCATCAACACCATCTGCGGTTTCGCTTTCTTCTTCTTCTTCTTCTAGCATTTCAAAGGGAGTCATTATATCATAGAGAAATGAGAGGAAACCATAAAACCAATCTGAACTTTCCTCTGCTAAAATATTAAGGACTTCCTCAAGAGAATCAATATTTTCATTACTGCCATCTTTGGTCAGGCCTACATAAGAATAAAGGAAGAGAGAGAGAAAATAAGGAGAGCAGTTAGGTGGAAAAAAGAAGTGGAGGAAGGGCGATCTCAAAAGCGATGTGCATCATGGTCAGAGAGGTTTACAGAAACGGTATTTGGAAAATAAAGAAGTCCATTACAATGCACACCTTACAATCAACTCTCAATCACATGTCAAAAGAAAGCCACAATTTGACCAATCCTTACCACTCCTACCAGCCCCTACCTAGGTTTGCCTTTCTCTCATTAGAGTGTTGAGGTGAAAGACAAAATTTTATCAGTCAAAAATCAATAGACAGTAATGGAAAATCAGTTGACTGTAAAAGGAAGAGTGAATAAAAGCAGTATCAGAGAAAAAAAGATATATACTCTGACAACCCCCAGATTTGCTCATTTACCAACCAGATTTTATCGAGAGTTGATTATACACACATTCATTCATTCATTCATTCAAACTAGAAAGGCTTATTTCCTCAAACTTCTCCCCTCCCCACACCAGCACCCCACTTAAGACCTGGAGTTAAGTTAGGAAATTCTGGAGTTAATATAATTAGCAGTATTACCATTTATAGCATCCACAGATGGGCATAAGTACACTGAAATTATGTAACTCAGATAATTTTAACACTTAAATTTTAACACTATTAAATGTGGTAGCTCTATAAAACTCTGGCAGTTGACTCACGGTCCTGTAATTCTGGCCAATGACAACAGTCAGCTATTAATAATAATTCACTTTGCCTACCGATATGAAATTTGATCAAGGCCTTAGCTGGTCACTTGCAATAGGAACATTCCAAACTCCTCTCCCTATAGGCCTGTGAAATTAGCTTCTATTGCTAAGACCCCTTTCAACTGTCATTTTTAAGTATTGGACCCAAAACAGTCCCTTAGGATAGAAATAAATCAAAGTATATATTGTTTTTACCATTTGGTTTTTTTCCTGTGAAGAACTGGCTCTGGGTAGCAAAGGTTTCTTAGCTCCAGTAGGTATCAGAATCTGACAGTACTACCAAGCTGTATACCAAGCCCATAATTCTGAGGAGGAATAATAGGGTAGGGTATTCTGGCTGTAAGAAATGTGAACATCCATGACCACTGAGCTTTTCTGATTGTAACCACCTAATTCGGTCATTTAAGTCTTTGGCAACACACAATTTCTCCATGTAGTATAACTACCAGCAATCAAGATTGGCAGATAAAGGATAAGACGACAACTAATTTAAAAGTTTTAAAGATTACAGTGAATTTTCTCTGCTTTACTCAAAAGAACTATATTATGTCATTCTTCATGTTTTTGGTAAGAAAAAACGCAAATCGCAGTTGGTATTTAAATTACTTTTTGACAAGCCTAGCAGTTTTCACTCAATTTAGCAGTAGACAAATGCTGTGAACAAAGATCTATATTCCCAACTAAGTCTCTGTGGAAATAACACTGTTTCTTCTTTCTGCCTTAAAACATTATAGCTGCATATTTAGTATAAACATCTTTATTTTTCTCCATTTGCCAATATATTATAAGTACTTCCGAGTATTACATGTAAAATATAAAACTTTTCCATCCTTTAGTATGACAGGTGACCATATGCAACAAATATGCAAAAGCATTTGAACAAAACTGTTTACCCAGCAAAGCAACCTTCCTCTGGTTCTCAAGACAAAAGTACTAGTCCAAAGAGAAAAATATATATTCTGGGTATGTGACTCCTTCTGAACCTCTAAGAACAAGGCTCAACCAAATGGAATGCCTTTGGCTTGGCAAGGTCTGGTCTTTTCCTCCCATCAACTCACTCATGCATCTATCAGTCTACAAACGTTTTTCCAGGATGTAGCAAGTGCTGACTGGCTTTTCTTTTGCTTTCCAGCCATACCTGATACGATGCCAGCTAGGTGCTAGCCATAGGACAAAAGGACAACCACATGATCCTTAGATAGTGTCACTCTAAGGATTTAGTCCTCACGTCATTTAGTCCTCGGGTCATTTTCCTGTTGATTTTATTTGGAAAATAAGTTTTTAAAGAATACATTTTCAAACAAGGTAGTTTTCAATAATCTGAACTACAACCAAAGATACCTACATTTTAGTTAATAAGAAGCTATGTAAATGAAGAAAAGTGGGCTTAGTACACTTTCAAATAATCAAATGGGCCTTGGCCAGAAATAATCAAATAATAAAATTAATGATGGTTAGTGGTCTTGATTTACTCACATATGTTTAATTCTCTCTATTTCACAAGAAAAGCCACACCCTAAAATTGAGTGAAATGTACCATGTGAATGTATACATTTCCCCAAATTTATAAGATTTAGATATATGCGGACTTAAGAATCTAGAAAAAAAAATTATGAAATAAATGCACAGTCTATGAAAGATTAACATATCTCAATTATTACTATACCTGCGATACCAACAGCTCCTCTAATCTCTGATTTCCTACCTTCCTCCCTCCCCTTGGATCTCCTGGGCCTTAATCTAAAACCTAAACCCTTAAAGCTTAAATTTTACTGTTAAGCTGCCTCTCCAGTGAGAATGTACCTTGGAAGTCTGGCTTCATTTTGGGTATATGCTCACTGTAGTGCTCTCCCCATAACCTCTACCTGACCACACAGAACCCATTAAAGCCTCTGTACTCCCAACAATTTCACCAGGCTGTCTTTGCAGTAACCTTCCAGTAACAGAGGCACCACTAAACTATAATGATCTTACAAACCAGAAAAGAACTTTAGTCATAAAACTCAATTCAAGTTAAGGTTGCATTTCCTGCAGAGAACTCAAACGCTATAGAAATAAGATTAAAGGTGATAAGTAAGCCTAACATTTCACCTTTGGTTTGTTTCATCTGTACTGAAGCTACAAGCCAACTGCAAACTAGTACGGGAAGAGTAAAAAAGTATTTATGTAGCTTTATCTGATCTGTCTTTATGCATTTATTAGTAAAGTTACCAAAATAAACCTTGATATTCACCAAATTTAGTTCCACCTCCAAGTTTATAATTCTTATAAATGGCACAATTTACGAGTTCCTTACACTATCCCTGCAAACAGCAATATTCAAAGTTACAATTAATTAGCTTCTTAATGGTAGGTTAAAAACCTTAAAGGGGATGACCTTTTGAAATCTCAAATACACTAAAAATCAAGTTAAGGTAATAGTTTGCTATAGAAATCAGTGTGTTTTATCAAAGAAATACCACATTTTAATTTCTAATGGCTGACATTTCCTGACAGACCAGATGGCTGGTTTTAAGCAAAAGCAAACAAATAAAAATCAATAAAATACAGTAGATGAGAGTAATATTATTTCTAAAAATAAGAGAACTTGACCCACATTTTATTTTATCTTTAAAATAAAGAGCTTTGCTATTCAGAATTTGTCATTTAAAGCAATATAATGAAGTGATAAACCATTTATAGGCAAGCAAATTAACATCATTCTGATAAGTTCTATATAATTTTGTTTCTTTTACATGCCCAGGATTATAGTCATCTGAGGATTCAATATATTTACAGAAACTCAAATTTAGATACACAATGACAGGACTACATTGAAAATTTCATTAAAGTTAAGACAAGAAAATAAATTTCATGGTAAGTTTGCAGCAAACATTAATTCCCAATGGGCAGAAAAAAAAAAAAAAAAAACTAACAGGTCAAAATTAGGAAGGTTTACTATCTTTAATCACAACTAAAACTCTATTTTCATAGAACTTTCTCTATTTCATAAGGAGGTGGATTTAATCTACTAAAAGCAGTTTCATTGGTTACAGATGTGGCATCCTACTGTGTTTTCATTTCTAAAAAACATACACAAAACAGTATAACTAAGAAGAATTTCTTTGGGTCATTATTTTATAAGCTTAGTGTATAATATCATGCCATATCCATTATTTTTCTAAAGACTCTAATATAAAAAGTATTAACATATATTATGCTACATACAAAAGCAAAGGAAGTCTCAACAGGCCAGATTATACAAAATTTGCATGTTAAAATTAACACCATTCTTTCCAGCAAAATGAGGGAACACCACATTGTTATTTATTACAAGAAACATCTCTGATAAAGACAGGTAATTCTGATAGTGAAAGAGAAGGGTCCAAGACTTCCAAAATAAAGACACTGGGTCAAAAGACCAGGAGTTCATATTTTAGCGCTACCGTTAAAATAAGCATGGGACATTTTAAGATGTTTATTATCACTTTTATTTCAAAATTAATTTACGTAAGCCTGTAGAAATTTACATTTTGAAATGGAAGTGAATGTCTAATGTTAATGAAGAATATCTATAATTACCATATCTAAAAATAGACCAGGATACTAGCTATTCAAATTCTAAGTTTAGAATAAGAAGTACTTTAAATCTAAAAACACACATGAAATTATTATACTTATCAAAATATATATGTTTAAGAGATATACACTTATTCACTGATAAAAGTAAATTAAAATGAAAGAGTCTGCAGAAAAATAAGCCATTTAAACTTTTAACAGTAATGAAATATATGATTTAAGGGGAAAAAATCTTCTGTAAGATATATACTATTGAGATAGATATTATTAAAGCAAAAATATTTGTTTCCAGCATTTTATCACCATTAACAAAAAACATAAAATGTGTACTTGCCTAATAAAACTTTGGCATCATCCACATCAAAATCTCCATCACCATCAGCATCATAGATTCCTAGTTTTCCTACAACAGGGGAGAAATGATGGATATGGAACAAAAAAGAAAAGAAATTTAATACGGTATTACAACTTAGTGAAGTCCTGCAACTCAGTCATAAATGTTACCAATTAATGCAATTCTTTGCTCTTTTAATCCTGCAAAGCAGTGTCAAATGAATATCTTACCTAAAAATAGAGAGCAATTCAGTTAAGAGAGTCAGGAAATGTTCAGCTACCAAATTCTATGAAATAAAACTGACATAGCATTTCCTTTAAAGACTGAACAACATATTCTGATCTAATTACTCCAGAATAATTTTTTTTTTTTTTTTGAGACGGAGTCTCACTCTGTCACCCAGGCTGGCGTGCAGTGGCCGGATCGCAGCTCACCACAAGCTCTGCCTCCCGGGTTCACGCCATTCTCCTGCCTCCGCCTCCCCAGTAGCTGGGATTACAGGCGCCCGCCACCTCGCCCGGCTAGTTTTTTTGTATTTTTTAGTAGAGACGGGGTTCCACCGTGTTAGCCAGGATGGTCTCGATCTGACCTCGTGATCCACCAGTCTCGGCCTCCCAAAGTGCTGGGATTACAGGCTTGAGCCACCGCGCCCGGCCCCCAGAATAATTTTTATTAAACTGCTAAAAATATTTTTAGTAAAGTTTTTAGCATATATGAAATAATACTGATGCATTCCTAAGTTACTTGAAATTTAATATTTCTAAAGCATGAAATTTCATCACACTATCAATATCTGAAGCAAAAGAAACAACCAAGCCTCAAATAAAGACTACATGTAAATAGATTAACATAGAATCTAAGTACTAAAAATTAAAAAATCATTAATTTTATATTTTACAATCATGATTTATAACAGAAATACCATGAATTAACCTTTAAAAATAAAAGACCATTCTGGAAATAAAGTATGTAAAATGGGAGGCTTCAGAAATTATAAAGGAAAATTTAGGATTATTCTACTTAATTAGCACAGGCCATTTATACTAAGAAAAAAAGGGCTTAAAACAGATATGCTGAGGAGACAATACTACCAAAACCTTTCCTCCTCATGAACAGAAAATGTTTTTAGGCTTTAGTGCTTTATCATAAGGAACACTGTTATTTTGTTTAGCATTTCAAAAAGTCAAATACATTCAACTCCCTAAAAAAGCATCCTAAAATCCACATGATTCTATTACTGGACAATGACAGTGGAGAAACACAATAATGTTAATGTACAGCAATTTTTTAAACAGCATTTTCAAATACGGCATTAGTACTAAAAAAAACAACAGTTGGCAGCATTGTTATCATTTCTTTAACACAAAGTACATTAAAAAATTACAGAAGGGCAGGCAGAAATTTTGGTTCAGAGTAGCTCTGATCAATCTTTATCTCCCCAGAGCCCTTGCTCTACTTAGCAAAATGGTTAACTTGCTATACAGAAGTCTGACTTAGCAAACACATACACATTTAAAATGATAATGATGAAGGAAGAGATAAGGATGTTATTTCAACTGCTAAGAAAACAAAAAGTACTAATCAAGGCTATGCAGAGTACAGAACTCAAGAAACAGTAAAAGACAGAAAATACTATCCTTTCTGACAAACCCATAATGGGAAATTGGTGCTATCGCTTATATTCTGATGTAGGTAATAACTAAATTAGTACAAAAAGGATGAGCCGTTAGAGACTAACACACATAGACTTGAAATGCAACTCCAGTAGCCTACCTTGAAGCACCTCTGATAAGTTATAACGGAAGTCCTTTGCTTTGGCTGCATGCATGTAAAAACATGAAAATTGTTATTTGTGCTTAAAAGTACAAATATTTAAAGTGTCCTCTTTTAAGATACGTTCCCTAATAACATACCACTGTAAGTCAGTCAAAGCATAGATCTACTCAGAAATTTGTCTCCAAACTAAAATTCTCCCTCAGTTGGTCTGTCAATCTATCCAGAGACTCTTTCTTTAAAGTAATGAAAATGTAAAACTTCAATGAAAGACAGATTACAGATAAGCATATTTTGTTATTCCTACAGCCAAAAATTTGTTTGCTCTTTCTCCCCAAAAAGATGTCTATAATCTGACAAGTAAAGCAGAAGCACAGGAGGTCCAATGCAAGGGGAGATCACCCATGCAACATTGTATAGAGAGACAAGTGTGCATTTTTTCCAGTGACAGGTCCACATCTTTCACTGGATTACTAAAGAGGAGGGCCATTATTCACAATAGCCAAAGAGTGGAAACGACCCAAATGTCCATCACTGATAAAACAGATAAGCAAAATGTGGTGTGTCCATATGATGGAATATTATGCAGCCATAAAATGAAGTACTGAACCTTAAAAACATTATGCTAAGTGCAAAAAGGCAGATACAAAAGACCATATAATGTATGGTTCTATTATATGAAATGTCCAGAATAAACAAAACCACAGACACAGAAAGTAGATTAGTGTTTCCCAGGAGAGGGAAAGAGGAAGAGTTTGGGTATTTAGGGGAAGGAGGTAACAGAAATAATCTGGAATTAGATAATGCTAATGGGTACATAAAATGATGAATATAGTAAAAAAAAGAAAAAAAAACTGAATTGTATACATTCAAATATATAAAATACTGAATTTTATTTCAGTTAAAAAAAAGATTTTTGGGGAAGTTAAGGAGAATGTGACTCTCAAAATAATAAAGAATCATTAATATAAAAAATCGTGAAAAACTGCAGTGATTACAGGAGAGAAAAGGAAAAAGGTGGAGAAAGGACACTATCAGAATGACCACAGCAACTTCCTCAGAACAGCACACAGATCACACCTACACACACACAATCATATCTGCAAATGCCTATCTCAGCACACCCATCCAGTACCTATATGTGTGCACACATACTCACCCCATCCCAACAGAGACACAGAAGGATGTACTTCGAAAACCCTCTCTAAGGAAGGGTTTTGCATATTGTGTGGTTATGATCCATTAGCAAGTCCTTAAATAAATGTAGTGACTCATGATCAAGTATTTTTAAAATTTATAATGTAACAAAATTGAATAGAAATCAAAAAGTACTGCAAATAGTGAGAATGAGTACTGTTTGATAAAACTTCTCCCTGTGTGACAGACATACAATATAAAGCCTTTTTTCAAAAACCTACAGGTCATGTTTAAAGAAGTTCAAAAGACAGTACTCCAAGGTAACCCTCTTCATATCCCCTTTCAGCTGCACTCTACTGAGAACCACTGAAAGGCTATAGAAATTACCAGTACCAAAAAGATGATAACAAATATTCAAGACTCCTATGAGATGTCACTTACTCCCTCACAAATTCACATAAGGATATCAAAATTCTTACCTAGAACTTCCTCATAGTCAACAAGATCAAACCAAACGACAGCTACAGATGTCCAGACGCCCAGCAATGCAATCACCATAAACCACGTGAAGAATGAAGTTCCCGAGGGTCCTCCTTTCCTCCCATTCTTGTGTCCTCCGTGCTTTGTCTCTGTTTAGAAATAAATGTAAGATGTCATAAGAAGAAAACACTTTACTGAACACCTCTTCTCACAATTATTTCTCCAATAATTTGGGATTATGCACAATGATAGACCATTTCAAAAATAGTTTTCAGTTAAATTCTCAAAACATGTCACATAAAGTATTTTTGAAAACAGAAAAGATTGTTTAGATGCAACACTAACTTTGAAGTAGTGAAAGAAAGAAACTCCTGAATGTTTTTAAAGATTTAGAATAACATGTATACTCCATCCAAGTTACTCATCAAAATGACCTGAATATTACCTCTTTCCAAAGGCAGAGCACATCAACAACTTAATGAAATCACATAGAAATGTAGCCAAATCCTTTTCTCTGTCCCATTTCATTTCTGCAGAATCTTAAAAACTCTGTTAACTACCACAGACGAAAATATCTCCCCCTAAACCATTCCATATTCTTAGCCAGAGAGAGAAGGACAGAAAAGTGAAACAGTATAATCCGTTCCTACTCCTTTACAAGATCTGTTGAGGCCTAAGGAAACAGGAAAAGGCTCATTCACAACTGGTCTCACTGCAGGAAACAGTTTTGTAAACTGCTGTCCACCTAAAGTGTCATTTATCGCATTTGATATGCTTAATATACCTTACATTCTTTTGTAAATATTCTTCTTACAGCCAAAAATAAACAAAAATCATTTTATATTAACAGAAAATAGTCAACACTGTCCTTAAAAAGATAATATTCAAATTTCCCATAAAAAGGAATACAATACATATTATATCAATATTAATAAAAACGATAAATAATATCTCAAAATGCCTTCTGAGAAGACGAAAAGTTTATCAAACAGATGACGGAAGACCAGGGCGGTGTCTCCTATTTGTGCAGCAGGTGGAATCGCTTTCATGTGCATTGCTGCTGGTGATCCTCACTGTGTCCTGCCACTATTTCTACAGAGGGCATTTCTGGATGTTTATACAGGACAATGTTTCATCCTGTGCACCTGTTCCTCACATTGCAAGATTTCTGGCATCCCTGGTTTCCCCTGGACCCAAAGGCAAGGAGCTCCCAAGGCTTAGGACAAACAAAACACCCCCAGACATTTCCACATGTTCCCTTCAGGGGCAGTTCCTGGGTGAGAACCAACGGGGATAAGGACAGGAATAATTATCTGTTTTATAAGTGAAACATGAAATGATTCTCCCAAAGTCACCAGTACAAGTTGGGTAGAACTAGGAACATATCTACACAGCTCTGAGTTCCTTAATCTCTAATCAGTGGGCCAAATTACACGATTTCAAAAAACCCCACTAGCTCTAATCTAGAACTTGAAACTAGAAACAATGGAATTCTTCTTGTTAAAAGGATACATACATTTTTAAAAAATACATCACTAGATCAGTTTTTCAAATGCGGCCATAAAAACTAAATCCATCTGAGCATATATATGTATATTCAAACATATACATATATTTATCTACATGCCTACATCAAAGTATATAGAGTTCCGATGACTAAATAAGACTAAATTTTTTTTTTTTAGACTTAGTCTCCCTCTGTCACCCAGGCTGAAGTGCACTAGCATGATCTCGGCTCACTGCAACCTCTGCTTTCCAGGTTCAAGAGATTCTCCTGCCTCAGCCTCCTGAGTAACTGGCATTACAGGCACCTGCCACCATGCTAATTTTTGTATTTTTAGTAGAGACAGGGTTTTACCATATTGGTCAGGCTGGTCTTGAACTCCTGCCCTTAAGTGATCTGCCCACCTCGGCCTCTCAAAGTGCTAGGCCATTCTTAAAAAGTCAAGTATTTCCTTTTTGTGACATTCTTTAAATATTAATGGATCCATCAGAACCAGAGTTGTAAATAATATGGTAAATGCATAAAAGTATGCTTACCAAATGACAAATGGCCATCAACTTTGTTTCTAACGTGATCTAACGAAAGCTGGCTATATAAAAACATAATTTATTTATTAAAAAAAAATAATTGCTGGGCATAGATCCTATTGTTGCAGATTAAATCGACTTCAAATAGGTATCATTACCTGAAACACAGGCATGGGAGGGGAAGATTGGGTGAAAATGTCTGCAACGTTGGTAGAGGGAAATGGCAATTTTCAAAATTTTTATGTGTTGTTAGCATATAAAAAAATACTAATTAAACCACTAATAAAATTTAAAGGAAAAAAAGATTTATGAAAGTAAGCTTCTGTGAGGTCAGGAAGTGCCACAGATTCAGTAACAGTTTTGTATGTCTAATTTACTACATTTTTATAAACAGAAAGACTTATTTTCTTTTTTTTTCTTTTTTTTTTTTTTTTTGAGATGGAGTCTTGCTGTGTGGCCCGGGCTGGAGTGCAGTGGCCGGATCTCAGCTCACTGCAAGCTTCGCCTCCCGGGTTCACGCCATTCTCCTGCCTCAGCCTCCCGAGTAGCTATAGGCACCGCCACCTCGCCCGGCTAGTTTTTTTGTATTTTTAGTAGAGACGGGGTTTCACCGTGTTCGCCACAATGGTCTCGATCTCCTGACCTCGTGATCCGCCTGTCTCGGCCTCCCAAAGTGCTGGGATTACAGGCTTGAGCCACCGCGCCCGGCCCCGAAAGACTTATTTTCTAACACTGTATCCAAAAAAGAACCCTTATTTCTATATATACAGACATATGCATACAAACCCATTTGTGTACAACACTAAGTTTAACAAAAATACTAACTTCCAAAATATCCACATACTCCAAATATGGAACTATAGTAGCTAATGACTAAGAATTTTCTGCCTTTGCTACTTATTGCCTCTAAGAATTAAATTTAATTTTTTTTTGTAAAAGGAATGCTAAATCTTCAGTAAAACTGGGTTCTTGTCTTATGTCCTCTTGAACATTCTGTAGCTGATACCAGTCTCTTGTATTTTTCCTCATTAACTGGAAAACAGCAAGGTTAAACAAATATAATTCAATTTTTCACTCATTCAACATTTTTATTCAGTACATGTATACCAGATAATTTTACCCAATAATTAAGTTTTTGAAATGAGTATGTAGTCAAACGGATACCCAAGATGATACTGTTTAAAATAAGCCTATACTGCAGTAAGCTATGATGGTGCCACTATACTTCAGCCTGGGCAACAAAGCAAGACCCTTTCTTAAAAAAAAATTAAAAAGTCTATAATGAAATAGCTAATAAAACAAAGTAATAGTTTGAATTTAAAGTTTAATTGTTTCTCCATTTCTATCTCTCTTAAAGGGAAATGGAGGAGGAAAATTTCTGATATTCTGAAAAGGAAATTATCATTTATCCAAGTTAACTCAGTGACACTCATTTAAGTTACTGACTGTAACACCAAATACAAGGAAAAAGTAGACAAAAGCTTTTTTCTAAAAAAGGAAATGAATGCATGCACCAAAACAGCAAGGGGTTGAGATGGGAAGGAGACAGTCAAACACAGTAAAAAAAATACACCTTTACCTAGAATTTGTTTACATTTTTATTTTAGATGTGATTCTAACAACTTTTCTAGCTCAATGCACAAAATTCTAGAATAGATTTCAGACACAATCTAACCCAAATGAGTCAAAGCAACAGAGTGTTGACAGAGGAAAAGCCTATAGACTGCACAGGTCTCTCAGCAAGAGCAGACCCAGGAACTCAGAAAAGCTGAGTGGTGGGAAGTCATTTATGATTGAAACTTTCAGGCAGAATCCCTGACAGTTCTTCAAATAATCTTCCGTACAAGACAGTAACTGGTTTCACACTGATTCTGCCATTAAAACATAGAAGAAATGTATAATAAATCTTAGGAAGATTTTCACTCAAAATAGTTTTTAGTATAGAGATTTATCACTTTAAAAGCTAAATGTTTCTTAAATAGAATGTATTATCAGCAATATTTTATATATCCCTTTTTAATATCAAACAAATGAGTTGCTACTCTAGTATTATTAACCTTATTACTGTTGATATTTACTTGTTCCATAAAGGAACAAAATATTAAATTATGGAAGGGATTATTTTCTAAGACACCTTTTTTAGGGGCAGTTTTTATCAACAGCAAACAATATACTCTTGATATGTCATTTGGTAAATATGCTGTGCCCAGTCCCAAAGGGCAGATCAGTTTCTGTCCAATGAAACTGATGAACGCATGGTAAGACAAACCCTTAAGAGGGTTTACAACTCCCTAAGCAAATCTGAAACCAGTACCTTCTTCCAAAAGTCTTTGGGAAGAACATCTAGTAGATGTCCCTGTTTTCTAAGATCAGAATAAATCTAAGTCTTCATTTCATTTTCTGGCTTCATGTTCAACCTGTAGTTCTGGGATCAGTCAAAAAGGATTTTTACTGGGGTTTAAGAATACCGCAAAAACTATGTGAATCATTTTTTCACATGTTATTCCATCAAAAGTACATGACCTCCAAATCAGAAAATGTTCCCACATACCACCAAACACAGAAATTACTATGGCAAGCAATAGTCAAAAATGAAGACTCTCCAAAACAAAAGCCAGGGGAGGGGAAATGTGTAGTTTTATTTATTCGGTCAAGGGAAGGGAGACAAGAAGACGAACCCCAGCACTTGAACGGTCATTAGCTACTTCACTGGCCCACTACTAACTGAATTAGAGATCATTTATAAGTTTTAGCTGGCATTATGTTGGGAATTTCGTATTTACACATAAACTCTATACATTTAAACTTTTTTGAAAAACACAAAAACTGTCAAGCAACTCATCAAACTGATTATTTTTCCATTCTATAAAATGTCACCCTTTGGGAATCGAAAACTGTTAAAAGTGGGTCAGAGGTAACAGCTGATTTTTCCTAACTACATAGATTACCTAATCCACAAGAGGGGAGAAATGTCTTCCAAAAGAACTAAAAGGCAGATACATATCTCATATTCTTCACGGCTACATGAAGCACTTTATCAGACGAGTCAAGTGACCCATTCTAACCAATTATTCAAACAGTATTCACATAGGACATGTTCTTATTCTCTATCCTAATCGAAGACTCCTTTCAGTTGCTAATTAGACAGCTCAGAGTTAGAAGCAGTTTTCACACATGTATTTTTTTCTTTTATAAATCTTCAACATAATGAGTGCATTCAGTCTTTCAATTAATGGAAAGACTATCTTAATTTACAAAGTAAAGCAAAAGCAAATATATACAAAACATTAAATTCAATACATCATTAAAGAATACTTCAAAGTTAGAGTCAATTTAAAAACAAAATAAAACTCTTGTGATTTTTCTTTGCATTTATTGTCTGCTTCACATAAAAGTAGGTCACTTTCCATAAATGGTAAGTCCTTGCTTGAACTAGGTAAGTCTGTTCATTAATATGAGAATGAATTTATATCTCCTGTAATTTTATATAAAATCTAAATATACACAATTCTTTAAATTCATTGTAATTAACTTATAAGACTAAAGAAGAGAGCTTGTACATTTTTTGAGGTTTGTAAAATGCAGCCTCCAGTAGTACAACATACTAAAGATCATCTAAATTAAGACACCAAAACATACTCTGATTAAAGACAGATTATTCCATGAAATATTCAGCTACTATGAAAAGTCAGTATCTCCGGTAGTTCAAAATAGAAAACGTAGACAGTGCAGTCAAAGCACTTAGCCAAAAATATTTTAACACAGCACCACTGAAAATAAAGTGAAAAGCTGTCAGCTAGATCTAAAGCCACTTTTAGCCTAAATAACAAAAATATACCTTTATCTTCAGCCATTTTGACTTCTTCAATCCATGAATCATAAATGCTAAAGTAAAACAAAAAACAAAAAAACTCAAACGTACTACTGGCAGGTTTTAGGCACACTGCATGCACTTGCCTACCAGAGCTTGAGACTGGCCAACCCCTGCACTGTAAGGGCCTCTAGAAGTGAAATTGGACCTGACTACAAACTCTGCTCACCAGTTATTTTTAGAGGCTAAATGCTGCTAATCACCACTTAGGCTGAAGTGCACTCCCTAACAACACGACAGCCTTTCTCCCACTTACGGGATTCCTTTCCCAGTTGGTCCTAGCTAACTCCAACCCCTAAAAAATCAAGCATGCTGAAAAAAAAATGAAATGGAACAAACTGTGCTGCCAGTTTTGTTTTCTTGGAAGCAGGCTTTAATGGCTTTAGCTTAAGCACCAATTCATTGAAAACTCAAACAAGTCTTGCTATAAAATATGGCCCCGAGCCCAGAAACAGCTTGATTCGGCCCTTCAGAATCTAATAAAATGGCTACAAGGAAGGACCATAAGATTGTTTGAATGAAACAAAACCATAGATAGCAAGAAATTAATTAATGCTCTAGAATTCTTATTCACAGACACCATCCCAGGAGTAATTCCTCCAACAGCAAAAATAAAGCACCAACACAAAATGTTTCACTAGAAGAGGAGGGAGAGAGGACTGGTGGAGAGGAAAAAAACAGAAGGAAGGCTGGGAGGTGAGGAGAGGGAAAGAAAGAAATCTTCAGGAGTAAGAGTAATGACCAGGGAAAGATCATCTTGAAAGGGAACTAGGAAAAGATTACACAACCACATCCTGATTTTTTTCAACTTCTCCCCAACCTCATCTCCAAATATTCTCTTCTGGGAAATAAAATCAGCCATTTATTCGCTGATCTAACATTAGCAGTTCACAGACTTCATTAGAGTTCTGATTAGTATACTAAATTAATTTAGCACAAATAGTATCTAGAGCAGGCAGCAACCTTTCTAAGTTGTTTATAAGACTAATTTTTTTCACTCAAATTTAAAGTTTCACAAGCAAATTAAACATTTAAACGCTTTGAATACTAACAGTAATTTCCAGTAGCTCAAGGCAAGAATATATTGCCAATATATTCTTCTGGAAAAAAAATGAAATTCTTGCTAAAAGGATATGCACATTTTTAAAAATACACCACTAGATCAATTTTTCAAAAGGGGCCATAAAAACCAAATCCATCTGAGTGTGTGTATGTATACACTCAAACATATATATTCAAAGCTAAATGTTACTTAACTAGAATATTAAATTATTAGCAATATTTTATCTATCCTTTTATAATATCAAATAAATGAGGTATTACTCTAATATTATTAACCTTATTACTATTGATATTTACTAGTTCCAAAAAGGAACAAAACACTAAATTATAGAAGGGATTATTTCCTAAGATGCTTTTTTAGGGACAGTTTTCATCAAAAGCAAACAATATACTCTTGATATGTCACTGTGTAAATATGGTGTGCCTAGTCCCAAGGGGAAGATCAGTTTCTGTCCAACGAAGACTATTGAATGCATGGTAAGATAAACCCTTAAGAGGCTGGTACCATAGTCTGCAACCTATGGTACCAACATTTGATGGCCCAGGTTTAGGACAGAGGGAAGTAGGTAGGCATTACGGCCAACTAAACAAAATGGTCTCAAGTGCCCTCTGGCCAAGTGTCATTTCTCCCATTATTTTCTTCAGAGATCTGTCCCACTAAACTTAGTGCTTGCTAAATTGTTAAATGATAATGAATCACTTGATGACAGGAGTTAAGGTGACCCACCATTTCATCACCATACAAATTTATTAAGACAAATATTCTGGAAACTTTCTTTCATTATGTTGTTTTGGAGAGAGAATGACAGCAACACGATACCCCCATAGGTGAGACCACTAGAAACCAAACCCCTACACTGATACAGCAGGCAGCTTGGTATGCTTTTCGTACTTAGACACCTGGATTTGCTTCAAGGCTTTTCTAGTAAATTTGATTTGGGGGAAGTCATCAAACTTCTAGGCCTGAATTTCCTTGCTTATAAAATAGGTCTTCACACAAACTAGGCATGCAAATATTTGTTGGAGTCATCAGTGAAACAATTTTTTATCGATTCAACCGTGACTAGTGCACAAATAACCTTACTCCCAGTTTAGAGCTCTTTTCATAATCCCATCTGCCCCTGCAACTGCTGGAGCTGCTAGGGTTTCTTCTCCTCTCTTTACTGGCCTGTGCAAGGTCAGCTCCACTCCAAATTACAGAATGTCTACGGCTAAATGTGAAACTGTAGGAATCACAGCTATTAAAATGTGGTTATACTTTACCCCTAGGCTTCTTCAACACAGCTTCCATTATTCCTCCTTGACAAATCTTTATCAAGCACTTTCACAAGTCCTCTAGTTAATCTTCTTTTGTCTTTTGTAATAATTGAAGTTATTTTGATAAAAATGTCTTTCCTCCTCAGTTCACAATGACAATGACATACCCGATATTTTAGATACAGAGATCAGGAGAAAACCCTCTGAAATATCATTTAATCTATACAACACTTTTTAAAGAACAAGAAATTCTGAATTCTGAACAACTACCTCCTAAAATGACAATTCATTTTTATGATGGAGAATGTTTACGAAAAGTTTAAAAATAAACTTAATTTGCATATAGTAAATCATGTTTTTAAAACTTCAGCAAACACAACTAAAATGACACTAAGTTAACTATTCCTTGTAACAGCTACTGGTACTAACAGCAACTCCAAGTCTAAGCAAAGACCAAACTTCCAACATGTGTTCTGAGACCATTAGTATCAGCCTAATGCCACTCGGAACCAGGGGAGCCAGGACCCATGTCCACTGAATCGAGGGTTCTACCTCCCTCCAAAAACCTTCCACGTGAAAATCCATCTACCTTCTCCTGAGTCAGCACTGAGTAATTCCTTCCCCTCACCCTGGATCAGGTATCATTACAGCAATGGTTCTCAAACTCTGAGCACATCAGGGTCAAGCAGGGCTTGTTAAGACATGACACCAACCTCACCCCCAGAGTTTCTGATTTTGTAGGTCTGGAGTAGGACCCTGGAATTGGCATTTCTAAGTCCCAGGTGATCTGATGCTGCTGGTCTAGGGACCACACACAAAGAATACTATACTAGTGGTCCCTAATTCTCAGGGTCTCAAGGAAGCGAAGTAGTTCTTCCTTTTATCAATTTCCAGATCATCATTTCCTTACCCACTAGAAGGGAAAAAAAAAAAAAAGAAAAAAGAAAGTGATGACATCAACAACAAAACCCTGCTCCCTGCTCCTCTGTGGTCCATGACATCCAATTATCTGACCCTCCACTGTGCCCATCGCTGTCATCCACCACCTCCAGTGACTTCCCCACTCCCACCCCATGCTCAGGGAAGTCTTCTACACCTTGAGTCTAGCCATAACCATGTGATTTCAATGTTTATCCCTGTGGCCAGCTAGACAGGTTCTTTTTGCTTCATTTCTTCATTCCCAGAGACCCTGTTCCCCTCCATTTTACATCTAACACTCATTCTTCCATTCTTACCACAGACCTCATCATAAATGCAACCTAATTCACATTCCTCTTCACATCCTGTTTCTTGTTGGATGGCACAACCATCTATCCTAACAGATTCTGTAACCCTGCTGAGAAAGCTCTGCTTTTTTGGCTCCATCATAATGACGGTATGGTGTCATGAGATAGTGAAAATATGGTTCTTTAAAACAAAAGCAAATTTTTTTTCGTCTACACATAGTACCCAAAGTTAACAGGAGAGAATTAACATTTTCGACCTAACACTAAACAACCAGTATTACCAAATAACAAAATGCAACTCTGCAGACAAAAGTCAAACTTGCTTAGACAGACCCCCCACGGCCGCCACCACCAGGGAAGGCCATCTCCACATGCAAGGGTTTAGGTTCTTTCATGATGCAATGCACAGAATGGGAGCATTCACTCTTTGATCACAACTTCCTATATCTCCACTCTGTTTCCTCAGCATTTTCTTCTTGGATCCTGTAGTTCTCTTATTTCTGCTTCCAGTGTATCCCCTCTTCACCTCCTGCCTTCATATCCATCCGTGGCCATCTTAGACTCCACAGTTGACCATTTATTTACATCACTCCCGCGACTCAGGAGCCTTTCTTGCTCCTCTATCAGTTCACTGAGTGGACTGCCATGACTGCCTCCCTGGGTGAACACAAGTATCCTCTGACACGGAGGCAAGGGCAGCTGGGCTCACGGAATCAAGATCAGGAACTGAACACAGCAGAGCCAGCCTCAGCTGGGCCTCGGTGCTGCCTGCTACCCTCCCACATTCTCTACAAACTCACCTCGCCATTCTTTATGATGACTATGTCAAATTTCTCTGCCCCCAAAGTATCCTACCTCCTCATACTCAAACTGCCATAGCCTCATACTTCACAGAGAAAACAGAACCCTCAGCAGGAAGCTATCCTGAGTGCCCACTGCCCAGCACACAAACCTGCCCCCACCTGCATCCATTCCGACTTCCTCCTCAGCTACCTTGCACTCTGTGCTGACTCTTCACGCCCCTCCTCCCCCAGCCTCACTGCCTTTGCCAGGTCTCCCTCCACTCCGCTGCTAGCCCCCACGTCATCTTGCTCTTCCCATCACAGATGAAATTCTCCACAGAGCCGTTGTTTCTCTGTTTTCATTTTCTAACCTCCCACTCACTCCTTACAACCTGTAGGCTTCCATCTGGCTTCTGCACACGGTTCCAGCATAGTGACTCTAATGTCACATCAATGATTTCCATGTCATTAAACTCAATGGAAAACTTTCAGTCCTCATCTGACTTGACCCTCTCAGCAGAACTCTCCCTCCTTCTTCCACACTCTCTTCCCTTGACTCTCATGATTCCAGAATCTTGTGGCACTCCTAACACCTCTTTAAACTTCCTAGTTTTCATCTCCTTTGCTAGCTCACTCTCATCTAGTTGACTTTTAAGTGTGAAAATTCTGTAATACTTGTTCCTATGCCACCTCTCTAGTTCACTTCAGCTATCACCTACATGACTTACCTTTTTCTCTCATTTGAGCTCCACAACCATGGGTCTAACTCAACTTCCCATTTGAATGACTTACAAAACCCTCAAATTCAGCATATACACAAGAAACCATGGTCCTTCCCCCTTCTGTTCAGTGTCCTAAATCTCAGAAGCACTTCTGTGAAGCCAGTTGCTTAGACAAAAACCCCAGGATTCATCCTTGACTCTTGTCCCAAACACTCAGCTTGCAAAACTAAGAGTGTATCATCTGGCCATTGCAAATGGGTTACAATGAAGCCAAGGTATGGATTCTCCTCAGCACCTGGGTCACCCTTGTCCATTTTCCACAGCATAGTTCTTAAAAGCATTTGCATGTGCCATGACATTAAAAAGGGAGAAACTCTGTCTTAAGTCCCAACATTCTTTCAACTGTGATCATCAAAATCTAAGTTATCATCATCTCCTAGGTGACTTCAATAACTTAGCATACACTTTTCTACTCCATACAGCAGCCAAAATATTTTTTAAATATGATTAGAACACTAACTGGTTAAAAATCCCTTAATGTCTTAATACTGCTTTCGAAATAAAATACAGCATCTTCCATGTGGCCTACAAGGCTCCATGCGATGGGGCCCCAGCCCGTGGCTCCAGCCTTAGTGTTGTGTCACCCCCCTAGCTGCCTAGACTCCTGCCCAAAACACCTGACCATGGTCTTTCCTGTCTCGGGCTCTCAGCCCAGACTTTTCCCTCTTCCCATAATTATGTCAAAGCTGCACCAACACATACAACCTCCAAACTCCAGCTATTGCCAGCTCACTCTGCTTACAAACCACCTCCTCAAGGAAGCCTTCCTCATTTCCCTTACTCTCACAGCAGTGTGCACTTCTTTACTGTGTTATTACACAGCTAATTAGACGATTATACAGCAACTGATTTCTTAATCTCTTTCCACCTCTAGAATGTCAGTTTCATGCAACAAGGAACTAAATCTGCCACGTTCATTACTGTATACTTTCCTTGAACCTATCTAGTAGGAGCTCAATAAAATTATCACTTGTGAAATAAGTGGATACATTCCTTCCCAAATCCTTGATATGATATGAGTAATCAAACTTCTGCTAACACTTTAGAAATAAGGGAGCAACTTATTGCTTAGTTGTTTGGGCTGTCAAGTCACTTCAGGTTTCCCCACCTCCATGAATTTAATGATCCTAAAATTAATTCACTAGAGGAAAAGACCTACAAATAGCTAAGAGAGAAATTCAGAAAGCAGCCCAGTGGTTTCTAGACTCTGATTTCAGACTCAAATTGGTCCCTTCACCAAGTTTTCACAATTCTGTCTCAGGTGAATTCCTCCCTATTGATCTTCGATGACTGCCACATGGGCTGTACATGAGTGGGACCAGGTAGGACAGGCTCTGTAGCCTCCTCCACCTGTCCTGACAAACCCCAGATGCTGCTCTCTTGACTGCCCCTATGTAGAAAGGCACCATGGCTGGAAGAATGACAAGGGGCGCATGAGTTTTAGAACTTAGGAAAACAAAATTGAGAAAACTGCTTGCATTTTCACCAGTATTAGTAAACAAAAGTGAAATACCAGCAATATCCATTTATACCAGCCTCCAGGTATTTTTGGAACCTTTACTATCCTTTAGAATACCCAGCTAAGGAGCTACTGCCCTAGCCCACACCTCTGTGCTAATACCGATTTACTGCAGCGGAGAATGTGAATCAAAATGTGGGTCCGCCCGAGCCTGTCATACCAATTTGTGATGGACCCAAACATTATTGATAAGAAAATAAAAACACAATATAAATAGTAGCTAACCTCACAGGCTAGTTCCTCAAGCCAGGCCTAATGAGTCGGTTCTGTAATTTCTCCCTACAGAGCACTCAATAGAGAAGATGGTCTTAGAGATAAAAACAAAACAAAACACTCCCCTGGGCTAGTCAATTGTCCATATGGGTGGGTGATAATTACTAGCATGGTGTTCAAAATGAGACAGTCTCTCACTGGCCTGAGAGAAGCAAAATGTGTAAAGGAAGATGAACTATGTCCACTGAGAAACTCTGAGGTGGTGAAAGAAAAGTTATTACAATGAACAAAAAAGGTTATTTTTTCAAAACTAAGTAACAAAAAAGTTTAGTCTTGCTTTAACTCTTAATTTCAAGGCAATGAGACAAGGACACACTACCAATATGGACAACTACCACTGGTTTACAGCTGTGCCCATGAAGACCCTTTGACTTTAACCTATTTTAACAGCAAAAGATCCATGGCCCTCCTCCCCACCAGTTCCCACTTTCTAGAGCAAAGAATCCAGCATTTAAAATAAAGTGTCCTACAGATGCAAATGGGGAGGGAAGAGAGGGATTACAAAAATTCATTAGCACAGCATACACAGAAGAATCCTGTAAATTATGAAACACGTCCTACAGTTGAGTTAGTAGAAAATCATAGGTCAAAAAAATAGTTGATACAATTATGAATTATAATACATCTTGGAGACAGTATGAGGATATTGGAAAAACTCTATATTTTCTCCTTCTGTACTCTCACCCAATAATCAACACAGAATATTCCTGCAGTCCCTGGTCACTAAAACATGTGGGGATTTCTCCTCACCAGTAAGTAAGCAATCAATTCTGCAACAGATCAATTCTGCAGTAGACACCGGCTGGCTGTCCTCTAATTCAATTCTGACACTATCTACTTAGAGATAGTGTCAGATCCCACAGGTTGAGGGCTCAGTCTCACAAGACTGTCTCTGCTTCTGAGGCCAGTCACACGTAGTAGGTTGTCACCTATACTTCAGATCAACTGGCTATAAATTGGGGTTCCCACCACCCGCTCCTCCAATTTGATTAATGTGCTAAAGGGGTTCACAGAACTCACAGAAACACATTTACTAGTTGATTATAAAGGATATTACAAAGGATGCAGACGAACAGCCAGATGCAAGAGATGCATAGGGCAAGGTATGTGGGAAGAAGTGTCCAGTTTCCATATGTTAAAAGAAAAACTTTAGCCAAATTAAAATTATTTTATTTGATTTTAATTTAGACAGAGTCTCACTCTGTCTCCCAGGCTGGAGTGCAGTAGTGCAATCACAGTTCACTGTAGCCTTGAAATCCTAGCCTTGAATGCAATCCTCCCACCTCAACCTCCTGAGTAGCTGGGACCACAGGCATGCACCACCGTGAGCAGCTAATTTAAAAAAAAAAAAAAGTCTTGTAAAGACAGAGTCTTGCTTTGTTGCCCAGGCTGGTCTTGAACTCCTGGCTTCAAGCAGTCCTCCCACCTCCACTTCCCAAAGTGCTAGGATTACAGGTGTGAGCCATCACCCCTGGCTGACAAATTAAATTTACAGAGTTTAACTGAGCAAAGAACAATTGTTGAGTTGGGCAGGGCCCAGAAGCAGTTCAGAGACTCCAGGGCTGCCACATGGTCAGGTAATACTTATGGACAGAAAACGGAAGGCACAGAAACAGCTGGATTGGCTACATCTCAGCGTTTGCCTTGTTTGAATATAGTTTGAACAGTTGTCCACCTGTGATTGACTAAAATTCTGTGACTGATACAAGAGTAGGTTATAGTCTGTTATTCATTTAGTTGGGTTACAATTTACTATATATGGAAAAGCCTTTAGGCTGAACTTGAAATAGGCAAGGAGGCAGCTTTAGGCTAAACTTAACACATGTCATGCCCTCTTTGGGCACACTGCCTCCTCTATTAATCTTTGTCAGCTATCTGGAAGCTCCAGGAACCATCTTTTTAGTTTTTTATGGATACTTCATTACATAGGAATGATTGATTACATCAATGGTCACTAGTGATCAAGTTAACTTTTAATCCCTCTCTCCTCCCCAGAGGTTGGGGGTGGGGCTGAACGTTCCAATCTTCTAATGATGCCTTTGTCTTTCCTGTGACCAGCACCCATCCTGAAGTTATCTAGGGGCTGTCAGCTGCCAGTCAATTATTAGCGAAAGACACTCTCAAGGCTCTGGGAGACCACAAAGGTTTTAGGAGCTGTATGTCAGGAAACAGGAAGACCAAATATATATTTCACAATATCACAGATGGCCAACAAGCTCTTACTAAATAAATTAATAATGAAAGTGAATAACAGTAATAAAAACCAACAGTGGCCATAACTAAAAATTGTATAAACAATTAACTTTACCCAAAGAGAAGTCTGGTCTTTGCCCTTGGTTACTTCAGTGGGGTCTCTAGATCCCAGGAATGTTCTGCCTGATACCAGCGTCTTTGCCGGGCGCTTTGGCCACTGGACAGCGAACCAAGTGGGCGTTGGGACATGCCATTATCAGTTGTGATCTCCAGAGGACCCTGGGGATCCCAAAATTATAGCTGGTGCCTGAAGTGAGGGCAGTCTTGTGAGAACTATTCCTCAGACTGTACAGTTTGCCTAACTCCTTGCAGAAACCATGATCAACTGAATAAACAGGTGATGCACTCACAGCGTCCTTCACTCTAACAGCATGAAGCCTGACTTTTCCTACATATAGATCAGTAAAAATTTCACAACTTTGCCAAAAGCTAAATAACCACACTTCTGTAGAATAGTGAATCTCATATTTCAATCTACTTGGTAAGGTACAAATATTTATTTATAAATTCCAAAAATCCCTCACCATAAGAAAAATGAGAGAGGGGTACTGCAGGTACTGCAAGGTAAGTTCCTTGTTTCATGGGTTTCAGTAAAATGGAAAATAATGAATAAATGAAGTATATTATCTCATGTCTCTTCTAATTCTAAAAATTCCTTATTCTAATTCACAAAATCTTGACTCTTTAAACTAAATCATGACAGTTGCAATGAGAAAAAAAAAATCAAAAAGTTTCTCTTAACTGTGGGTTTCACTCTATCAACCTTAGAAAATCCTAAGAAAATGTTTTAAAAAGCAGTATTATAAAGGAAGGCACATAGTTTACTTGCGAGACTTTGTGAAAAAAAAAATCCCTTTTATAATAAAAACTTTAAAAATTTCGAAGAGAGATATCAAGAGTTCTCTGCAGGAGAATGCCTGTCAGAGACCAAGGGTGCCTGCAGGGAGATTGACTTCTCATTCCCCAGTGGATGTCCACTCAAGCAACGGACTCCGTGGCCCACCCTATGCCTAGTTGAACAGCAGAGAGAACTGGGAAATTATGGCTACAGAGAAAGGTGACAGCTACAAGGGAGCCCAAGCTCCAGGCAAATTGTCAGCTTCCCACAAATCCAAGAGGGCAGCAGGGAAGTACCAGGGTTTGTACCATTTTGCCCGCACCTCACTCAAAAGGGCTGACTGCCACACAAGGGGCTCCCAAGAGCAAGAGGTGAGATGAGGTATTCTGCCCGGAGTGGAGGCCCAGGAGATTGAGGGTAGATCAAGTCATGTGGCACAGGGAGGGTCCACACTGGGCCTTTCAAAGAACTCGCATGGGCAGTGTTTGAGCACCTGTCACTGGCGAATAACCATGCCAGTCAATCTCATCAACTTAGAGAGGAGACTGAGAAGGGACTCACCCCCTCTTCCTCCCCAGCACAGCCCCAAAGGCAAACCTTCCCCTCCTGCCCTGCTGCAACGGGGAGACAAGAACATCTGCACCAAAAATGACATCAGCTCTAATCCAGACAGACTTTTAAAAAGAGTGACTGAGATGTTAAGGTCTGTCCCAGAGATGGTCAGGAGCCTCTGCTACCAAGAGCAAATAGATTAATCTATCCTAACTGTGCACAATGACTGGAGAAAAATGAAGCTGCTTCCTGTTACTATCCAGTCAGATAAAGACGCCTCAATAAAATGGCTAAAAAATGTGCTTCCATATGTTGGGCTCAATCACAGGAAATTATCAGTTTCTGACCCACAAAAATGGCTATTTCACAGGAAACAAACAAACAACATAAGAATTTCCCCAATGTTTTACTATGAAAATTTCCAAAACACAACAAAGCTGAAAGGATTGTTATTACTTAGATTCTGCTACAATATTAGCATGGTATTATATGTTTGTAGCATACCTATTCATCCCTTTACTTCTATCATCACCTTATTTGTACAATGCATTGCCAAGTAAACTGTAGACATCAGCACACATCTCCTAAATACTTCGGCATGAGTATCACAAACTACAGTTACACATTTCTTCATAGTTATTTAATGTGAAATTTACACAAAATGAAATGCATAAATTTTAAGTAAACATTCCCTGAGATTTAACAAGTGTATACAACATGTAACCCGGAGCCCTATCAAGATCTAGAACATTAATATTTCTGCTTAAATTCCCTCATTGCCATTTCCATTGCACCCCATCCCCAGCCTCAGAGGTGGTTCCACAGTTCCTGTTCATGAAATTTCATAAACATGGCAGCACAAGCTTGTGTGTGCCAGGCTCCTCTCCCTCAGCTTTATGTTCCTGAGAGTTTTGTATGTTATCTGTAGTGGCAGCTCATTTCTTTTTATGGCTGGGTAGTATTACATTGGATGGACATATGAGTATATATAAATGACTATGTATGTGATATACAGAGCATAGCAGAGGGTATCCAATCTCCTACTGGTAGAAACCTAGGCATTTCCCATTTTGACCTATTATGAATAAAGCTGCTAGACATATTCTTTTACAAGACATCTATGAACACATCTTGTATTTCTCTTAGATAAATATGTAAAAGTGGAAATATCTCTCTTAGATATTCTCTTAGATAAATATGTAAAAGTGGAAATACGTAAAAGTGGAAGATAAATATGTAACAACCACAGGGCGTATATACATTTAGCATTAAACAAAAGTCCCAAAATTGTTCAACATTTTAAGTATTCACCAAGAAATTGAGTTCTCTTGCTCCACAGGCTTACCAACATTTGGTGTTGTCTGTCTTTTTAATTTAACCATTCTGGTGAGGGTGCAGAGGTATCTCCATGTGGTTTTAACTTGTATTCCCTTGAGAACCAATGATGTTGAGCGTTTTTCATATGCTTCTTGGCCATTTATTTCTTTTGTGAACTATTTGTTCAAATCTTTTGCACATTTGCCTATTTTTAAAAGCTGAATTATAGGAGTTATTTGTATTTCCTGGACACCTGTCCCTTAACAGATGTATGCATTATAAAATTTTCTCCCAGTCTGTGGCTTTCCTGCTTATATTCTTAATAGCATCTACTGATGGGTGAAAGTCTTTAATTTTAATGATGCCTCAGGGGTGTGTGTGTGTGTGTGTCTGTTTATACATATGCATAGCTTCACACTCTGAAACATGACATCTATTTCAGGACTTACCCTATACGATCACTGAATCTGCGACATTCAATCATTGACAGAAGTCCTGTTATTGGCTTAAACTTTGTGCCAGAGTAAAGGCAGTTTCAAAAACAAGGCCATATGCCAACTAACTGTCTATTAGTGGTGAATATCAGAGAGTAAAGCAAGGGAATTTTGATAATTTTGAGAAATACTTTCATTAGCTATGATGAGGCACAAAAAAGTTCTAAGTTAGTCACTAAAATTCAACTATTTTATGAATCCTTTAACTTCTGTCAACAACAAATTTTTTTGTTTTTATACTTAATTTGATACTTAAAAAAATGTATACTTAGTTTTATACTTAATTTTGTAGGTGTTTTGTGTTCTATTTTTATACTTCCCTGATGTTTTAATTTGAAACATACATATAACAAAAAGATTAGTATAATGAAGCCCTTGTGTACCTTACACCTGAGCTGACCAATTATTAACATTTGGCTACATTTGCTTTCTTTACATGTATGCAAGACTGTGTGTGTGTGTGTGTGTGTGTGTATTTTTTTTTTTGTTCCTCTCTCCTTCAGAAATAAAAATTATTTCCTCATCTAACATTCTTATACACTAGAATCTATGTGGAAAATTCTGTGGGCTAAGAATTAGCCCACGATTTTAGGTAAGTTCCTTGCTTCACGGGCCTCAATAAAATGGAAAATAATGAATAAATGAAGTATATTATCTCATGTCTCTTCTAATTCTAAAAATTCATTATTCTAATTCACAAAATCTCAACTCTTTAAATTAAATCACCAGACAGTTGCAATGAGAAAGAAAAAAAATCAAAAAGTTTCTCTTAACTGTGAGTTTCACTCTATCAACCTTAGAAAATCCTAAGAAAAATTTTAAAAAAGCAGTATAATAGAGGAAGGCACATAGTTTACTCGTGAGACTTTGTGAAAAAAAATCCATTTTATAATAAAAACTTAAAAACTTTCTAAGAAATATCAAGAGTTCAAGAATGGATGAGGGATCAGTTTAAAGAACATTATTTGAAAAAAATCAGGAAAATTTGTATATGGACTTTATATTAGGTAATAGTGTTATACAGGACCATATCTGTGTTCTTAGAGAAAACAAACTGAAGAACTTACAATAAAGCATCTTGATTTAACTTTGAAATAGTCCGCCAGCAAAAAAATAAAATAAATAAAACATAAGGTGCATAAATGTGTCCAGAGACACAGAGAATGCAAACATATCCAAATGTTAACAGGTGGTAAATCTAAATGATGAACAGATGTACTCACTGTACTTCACAACTGTCTTGAAGAGTTTATTTTTTCAAATTAAAAAGTTGGGGGAAAAAAAATTTCCAGGCCTAAAAAAAATCAGAATCTCCACAGTTAAGGACTAAGAATCTGAAATGTTAAAAGCTTCTCAGGTTCACTCATGAATGAATTCTGGATAAGTAAAAAAGAAAACAATAACAGCAACAACAAAACAACAACAAGCTTCAGGTTTTAGGGACGGCTCTGGAGATAACTAGAGAAACCTGAATTCAGATTACACCTCGATGATAATATGGCATCGGTGCTAAATTTCCTGGGTTTGAGAATACCCTTGTGGTTCTGTGGGAATGTATTTGCTCTCGGGAGAAACATGGCTAAGGAGTGAGATGAGTTATGCTGTCAGGATGACTGTAGCTTACTTTCACAGAGAAGAAACCAGGAAAGCCAAAAAGACAGATAGAGGCAAAGCCAGTGAATAGTAGAAGAGACTCATGAACTAATCTTTTTGCTGTTACATAGGCTTAAAAGGTTCAAAACAAACAGTTGAAGAAATATAAATAAATAAATAACTCGGTTTTAAAAAAGATAAGAGAAGTCAAGGGTCAGTCTCTTAAACTAGGCCTGAAATTACACCATTCAGTCTCAAACAATAAAAACCAAAGGGAACATTTACTCCACTTGATGTCTCCTATACACAAGTTCTGCTATCTGTGTCAGGCACTCTTGATACAAGTAACTCTATCTTAGAAAAAGATACCGTCTTACATTTTAAAAGGCGTCTTGCCAACAGGGACCAGATGTTTTGTCTAATCGATAAAGACTGTATCCAACAAGATAAGGGTATAACCCAGCACACTCTTCCACCATCAGTCCTCACCAGAGGACTCTGGGGCCATAAAAACAGTACAAGTTCAGCAGCTCAAAACAGCCGTGTTCAGAGATATCATCTTGCCGTTGCCTGTGACAAGCACCGGGCCTCTGCCACTGAAGGCTCTGTCCACGGCAGAGACTCTTCCTTGCAAGACCTACAAACCACCTAGTCCAGACTGGGCTATGTTTCTGTCCGGGTTGCTCTCCCCAGACTGGTTTGTTAACTCTTTCTTATTCCCTTTCTTTCGATGTTAAATGTTACTTTGTTGTGGGGTGTTTAATCCGGAACATTTACATACTGATTAAGTATACTATTGTGTACAGTTTGCAATACTGACTGTCCTGTTGAGTAGCATGAGTTTAGGTGCCTGTGGCTCTGACTACCAAGTGAACTGGAAATACTAAGGAGAACTGCCTCTTTCAGAACCCCACGTGGCTCGTCGCTTTTGTGATTGAAATAAAAGTCTGACATCACGGAAAGACACAAACACGCACAGGCCTGGTTATCTCTGAACCTGCGCTGCTCAAGATAACATCTCTAACTGCTTGGTGCACATTCCCAACTGGATTCCCCAAGTTTCACGTCAAATTCCAATGGGAGAATACATCTAACTCTTCTGCCACGCAGAAACCTTTAGACCAGAGGTCCCCAACCCCTAGGCCATGGAATGACTCCAGAATGACTCCGGACCTTGGCCTGTGAGGAACTGGCTGCACAGCAGGAGGCGAGCAGCGGGCAAGCATTGCCCCCTGAGCTCTGCCTCCTATCAGCTCAGTGGGGGCATTAGATTCTCACAGGAGCACAAACCCTACCGTGAACTGCACAGGCGAGGGATATCTAGGTTGCATGCTCCTTGTGAGAATCTAATGGCTGATGACCTGAGGTGGAACAGTTTCATCCCAAAACCATCTGCCCCTTCCCCACTTCCCGCCTCATCCATGGAAAAACTGTCTTCCATGAAACTGGTCCCTGGTGCCAAGAAGGTCTGGGACCGCTGCTTGAGACACTTGGGGATAGCGATGCCCCTGAGGAGGACTCCCCTCCGGGCCAGCCATGGAGAGGGTTTTCACTCCTCCCTCACAGTGGGCTAACACACCCTTACCCAGGGGCCTGTCAGGAGGAGGCTCCTCTGTCAACCTCTATCACTGTCCCTTCTAACCCGCAACCCCCCGACTCAAGCCACGTTCCAGATGCAGTGCGACCATCACAGAGTCGGATGTGCACCCCTCACTCTGGTAATAACACTAACTACCAAAGAGGCTTTTCTGGTCGGCCACATCATGCAGGCAATTCCCTCTGAGACTGCAGGCATTTAAAAACAACAACAACAACAATCTCGGCCTTTTAATAAACCATTAAAAAATACCTACTTCTTCTAACTTCTTTCAGCTTATTCTCTATAGTGAATTTGCTTTGCAAAAACTGAATTAACCCTTTCAAGTTCACTTTCAGTGTCAGTCATCCTGTTGCACAGCATTTTTACTTCTGGTTACAATTTCCCTCATAGCTTTGTGCCAAACAATAGCTAATAAGCATTAATTGGAAAGGCTTCTCTTGCGGTTAACATCAACCCATTAAATAGCGTTCTTTGGGTACAGTTCTGCAGTCAGCAGGTTCAAACTGTACCTGGCCAATGTTTACCATCTCAGGCACAGGGAGATTTTCAGAGATGGTGTTAAATGCCTTGGTGAAGTTAGGAAAAATTACAAGATTGTATTCTGACCAATCAGTCTACAAAGCTTACAGGAATGCTTAATCTTTTTTAAAGCAACCTCCATGGTAAACCTGTTGTGTTTCCAAGTGTTCACAGTTTTCTTTTTTGAGCACTTAAGAATCATTTTTAATTTTAGAATTTGCCTAGGATCGCCATGAAACATTCATTTATACTTGCTCTGAATCTATTTTTCTTTCCTTTAATAAAAATGGGACATTTGCCCCGTGAGTGTCTTCGCCACCTCTTCTAATTTTCATAATTCCCCAAAGGTTAACACAAAAAGCTTTGGTTGGGGTTGTAATTTTGAGACTTCTGACAAGCCTCAGCCCCTTCCTTCATCTTAGTCTTGTTTTCCCTCCTCCTTCATCATGCACACCTCATTCATTCAACAATTCGACACATATTTACTCTGCAGCCCATCCTACTGTGAGTTTCCAGAGGCCAGCATGAGATTTTACTCCTGTGTCCTCTTCCTACTGAGCAGAGCTCATTAATCTCACTGGACAGTTTACAACTTATCCCCACAAAAATCTAAAATATAAACATAAGTTATTTTTGTTCTGTATCAATGAAAAAGTAAATCTAACCTACACAGAGTATTTTTAAAAGAAAACCACAGAACAGCAGAAGAAAGGTCACTCTGGGAATAGAAATGGCCAAGGCAGGTGCAGCTGGCACTGTCAGCTTCATCCCTGACTTCGCCGCCTGTCTGTGCCTCTCCTCCCATCCACACCCCAATTCAGAACCAAAGTGATGGCCAATGTCACTACCAATATCACAGCTGACCCCTTCACCGTACTCTCTATGACTCATGCTCTAAACCCATTCCACATTCCTCTTTCAGCTCCAACTTCATCAAATACACCCTCACTCTCTCCAGGCTGGGGTTACCCAGAATAAAAATCAACAAGAACCCCACTATATGTGCTGGAAGGCATCAAACACTGTTTCAAACACTGGTCTCTTAGCTGTGTTCTGGAATAACCCAGTCTGAGGCTTGAGGTTGACAGGAGTAGGGCCCCAAAAAGATATGGTGAGCTACAAAGGCTGGTCTTCAAGTTCCATGCAAGTTATAGGTAAGCTACGTTCAGGCAGAAGCAGGGTATGTTGTGCAGGTGCTGTCCCGACCAGGCCATGAGTGTCTCTCCCATAGCAATGGTTAAATAGTTTTAATACATTTCTGGATAAAAGTATTGCTTTAAATAGAACATTTCTGGCCAAAATAAAATTCAGATCAGCAAAACAAGGTTCTTTCAGCCCTGTGGGCTAACGTGGATTTTAAGACACAAAAATCTCAGAATGGTAAATTTTAAATGGCTTTAATGGTTTTCTCCAAGCACTCAGATATTCAACCATTCAACAAATACTCTTTAAATGCCTACTTTGTGCTACAGCAATGAACAAGGGAGGCCATTTAGCTTACAGTCCAGTGGAAGAGAAAAATTAAAAGGCAACTAAAATTCCCTTTGGTAAGTATTACATCAGGATAAAGGATACATGGGACAATAGACATGCAAATAGTCATTTGGGGAGAACCATAATCTTGGAATTTTAAAGATACAACATTCTAAAGTATAAATCAGTTCCAAACTTTTTTTTTTTTTTAACAAACATTAGTCTTGCACAACTCGCAGTTTTTATTTTTTAATCAAAATTGACAAATTATAAACTCATGTCAAGGAGGAAATTGTCAAAATTCTTACAAAAGAATTTTAAACCCCAAAACAAACAAAAAAATGGAAGAAATTACTCCATATTTCAGCATTCACATAAATAATTTTAAGTCTATCCTTGAGTCATGTTTAAAAATAAAGTGAGGGGAAAGTTGAAATTCTGCAAAATAAGCAGCATTTTCTAATTTTGCAAAAATGCAGAACAAACTGCCCAAACTGCCTCCCAATGACAATGAACTACGATGACAAAGCACTGGTAATGGCTCTCATGGCTGCAAAACAGCTTCCTATTGGTAGGATTCCAAAAGCTTACCGTGTGGAAACTACTTGCATGGTGCCTAAACAGGACCTGTTACGTAATGAACTTGACCCACTAAAATAATTGTCTACCACAACAAAGTATACACATTCTTATCACTTGGCTGTTTCCTTAGTTCCAACTCACATAAACATCAACAGGATATTTTTATTTGTGCTCTTGCCCATAATATAAACCTAAAAAAATCTACCCACGTCAAACATAATTTTTGAGTACTTATACATTCAAGGCAGTGTAGAGGACACAAAAACAGTTACTCCTACCCCAACGTCCTTTTGGTCTAGTAGGAAGAAATATGAACTTATTTGTATTTGTCAATTCTAACATTTATTGAGTATCATTTGATGGACTGAGTACCTACTGTGATAATCATTACTCATAAACTATTAAATGCTGAGTATCTACTATGTCCAGGGAGCCATTTAGGCATTAAAGATATACATATACCTCATCTATATCAAACATTAGCAGTAACTCTCTCAGCCCCAGCAATTCCTCTAAACCAGGGAAGCAAACTATAGCATATGTGTCATGTTTTTTATATGGATCAGGAGCTAAGAATGGTTTCACTTTTTAAAAACAGTTGAGAAAAAATCAAAGAAGAAAATTTCATGAGAAAATTCTATGAAATTCAAATTTCAGTGGCCTTAAATACAGTTTTATTGGAAAATGGTCCTACTCATCTGCTTGTTATGGTTTTCATGCTACAACAGCCAAGTTTAGAAGCTGCAACAAAGATTGGCCAACAATGTCAACCCTTGAGTAGTTGCAACAGTGACTATATGCACAGCAGTGCCAACCCTTGGTTCAAACCATCATGATAATCTCTCCACAGTCTGGATCATACCGGCAGGCATAAGCTCATACAAAGAAGCAGCAAGGAGTCTGCTCTCAGCAAAAGAGAAAAAGAGGCCATTTTCCTTCTGCTGAATGTGAACAAGGAAGTATGCAATCCCAGCTGCCACTGGCTGCCATCTAGAACCCACAGGGGAACCAGCCTTGGGATGACACCTTTGCTGAGAATAAGGGTGAGAAGCTGGAGGAATATGAGTCCTTGAAGACATTTTGAGCCACAGATCATACCACAACTGGAACCAGCCCTACGTTTAGTCTTCTTTTTAAATGAAATAAATTTCCTAATTATTTATGTGAGTTTGAGTCTGATATATATCAGTAACATAGATGGTCCCCTGACAATCAAGCAGGAATGAAAGACAACAGATCTTTACAGTATAAAACAAAGTATATGTTTTGTTCATGGTAATGTCACTATCACCACATTCAATAACTGTATTTACCAGTCACTTTACAGTGAATCCTCGTAACTATGATGTAAGTACCATCACCTTCATTTTAAAGACAGAGAAAAATACAAAGGAGCTTAGGTTTGATGACTTACTTAAGGTCAAAATCTGGTAAGCGTCAGAGCTAGTACTTGGGTCTCGTTCAGTCTGATGCTACTTTGTTGTCTAATATCATGATTTGCTCACATTTTCATCTGTTGAAGGAATCATATGATTACAATGGTACAGGGTCAGGGAGGGGAGGAGAGGTTACCGAACGCAATCTATGGGAGAAGAAGGGAGAATAGGGAAAAAATAATGAGGGAACTAAATCTGGAAGGAAATATAGGAGTCAGACAGGGAAAGGCAAGGTGGTGAGCTGTCCTAGAAGAAGAAATAGCAATGTGCAGATACTGAGGCTACAGAGTGATTTAATATGTCTGGAGCATTAATATAAAGAAGAGGAGGCAGAGAGTGTAAGAGAGGATCATGAAGAGCCTCCTCTATGCTTAGGCATCTGAACTACATCTTGAGTACTCTGAGGACATTACTTGAGGTTTTCAAATAAGGAAGTGGACAGGATCTAATTTCCACTTTATAAAGATGACTGTGACAGAAGGATGAAATAAAACCAGTTATGAGTAATTTAAGTAACAACTAATGAGAATCTAAAATATTCAACTAAAGTAACCTTAGAGTCAGAATTGGGACCTAAACTCCAGCTTCAATTTTTAATACCTCCATGATCTTTGACAAATTAACCTACTAGTTCTTCATCACCAAAAAAAAAAAAAAAAAAAAAAAAAAAAAGAATTTAGATAATTAGTGTGAGAATAAAATGCTAAAACAGAAAGAAATATACAATGTGTGATGTATAGCTAGCACTCAGTGGTAGCTATGTTTTTTTCTCTATCTTTACTGTTATTCAGTCTGTAGCTCAGCAGTGCTACAGAATTGGGAGTCATCAGTAGATTGTAGTTAAAGTTATGAAGAGCATGCAGCATGGGATTAGAAGACGCCCAAGCAAAAATCCTGGGAAGACTATCCTTTAAGGAGTAGATAAAGGAAAGGAACAAGAAGAGTTCAGTGGATTTACTACTAAGGTAGTGTCTGCTGACTTTGGACCAAAACATCTGAAGGGAAGAAGAGAAAAAAAGGGACCCACACTACTCAGTTGTAATATCTGGCTGGGTAGACTAGTCAGAGTAAAAGGAGGTTTTTGTGGATTTTGTTGTGTTTTTCTTTACATGAGAAAGCCAAAGCAAGAGGTGCATACTGTAGGAAGGAACGGAGAAGGAGAATTCTCAGAAGTAATGGCTCAAGATGTATGAGAAAATGGTGTCCCAGTCCACTGGGGGTTCCTCTGAGAGGCCCAGCATTCCTGCCCCAGTCTTCGCCTTTCCCTTAGGTGGGTGGGGACCCAAAGGTCCCTAATAGCTGTGACTGCCAAGATGAATAAGTTCTAACTGTGATGCTGGCTTATCTCCACTCAGCCACCACCCTTCTGGGTCTCCTCTTTAGTGTAAAGAAAGAAAAGAGGCTTTACCAAACTATAAGATGTATCCCCAAAACTCAGTTGTTGGACACTTTTGTATCCAAATTGGAGCAATCCCTCTCCAAGATTCCCAACTGCACTGGCTTCAGATCCTGTCTACCCACCAGGGGGCTGTAACCAGCCTCATCTCAGTAGGCCCCCACTGTCACGCAACTCAAAGGTCAATCCCTACCTACCATGTAACAAATGAGGGAGCTCTTAAAGAATGTTCTCTGGTTTCTCTGCAAAATGGCAGGGATCCTTCTGCCACAATTGAAAAATAAATAGTAAGATATTGGCTGAAGTTGGTGAAGATGTGAAATAGCTGGTGTTGAAAATATGAATCAGCATAAACTAAAAGCACACTAAGACCACAAGGCATTGGTGAAGGACCAGCTGAGCAGGAAGATCTTGAACATATGTAGTTTCTTTCAAGTTTACACCAAATCAGTAAAAGTACTTAAGCTAGTGAACTGTGTTCTTACTTAATGTTACTCTACCCTACTCAGTCATCTTAAAAGTCTCACTGATAACAATACCTTCTAAAAATCAGCTTGGGTACTTATTAACACAAATAGTGCACTACTTCTAGAAAAAAACAATAAAATAGATACAAGGGGCTTAAGAGTCTTCCACCTTCACATACATTAATTTCACTTTAAAAATGTTCTACCTCTATAATGTCACAAAGCAAATATGTGATTGAAACACTGGGCTATGTTTGGATACATGCCAGGCTCCCTAGGCCTTCAGGAATATTTACTGATTACAACTAAACAGATTGACCAGCTAGAAACCACCAAATAGTTAAATAAATCTTAAGATTCAAGAAACTAAGCATTATATTTTAGTCATGAAGAAAGTTCAATTTTTAACAAACCAATGTACCTATTGCTAGTTATTACCATTTAAGGAGGAAGATGAGCATCATATCAAGTCAATTAAAACAAATTACCAGTATTAAATGGCTTACATTCTCACAGATATTAGAATATCCCATGTATTTTATAAAGAAACAATTTTTACTTTAATAAACTCAGCAAAACATTCTTAGTATCTAAAAACAGCTACAATTTAAAGAAACTTAGCATTTAGTAATTTTAAATGGAATTTTATTACAAGGTAATAATAGATGTACAATAGCTATATTCTGTTTACAAGAAGCACAGCTAAAATCATACACAACTTTTTGCCAGTAAGTTTGAAACTTCAAAGACAGAAAACGTTTTAGAAAAATGTAACTTACTCAAATGTACCTACCAACAGAAAATATAACATATCTAACCTGACTGAAGAAGAAACAGAAATTTTAAATCGTACTGAAAACATTTAAAAAGCAAAGCAGTTTCCCCTCATGTCTACCCACACCTCACCCAGTGTGGGGGTGAAATGACAAAAAGGTTCGAATGAGTTTTACCAAATAACTATTTCTATACAAACTATGTCAAAGAACAGCAATAGAAGAAATCTTCCTAAATTCATTTATACAGCTAGAATATAACCTTGATAACAAAACCAGGAAAGAAAATGTTGGGTCAGTTTTACTCATGGATCTATGAACTAATTCAATAATACTGAAAATATATAAAACCACCACACTGGATTCTTCCCAGAAATGTAAGGATGGTTTTAAATTAGAGCATCTATTGTTATAATTTACCACCTAAAATATGAAAGGAGAAAAACCAAATATATAGTATCAATAGGTGCAGAGAAAACATTCAGTACTAATCATAATTCCTAAGGAAGTAAGGAGAGAAGGAAAAGCACGGGGAAGGGAGGGGAGGAGAGGAAAAAAGGAAGGAAATTACAGACCCACATCTAACATAAACACAGACACAAAATTGTTGACAAAATATTAGCAAATAAAGCAATATATAAAAAGGACAATTCAAATCAACCAAGTGGGACTTTGAGTGAGAAAAAGTATTTGACAAAATTCTCAACCTAGAAATACAAATTCCCCCAGTTCAATGAAAAGCATCTACAAAACACCCTGAGTTAATATTTTACTTACCTAATGGTAAAATACCAAATACTTTGCTACTAAAATCAGGAACAAAGCCCGAATGTCTATTCTCATCACTGGTATTCAACATGATACTGGAAATCCTAATTAGTGCAGTAAGGCAAGAAAAGACTGGAAAAGAAGACAGACTGTCTCTATTAAAGGGCATCATGATATTTACATAGAAAATCCCAAAGAATCTATTTTCTTAAAAAAAAAAAAAAACTACTAGAATAAATGAATTTAGCAAAGCTACAGGATATAAGGTGCGTGTATCAGTTCTATGTCTATATACTAGCAGTAAATAATGGGAAAATGAAATTTTAAAAATACCATTTCTAATAGCATCAAAAAATACAAAATATTTAGAAAAATGTTTAACAAAAAAAGTGTAAAAAGATCTCCATAGCAAAATCTACAGAAAAAGGCAGAAGGAAACTAAAAACCTAACAAATTAAGAAATATACCACTATCATAAATTAGAATGTTCAATATCAGTGTGATTAATGCTCCCAAAGTTGGTCTACGGAGTCAATGCAATTCTAATCATAAACCCTAGCATGTTTTATTCTGTGGAAATTGACAAGCTGATTCTAAAATGTATATAGATATATAAAGTATCCATAGTATTTAGAGCTACTTTAAAAGAAGCAATAAAGTAGGAGGATTTACACTACCTAATTTTAATACTTACTTTATAGCTAGAGTAATCAAGATTCTGTAATAAAGGCCTAAGGACAAATAGATAACAAAAAACAGAAGGGCTCAGGAACAGATTTATACTTACACTGTCATTTGCTTTTTGACAAAGGCTCCAAAAGGAATCTAATAACGAAAGCAAAGTCTTTTCAATACATGGTGCTAGAACTGAAATTCCATATAGAAAAATGTAAATGTAATTCAACATTAATGTGAAAACATTCATAGACAAACATAAAAAGTAAAACTATCAAACTTCTAGAAGAAAACAAAAGAGGATAGCTTTGAGACTTGAGAACGTGCAGTTTCTTAGAACACAGAAAGCAAAAACAGAAAAAAAAATATAAACATTAAAAATAAAAAAATAAAAAGGTAAGTTATAGACTGGGAGAAATATGTGCTATATATATCTGAAAAGAACTTCTATCCAGAATACATGAAGAATTACAGCTCAGCAACAAAAAACAATAAAATCAGAAATGAGTAAAAGAGAAACTTCACTAAAGATAATGGGTGTAGCCAATAAGCACAAGAAAAAGTGCTTGACATCATTATTCATCAGGGAAATGCAAATGTAAACTACAGTAAGAAGCCACGGTACACCCACCAGAATGGCTAAAATTAAAAAGACTGACACCACCAAATGTTGGTACATATGTAGAACAACCAATTCCACACATTGTCAGTGGGAGTATAAAATATATTGTACAACTACTCTGCAAAAGAGTTTAACAGTTTCTTAATAAAACTAAACATACACCTACCCTATAGCCCAGTAATCCCTCTCTTGCTCAAGAGAAATAAAAACATATATCAAAAAAGGCTTCTATACTATTCAGATAATTTTATTCATAATAACCCAAAACTAGGAATACCCCAAGTGTCCACCAATAAAAGATTGGGTTAAAAAACTGTGCTATACAACATGAATGGAGCTGGGGGTCACTATCCTAACCAAACTAACACAGGAACAGAGAACCATGTTCTTACTAATACTAATAAGTGGAAGCAAAACATTGACCACTTATGCACACAAAGAAGGGAAAAACAGACACTGGGGCCTACTTGAGGGTAGAGGGCGGGAGGAAGGTGAAGATCCAAAAAACTACTCATCAGGTACTAATCTTATTACCTGTGTGACAAAATTATCTGTACGCCAAACCCCTGTGACATGCAATTTACCCAATTTAACCTGCACATGTACCCCTGAACCTAAAATAAAAGCTTTGAAAAAACTGTGCTATAGTCAGACACTGGAATACGATTTGGCAATAAAAAGGAACAAGTGACTGTGTATACAACATAAATGAACTCAAAAATATTATGCTGAGTGAAAGAAGACTTTGCAAAAAAAAGTACTTGCAAAAGGAAGTTCTAGAATTGAAAACACTAATCGATGATCAAAAAATGTAGTACAATGGCTGCCTCTGATGGCAGAGGTGGGGGCAAGAAAAGGGCTTGAGAGAACCTCACAGGGTGATGAAAATATTCCCTATCCTAATAGGTTGTTGTTTTACAAAAGTAGAAATGGATATAAAAACTCCTCAGATCAGACACTAAAATTTGTGCAATTCACTATGTGACAATTTTACCTCACAGGAAAAAACAAACGCACGCTAAGCTCTAGTTAGCTACAGGCACACGTAAATGTTTAGGAAAGCGAAATATACTAACACCTGCAACTTACTTCGAAAGGCAGGAAAGAATAAGATTGGTAGATAAGACAAAGCAAATCTATCAAGATGTTAACTGTTGTAGCATGGTGGACTCATTACAGAAGTCTTTCAACTTGGATACATATTTTTAAAGTTTCATTAAAAAATGTTAATTTAAAAATACTATTGAAAATATTTTTTAAAATATAAAGTACCCAGACTTAATCTAATAAAAGATGTATATGACTTTCAAATAAGATTATAAAAATTGTCAGACTTAAATCCATAAGAAATTATAGGCCAGGCACAGGGCTCACACCCGTAATCTCAGCCCTCTAGAAGTCGACATGAGCAGATCACTTGAGCCCAGGAGTTTGAGAGCAGACAGGCCAACATGGTAAAACCCCATCTGTACAAGAAATATGAAAATTAGCCAGGCATGGTGGTACACACCTGTAGTCCCAGCTACCGGGGAGGCCGAGGTCAGAGGATCACTGCAGCCTGGGAAGTCAAGGTTGCCACAGCACTCCAGCCTGGGTGAAAGAGCAAGGCCTTGTCAAAAAAAAAAAAAAAAAAAAAAAGAAGATGAGGAAGAAGAAAAGAAAATAAAAAAGAGAAGAGAAGAGAAGAAGAGAAGAGAAAGCAGGCCGGCCAGTCAGCCAGGTACATAGGAAGATTCAGTATTATAAACATCTGTATTTCTCCCAAATTGTTCTATAGATTCAATACAACGCCAGTAAAAATTCTCAAATATTTTTCATGAACGTATTTGATAAGCAGATTCTAAGATCTAGAGAAATGGATGAGGAAAGGTCCCAAAGCAGCAAACACAATAGTGAAAAAGGCAGGGTAGAAGGACACGCCCTATCAGATACGTGGACTCACTACAGACCTACAGTGAGCAACTCAGTTTGGTGTTGCTTCTACGCGCCTGGAACAAAATACAGCCTGATGTATTCATGCACAAGAGGTGATGCTGCAGACTAGGGTAAAAAGATGACAAATCAACTAACAGTACAGGACATTTTTATTTGCCCTTTAAAAAAAAAATACTGAATTAGATCCCTACTAACAAAATATACAATAAAATGCTACACCAGGTGGTTCAGAGATCTAAATGTAAAAAACCAACGTTTCAGATCTTTTAGAGAAAAATACAAGAATAATTCATGACATCTGTGTTATGTGTCTTCCATAAAGTGTAAAGGTGTGAACCATAAAGTAGAAAATAGAAAAATTCTATTAATATATTAAAATCTTAAAATTCTGTTCAACAACGTATACCATAAAAAATGAAAATGCGAGTAACCACAGACTAGGAGAAGTCCTTTATCACAAATAATCAAAAGGTTCAGGATACAAAAAAAATTCTACCTATCGATACTACAAATACAAAACAAAAACAGAAAAATAGGGAAGGTATATGAACAGGCAATTCATAGGAGGAAACACAAGGCTATGCTCACCAGTAACTTCACTAGTAATTAGAAAAATGCAAGTTTACACCATCAAGTACTACTTCACACCCACTCAACTGGCAAATATTAAACTTTACCAAATGTTGATAATGTGATGATGGCACAGAAAAAGCTCTTATTCATTCGGGGCAGAAGTGTAAGTTGATACAATCACTTCGGGGTTAAAAAATGGCAATATCCAGTAAAGTCTAAGCGTGTACTTTCTACGACCCACAATTCCAATTCCAGATTATGCTCCAGAAAAACACTCAGACATGTATGCATGGGGACAGACAGGCACATACATGTTCAGGGCAGCATTATTTGAAAGAAAAAAAAAGTGGCCTGCGATAGGATGGCTAAACGAAAAGCAAGGCATAGTCATAAGGTGTAGAACTACACAAGTGAAAATAAAGAACTGGAGTTTGGAGGAATTTCAAACAAATGGTGTCAAAATAGTATGCCAAGTAGAAGCCTGTTCACAAAACTTTTAATACACGCTATACAGTATATATATGTGTGTGTGTGTATATATATGTATATAGGTATATTTCTACACATAGGGATATAGATATACTTCCTGAGCAGTTTTCAAATACACTGATTTAACAATAGATATAGTTTACACGTGTGGATACATAATGTGTGATGTGCAACATGTTATACATTATTTTGTGCATATATACCTACATTTATAGTAATGACTATCATAAAATGTTTAACAATGGTTAGGAAGGAATACCACAGGAGAGGAAAATCTAGGAATCTGATGTTTCATTTCTTCACCTATATGGTGGGTACATGGGTATCCACTGCATTAGTCTCTACACTTATTTATAGGCTTAAATATGTACTATTTCAAATACATACAATTTTAAAGAGCAATACATAGAAATATTTTTATTATAAAGGTTAGAGAACTAGCTCTCTGCCAAAAAGCAAATCCATGAAACCACTTACAAAAACTCAGTGACAAACATCTTATACAAATTGCCTTGACTCAAAGAAAGGAGAAGTAAAGTTAAATGCTAGATATTCTTTCAACAAATATTTACAACACAGATTTTGAGATTTATGTAAGTTAAAAAATTAACTGCCCTAAACAAAATTTACAAGTGAAACTAAGACCAAAAGAGTCTTTCCAGAATACCAAGAAAATTGACATTGAAAGCAGTGTGTGAAAGACAGGGAGAAAAACTGTATATTAGAAGTATAATAAATAAGAAAAAGAAGTTACAGACAGGACAGAATAACAAAATAACAGTGACTCTGCACTATGGAATGGTAGAAATGGCTGTCAAAGCTATGTAAGATATGAGAAAAGGCAGTTACAACAATGCTGGTTGTGAAATAAAATTATCAAAGGATATTCTCCTACTTTAAGACTGATCCTTGCTGGCTTAAGTGCAGGATGAGTCACTGGGTTCAACGTGTGGGCACACATGTAAGAGAGAAGTGCTGGCATTTCTCCAAGCACAGAGATAGTGGGTGCCCTTGGAAACCTTACTACAACTGGTCAGTAACTACCCCCAGCCTCCAGCTCCCTACCCCTCAACTAAGTCAATTCACCAACGCTGTCTACTCTGGAGCACACAAAGTATCTATGGCAGACGATGACAGTCACATGACTAGGCAAGCGACCTGGATCTCACAGGGGCCCAAATAGCCCAGATCCCTTAAAAGATGATTTTCTGTTTAAAAAAAGTTATTCACCAAGGGAGCTCAACATTTCCTTTGAGTCTAACAGGTTATCTAGACCAAATTTGTCCTCAGCTGTGGCCAATTTGATATGAACTAAATTATATTCAGTGATTTGCCATTAAAAGATAACCACATCAGCCAAAGGTAACCAAGAAAGGTAATCCCTGAAAAACAAAGATCAAATGCAGAACAAAAGCCTGAAGCATCCCTCACATCGCGGGAATAAAATACTAAAATTAAAAAATAATGACTAACAAGAAAATACCATCTTAGCTCCCAGCAGTACCAGAAAAAAGTGTAATAAAAAAGTTAAAGCACTGGCCTCCAGACTATACTCCCACAGTGGTACACAGGAAAGAAAAGAACATCCTGAATCCTTAGTCCTCTAATAAAAATGGCCAGAGCTGCAGGATCGAACAAGAGAAACTCATCAAACCCACATGTGCAGTGCAGAGCCGACACTAGCAGCAGGTAATGAAGCAAGCAGCCCTTGCACCTCCACATTTCCCGATAGATGGCTAAGGCTTTTCCCCAGAGGTTTAGGTGGGATGTAGATAGGTTCTATGTACACACAGCGTTTATTTAAGAGAAGTTCATTTGAAAAACATTTTTGTACCTTGGTATAGAATGAAGTCAAGCCATTTAGAGGTGATGCAGAAATATTCAAGCCACAAACTAAGTTGCATATTTTCATGATGTTAAAACAGTGGCTGGAATTACATCAAAAGACTAAAATATATCTGAGCCTTGGTAAGATAAAATAATGTTACAGATTTCTGAGCCATTAAGGGCAAATCACCAACTTGAAAGTTGATGTGCAAATGGATACTTACACCTCCAGAAGCCGAGAGAAATGTATCAAGTAGTCCTCAAAGCATAGTATAAACTCTACCTCAAGAACATACATTTTACTTAACACAAAGATGCTAGGGGAAATAAAAATAAATAAATAAATAAGAAAAAATCATCAAAAAAGTCAAAGCACGCAATGGCCTGATGACATCTACGCTTTTATATTCTCCAAAGTTTTGCATTCACCCCTACTATTAGACGTACTTTAATGGCAACAACTAAGAAACACAAAGGCATATGAAATCAGTATTAGTGACATCAAAACTCTGAAAACAAAATAGATAACAATTCTTTACATTTAAGGAGGCTGGGAACCGAGATTTTTAGCAATTCTTGGTTCTGGTCCTTGCATAGATATGATCCAGGTCATCAGATTCTTTCTCCCAAACTGCACTAGCTTTCTGGTGAAAAGAGTTTTTCTATTGGAACCAGATAGCTAGTGGCTAAATATGTGATATTAACTAACAACAAGATGGACAGACCCTATGAGCCTTTATCCAAGTTCCTCTGTTGATAATTGGCTGAAAATGAAAAGGTCATACATTCATTTTCTAATAATCTTTATGAGAGATTATTTTAAAGCAAGACTAAAATATAGTCCAAGATATAGAACTTTGACTTCCACAGGCCACCAGAGGTTAACTGGTCTCTGGAAAATGTGTTCATAAACTCCCTCAGAACATTATTTAGTGCTTGGTTTCATATGATCTGGTCAGGATGGACAAAATGCTGTTGAACTGAACACAAAACAGTTGACAGTTCTTGCAGCGAAAGAATTATGGTCTTCCTATCTTTTCATCGTAGAATGACTAATGGAGGATTAAGCAATTGGTTCTGATGGTCTTTGGCTAAAGGAAGAAAATTTTGCTAGGGCCTCTTCATTCAAGGGCTCCACAATGCCATCAGCAGTGCATTGTATCCCTCAGTTACTTAGTAATCTAAGAGACACTCAAAGTAGAAAGAAAAAAAAGAAGCTAAACTCAGAAGTGTGTTTCTAAATGACAAATACTCATCAAATGAAGCTGTTATGTTTTACAGGTAGTACATGAATGTATTTCATTCTAATTAAGCCAAAACAGACTGCACAATCTACTGAGAGACCTTGAGAGAGTTAAAAAGTAGCTAAGAGTTTTTAAGTGCTTATCTATCAATAGTTTTGAGTATTTGTAGATGGATTAAATAATAATAATAATAATCAAAAACTGCTATTATATAACCCGAAGCTTCAAACTAAGGGGGAAGTGTTCTACAGTGACACCTAGTGGTAAAAAGTAATGTAGTAGCAGGAGACCGAGTAGCAGGACAAAATAAACAGGGAGATGGAAAGCTGCTAGGAGATACAGGGAGGTAAGGGGTGATACTCAAAAGGGAAAAGTTAAATAAACAAACAAACAAACAGAAAACATCACACATACCAGTGTCTACAAAATAAGCCCAAAAGGACATCATGTTCCTTCTTTGCCAAAATATTTTCAAATCAATAAATGTGAAAAAGGTTTCTCCTGGGCCCAACTGGTCATGCAAGTCCAGCTCTACATGCAAATTAAAGGTAAGAAGTTCAATTTATTCATGTTTCTTTTATATTACAAAGAGTAAAACTGAAAAAAAAAGGAAAACTGAACTCTGTAGAAAACCATTTTATCATTTTTCAGTTTAAGTTGAATAAAAAAGAGACACTTGCTTTAAAAATCTGTGTGGTATAAATTCCCCAAATTCCAGCTTCCAAACATCACTTTTCAGCAAAATGACCACGAAGATAAAGTTTGGCCAGAAAAAAAAATAACAATAATCACCTTTTCCCTAAAATGCATGTTTCAAATGACTGGGTTCTTTTTTCCCCATACTTTCACATAAAAACTTAAGAAATAATAATGTTTAATGTGACCAATGCCATCATCTTCTGATTCTCAATGTAAGACATCTCAAAAAACGTACTATTTGAACACATATACTTCTTCTCAAACTAAAATTTCAAATATTGTTTCAAATACAATTTTTGTCAAGAGAAATGTAATTGGTGATAGGACAAAAGTATAGTTTTCTCCAATAATTAAGCGCAGTACTCATGGAAACAGCCAGAAGAAAACTTGATAATCTAGTTTAACTCCAATTACATATTAGAGAACCTAAAATTCAAGTAGCATGGCAAAATGAATAACAGAAAACCTGGGTTCTGAGTCTTGGTTCTTCCAGTAATTAGTTGAGTTTCCATGAACTAAATAACCTTCAATGAACTCGACAACTTTTCTGGGCATTAATTTCCTCATCTGTATGATTTGTGCAGGAAACTAAATGGGTCTCACAGTATGCCACTGCTAAAAAGTCTTTGATTTTCCCAGTAGAAGGGAATGGTTTGCACAACGTCTGTACCTTAATGACCAAGTAAACATAGCATTGAAAGAAAAGCCGGCATTATCTTTTGAGTACAGCCTACTACACACGACACTGCACTTTAACTGTTTAGGATGATGGAAAGAAATGGTTTCCATGCCTAGTGCCTTCTATCTGGCACACGGGCAGAACTCAGTATCTACTGGAGAAAAAAAAAACCTGCGGATATGCGAATAAATAATACTCATTATGTAACATGCAGGGCTCCAATATCAACTTTTGTTTTTGTATCACGGGCATTCCTTCCTTTTACATAGTCTTTTACATACTATGTCTGTTTCATGACTATTAGAGAAATCAATGTGTAAAATGCTTAAAAGGCTGTAGATCCTCAAATATGGGCAGAGTTTGTTCTAAAATGCCTGAGTATGAAAGTTAGGGGAAGTTAATTTAAGTCACTGCATTTCCTAAACCTATCTCTTGCCTTTTAAAATGCTTCAAATAGTTATGGGGTAGGGATAGAAACGTGACACACATTTCCCAATATTACTTCTCACCAATAAGAGGCCATATAAAATGACTTCCTCAGATGCAATCAGCCCTCTACTCATAAACACAAAAATGAAATGGAATGAAGATATGCTTCACCGGTAAATAGCTACAGAAACCTTTTGAAAACAACTAACATCAAAGTCTGGTTAATCAGCTTTCTCTGCTTAGTGCCCTAAGAGGCACAATGGGTTCTTCTCATTTAGCGATGTTAAAAAGAGTAGCCTCAGTCCGCTGAGGCAATTAATCTATCCCTCTGCAGGTTTAAGGAAGTGACATTTAAGAACAAGTGAAAAAGGAACACAGTTTTACCTATGTCGGAGGTGAATTAATATGCTTGCACTGTGCGTACATCTTTACATTTAGAATACAAATATTAGTCCTTATAATGTAAATTTGTGCAATGGATTTAATGCACTACTTTCCCCATTAAAATTTATTCATTCATTCACTACTCAAATATTTATTGAGCACCTATTATGGGACAGGAACATTCTAGGAGTTGGGGATACGGAGAGAATGAGCCAAACACAACACACATGAAAGTTATAAGACAAGTTCAGATAGTGACAAGTGCTATAAAGAAAATACTTCTTTGACTATAGCTATCTGATTCATTTTCTTGGTATATTATGAACTCATGATCTGTAGATCTCAGCGAACAAAGAGCCTAAATCACTTCAAGTGAAGTTTACAGCTCACATTCCATACACATGCGTATTGCAGCTTCAATATCCTAAATATAAGTCAAAAGAAGTATAAAAGAAACCGAGAACCACTGAAATATGAGACGAAACAGATTTAAAAATCTGTTCTCTCTCTGCTGGATATGCACATGAACGAGGAGAAAGGTGAATAGCCAATCGATTTTATTTTAAGTAAAAGTGGTAAAAATAGAGACGCTCGTTCAGTATTTCATGACATTCTAAGGTATTTTAAAGGTAACTGCAACGCATACTAAGAAAGCTACACACAAGCAAAAATATTTAACATAATTTCCAGAGCATTCAAATCACTCCCAACTTCTCCCCCCCACCCCCCGCCCCCAGACGCCCCCACTTTCACCTCATTTAAATTGCTCTGAAACACTGCTGGTTAGGCAGGAACTCACTTTCCCTGACTTTGGCTCATTTTCAACTCCTCAAAACATGCAAGGCAAAGGATAAATTGTTTTCTTACTCCCATTTCAATTCCACGGAAAGCCAAGACACACGCTCAGCAACCTCTGTCTCGGCTGCGCCCAGCAGGTGAAAGAACCGCTGGGAAGGGGCTCCCCGAGACCACCATCCCGACGGCTCGGACCCCGGTCCGCCTTGCCCCTCGCCCGCCCGCCAGGCCCGCCGAGCGCGGCCTCCGCCCTGCGCGCCTAAAGCAGGAGCGTCGCGGGGGATGGAGGTGGCGTGCAGTGGGATCTGGGGAGATGCACCCGCAGCGCCCGCCGCGCCACCCGGCTCTCTACCCCGAGGCGCGGCCCCGGATCCCCGCCCCGCAGGGCCTCTGACCTCTCCGGGCCCCGGGGCTGCTGCTGCCCCCGCTGCTGCCCGCACTCGTGCTACTGCTGCCGGAGCCGCTGCTGCTGCTGTTGCCGCTACCCTTGGCATTCTTACGCTGGGCCATCGCACGCTCCGCGGGGGCTGGCGAGGGCTGGTGGGCTTCCTCAGTGCGCAGGGGGACACACGCGACACGGGAGTCGCTGGCGGCGGCGGCGGGCGCTGGAGCGGGTTTGGGCCGCTGCTCCTGCAGCAGAGCCTGTGCCTCGGCACCGCCCGCAGCACCTCAGAGGACTTATCACCCGCGTGCCGGCTGCGCGCTCCCGCCCTCGCGTGTACGAACTTGTGACTGCCTCCCGGGGCGAGAGCGCGCGGCTCGCCTCCCGACGGCCACGCCCCTTCCCGGCCTCGCCCCGCCCCCGGAAGGCTGAGTGACGGCTCCTGGGACCGAATCGCAAGGGCCCTTACGAGGCGGCGGTACCCTGCCGCGCTCCCGGCCCTTGCTCACTTAGGGCAGTTAGGGCGCTACGCAGCTGCCTGTGAGCGCGAACCTCTTTCGGCTTTGCAGTCTGTCCCGGTCCTTTGGAACGTGGCAAACGTGGAAGCCGAGAGGGTTCTCGCGAGCGTTGGCAGACCCCGCTTCTTAGCGATGGGACAGGGCGCGGTGCAGGGTAGGCGGACACGTGGGCCACCCTTGGGCGGAGTGCGCCGCCTCTAGGCCTTTCACTGGGAATTTTGTCCGTTTTCCCTATACAAGGAAAGGAAGGAGTGCAAGCTCGCTTCTTGCAAAAGAGATCCCTATTTCTTGTCCTGATTAATACTGACATTTCTGAAATGATGCTATTAGGACTAGTTCAATGCTTAAACCGTATGAGTTCATCCATTTGGTGCTAAAGCAGGAATTTAGTTCGTTTGTGCCATCAATATTTTCAAAGACTCTTAGTTAAGGAAGGAAAATGCAAATGTGAAACAAAAAGTTCATTTTCTTATCCTGGATAGCACCCTCTATCTGAAATCCCTGCCTGCTTTGCTAACGCCTGGGCCTGTGCTGCCTGGGCCTGTGCTGCCTGAGAATTCCTAACAGGGTATTAAAATGTCTTGGCACGTGGTTGAACCAGACAAGGACTTGAGGTCAGCCACGTCTTTATCATCTTTGTGTCACCATTGCTAACACCATGCCCAATGTGTAATAGACAAGCAAGAAATGCTTAGTGATTTGATACATTTCTGTCAATGGCTGAACCCACAGCTCTTGATCATGTTTCGTAGCAACCCCTGCGAGTGTCTCAGGAGGGCTCAGGGACCAGAGAGAAGAGTTGCAATGTGGCGTCTGGTTTCATTCCTCTTCTCCAGCCCCACAAACCCACCCACCCACCCCGACCTTCGGAAGCACTCCCGCCTCCCCCCGGCCCCATGCCTTTTCAGCTGTGGATAGTTGGATGCTGCTTGACCCTACCCTGATGATGCACAGAAACCCCCCAGGGGTCGTGTTGCATGGTAAAGAGAATGCTTTCTTTACCTTTTGTCAAATAGTGTTAGGCTATTATCAAGAGACAGCGAGATGGGAGAGTTCACAGAGTTTTTACTGAAGCAGCTTTCTCAGCTTTTATCTTGTGGCATCTCCTTCTGCCTCCGCATATTCTTTCTCCCATTCAGGGCCCCCTTACAACCCTCTATTATATTATTTCAATGAAGGAGGTGGAGAACTGGATTAAGAGACAAATCTGAGTGATGGTGCTTCATATAAAATAAAAATGAGAGCTAAACTTCAAAACACAATGCTCTAGCCCCCCGCCCCAAGATATTTTTACTCTTAAATTCTCACAAAACCCTGTAGTCATATCAATTTTTTAAAAAAATGAGACATTGGAAGCTCAGAGAGATAAAACAAAATAAGGTCATTGTATTTGTCCGTTTTCACACTGCGGATAAAGACATACCCGAGACTGGAAAGAAAAAGGGGTTTAACTGGACTTACAGTTCCACATGGCTGGGGAGGCCTCAGAATCATGGCAGGAAGTGAAAGGTACTTCTTATGTGGAAGTGGCAAGAGAAAATGAGGAAGAAGTAAAAGCAGAACCCCCCGATAAACACATTAGGTTTCATGAGAATTAATTCACCATCATGAGAATAGCACAGGAAAGACGGGCCCCCATGATTCAATTACCTCCCCCTGAGTCCTTCCCAAAACACATGGGAATTCTGAGAGATACAATTCGATGTTGAGATTTGAATGGGATCACAGCCAAATTTTATTATTCCACCCCAGTCCCTCCAAATTTCATGCCCTCACGTTTCAAAAGCAATCATGCTTTCCCAACAGTTCCCCAAAGTCTTAACTCATTTCAACATTAACCCCAAAGTCCACAATCCAAAGTCTCATCTGAAACAAGGCAAGTCCCTTCTACCTATGAGCCTGTAAAATCAAAAGCAAGCTAGTTACTTCCTAAATACAATGAGGGTACAGGTATTGAGTAAATACAGCCATTTCAAATGGGAGAAATTGGCCAAAACAAAGGGGTTACAGGGCCCATGCAAGTCTGAAGTCCAGTGGGGCAGTCAAATTTTAAAGCTCCAAAATTATCTTTTTTGACTCCAGGTCTCACATCCAGGTCACTCTGATGAAAGAGGTGGGTTCCCATGGTCTTGGGCAGCTGCATCCCTGTGGCTTTGCAGGGTACATCCTTCCTCCCAGCTGCTTTCATGGACTGACATTGAGTGTCCACAGCTTTTCCAGGTGCACAGTGCAAGCTGTCAGTGGATCTACCATTCTGGGGTCTAGAGGATGGTGGCAGTCTTCTCACAGCTCCCCTAGGCAGTGCCCCAGTATGGACCCTGTGTGGGGGCTCTGACCCCACATTCTCCTTCTGCACTGCCCTAGCAGAGGTTCTCCATGAGGGCCCCGTCCCTGCAGCAAACTTTTGCCTGGGCATCCAGGTGTTTCCATACATCTTCTGAAATCTAGGCAGAGGTTCCTGAACCTCAGTTCTTGACTTCTGTGCACCTGCAGGCTCAACACCATGTGGAAGCTGCCAAGGCTTGGGACTTCCACCTTCTGAAGCCACGGCTGGAGTGGCTACGACAGTCACAAAGCTAGTAAGTGATAGAACAGGGATGTGAATTTGGTTGGACTGGCTCCAGAGTCTGTAGTCCAAATTATTCCTCCTGGATAAGACGTAGTTTGGAGTGCAGAAAGTCTCACCTGCCTCCCTTTTCAGTTAATGGATGTCTCCAGGAAGCCTCCTTGGTCCTACCTGCAAAGATAGGTCTGAAACCCAGTGGTAAGTGCTTATCAAAGCCTATCTCTTTAAGGAAACCAAATTTATTTTATAGCTAACTCCAAAATGCCATTAAGTGATGCTTTGCTCCTGCATTTTCAGAAACTAAATCTGGTACCCGTGACAGGGTACATTGCTGTGTATCTTGGGCAATACCAGGCCAAAATAGAGGTTTTTGGAAATTTGAATCACAGAAAATAAGCGGCTACCTAGCGCTTTCTTGTATCCTGAGGAAACGGCTATGATAACATTTATGCACTCAGTATTATCAAATAAAAGTTAAATCAGATGCCATCAGTTCTAGACACAGTTTCATTTCAGGGACTAAATTCCCTCAAGGTGAGTATCAGAACTATACGTTTTATATCTGTCTGTACTTCCCATATTGTGGGCATCAAAAAACACAAAGCTTACCTAGGATTCATATATTTCTTTACAAAGGACCTTTTCTCTGCATGGGTGGGAAGGCAAGGGAGACAAAGTATCTTTTAGTATCTTTTAAATTAAAGGAGAAGTCAAATGTTCCTTGTTAGCTTTTCCTCTTTTCTGTAATTTTCAAGCAAACAATGAAGAACCTTGGGTGAAATAATGTTAAAACGACCATAAAGACAAGACTTATCTAGGACAATATATTAAAATACTAATTTAATAGAGCTTTTGAACTAGGTCAAATGTGTTTTTCAGGTATTTCCATAAACCTTCCATTGCCTGCACTGGGATTTGCGAGTGAGAATTGGAGGACACCATTTGCCCTAGTTTTTGTTTTTGTTTTTTTTTTTTTTTTCATCCTGATGACCCTTTACAACCTCCAGTCAAATTCCTTCCAAATTAATATTTCTGGATTTACTTATACCTACTATAGCATCGTTTTAAACATTTCACTTTAACCTGCTTCCTAGAAAATGCCTCTTATTTTTATGCAATCTTCCTAATGTGAAGTTTTATTAATGCAAACTGAAACTGAGTATTTCCTCATCTTTATTTGCCATAGTAAATTAGACCATAGTGGAAAACAATAAATTTCAACTGGTCATGATTCATTTGTATGTCTTTCATATTATATTAGTGAAATTTGTTGTAACGAAAGCATACTGGTAAGGATAGCAGCACTTTCAAGGCATTTCCTACTCAGTGTTTTCAAAGCAATCATCCTCGTATGAATCATATCTCAACACGTAAATGAGCTGTCATTTTCACCAAACAGCCTGACTTCAGATTACCTAGAAAAAATAAGCCTGACTAATATGTATATCATATTAGTACATTAGATTGGTACTTCTTAGAGCCAAAGTTCCTTTCTAACAAATAACATTTAAGTAAGTGCTATTGCCAGGTCTTGAGTTTTCTAGCACAGGGAAATGATGGAATTAGCTGACTCTTCTTAAGTCTCAAACTTAATGCCAGAAAGAAACTTAAACATGGAGAAAAAGCCAAACATTAGAGAATAACAACAAAGTACAGTCATGGCAATTCCATAGTATATAAAGGACATATTAATGTGATTTAAGAGTAGTTAGAAAGTAAGAGGAAAAAGGAGAAAAAATGGGGAGAAATCTCAAAAATTCAATTGTTTACAGATAATAACTTAACTTAAACTATATTTGCTTCAAGGATCATGTAAGAGAGAGAGAGACAGAGAGAGAGAGAGAGAGAGAGAGAGTGTGTCTAAGTAAAGTAAGTATTTCTTTGTCTTTCAGGAAAATAACCAGCTGTTGGAAATAGGTCCCTTATCTAAATAAAAATATCCTGAAACTAGCTTCTAGAATCCTCCAATGTCATCAACTCTAAATATATAAATCAGAAGGATTTACCTTAAAATGAATAGTGTTATTACAATATACAAAACTGGATCAATTAGTCAATCTAAATTCTTGACAGTTGATGGGAAATCACACATACACTACATAAAAGTAGTATTAACACAGCCCTTTTTGCACTGTCATCTTTCTGACTTGAATCTATTCTGCAATTTCATAACCACATGACAAATATTACCAGGCCCATGCCAAAAAAAAAAATTCCTGAGAGACTTTGTCAAAGAGCTTGCAAGCATAAAAAATAGAGAGGATCTCTGTGTATCATTGCAATAATATTTTATTAACCTAAAGACCACTACTAATATATTTGAAATTCTACAGTATTTCTTTAAGAAGTACAATATCTATTACTTAAAAAAAAAAATTTCACAACATATTGTGCCAAATAAACCAGTGGTCCAGAACACTTTGTCATTCTTGGTGAAACTGCTGTAATACTGACTTCATCAAATAACAAAGTCATTTCTCTTTTGGCAAATCCCTTTGAGTTAGAGACATGCACCAATATCCTAGATGTTTACTAAAGGTACTTCTCCTAGCACCAGAAAGCATATTGATCTAGTAAAATTTAGTGGAAATTGTTTCGAAGCAGCTCTCTCACAAATGATACAAAATTCTGTTTTTTCTACTTTTTAAGCTACATGCATTGCACTTAGTTTTTCTGACTATAATACAAAAGAAGAATTGAGTAATGCAGCTATCAAAAGGTATGCATATAAAATCAATTTTCTAAAAACCCAAGTGCAGAGGTTTGGCTGGTCAGATGTATCCCAAGAGATTGATTTTTTAGAATTCTCTTTTCCAAATTTGAGAACATTGATATAAAATATGAACACCTCAGTATAGCACTTGGGCTTATGTGAAAATAAACTAAGTTACAAATAGTATTAAGGAAACTATGTTCAGGCTACAGACCATAAGGACTGTTGACATTCTCAATTCCATATCCCTGGTGAGCAGGACAGTGTCTAGAGTGGAGTAATTATGTAAACATTTTCACCTTGGACTCTTTGTGCTTGCTGCTCCTCAGCCCAGGGTGTGCTTTCTCGCAGAGGGCCTCTCAAGCTGCTGTAGTTTTGGTGAGAACTGTATGTGTTGGTATGAAATGGTTAGCCATTAAAACACTGGGCAGCTGCAGGTGAGAGCTTATGTTTGACAGTAGCAAGGAAGAAGACATATAAAGTCGATGTCTTGTTAACAAAAGGGTAACAAGTAGTACTTTTTCACAAGTAGTACTCGACTGAAAAGGATTATTTTCTTAAAAATAGGTAGACAGAGCCCATTATCATTTATCCCATCATACAAATGCAGGCAGCCATGAATAACTGAAGTAAGAAATCAAAAAACAAGCATAGGAAGAAAATGAACATCATATGGATCTGTGCATTAATCACTTAGGGAATATAGTAGCCTGAAGTAGATAGAGAACTACATTTAAGGAATACTACTTAAAATGTGAAACCTCACCAATTTTAAACAGATAGGCTGCCAACTCTCTGCAATTATGATAGCTTCACAAAATTGATGTGACTTCAAATCAGAACAGCATGAGACAGAGAAGATCATTTACAAATTACATAAAAGTAGGAGGGGAGAGAGAGGAAAAAATGATTTGTTCCATTAGCTAAGTTGACTGGGTCTTTTTGTGTTTTTCCATTTCCAAGTTAGGAGAGGTTGGTTCTAATGCCAGAATTATGGTCAATATTATTTGCAGTTGGTTGGACATATGTGCATGAGCAATAAGAACTTGGTAAATTTCACATAAGTTGTTGTACACCGTCAGTTTATATTTCATCTAATCCTTTAAAAAAGGAAGTTAAGTCTCGAGTTAAAAGGATCAGTTCAAGTATTAAAGATCTCCAAGTGGACTCATTAGACTCAAATTCAGGTTGATTCAAATTCAGGTGTGCTCAAATTCAAGGTTAGACTCAAATTAGACACAAATTCAAGGTTCTGCTTACTCAGAAAGAGCAGATCTTAAAAACAGCAAATCTCACTGAGTGATGCTTATTCAAGTCTAATTACTGCTCGTGCATGCAGGCTGACTCATAACACAGGCGGTCATAGGGAAGGAGCGGCCATCACTAAGCACTACTATGTGCTCCTCACTCCTCATCATCCTTTGCCGCCAAGCACCAAGGAAAGGTATGTGGGATGCCTCTGCCCACTGCCCCTTCTGCTCTTTTCTGATGGTTTTTCTCCTTCAAACTGCCCTTGATGGAAACCTCATTTGATACATGTTGGGCACAAAGGAAAGGAGAGAATTCAGAGTCACCTGTGGGTCTCTTGCCCTCTGGCCGTTTTTCTCTGACCTGTCATCAGTGAAGGCCTGGGAAATACTGTGGACTCAGAATTAAAACATTTTCCTTGGTTGAGGCTAAAATGTAGGTTAAAAGTCCTGTAACTCTTGGGAAGAATCTCCACCAATTAACAGAAAATCCTCCTTCCTCCTGTCCCCACTCTCAGGACTCCCAGGGAAAATGCAAGTTGTTGGGGTAGAAAGATGGCATGTTCAGCATGACTGGCAAAAATTTGGCCTGCCTCTGGCTCTGATCCTGCAGAATAACAATTCTGTAATAAATAAGGCACCAAGCCAGAGATACTGGCCAAAGGAATTTACAACTGGGAATAGGGAGTGGGGTGACATTACCAATAGGCAACAGTCCAAGGCCTGCAAAGTAAGCAGTACTGACAGAATTCCATCTCTCTCTAACCCACTGTTTTCTGCAAAGCAAGCACAGCAACTATTTCAGAAGCCCTCACTCCAGACTGGGCATACGTCTTCTCAGTTATTCTAGCAGGAGTGGAGAGGGGGCTCTTGCAGTTGCTACCATCTGCAGGTAGTAATCAGGATTTAAGATAGTTAAGGAGAGAATTTCTATATGGCAGATGTACCTGACAGCAATAACATAACCTAAGCATACCTTGAGAATGACCCTATGATCTAAAAAGAATGTGTGTTCAGAGTTTCAAACTAAGGAATCTGGGAGTTGTCAACCTGAAAATTCATTTCTTATCTATGAGCAACATCTAAACCCCTAGCCCATTCTGTGGAAGGCAGGCCGTAGAGGGGATGGAGGCCCTTTGTTTTGGGTTAAACGAAGGTGGCCAAGTAGAGGTTGCTAGGGGTAGGGTACTAAGTGAAAATGCTATATAAACTGCTTTCTTTTTTATAAGCCATTGTGGTTCTCCTACCCAGCGCACTGCCAGTGGACCCCTTGTATTAAGTCCTCTTAATAAACCCTACGTCTTGTTTGCTGGCTCCAGGTCCCTTCTTCGGCCTTTGAACCTGGTGCCTTCCCTACTAAAGTTAGTAGGGGGCCAGCATGACAACTTCATGTTACTCCTTCGGTTCCCCTCCCAGCGTTACAGGGCCCACCACATTGTCAGCTGGTCCTTGGGTCAGTGGTGGGTAATGTAACGATCCCTTGTGATACCTTCTCTGCAATATTCCCTGCACCAAAAAGATTACCAGTCTCCAAAGCCATGATTCTTTGGTTGCTCTGAACACTTTCCAACTGTTTTCTGAATGGACAAAAGCTGGAACAATAACCAAAAGATGAAAGTGCCATTTCCCCACCTTATGAGGTAATAGTCTCATGGCAGTGACTGATAGCTGGCTTCCCTGCACTGTCCCTGACTCTTCCTAGCCTTTTTTCTGCATTTTCTTACTTCCTTCTTGCCAACTCATCCCCCTCAGAAGTCCAAATGTAATTAGAACTGTCAAGAAAGATTCCAAAGTTCCTCGCTGTATCCTGTGCATCTTTGGGGCCACTGCCACTGTCAATACATTCCTTCTAAAGGGACAGGGGGCAGAGCTACAGGGACATGGCACTTTCGCTCCGACTCAACCTCTGTCACCCCTGATGAGCTCTCCCAATGCTCACGAATCTTGGGGTCCAAGGCCTCTTCTCTTCTCCATCTCCTTCTCTCCATATTAGGGGTAATCTGGAAGGCTTTGGAAGAATGGGGAGTTATGTTTCCTACAATGCTTTGGGGAACTTTGTTGGCTGCTCAGGAGCCAATAGAAAAATGTACCTACTGTGCCCCTGCTTCATTTTGAAGCTGGTGCTTCCTTTCCTTTGGATCCATGCTCTGTTTAACCCTGTTTTCAGAACTTTGCAATGCTAGAAAATGTTTGGAAATTTGCTCATTTACTAACAGGGTAATGAGCATGTGTGTGTGTGTGTGCGTGTGCACACATATGTGTTTCTTGCAGTTTTTCAGATTTTGGCAGTTTGCCACATAGACATGACCATAGTGTCAGAAATTTATCTTTTAGAATCATGAACTTTTTCTTGGGAGCTAGTTTTGATGTGAGCATCTGAAGTTCTGAGTGAAGGAAGGAACCAGCATGAAGAGTGTAAAATCTACTTTTTTAAAACCAGCTACAACTGTTTCCCTATTTTTAAACAATTAGCCATCTAATGAATTATTTATCCCTAGGTTATATTCTTGCTGATTATCATGAGGAAAAGGGCTATTCAGATAATTTGGGAAAATTCCCACATACATAAATGAGTAAACTTCATTGCACATAATTCTACTAAGAGTTCCTATATTCCCACTTAAAACTTTAGCACTGTTGCTTTTTCAAAATTTTGCCCTTGACTCTTACCTGATTCTGATAAAGTTTTCAGCATCATAACTGCTGTTTTTTTTTAATAAATGATTTAAGTTTGCTCCAGTTTATAAATCAGATTTGCTCCCAGTTTCTTAATTCTTGAATAGTTTCCTCTGCCTAACCATTTTCAAGGAAACTGAATATTTGTGTTTATCTGTAATCGTGTAGCATTACCAGCTCTATTCAAATTTTAGTGCACAACAAATTTTCTGCTTGTAAAAATGACTCATTTTCTGTATATTTTACTTCTGAGATGGTATAATTAATGCAATGCTAATTGATCTGAATGCTGGGTCCCCAGTATAAACTAGGCAGGCATGGGCAAGACTCTCATATTCTATGTTACACGTTGTTTTAACTATTCCCCGATTGGGGTTAGAAAGTCATGACTTCTGAATATCTGAGAGAGAGAGAGAGAGAGAGAGAGAGAGAGAGAGAAATAGCATTTAACTAAGAGTGCCACAAATCTGATTCTGCCTCTAACTAGCTGTACTACGGAACCCCAAGAAACTCACTTGGCTTCTCCTATATCACTTGTCTCATATGCTAATAGTGGCTTGTCATCATGGATCCCATGTCTTTAATAATCTGATGAAAGCTATGGACCATCATGAGAAATATTATCATAGCCATAAAGTTCCCTAGACAATTTTAGAGACTCATGTGCCCAAAGTTAAGAATATTCACACCAGAAGATAAGGTTTCTTCTCTTCCTCACGTTCCATGATATTAAGTCTTGGTAACTGCTATTGGAAATGGTCTCTTGCATTTTCTCAGTCTATTCATAAGGTTAGTGGCTGAGGGTGGCAAATGAGTTGTCTTGTATCCAAGGAAGCTTTGAATACTATCAACTACAGTGCGAAGAGAATGCTCAAGATCTCTACATAAAATATAAATGTGTTTAATAACAATGATTCTATTACTGATGCGGTGGATTTACTCAGTTTGACTGCCTTTCACACAATATGAAACTTTTCTGGAGACTGCGATGTGATAATTAATAAGAAAATTTCCTTGGAAACTATAACGTGCTTTACAAAATGTAGCCAATTGTTTACTTCTGAATTTGATGACCTAAATTAATACTATAAAGACATTAAATTGTTCTATGGTAATATCACTACATACTTAATTTTAACCAAGTTCGATAACTATCCCGCTGGATCTAGGGGAAAATAATCAGCTACAGTTACGAGAAGTTTTTGAAGAAACATAAAAATTTAACAGTACACCTTCTCTGATATTTCCTTCTCCTTTATTTTAAACTTCCCTTCTTTCCTTAAACATTTATTGACCCTTGACATATCAGACAGTACCCTGTGAACTATAGCAGCATTCCCCAACCTTTTTGGCACCAGGGACCAGTTTTGTGGAATGAGGTGGGGGTACGAAGGGATTGTTTCAGGATGAAACTGTTCCACATCAGATCATCAGGCATTAAATTCTCATCAGGAATACGCAACCTAGATCCCTCGCATGTGTGGTTCACAATAGGGTTTGCACTCTTGTGAGAATCTAATGCCTGTGCTGATCTGACAGGAGATGGCACGCAGGCGGTAATGTTAGTTCGCTCACACCTTACCTCCTGCCGTGCAGCCAGGTTCCTAACAGACCAGAGACCAGTACCTGTCTGCAGCCCCAGGAGTTGGGGACCCCAGAGCTATAGTACAGGGCAGGTACCGTGTAATTCCATGGTACATGAGTTAAGCTATACAATTGCTGTCAAAAAGCTCTAACACTGAAAATTTCATCTAGTTCAACCTGTGAATATACTGTATAGTCCCTTCTACAACCACTGATTGAGTGTTAGCTTCCTGCCAGGTACTATAGCAAATGCATGTGAACTTTGTTCTCAAGTGTTTCTGTTGTTTTGAAAGGAGACTAGCATGCAAACTAATGATCTCAATACATAGTGCCATCTTCTGCCTCTGCCTGCAAAGGTGGCATAGACAAGGGAGCAGGGAGTACAGGAGGAGTAAGCCACAGTGGCTCCATGCATACCATATAAAAGTCCTAGGACTCCAGTGTTGTAAATAAGTCTTCAAGACCATGTTGTTAAACCTTTTCATTTTACAAATGAAAAAATTGAATCCCAAAGAGTGACAGTGACTTATAAAAGGTTGCATAGTCAGTTAACACAGAACTAGAACTCAAGTCACCTTACAGTGTGCATTTTCAGCAACGGAGATATTACCCCATTAAGGTAAAAATTGGTTCTTGGGGAAAAAAATTAAAGTTTACAATGGTCACCTCCTATCTCAGTCTGTTTATGCTGCTGTAACAAAATGCCACAAGCTGGGTAATTTATAAATAATAGAGACTTATTGCTCATGGTTCCTGAAGCTGGGAATTCCAAGATCAAGGAGCCAGCAGGTTAGGCATCTAGTGAGGGTTGGTCTCTGCTTCCAAGGTGGTGCCTTGTTGCTGCATCCTCCAGAGGGGAAGAACTAGACAGTGAACCAATTCTCTCAAGTCCTTTTGTAAGAACCTGAATCCCATCCATGAGGGCTGCACCTATATAATTCAATTCATTCTTACCACACTCAACTAATTTTTGTACTTTTAGCAGAGAGAGAGTTTCTTCATGGTGGCCAGGCTGGTCTCGAACTCCTGATCTCCACTGATCTTCCTGTCTTGGCCTCCCAAAGTGTTGGGATTACAGGCATGAGCCACCATGCCCAGCCTTACGTTCAATTCGTTCTTAAAGGCTCCAAGTCTTTTTTTTTTTGAGACGGAGTTTCACTCTGTCGCCAGGCAGGAGTGCAGTGTTGTGATCTCAGCTCACTGCAACCTCTGGCTCCCAGGTTCAACCGATGCTCCTGCCTCAGCCTCCTGAGTAGCTGGGATTACAGGCACTCTCCACCACACCCAGCTAATTTTTGTATTTTTAGTAGAAACGGGGTTTCACCATGTAGGCCAGGATGGTATCAATCTCTTGACCTTGTGATCCGCCCACCTCAGCCTCCCAAAGTGCTGGGATTACGGGAGTGAGCCACTGCGCCCGGCCACCAAGTCTTAATACTATCACATTGACAATTCTGTTTCAACATGACTTTTGGAGAGGACAAAAATGTTCAAACCATAGCACCTCCAAAGAACCATAGTACATAAACAGATATATAGTATATCTATAGTGTTGAATTTTCATGGGATGAAGGACAATTATGAAAAACATAAACATCTAAAAGACTTCTTGTGGGGATGAGTAGAGCACTAATTTTACAAAAGCTTGAGAAACTCATAGTCGGGCCACTGTTCCTTCTATAGTGACACCTCATCTTTACTCCATCGTCCTGAATATTATTTTATTTATTGTTTAGCTTTCTCTTCTCTCCTCTTCATATTTTCTCCTTTTCTTTTTCTTTAATCAGTTCTTCCTTCCATTCCACCATTATAGTTTTATGAGGGCTAATTTGTTTTTGATTTGTGTAAATGTCAGGGGTACAAGTACAGTCTTGTTATATGGATATATTGTGTGTTGTTTAAGTCTGAGCCTTTAGTGTATCCATCACTTGAATAATGTACATTGAACCCACTTGGTAATTTCTCAACCTTCACAATCCTTCCACCTTCCCAAGTTTCCAGTGTCTATTATTCCACACTGTATGTCCATGTGTACACATTATTTAGCTCCCAGTTATAAATGAGAACATGTGGTATTTGACTTTCTGTTTCTGAGTTGTTCCACTTAAAACAATGGCCTCTGGTTCCATTCATGTCATTGCAAAAAGACATGATTTCATTCTTTTTGATGGCTGAATAGTATTCCATTGTGTATATATACCACATTTTCTTTATCCCGTCATCTATTGATGAACACTTAGGTGATTGAATATCTTTGCTATTGTGAGTAGTGCTGTGATAAACACAAGAGTGCAGGTGTCTTTTTGAAATAATGGTTTCTTTTCCTTTGGTTAGATACCCCTTAGTGAGATTGCTGAATTGCATGGTGGTTCTATTTTCAGTTCTTTGAGAAATCTCTATACTATTTTGCATAGAGGTTGTAATAATTTACATCCTCGCCAACATCTGTTATTTTCTGCCTTTTTAATAATAGCCATTCTGACTGGAATGAGATGATATTGTAAGGGCTAATTTGTTTTCAGTGGATTACTCATGTTCAGGCACTATGCTTTCTAATATGGGTGACTATTTGTGAAACAGGAAATACAATCTCCCAACTTTGTTTTTTTATCTAAAAAAATAAATTCTTATTTAAAAATCAAATGCATAAAGGCATTTTTACTTAATGTTTGTTTGTTTGCTTTTTAGATGGAGTCTTGCTCTGTTGCCCAGGCTGGAGTGCAGCAGCAAGATCTCAGCTCACTGCAACCTCTGCCCCCTGGGTTCAAGTGATTCTCCTGCCTCAGCCTCCTGAGTAGCTGGGACTACAGGCATGTGCTACCACACTCAACTAATTTTTGTATTTTTAGCAGAGATGAAGTTTCTCCATGTTGGCTAGGCTGGTCTTGAACTCCTGAGCTCCGGTGATCTTCCTGCTTCGGCCTCCCAAAGTACTGGGATTACAGGCATGAGCCACCATGCCCGGCCTTGCATTTTTTACTTATTATTGAAAAAAATCTTTTATGGTTAGTTATTCACCTATTTATGTACATATATACAGTTGGAGTTCATTCCAAGGGCTTGCAGTTGAGCTCTCATTCTTCTATTTTATTATCTATATATGTATATAAATAGATGAAATAGATATTAATGACACCAGGCATGGTGACTCACACCTGTAATACCAGCACTCTGGGAGGCCAACGTAGGAGGATCACTTGAGCCCGGGTGTTTGAGACCAGCCTGGGCAACACAGGGAGACGCTGTGTCTACAAAAAATAAACAAAAATTAGCCAAGTGTCATGGTGTGCACCTGTAGTCCCAGCTACTTAGAAGGCTGAGGTGGAAGAATTGCTTGAGCCCAGGAGGTAGAGGCTGCAGTGAACTGAGATTGCACCACTGCACTCCAGCCTGGGCAACAGAGCAAGACTCTGTTTTAAATAAATAAACAAATAAATAAATAAATAAACAAATAGACTTAATGAGCAATGAGCATTTATTATGTGTCTGGCACTAGTGCTTGCTTTACATGAGTTTACTCTCATAATCCTCACCTCACCCCTATGAAATAGATGTGACTGTTATCCAAATTTGATGAACAAGTAAACTGAGGCACCAAAAATATTCAAAGTCACACATCTAATAGTCAAAGCCACACATCTGATAAGTGCAGCTTCAGGATCTGCATCCTGGCAGTCTGGTGCTAGTGCACAAGCTTTCCCCTCCACACGATCCTGATGATTCTTACTCAAACTTGGAGACTTTGTAGGGGCTTGCACAGTTGAGCTTGTGTTTTCCTGATCGCTAACATAGGGGTCTTAGGACCCAGTTCCTGATGTCAGCTGTAAATGTATTTCCAAGAACTTGCAAAATTCAGGGAGATGAAATGGCTGTGGGGAGGGATGATGATGGACCCTGCACAAAGGTGGGATTAAGAATTCTGAAAAGCACAGGAAAATTCATATTGGAAAGATGATGGGATGTACTCCAGAAGTCAAGAGTCAAGAGTTGTTATGGGAACAGCAATGTGCAAACATGCCTAATGTTGAACTGGCTACTTACAAGTGACACCTTGCAGGGAGGACATGCCCTCTATGTCCTGATGAGAAGAAATGCTAGACTGCTGAAGAGCCCTACCTCCAGAGACCAGACCCTGCCCAAGGTCCCACTGGTCTTCATTAAAAGCAGCATGTCAGTTAGGATCCAAGGGAGGCAGATGACAAGACAGAATCAGACCTGTAAGAGGTATATTAACAGAAACACCTGAGAAGGCTGAAAGGGCAGGGAGCAGGAGTAGAGGAGAGAATCTTTGGCCTGTGATGCAGCCTGATTCTTGTAAATGGAGAAAGAGAAGGAAAGATGACCGGATAGGAGGAGCCATAGATGGTTCAGAGCAGCTGACAGAAAACCTCAGCTAGGCCAATGAGAAACTCTGGCAAAATGTGATCATTAGAGGTCTGTTCTGTACTGGGCAGAAATGGCTGAGGTCTGTTACTGCCACCATACTTGGTCTTGGGCTGGGAGCAATGGCCTTTGTTGTAAATGCCAGGACAAATCTGAAGGTGTGGCAGCCAGGGTCATTGGCCAACTGAGCTTCTCAAGGCAAGATCCCTTGAAAGGCAATCTGAGGGGTGCACTCCCATGACCACCACAGACGCTTACTTTGGGCTATTTTCAAACACTTCACTAGGTGTCACTAACCCCACTGAAAGGTGGAGAAACATGCTCAGTGAGGGTGAGCAACATTTCAGAAATCACACAGCTTGTAAATGGAAGATGGGATCTGAACCAAAGTCTTTCTGTTTCTGTTTGAACACATGGCCTCTCCAAGATATTTATAACCATATTGAGGTGCTTAATAAACCTGTGAATTAGGTAAGGGAAGTTTTGAATTACCACAGGGCAGAGGGGAGACATTTCAGACAGCATAATTTCATCAATAACCTCAAGCATGAAAATCGAACTAGCAGAAACTGCATGTGATCAATTCAGAGAGTAGGTCATTGACATTCATGATTTAAAATTAATGGTTTCAACCATTTGTGAGACTCCCTGGTTTGTAACTTAAAATAAATTCAAATTTTATTAATACATACAGTCGAGTATTCCAGGAAGAAGCAAGTTGATATTCCTGAAAGGCTAGGCTTAGCCAGAGAGAGAACCTCATAGCTAACTTAGGAACCTTGCCTCAACTTAGCTTTCTTATCCTGAGTCATTGTCTCACATTCAGAAATGTTCATACGGTGAAACAAGCTCTATTTCTTTTTAAAAAGTGGCCAGAAAAGATGCTGCTAATGCTAATGATGGAAGTGAAATACCTAAAGGAGTCCTTAGCTAAAAATGAAAAGTTTTAGATGAGTTAGAGTGTAATGCCAAATTTATCTGTGGACAGAGTCATACCCCAAAGGGGTTACCATGTGGTCCTATAAGAAAAAGACATTTGAGACCCCATTTCCAGACAGTACTCTGACTACCACCAAAATTGCTCACTGAGCAAGGGAGAGATCTTTAAGGGACTAAAAAGGAAGAGGCCAGTTGGCTGCATTTTATGTGAAATCTTGTAGGCAATGATGATACGTGTGAATTTGAGGGATTCTTAAAGGTCCTATACTTGTCTCAAAAAAGGTCAAGGATCCACTGTATTGGGTTTCTTGATTTCTCTCCATAGACCTCCCCGCTTAGTGTTTTCACTTCAGAAGATGGTCCCACCATTCACGCAAATGCTCAGGCTCAGAAACTCAGCCTCTCCCTTGATGCTGTTTTCCTTATAGCAGACATTAAATTCTCCAGCAATTTTTTTCAGCTCTAAATGGAAAATTTATCCTACATTACAGTCACCTCTTTTCTTGTCACCTCTACCACAATTACTCTTTCCTAAACTGCCACCATCTCCTAGAAGAGCGTCCTGGATGATCTCCCAGTTTCCGTAATTCCCCTGAGAGATCGTCCTCCCCACAGCATCCACAGTGATTGTCGGGAAGCCTAAGTCAGAATGAGCAAACAGGAAAAAGCCTTCAATCATTTTCTACTTGATTTAGAAGAAGTCCAAAGTCCAATATAATTTCCAGTTAATTGTAACAACCTATGGAGAAAACAAAATCAGATAGTTACAAAGCATGAGTAGGAGAGGCTAATATAAAAGGGTAGACAAGAAGGCACATCTAAGAAAGTGGTGTTTGGAAGAAAACATCCTGTTCATGGCCTATAAAACCATATGTGATCTAGTCTTTGGATTCCTTTCTGACTTTATGTCCTCCCATGCTCGCTCACTCTGGTGTAGCCACGCTGGCTTTTGGGCTTTCTCGAACATGACAAATACGCTTCTACCACAGGGCTTTTGCATTTGCCTGGGACCCTATTTTTCTACACATCCATAAGGCCTCTCTTCTCTGTTCTTAGAGTCTGGAGGTCATGGACACACAGAGGCCTTTCCTGACACACCTATAACCTTGTCATTCTGTCAATCTCTACTTTCTCAACCTGATTTACTTTTCTCCCTACTGTTTATCACCGTGGCATTATAGGGAAATTTGTATATCTTTCTACTTCAGTGTTTATTTATTATCTATATCCCAGCATGGGAACATATACTCCATTAGAACAGAGAATTTGTTTTGGTCACGTCATTTCCCCAGCACCTAAAACATACATAGTGCATAGAAGGTACTCAATACATATTCATGGAATAAATAAATAATGACTGTCTGGACAAGGTGTATCCTGTCTAACTAGTTGTTTAGGAGATGCAGGCACTAGAAAGTGGATGAAGGGTTTGTGGATTAGTTAGGTGTACCAGTTCCATTTCTTCTCCTGTGGTTACCAGAGGCTTCCCTAGCCCGTGGGGGTACAGGATGTGGCCTGTCACCATTAGATATCCATAACACATTGATATACATCCTGATGGAGTGGTTTATGTGGATGGCTAGGAAGAGGAAGGTATGGGTAGAATTAAGCCATGAAACAAAGCTGGCTTTGTAGATATCACATTCTCTTAAAAAACTGAAGATTCGGGATTGCTGAGACTGATGGGTGGCACTTGCATACTTCTTTGAGTAACTTTTGCTTTGTATTATACAAGCAGACAAATTTTATTATTCCTGAAGATTTCTGTTTTTATTAAAGTTTCAATCACTTTTAAGTTGAATGTACCATATTTATATGGCTATTGCTTATTTTAAATAATAAAACATTTTACTCGCAGTTGTACAAAATATTAGCAGTAGCTGAAAACAGCACAGACTTAAATTACGCAAGAGGTAGCAAAGTCTCCTTTTCCTGAGATAAAGTTATAATAAACAGTAACATGTTGGAGCCCAGTAGCATACTCTATCTTCAAATTTTAAATGTCTATTGCCTACGTGGAATTTGGCAAACAGAGACTACTGACAGTTAAAGAAAAATATTAATTCATGTTTTAAAAGGTAATCAATAAGCAAAAATATTTACATCAAATTCAAAATGAGTTTAAAATAGGGTGACACTATTTTCATTCATTCAATAAGAACATATCATTTGTTCTATTTATTTTGTTGATTGAAATGTGATCCAATATGGAAATGTGTTGGTTATTTTTCAGCTAATATTATTCAATTTTATTAGTCTTTTAAGTCATTCAGTGGGTTATGCTTTCCACACAGGTAGTAAAAATATCAGTGATTACCAGGAGCTTGGGGGAAAGGAGAGAACACATGAGCAGAGGAGAGTTTTAGAACAGTGAAACTATTCTGTATGACAATACGATGGCAGACCACAGGCCATGATGCATTTGTCAAAGCCCAGGGAATGTACAACACAGGGAGTTATGCAACATAATATATAAATACCAGTTTATAAATTGTAACAAGTGCTTCATGCTAATGCAACATGCTAATAAAAAGACATTGTGGGGAGACAGAGAAGTTAAGAAAGGGAGGGTATATGGAATTCTTTACTTCTGCTTAGTTTTCCCTGTAAATCTAAACCTGCTCTCAAAATATAGCCTGTTAATTTTTTTAACTTTTACAACATGACACAATTACATGGGGCCTATAAGAAGTTCAGTTCAAATATAACAATACAAGTAGACTCAAAAGAATGGAAAATGGTATTCCATGTAAACATTAGAAATCACAAGAAGTAGACATTAAAAAGTAGTAAAGAAAATTACCAGGGACAGAAAGGGACATAATGATTAAAAGATTCAGTCCTGGCCTGATTATAGGCATCAGGTAGCTCATGCTGACAATCCCAGTGCTTTGGGAGGCTGAGGTAGGAGCATTGCTTGAGCGCAGGAGTTTGAGATTACAGTGGGCTGGATCACTGCTCATCAGATTGGGAGACAAATGGAGACACCATCTCTCTCTCTCTCTCTAAAAAAATAAAATAAAATAAAAAAATCCATCTACCACCAAGAAGATATAGCAATTGTTCTCTTGGGCATTTATCCCAGAGAGATTAAAAAATGATGTAATAATTCTGTATCTCAATTTCAGTCATAGTTACATGATATACATGTGATAAAAGTGACATAGACCTACACACACACACACGCACACATCTTCCAGTGTCAGCGTCCTGGTTTTGATGTTGTGCTGTGGTCACACAAGATGCAACCATTGGGGGAAACTGAGTGCAAGGGACATGGGAACTTTTCGTATTGTTATCTTTGCAATTTTCTATAAATCTATAATTATTTCAAAAGCAAAAAAAAAAAAAAAAAAAAAAAGATGCTGGTTGATAAAGTGATCTTTCACAGCATGGTTAAATGTCATCTGGGTTGATTTTGTCTTTAGCAGCCCTGCCAGCTGCTGCTTCCTGATCTCTGGAGAACTTCCTTAAGGCGGCCTCCTGTAAGCTCTGCCAGCTGTCGCCCTCTGATTTCTAATGACCCACATTGCAACGCTCCTCTACAATCTCGCCAGCTGTGGCTCTCTGGCCACCATTAAACATTTTAAAACAGTCCTCTACAACTTGTTGCAGGTGCAACTTTCTGTCAAAAATATTTCTTTCATTTTGCCTTTTTGAAGTGCCTAAGAAACTTAGGAAATTCTTTGCCTCATTTTCAGTTGGCTTGTGTAGTTACATGTCCCAAAGGAGAAACAAAAGGCAAACACAGAGAATAGGCATATAAGGATTCTACCAGTTGGTAATGAGCTGGGAACTGAATAACTGAGTATTCAGGATAGCTGGGACATCAAAGCTGACAGGAATGTCAACAGACAAGAGAGTGTCTTGATATTCACGGAACAAAGGAGCAGGGCTCCAAACATTCGACTTTGATTTAATTCAGTTGCTGATATAAAAATACTGGCTGCTCACAAGAATCACTTTGGAAACTTTAAAAAATAGCAATGCTTGTCCTACCACAAACCAGTAAGTCAGAATTTCTGATTTAATATATACCAGAGATACATGAATGTATCTATCAGATGTCACACATACCAGTGGTATGGATAGTATGTTAATGAGTGCAATGGAAGAAAGTTAAGTTTGAAAAGTGAAATAGAAAATTGTATGTGTGTGTTTGGTGGAGAGGCTGCAAATTAAAAATAGAGTGGTTAGAGAAGACCTTCTTTTCCCTCTTTTTTTTCATTTGCTACTTCATGAAATTCTCTCAGTACAATACATAATCCTGAGAAAAGGAAGTCTTGTACTATATCAATGTCAGCTTGCATTTAATAAGTCAACATTATCAACATAAGGAACTTGTCTTGAGAGTAAATATTTGTAAGTTTGAATAAGTGGGCCTGAGTGCAATCTCATAGCTAAAATGAGCCGGAAAGAAAGTGACTCACTGGAATTACTGTTTGCATAGATACTCTCTACTGATACGTTGCAATATGTTCCATAGTTCATAATATTACTCCCTCAAAGACTAAGATATTCTGAGAGAGCAAAGTTGATTTCGTATAAATCATTTTCTTTTGAAATGTAAATTGTGTTGCTTTTTATGATTATGAAAATACTATTTGATCATTATACATTTGGAAAAGGAAAGAGAAAAAAATTAAGTGTAATCTCCCTGTTAATATTTGGGTTTCTGTTCATGTAGTTATTTTTATTCATGTATACATATGTGATTTTTTTCTTCCTCCCTTTTAAAATGTACTCAAAAACATACTGGGCATGCTAGGCAAATTAATTATAAATATGTACTATATAAACTATCTACATATATACTAGTATATGTACATATATAGCTATACTATATATATAATTATACATAAAACTTTATTGAAATTTATGGGGAAATGGAATAGATGTTCTGGTGCTTTTTTCCTATTTTGCCTCAGCCATGCACACCCTTGGCTATACCCAGACCTGGTCATTATTCAGCCCTGTCCACATCCGAAGACTCAAGTTCTAACCTTTACTTTCAGACTGCAACACTCTAGTTTTTCTCTTTTCTCACTCAGCTTCTCTTGCTACATTACTTTTCAACCATACCAATTCCTTCCAGTCTCTTGAACTTTCTATTTTCTTCCCAATAGCCCCCTTCCCTCATCAGTTCCTTCTCTATTTTGCCCAGATCCTATAATCCACATCTGTGACTTCCTTTATCAACAGCTTTTCGGTCATATTCCCCAGTCTGCCAATTACGAACTAACATAACTATAACTGCACACTTTGCCAGGCTGCACAGACCTGCTGTCTTACCACTGCCAGAGAGGGCCACCTAACCTCATAGACAGGTTCTGCCATAGTCTTCCATTGATTCTCAACAATGGTGGGAATTTTGTTTCAGGCTCCTATTATAGCAACTGTCAACCTAAAAAGGTGGAAATTCTGTTCAGGCTCCTACTATAGCAATTGTCAACTTAAAAATCACAAGATCTTCATAAATTTGAGATGAAGAGGAGACTTTATTTCTGGTAAAGGTTACAGCCTGCAAGGTGGCCAGGCTGAGAAGAGTGCCTCAGGCAAAGACCAGAGCCAGGGCTTCAAAGGAAGAGAGGGTTTGTGGTAGGAGCTTTATGCTGAAGCATACATATTCAACAGGTTACAGGAGAAACTATACGTTATTCGTGAAGGTAGTCCTGACACATGCATATGGAATAAAAATGCATGTAATATATGACCCATGTTCACTTTGGGGTAGAGACATCCCACTTAAACACTAATTCATTAATTCTTTTTTTTTTTTTTTGAGATGGAATCTCACTCTGTCACATGGGCTGGAATGCAGTGGCATGATCTCGGCTCACTGCAACCTCTGCCTCCCACGTTCAAGCAGTTCTCCTGCCTCAGCCTCCTGAGTAGCTGGGATTACAGGAGTCTGCCACTATGCCCAGTTAATTTTTTGTATTTTTAGTAGAGATGAGGTTTCACCATATTGGCCAGGTTGGTCTCGAACTCCTAACCTTGTGATTTGCCTGCCTCAGCCTCCCAAAGTGCTAGGAATACAGGCATGAGTCACCGTGCCCTGCCTTAAACACTAATTCTTATTGATACGATTAGACCCTACATATTAAAGAGCCTTTTCAGGACACAAAGGCACTTAAGTCTGCAGGCTCATGTAAAGTGGCCAGAAGTGGTCCAAGGGCAATAGTCTCTTATCAGGAGAAAGTCACTAAAGTCAGTCTGTTGTCCAATCAAAGCTGTAGTTATAATTGTAGAACAGGGTTTCAGTTAGTCAGTGTCCATGAGCTGGATGAGTTGTAGTTGTTTTAATGTTGCTTATCTTGAGGCCATTGCTTGTTTCACTGCTGGAGAGAGAAAAAAACCTTATGGCAGTTAGAGCATAGTTTATTCCTTAGTGTAGGGTGCTACCTTAAGGGATGACTACACTGTAGTATAAATTGATATTACCACAAATAGTCTGTTGTATCTATTTTATAATCTCTATTTTAACATGAATACTGGTCAGTGGTTATGTCTAAATTCCAGAAGGGAACGGGTATAATGAGGCATGTCTGACCTCTCATTCCATCATGGGCTGGAACTCGGTTTTTATGCTTTTTTTTTTTTTTTTTCTCCCTGGAGTCCCTTGGCCAAGATGGGGACTGTTCAGTCATTGGGATGCTTGAGATTTTATTTTCAGTTTACTCAACCATCTCAATCCTTCTTTGGTCTCCTTACTTTCCTTTCCAAATTCTCCCCTGCCCCTCTGTGGATGGCTTTTCTTCCTACTTCACAGAGAAAACACAAGCTGTCAGATGGGAATTCCTCAGCTTTCTTCTGTATCTCAGCCATAAACTTACCTATTTCCAAACCATCCTTTCCTCCCTTTCTCTTTTCCCATTAGAAAAAAAATGACCCTCCTGTTAAGTTGTAGTCCTCTGTCCCTGTTTGAGCCATTTTTATGGTGATAATTATTTCTCCCTCTTACATTTTCCGTCATCCTCTCTCCTGGGTCCTTCCCTTGGACTAGCAGTTCTAAATCTGACTGTGCAGTGGAATCACCTATGGAGTTTCCAAAAAGGTACTGATGCCTGGGCCTCACTCTTGAACAATTTAATCAGAATATCCATCGATAGTGTCTGGCCATAGGTATTTTTATTTATTTTTGAGATGGAGCCCAGACTGGAATGTAGTGGCGTGATCTCTGCTCACCGTGACCTCCACCTCCCGGGTTCAAGTCATTCTCCTGCCTCAGCCTCCTGAGTAGCTGGGATTACAGGCATGCGCCACCATGCCCGGCTAATTTTTGTATTTTTAGTGGAGATGGGGTTTCACCATGTTGACCAGGCTGGTGTTGAACTCCTGACCTCGAGTGATCCATCTGCCTTGGCCTCCCAAAGTGCTGGGATTACAGGCGTAAGCCACCACACCTGGCCGGCCATAGGTACTTTGTTAAGCTTCTCAGGTGGTGCTACTTTGTGGTCATGGTTGAGAACCATTGACTTACTCATCTGAACATGCACAGTTCTTTAATATACAAAATCCTGCCCATTTCCTCTGTCTCCTCTTTACAATCAAATATCTTAGAACAGTTGCCCACACTTGCTGTCTCCTCCACTATCAGTTCACCCATAGTTAAATTTTGCTTTCTGCTTCCAACACTCTGAACTCTACAACCTCCTTATTCCTAAAATTAAGGACACCTTCTTCCTGGGCACTTAACCATATAGGACATTAGACATGTGTTGCTAGGATATTAGACATGTATTGCTCTTTTCTTCATGGAGAGCTTGATTTCCCTGTCTTCTGTAATCCTCCTGCTGGAGGTTTTGCTTGCTTCTCTCTCACTGCTCCCCAGTGAGTACTACCATTGTTCTGGTATCTGCCTCCTCTACCTCTTACTCTGTCAGCCTCTCATGTTTCATTGGCTGCCATGGCTTCCGCTGCCCTTGTAAACTGGTGACGCCCAAGCATCCCCAAAGTGGCAGACCTGTAGTGCCAAATTCCTTCTGAACACCTGTATTGTTATAAAAGAAAGTTTGCTTCTAAAATAAGGTAGTGCACCTGGTAACTAGAGAAAGTTAAATGTTTCTGAATAATGACGGGCTCTTAAAATTTTACAGGGCAAACACTGATCCTTTCAAAAGTATGTTTTCTGCACTCTACTCAAATAGCTCTTTGAAATTTGCTATCTTACAATTAAAGAGTATCATTTCCTTCCCTGCTGAGAACGCTCTGCTGGGAATCACTAGGGCTTCTCTCCCTAACCTCACGTTTTCCTCTTCTGCCTGCACCAGCTCCGGAGGCAGTGTTAGATTTTACTTGGGCATAAAAGAAAGCTTTTAATTTGGATGTGTTAAGGAGCTAGAGTGACCAGTTTCCACGTCCTACCAGACCTCGGATTTTGTTATATATCCCAAATGAGATCAACCTGGAAGAATGCTAGAAAACATAAAGTACGAAAAAAACTTGAGAAACCCCAGGGGTGGGGAAGAGCAGCGGTAGTATGGGAGTATGAAGTAGCTTTGGTGAACTGTAGAAGGTAGCTGAGATGCAGCTGGAGTATGAAATCGGAAGGAACATTTTGCTTTTCTTGCTACTGCTTTGGTCCAGACAGAGCCCACCTGGACACCTGCAGAAACCTAGAGCTCTCATTTAAGGGCCCTTTGAAAGAAAATCAGGGCAGCACAGAAGCTCTGTGCTTAAGAGGAGCAGAGAAAAATAAGTTGGGGCTGATTTTGGACACTGCTTTACCTGCCCCAGTTCCTCTACACCCCTGCGATGGTGAATTCTAATCTTGGAAGTCGTGGCAGGCTTGCAGTCATCCTGCTTGCAGTGGGTGAAGGGGGTGGGCCAGTAAGGGTAAAGCGTGGGAGCTGAGGAGCTGGTCTGAGGCAGGAGCACTGGTTGATTGATAAGGTTTGGGGGTTGGGGCTCTCCACCCTGGGCCTATTCACTCCTCCTCCTCTGAGCTCAATGGGGCCATGCTCTCTGAAGTTTTGCTGGACACACTAGCCTATACATTCAGGGCAAAAAGCATCTCACCAACCAACATAACAGGACGTTCAAGCTGCACTTCAAAAGAAAAACATGCTGTGTTACAGTTTGCCTAAAGTGGAACTCTTAGAACAATAGGCCAAGAATATCAGCATAGCCTGATAAGCACATACACACACACACAAAATGAGATAAAAGAAAGATATTGGCAATAAGAACAAGAAAACAAAAATGAGAAGCCAGCAGATATATTTGATATTTCCACAGTTATACTTTCAATAAAGTATGCATCATTGTGAAGAGTAAGGGAATGGATACAGCTGAGGAAGAAGTGTGCAAATTGGAAGAACACATTGGGAAAATTTCCCAGAAAAGAGGACAAGGCAAAGAAATAAAAAACATAAAAGAAAAGTTATGGAATATAGAGGACAGAAGTAGCATTTCTAAATAATAGTAGTCCTAGAAAAAGAGAAAAACAAAAAAAGCAAGGTGATGAAATATTTTAAAAAACAGTTGAAGGAATAACTGAGATAAATTTCACAACATCAACATTAAAAAAAGAAAGACCTTGGATTGAAGAGACACATAGAGTACTAAAGAGGAGAAATGAGGAAAAATGTCCCCACCTTATAGTGAAATCTAGTCACACCAAGAACAAAGAAAAAATTATAAAATCTACATATTTAGAGAGAAAAATACAAAAGAACAAAAATTATATCACCACAGAGGATAGAGTAGTGTTTTCCAAAACAAAAGGAAAAAATTTAGGAAGTAGAATTTTATATCCAGGCAAACTGTCATTCAAATGTGGGGACATTAAAAAAATATTCTCAGGCATGGAAAGCTTTCGACACCTACCCATGTAAAATTCCTTATTGAAAAGAGTTTCATATGAAGTATTTTTAAAAGAGAGACAAATCTAGGAGACTTTCAAGAGATCATGTGAAGAAAAGATGATCAATTATTTTGATTATATTTGTTGTCTTTACAGATTGCTGTGACAACTGAAGGTTTGCGGGGTATTAATCTGATAAGTATTTGAGGTAAGGGATAGGCCAAGGGGCGTGAGAGCATGCTGAAGTTCTTGTCTTTTGGGTCATTAAAATAAGACATAGAAAAAGTGAGAACAAACTGAAATAATACATAAAAATGGTAGAAACAGAAATATATTATCAGTTATTACAAAAAAGTAAATGCACTAAACATACCAGTTAAAAATGAAATATTGCCATATATATGCTGTTTACAAAAGATTGGATAAATATACTGGATACAAAGGTCAAAAGAAAAGGATATTAATAACACGTTATTAAGAAATTAACCAAAAAGATAACTGGTATACTTATAGTAATGGGGATTTTAATGCAAATTAAGGTAATGGCATAATGGTAAAAGCTTCCAGTCATTAAAAACTTAATAATACTTTCAAAATATATGAGGCAAAAATTGATACACCAGTTGGAAGAAGTTGATAAATTCCCTGTCATAATGGGAGCATCATAAGCTGGAGCAGACAAAAATAAGCAAATAAATAGAAGAACTAACAATTGAAACAGTAAGTCTGAATGAGTGGACATTTAGGAGTTCTGCCTCTAACAGGTTATAGAATACACATATTTCTCCAGCAAACGGAAAAACACTTGTAGAAATTTATCATAACTCAGACATAAAAAAGCCTCAAATATTTTAATATATAGATATTATATGAACTATGATTTTTGTGTACAATGCAAATAAGATATGTTAATAAAAGACACATCAACAATTCTCAAATATTTGGAAATTAAAAATCACATTGTTTAATAACACATGGGTTAAAGAGCAAATCACAATGAAATTCAAAAATACCTAGAACCAAATAATAACGTGTGTGTGTGTGTGTGTGTGTGTGTGTGTGTGTCTGTGTGTGTAGTATTAAGAGCAGCTTTAGGTTTAGAGACATAATGGGAAGACAGTACAGAGAATTTCCACATGCCCTAGACCATTTTCCTTTATTATTAACATATTAGGATGGCACACTGGCCACAACTGGTAAACCAATATTAATACATTATTATTATTAAACTTTATACTTTATTCAGATTTTCTCAGTTTTTCCCTAATGTTCTTTTTCTGTTCCAGGATCCTATTCAGGACACTACATTACATTTAGTCATCATGTCTCCTGAAGCTCCTGTTGGCTATGACAGTTTCTCAGATTTTCCTTAATGTTGACAATTTTGAGGCATACTTGTCAGATATTTTGTAGATGCCCGCTATTGGCATTTTATGACATACCTTCATGATTTGACTGCAGTTGTGGTTTTCTGAGAGAAAGATCACAGATTTAAAGTGCTGTCCTCATCACATTGCATTAATGGTAACAACTGTCAGCAGGATGTATCCCTGTTGATGTTGACCTTGATCATGTGGGCAAGGTAGTGTCAGGTTCTCCTCTGTGAAGTCACACCTCCTCCCTATTTCTATAATGTACTCTGTCAAAGGAAGTCGCTATGTATAGCTCATGTTTGTAGAGCAAAGAATTAAAATGCTATATTTCCACACTATTATACAAATGATACTTTGAGGGAAATTCATAACTTTGAATATTTCTGTTAGAGAAAGAGATAATCATCAGAATGAATGAGCCAGTTGTCCATCTTAAGAAGTTGAACAATGCACAACAGTATAAACTCAAAGAATAGAAGAGATGATTAAAAATCAAAGCAGAAATCAATAAAATGGAAGACAAAGTTGTCAACAACATGATAGTTACCAATAAAACTTAAAATTAGTTATCTGAAAAAGAAACTAATAAAAAAAACTCTGGAAATAATGCTCAGGAGAAGAATAGAGAAGTCCAAAAACAGTATTATGAAGTAACTGGAGTATTATGGTCCACATGGTGGGCTCCAGCTGGTAACTCTTGAGTCCTTCCTTCTTTTCTTCTCACACTGCTATTCTTAGTAGCAAAGTCATGTTTTATATTCTGAGTTGACCAACTTTGTTCAACCATAAAGTTCACCATGGTTTGTTCAACTTTCCCTTACCACAGTAAGTAAACAGACCTTAGTAGACAAGGATATTGGCTTCCATTATTAGCATTAAAACCAGGAGAGCACTGGTTTTCTGAGATAAGGTCTTGTAGATTGTGTTCTCCCAAAGCAGATGCTGACATGGGAATTGGGGAGCAGTATGTTTACTAGAGATCAATACCTGTGAAAGAAAGGGCCTGAAGCAGGATGGGCAAAAGGAGACATCCAACTGTGGTAGAGTTCCTGCAGAGTCTCAGACAATCTAGCAGGGAGCTCAGGAAAGAGTGTCCCCCATCAGAATGTCCTCCACTGGCTGAAGTGGCCATGCCTTTATACATTTGCATCTTTCAGTCAGTGGATGCCAGCTGCTTCAGGGAGGGTGTGACCTTGGGTAAACAGTTCTCTATAGCTGAGGGAGCCCCTAAAGGATTGACAGCTGGCAATCTCACTACCCAATCTTAAAGAAAATGAGCAAGACAAGAAGACTAACACTACCAGATATCAAAATACATTAAGTAACAGTAACAAAGACAGTAAGGAATAGGCATAGAGATGGACAAATATACTAATAGAACTATAACGAGTACAAAATAGAACCACCCATGTATGGGCTTTTGATTGTGCAAAACAGTATTGCAATACATTGAAAGAAGAAATGATCTGTATTTTTAGACGGAGTCTCGCTCTGTTGCCCAGGCTGGAGGGTAGTGGTGCGATCTCGGCTCACTGCAAGCTCCACCTCCCAGGTTCACGCCATTCTCCTGCCTCAGCCTCAGAGTAGCTGGGACTACAGGTGCCCGCCATCACACCTGGATAATTTTTTGTATTTTTAGTAGAGATGGGGTTTCATCATGTTAGCCAGGACGGTCTCGATCTCCTGACCTCGTGATCCTCCCGCCTCAGCCTCCCAAAGTGCTGGGATTACAGGCGCTGGGCCAAGAAATGATCTTTTAATAAAAATGAAGCTGGGTCACTGGATAGTGTATCAGTCCAGGTCCAGTGAAGAAAGCAGTTATCACATCATTTACTTCAAAAGAGAGAATTCAATGTAGGACTGTGGTAAACAAGTGTTAAAAAACTGCAACAGCAAAAAGGGCACAGTTAGAAAATAGAGATAGTGTGCAGAAAGCAGCTGTCCCTACTGGGATTTAGTAGTCCATAAGGAAGAGTTTGTGATTCTTAGAACCTAAGAGCTTGAAGGAAAGGCCCATCACAGTGGGGTCCTAGACCTCACATGAAGGGGTACTGCAGGGCTGGTGCTGATTCCTCTGAAGGAGCGCAATGAGGCTAGCTCTGTGAGCATGGAAAAAAACTAGCAACTAGAACAACTGCTATTGTAAACAAGACCATTGCTGTACCTAAGCTTCTTGCTAGAGTGACCCTAAAAGAGTGAACAGGAAGGAGCATGTGCCTAGTCCTTCTGAAACTTCTAGTCTCCTTCTAGGGCCTCCTGCTCATGAGACATCATAGAGCGTAGTATGACAAAGGAGATGCGGGTTTGTTGAGTCCCACCCTGACATCACAAAGCAGAGTACAAAGGAGTGGGTTCGTAGTCTCCAAATAGCTTGATATCCAGCACTGATATTTAAGAAAGATGTGTATATTACATAAAAATAAATCTTGATCCCTACTACATTATACACAAAAATCTATGCCAGACAGATTTTTAAATTTAATTAGGAAAGGCAAAACATAATTTATCTAGAAGAAAACATAGGCAATATAGGAGAATAGCTTTGAGAGAGGTGAAGGGGGAGAGAGAGGGAGAGTGCACACACGCAATAGCGACAAAAAGTTAACAAATAATGAATCTAGGTGAAGGGCATATTAGTGTTTCTCATACTATTTTTCAACTTTTGGTAGATTTGAAAAATTTTAAAACATTTGAAGCAAAATAAGCAAAAGAACACTGATCAATGACAATGAAAAAAATATAATAGTATCCATTCCCATGTTCTAAATTACTTTCCAGCCTGATGCACACCTGGAGACATTAGTAAACATGTTTGTTCAACACCAGTATGACTATACTTTGCCTCAAAATTAGCATAAAAGTTTTCTTTGCCAGTACAAAATAATTTAAACTTCAAAAGCAATTTGATAGTCTAAATTCTAATAGGAAGCGATATTCATTCAGTTCTTTAGAAATACGTGTAAGATAGGCCAGGCACAGTGGCTCATGCTTGTAATCCCAGCACTTTGGGAGTCTGAGGCAGGCACATTGCCTGAGCTTGGGAGTTCAAAACCAGCCTGAGCAACATGGCGAAACCTAGTCTCTACTAAAAATACAAAAAATTAACCGGGCATGGTGGCTGGCGCCTGTAATCCCAGCTACTTGGGAGGGTGATGCAGGAGAATTGCTTGAACCCGGGAAGCGAAGGTTACAGTGAGCCGAGATCGTACCACTCCTCTCTAGCCTGGATGAAAGAGCAAGACCCCGCCTCACACACACACACACACACACAAAAAAAAAAAAAGAAAAGAAAAAAAAATATGTATAAGATGATTGCATTTGACTATTTCTAGGGCCAGTCCATTTACTTGGTATTACATTTAAATTAATACCAGCATGGGGGCCAAGAATGATTTTAAAATATTTTAAACATTTACATTGTCTAAGGCAAGTCAAAAGAAAACGCAATCAAAACTAACAAATCCTTAAAAAGGCTCTTTCTCTAGTTATCTCTCTTTGTTTCTTACACATTTTACAGCTTCAAAAACCTTTCTCTAAATGCGAAACCTCCCTTACTGCTCAGCCCCGACACAGACTCACTTCTCCCCACGTAGTTTCTTACATTTTAAAATCCATTTTTTTCCTGACTCTACTATTTGTTTTTATTTTCAGTCTCAATCCTACCTCCCAGCTTCTGGCTTGCCCTAATTTTTTAATTCTTTTTACTTTTTTTCAGTTAAGATAAGGTAACTGCTGTAACAAAGGTACCCAAGAATCCAGGGGCTTGAAGGAAAAAGAATTTTTTTTTTTTCTCATGTGAACAACCCCAAGGCAGATGCTCTGGCTTTGTGATTCAGCTCTGCTCCATGTGGTCACTTCACAATCCAGGCATTTTCTGTTTTAGAGCTCCACGGTTCCCTAAAGTATTGTCATCGTCTGCATGGTTAAGGTTTGATTACTTTGGATTCCAGCAAACATAAAGGAGGAAAGTAGGATATTGAGGAGGCAGCCCACAAGTGGCAAATATAACTTCAACTTGTGAGAACTTAGTCACACGGCCACACTTAAAATACAAGGGCGCCTGAGAGATGAGGTCTAGCTATGCATCTGGTAACAAGGGATGAATAATGAATAGGTTTGTTGGATAACCAAAAGTTTCCCCCAACTACTCATTATTCTTCAATTAAAAAAAAAAACTTTGAAGATTAGAAAGGAAGTGCCATGTGTGTGTTTTGGGGACGTCTAGTGTTATGACAGTAAATAGGTTGTTACTGTTTTTCTTGTCTGCAAATGCTTTTTATGTACATTAAATTGCTCATATTCAATAAATACTTCTTGACTATCTGCTGTGTGCTAGGTACAATGTTAGTGTATTCATCCATTTCTTTCTTTTTTAAAAATATTTTTATAGATTCAGGTGGTACACATGCAGGTTTGTTACATGAAAATATTACATAATGGTGTGGTTTGGGCTTCATTAATCCATTTTCTGTTGCGACAACAAAGTAACACAGAGTGAGGAATTTATACAGAAAAGAGATTTATTTATTGCTCATTGTTCTGGGGGTTGGGAATTCCATGATCAGGGGCTGCCTCCGGTGAGGGCCTTCCTGCTGCATTATGACATGGCAGCAGGGCAACTGAGTACACGAGACAGAGAGAGGAAATATGGCCAAACTCATACTTTTTATTAGAACTCCACTCCTGTGATAATGGTTTTAATGCATTCATGAGGGCATAGCATGAAAGCATGAGGGCAGCTCTCATGACCTAATTGCCTCTCAAAGTTCCCACCACTCAACACTGTTACAATGGCAATTAAATTTCAACAACATCAATTTTGGCAGGGGTAATCAAACCATAGCAATTAGGCACCAGCAATACAAATCTTAACAACATATAATTGGTTCTTTGGGGACTTTGCTGTTCGGTGGAAGAGACAAACACAAAAAGATGATGTCAGTATACTGTGGTACTTTAAAGGGAGTTTTTGATGGAATTGATACATTTCATTTAAAATAATAACTGTTATTCTCAAACAAAATCCATTCCCACTTACATTTTTTATAGTCAGTAAACAGGTTTTTCTGTTTATAATATAAACAACTCCTTTTTTTCTCCAAAGAATTCCTTAAATTCATGTAGTTCTAGTGGCAGCCACTAACCACAGTATGCCACCTCATGTACAATGATTGAACTAGAGATTGTCACACGACCAAAGTCAGCTCAATCAGAATTCTCACCTCGTGTGTCAGTCCATTTGTGTTGCTATAAAGGAATACTGGAGGCTGGATAATTTATTCTTATTTTTAAAGAAGTTTATTTAGCTCACAGTTCTGCAGGCTGTACAAGAAGCATGGTGCCAGCACCTACATCTGGGAAGGAACTCAGATTGTTTCCACTCATGACAGAAGTGAATAGGAGCAGGTCTGTGCAGAGATTGCATGGCCAGGAAGAGGAAGAGAGAGAGAGAGAGAGAGGAAGTGCCATCAGTTCTTTTCAACCATCAGTTGTCATGGGAACTAAGAGTGAGAACTCACTCCCGTGTGAATGGCGCTAATCTATTCACAAGGGACACGCCTCCAAGATGCAAACATTTCCCATTAGGCCCCACCTCCAATACTGGGGATTAAATTTCAACATGACACTTGCTGGGGCCAAACAAACCATATCAAAACCGCAGCACCTGAGGAGACTTTTTCACAATTGATCTGGGAAAAGAGTGCTCTCTCCTTGCTGGTGCAGAGGCATGAGAATGTGTGCTGTGAGTAGAGGACAGCCATGTCCCTGTCATCTGAAGAAACCTACCTGCAGCTGCAGAAAAGGCATATCAGAAATAAAAGGTAGCTATAACTATCTGAAAGATTGTGTTCGTTTTTAGCTCTCATAACCCCTAACGACATGTGGTTTAGGCATGTGAACCAATAAAATATCTTTTATTTCATTCAAACATATTTGAACTGGGTTTCTATCATTTGTAATCAAAACAATCCTACATAATTCAGTAATAGGTCATATATATGGCACAGTATTTTTTAGGAAAGAATTTGTCTAGGTATAAAATTATTTCT